>NC_138203.1:101890419-103090419 GCF_964194415.1 Vipera berus
TTTGATCACGTGACCAGAGGGGGTGCTACAGTGGCTGTAAATGTGAAAAAAAAATGGTCATAAGTCACTTTTTTCAGTGCCACTATAACACTCACTAAACAAATGGTTGTAAGTCGAGGAGTACCCCTATAGTCTTGTTTTCACCTTTTCACCCATTGGCTTACCCTTATCCCAGTCATGGGGAGAGTAGTCTCTCCACCAGATTTCTTTAGTGTAACTTTCCATTGCTTCCCTCTTCTTCACTTATTATGACTCAGAGGGTACCATTTTTCTCCTGCACCATATTTTTTCCCCTTTCTCTTCCCCCTCCTTTCCCCCTCTCCTTTGCAGTCTTATCTGCTGCCTCTTTCTTCCTTTCTTTTTCACTTGCAGCTTTGTCCAGGTTCATCCTGGCCCTCTTTTGGCTGACAGCCTATAACCGTGTCAAAGGACAATCCACCGATCTTAAAACTAGAAGAAAGCCATGAGTTTAAATTGCACGGCTCTGATGTGTCTTATTCTGTCTCAGAAACGAGGTTGGTGTGGTGGCGTCTTTACTTTTTCCAATCAGAACAAGTTAAGGAAATGGTTGGAATTTCCTGGCTTTACTTCCCCTCTCAGCTGCTGGTGGAGTCATCACCCATCACTCCCCTTAACCTATGATGGACTGGCAATGGATGAGTTTAAGCACATGCTTTGAAAGACAGGTTTGGCTACCTGTTGAGCCGTTCAACTAACAGTTTGCAACCGTAGAACAGCATTGTGCCTGGGATCCATTGGTTGGGGTCACAGGTGGAGAATAGGGGATGTAAGAAGCACTGGGGTCCTGTCACAGTCCCAGTCCCAGGATGACTGTGGTCCTTTCTGATCAGTCAGTCATGCTAGTTTTGGATATAAGTTTAGCCCTCTTTTTAACAAGCCTAGACCCTAGAGCCATATTCAGAAGCAGCCTGACTGAGCTGTCACCGGCATCATGGTGAGCGAAATGGGAAGGACAATGGATAATGATTGAGCTCTATTTCCAGTGAACGCTGCAAGGTACTAGAAGTGAGCGGCTATTACTGGCAGCATCCAAACACAGTTGATCCTCAACTTATGCCCACAACTGAGCCCAAAATTTCTATTGCTAAGCGAGACAGTTGTTAAGTGAGTTTGGCCCCATTTTACAACCTTTCTTGCCGCGGTTGTTAAGAGAATCACTGCACTTGTTAAGTTAGTAGCAAGGCTGTTAGTGAATCTGGCTTCCCTGTTGACAGGAGGTCGCAAAAGGTGGTCACGTGACCCCACGATATGGCAATCATCATAAATATGAATCATAAATTTTGATCCCATGACCATGGGGATGCTGCCACAGTCATGAGTGTGCCACTATGACTGATAGTTCTTCAATGGACTATCCACGCCCAGTCGTGTTGGGCAATTCATGTTAGTTTTGTTTGCTGCCTTTTTTTACCAAAAAGGTAAAAAATAAAATAATAATAATAATAATAATAATAATAATAATAATAATAATAATAATAATAATAATAATAATAATAATAATAATAATAATAATAATAATAATTCAGTTGTCCCACACCTTTCTAGTGGGAGGAAAAAAAGTGTGGAACAAGCAACAGCTGCTCTTCACTTGCAAAGTACTGTAGAAGAAGTGGGTTATCTGGAACCTTTAAAGTCAAGGTTCAGGTCTACACCTTTGAGAGTACTTACAAATCGTCCTCAAGGGGTATAGGAGTCTAAGGCAGGTTTATAGGAAAGGAAAAATATATATATTGAGACACTCTGTCCCAAAGTTGTTCTGAACTTTAAAGATGATACTTTCACTTCAGTCTAGATGTAAAGGATTGGTATGTGCAGACACCTGCTTTCTTTTGGGGTTCATACTTTAGTTTATCAAGATAAAAAATAGGTAAAGGTAAAGGTAAAGGTTCCCCCGCACATGCGTGCTAGTCGTTTCCGACTCTAGGGGCCGGTGCTCATCTCCGTTTCAAAGCCGAAGAGCCAGCGCTTGTCCGAGGACATCTCCGTGGTCATGTGGCCGGCATGACTAGACGCCAAAGGCGCACGGAACGCTGTTACCTTCCCACCGTAGTGGTCCCTATTTTTCTACTTGCATTTTTACGTGCTTTCGAACTGCTAGGTTGGCAGAAGCTGGGACGAGTAACAGGCGCTCACTCTGCTACGCGGCACTCGGGATTCGACCCGCCAAACTGCCGACCTTCCGATCGACAAGCTCAGCGTCCTAACCCACTGAGCCACCGCGTCCCTTAGATAAAAAATACAGAAATACAAACAAAAATGAAGATAATGAGATAACAGGGGAGGAAAAAGGGAAGAAGAAAAAGTGTAGGGTAAAGGAGAGAGAAAAAAGAAAAGCACTGACTCCTGACTTCTCTTGGTGTGGTAGAATAAGGAAATAACATACAGCCTCAACTTTTTACTTTTACATAATAATATACACTAGCCATTTATTTCTATAACAACAAATCCATCTAATCAAGAAAACCAAAATTTCATTTCTTCCACCTCAAGCACAAAGTCCAAAAGTGGTTTCCAATTAGCAATTAATTGCATTCTTTAATCAAAGCAGTCAATTTAGCTGGTTTCTTGATTTCGGTCAAAACATTGGCAACTATGATCTGATCTCAAGTGGCTGATTTTCAAAGGAGCTTCACCCAGAATTATCAAACTAAGAAGTTAAAATGACTGAAGTCATAAATGAGTGAATGCGTAGGTGTTTCTCAGTAAATTGTGCTGTTGGTGGATTAGATGCCTTTTAAAAAGATCTCCCAATTTAAACTACTGGTATCACCTGTGCACCAAGGAACATGGGCAGCTTCCCGAAGTATTCATTAACTTTAAAACCATTGTACCCCTTCTGCATTAGTGTAGGAAGTGCCAGGCAGCTGCCAAATCTCCATCTTGTCTGGATCACATGTCTACTTTGCTTGCTTTGTCCTAAGCTCATCCAAAACTGTTAAGAATCAGCAGTTTAGGACTTCCATTACTGCATCTATATATACTATTAAAACTCTTGTGTCTGTAACTTTTAACTGGGTGAAACAGTGAATCGAAAGGCAACATTTTTTGGAACCAAGATATTGCCAATGGGCTAACTTTAAGAACACACCCAAAATCTAGGATCCATAACTCTTGTGGAATTGCAATTAGCGAAGCTGTGGTGGCTTCAGTGCTGCTGTGTTGCTATACAACCATCCAGAGATTCAGTACACCATTCCCACCATAGCCTTCTGGAGGCTGGATAAATTAATCCCACCATCCACTGCTGAAGGACAGTCAGTTGTGGTCAAATTGGCAGGAAGTCGGAAGTTGCTCCCACTGCTTTTTTTTTTGCCCTTGGTCATTCTATTTCTCTGTTTAGATAAGGAAGTAACTCTAAAACTATGACTTGGTAGGTCATTATTAGTCATTATTAAAGATGGAAATGAGAGGCACAGCTGGTTGTCATATTCCTACTATGGACATAAAAAAACCCAGGGGTCATTAGAGGCACTACAGGAAAAATAAAACAACAATGGCATTAAATATAGATTTTATTTCCAATGTATTTCAGAAGTTTGATGTTTTATCAAGGGAAACATTTAAAATATGGAAAAACAACATTCGAAACACTTATTCTTGAAATACTGTATAGGATAAAGACTTATCACTGAAAACCTGAGAACTAACATATGTCTTTTTTTTTACTTATATCGGTGACATTGTAAGCAAAAATATAAATTTATCTGGTTCCAGGTAGATTTTTAATAGCACGGGAAGGGTAATATAGTATAAATCTTCCAATTTTATTTCAGATGCTTACCATTAAATGACCTCAAAACAGAGCTCAACAATGCTATCTTGGTTTGATCCTCTATAGCAGACATGTCAAACTCGCAATGTCACGTAACGTGTCGCGATGTGTCGTGACTTTTTTTCCATTGCCGGCAATGGGGTGGGTGCGGTTTCGGCATGATGCATCCAGCTCGTGGGCCAGCAGTTTAACACCCCTGCTCTAGAGTTATACTATTGAAAAATCCAGAAAAATCAACCTACTTGGAATAAGTGATCACTAAGATGAATTTCATTATAAAGTGTATACCTCAAATCAGATTAGTAAATATAAAAACCAGTTGTTTGAAAAAAAACAATAGATAATATACAGATTTATATTATATCTGAAAAGATCAGCAATGACAAGCATCCTGTTGTACACATCAAAATAATGTTGAAAGTAAAATAGATTGGTCAAATAGACTATAATTTTCTGCAAACAGTTGAATTTTTGTTGTGGTTTGACATTTAAAAGGTTTTTAGTTGGTAGAAAGTTTTTAAACTATTTGTCTACAAGAACAGAAAATTAAAGTGCTCAGTGAAAGACATGTTGGAGTTTTAAACATTATGTAAATTTGGTAAATTTCTGCATTATGTTTTAGTTTGGAATGAATTAACTTCAAGGCAGCATACTATCACCAGGCTGTACCTCAAATACTGTACCTCAGATATGGAAATATCTTACTGGAAACCTGTTCAGATTCTTGGGGGGAATCTATGAAGAATCGCAGAGGTAAGGATATGGCTGAAGTCCTAAGTGGGAAGAGTCAGAGTTTAAAATAGATGGAGTTATAGCCATTCATTCACCTACTAACTAATGTTTACTCAGTCAAGAAAGAAAACAACACTGAAAAAGTGACTTATGACCATTTTTCACACTTATGACCATTGCAGCATCCCCATGGAACATGATCTATATTCGGATGTTTGACAACTGACTCACGTTTATGACGCTTACAACATCCCGAGGTCATGTGATCACCCTTTGCAACCTTCTGACAATTAAAGTCAATGGGGAGACCAGATTCACTTAACAACCGTGTTACTAATTTAACAGCTGCAGTGAGTGGTTCAGTTAACAAATGTGAGCAGAAAAGTTATAAAAATTCACTTAAGAAATATCTCACTTAGCAACATAAATTTTGGGCTCAGTTGTGGTCGTAAGTCCAGGACTACCTGTATTAGTCTTCAAGATGGCTCAAAACTCTTGTTTATTTGTTTAACGGTTTCTAGGCTGCCTTTTAGGGAGAATAAAAGCCGAGTGATACAAAGGAGCCCATTCTGTAGCCCATTTGATGAGAAAATAAAATAGCCCAGTGCTAAGTTCTTTTTTTTTCTCTCCCAGACCCACCACTGAGAGATCCCTTTGGAGAAGACAAGGGCTCCTGGCATTGCCAGCATGATCAGTGATCTGGATCTGCTTTGCTTCCATCCTGTTTCCAATTGGTTGAGCAGCAGTCAGGTAGAGTCTAGGAGAAAGTGCAGTAAGAAAAGGTTTCAACTCCTCCCTCCCCCAATCTCTTTTCCTCTTCACAGCTCCTCAGCGGTTTCCTAGCTGAGCAGAACCGAAGCGGAAGATTTCCTTGGGAACATTGCTTTAGGTTCCTCCAGAAGCCATTTTCCTTCGCTTCCTCCATCCCTGAGCAGGCTGGATGGGAAGGGCTCAGGCCCACAGACTGAAGGTTGCCTGATTCTAGTGTCACGTTTGCAGAACACATCTTAATCTAATCAGAATGGAACAGCCAACTTCTTCCCTATTATCTTCCCTATTATCTCTGGGAGAGAAATCTTTTGGGAAACAGCTCAGGGTAAAAAAAGCGTTAGGAGTGCAAAGCTGCATATGCTCCATGCAAGGTTTGCAAGCAGGGATTTCCCTACCCCTACCTTGGTTTGACTGAAGGCAAAAGGAGAAGGGGATGGCATAGGATGAGATGGCTAGATAGGGTCATCGATGCAATAAACATGAATTTGAGTAAACTCCAAGAGACAGTAGAGGAAGGGGGGAGCAGGGAGGGGGAAAGAGGCTGGCATGCTATAGTCCAGTGATGGCGAACCTTTTAGAGACCGAGTGCCCAAAGTGCAACCCAAAACCCACTTATGTATCATTGAGTACCTGGTGGGCATGGCCCATTGGGTGGGTGTGGCCCATTGGGTGGGCGTGACCCACTGGGTGGGCATGGCTGTGGTGGTAACAGCTGACTGGGTGGGACTAAAAAGTTTAATCAATCAATTCCAACTTTGCGAGATTTTTTTTCCCGCAAGAAGTTGAAATTGATTGATTGATTGAACCTTTTTTTTTGCACATGGCGGCGGAGGCTTAAAGCGAAAAGGTTTTATGAAATCCAGCTGAAGGCCTAGGACTGGGGCAATGGCACGCATGCCCACAGAGAGGGCTCTGTGTGCCATCTGTGGCACATGTGCCATAGGTTCGCCACCACGGCTATAGTCCATAGCAGGGGTGTCAAGCTGCTGGCCCACAGGCCGGATGTGTCACGAGAAAACCATGTCCACCCCATTGCCGGCAATGGGGAAAAAGTTCCAATACATCGTGCAACATTATGTGACGTTGCGAGTTTGACATGTCTGGTCTATAGTGTTGCCAAGAGCCAGACATGACTAAGTGACTGAACAACAGCAATCTTGGTTTACAGCACTATGTGCTGTATGAAAGAATGGGTCTCCTGCACCAAGTAGCAAAAGCATACTTTTCCAACTTTGGGTTATCATGAGACAACTTCTCTCATCATTATACTTTAGAAATAATAAAAATGATCACAGTTTTTCAAGTTCAGCAGTGATACATCATTAAAGCAAAGAGAGGGGGAGAAAGTAAAGTGAAATGATTTTCTTGGGGTGAAGTTACAGTATAGACCAAATTCAAGAAGACAGTGCCCCCCTTGTTCATTGTTCTGATCCTATGCCAAATGGCTTGTTAAAATGCACATTTAGAGAGAGGAATTTTAATGGTTTTCTCAAACAACTTACATTAAGCGACTAAGTATTTTATGTATCTCTTGTGTAATAAGCAACTCTGTCTCTTCTGGAACAGAAAGAAACGCAAAGCTACATGGACATTCGGAACGTTGCATTTACATCTTACATAAAAGGATGAAATGCCATTTTCCCTCACAGTTGCCACTTGCATCCTCATTACTGAGCCTTTTTCAGACTGGTGACCCCTCCAAGATATGTTGGAAATATAACCCAATAGTCACTTATTGATTATGAGGCGTTTTGTAGCATTTTTTTTCTGACTAACACATTTCATTCAAAGGCATGAATTGTTGTGAGAGGCAGTTCACACCATCAGATGCAATTGAGAAGCTAAGCAAAATGGGAGGAGGGGAAGATAGGTTGATTAGGCAGATGTAGGTTACTTGTAAAACAGTCTATCAGCATCTTATCAATTAACATGTATGTAGTATGTTAAAAACCCATTGCGTTTGTTGAGAACTTCTAAGATTGACAGAAACTTTTTGATGAGTTCAACATTTCTTGCTGGACGGTGCTATGAGAGTCCCATTTTTCTAAAATAATCTCTTCGATGGACATTTATGGAGGCTGTGAGAGGCTGGAATGTTCTGATACTGTCTATTTCCTCTTTTGTAAAACTGTCCACTAATTCTTTTGCTGATTTGTCCTACTTATAATCCAGAGAGATGTTACTGGCAGATGATGGCACATAGGACATTGGAGAAGACCATGTGAATCTTATGTGGGTATTTCCTGGGATTTATGATGATGAGGCATAATTGTCCTAGTGTTTTCTTATTGCTTGTGAGAATCTGCTTTATGTTGGGTGGTTGTCTGTGTGCAAATATGGATATGCCACCCAGTACCTGAGAAAGTACAATGTCCAGTAAAGGCTGCAGCCTATTAATATGTGAACTGTAGAGACAAGCAATGGGGTTCTGTTGTTCTACTGTTCTGTTTCTATGGTCTGTTTTTTTTAATAAGTCCTCCCTGAGAACTGATCTGGCTCTGTTCAGTTGCCTATTGATCTCATGGGTGGATAGTTAATCTCCTGAAGAAATTTTTAAGAAGAGATTACACACTGTTTGTCTGAAATGGTATAGGGCAGGGGTAGGCACCCTTGGCTCTTTTATGACTCATGGACTTCAACTCCCAGAATTCCTGAGTCAGCATAGCATAGCTGACTCAGGAATTCTGGGAGTTGAAGTCCATGAGTTATAAAAGAGCAGAGGGATATAGGGTTTTCTGCTTGAGCAGGGGATGGGACTAGAAGACCTCCAAGGTCCCTTCCAACTCTGTTATTCTGTTAATTTGTTACTCTAATCGGGCTATCCTAAACACAAATGTATTTTCTGGTTGTTGCTTTTTTGGTCAATAAAATGTATGGGAAGAAAGGACATCGAGATTCAGATTCCGGCTGAACCATTCCCAAGATCACTTGAGGTTGTGCAAATGAATTTTAAAAAGAAGCTTATGTTATGGGCACTTATTTTTTTTCATCCTAAATTTAGACTGTAGAATATAGTGTTTCTTTTCTAAAAGATAAACAAATAGATTGCTTCGGCTATAGACATAGCAGTTTTTTACCCCCTAGAACAGGGGTAGGCAACCTTGGCTCTTTTATGACTTATGGACTTCAACTCCCAGAATTCCTGACCCAGCATGGCTCAGCTTGGAAACTCTCCCTGTCCCCTCAGCATGGCTGGCTCAGGAATTCTGGGAGTTGAAGTCCACGAGTCATAAAAGAGCCAAGGTTGCCTACCCTGCCCTAGAAAATGTAAAGCTTAAGGCAGTTTGAAAGAAGGATTTTTTGCTTCTATATTTACCCCACTTTAAGTTTTGATAAACACATATCACTTTTTAATTGTTTCAAAACTACAAAACTAATTTAATCAGAAACACCACTTGATCTTGTATGAGTACGGGATTACAGCTTCAACAATTCCCACCTATCAAGGGTAATCATGCAACAATGGCTAAAGGAATCTGGTTTTGATATATTCAAGTGCAAACAAAATTTGTTAACTTTTATTTTTAAAACATAAACTACAATGCAGCTGTAAATTTATCCTATGGTAAGATGGGTGGCCAAAAATTAAATAAATTTAATTTCTCAGCTATAGACTTTTGCTGTGTTATAGGCAGCGGAGGGATTCAGCCGGTTCCCACCACTTCGGCAGAACCAGTAGCTAATTTTTTGTTGCTCCGGCCCAGAATAGACTTCCGGAAGCGGCCTCCACACAGAGAACTGGTTGTTCACATATTTGAATCCCACCACTGGTTATAGGCCAAGTTCTCTATGTTAGTAATGTGATAGGAGGTAAACTGTTTTAATTTATGGTAGTAAGAAATCCAAAAGAGTCTGATTTCATGTTTTCTGATGAACAAATATTATTTATGTTAGAAATAGGAAAGGAGGACTACTGTAGTTTTCACACTTTCAAAATCCGTGCCATTGTACAAACTTATCTAGCGTTTCTTTAGAACTTTAACAGGAAGGAAAGGGGCAGGTTAGTCGCACAGGAAAAAGAAAGTTGCCTGTTTTACCAAAATCTAAAAATAGTTTTTTTCAGTTTCATGGGCAATCTGTCAAAATGACACAATTGCATGCAATCCAAAAACCAAATGAATGCTTTATTGCTTTTGCATGTAATTATTATGTAATTTTGTATGTAATTATTAGGAAAATACAGAAGGATTTTGGAAGCCAGTCCAAACTAGAAGAAAGGGTAGGAGAAAAGAATAGTGAATGAATTGCTGCCCCTTGAGTCTACAGCTTCAGGCCAATGTGAGTCATTTTGCTTTGAATAAAGGATTCCTGGGATCTGTGGTTCTGTGGTAGAGAGACATATTCTACCGCAATATGCATGTGAATGAAACTGCATAGACAAATCATTCAAAACTTTGGATTGAACTGTCATAATTATGCTGATGGTATCCAGCTCTATTGTTCCTTACCATTTAATTCCAAAGAACCAGTGGATAACTTTGAATATCACCCCAGCTAATAAGATAGGGAACAAAGAAAAAACTGAAATTAAGGTTAAATGTTGTGTTGTTGTCAAAAGGAAATTGGACTAGGTTTTGCAGTACGGTTATTGTAGTGAATGATGCATTCGCATAATTATAGCACAATTATAGCTAGAGCACTATTCGTATGCCATTTGAGTTGGCAATAGTTATTTATATTTTGGTTGCATCCCATCTTTACTATTACTATTACTCTTAGTGTTTGGAAGTTGCAGTTGGTGTAAAACGTGGCAACTTAGTCTGGCAACTATGCATATTGTCCAATTTAAGGTGGTCTTGGCAATAAAGCACCTACACATCACAAACCTTATATAATTGCAAAATTGGACTGACAATTCTGAAATGAAATCAAGTTAATAATAATAATAATGAAAAAATGTGACTGAAAACTTACAAGAACTCATACAAAAATAAGGCTTTGTGCATGATGTTCTGAGTTTGTTGGTGTTCTCACATAAGAGTCCATTGGGACTGGACAGCTAATAAATTCAAATAAATAACTAAATAAGATCTTGCAAGTTTTCAGGAAATGTTTGGCTACATTTCACAAATTTTAGGGCAGTGTTTGTGGGGGAGATGGACAGACCATTGCACAAATTTGTGTAACCAAGCCTTGGTCCCCTATTAAGATCACCCATCTCTGCTTTGAAAGGAAACAAAGTCATTCTTGTTTTCTCAAACCTTTACCACTATCTCCCTTAAAATGAATACATCTGTGCCACATTGTTTTTTTGAAGGAATACAGTTCCGTGACATAGAAATAGACTCTTCTAAACTAAAATGACTTCCTTTCCTCTTTCCCTCTATATACTTCTTGTGTTTCCATAATTCCTATGCTTATCATAGTGGTGTTGGTCTGTGTGTGTCCTGGGGGGTGGGGGCTGGGGTTCCTGGGAGGGAGGAGTGAAGAATTCTTGTGGGTTGATGGCAAAAAATATATAATCCCAGCAGCTTCATGGAAGGCATGAAGTTGCAGCCTTACTACTTGCTCATAAACCTCTCCCCAAAAAGGGCAGATTGGAGACTAGCCACAAATTTTCCAGAACTGTTGCTTTCAGATATATTAGAACCACCTTCATCACTGCATGTAGCCAATCATATATAATAAATATCTCAGGAGGACAGCCAGTAGAAACATGCACGAAAAAGTCAGGTGACTGATTGACAGTCCCAATGATTCTGTCCGTTTCTTCAGAAATTACAGGACCAAACACTGCACAGTTAACACAAGAAGATCCAAATCCATCTCCAAACTGGCCAGAGCAACTTCACACAACAGGTTCCTAGAGTATACTTCACAAGGCCCCCGAAGAAGCTCTTGTGACTTCTCCTTTCCCAGCAACAAATAATGCTATGCTGACAGAGTTGGAGGATATTTTCTAAATTCTTGGCAAAAATATCCAAGCTACTGATCCCCAAACATCAGTGCTTTTTTTATCTCACTTTTATTTTCATTCAGAAAATGCATTTTATATAAAGCATAACAGCAATGGATAATTCATTACACCATCCTCACAGATGGATAGAAACCACTAGATTCAATCGAATAAACTGCATTCTTATTTCTCATTGTTTTACTATAAATCACCTTCAGTTAAAGAAACAATATTGAAGGTGATTTATAGCAAAACAATGAGAAACAAGAAATTTTCTGAATGGGAATAAAAGTGAGATTAAAAACCACTGATGCTTGGGATCAGCAGCTTGGATATTTTTGCCAGATCAGAAAATAACCTCCAACAGTGTAATTTTATGGTAATTTTGTCATGCTGTATAAAAAAAATTCATACAGTATTACACGGATGGAAGGAAGGATACTCATTCTCCATCAGTTACGGATTTTTTTTTCCTTCCTTGTGTTTTCCCACTAGATAAGGGTCTGTTTTTTTCAGATCAACCAAGTGTTGGTCCATTTATTGTGACAGGAATTGACTTAACCAGCTTTGGTTAAGTCAATTATGGGCTGAGAAATTATGACTTGCCCAAAGTCACCCTATCACTTTCAAGTATGTAATGGTCAGTCTCATCCAATATTTTTCAATCATGGCAACTTTAAGATACTTGGACTTAAACCTGAAGTCTAGACATCTTAAAGTTGCCAAGATTGAAAAATACTAATTGGTACAGGAGTGCACTTACTGCATTTGAACAAAACCTTTGTCCATCAGCAGTGTTATTTTGAGGGCCATTTAGAAATCTGGAGTGTGTTCAGTAGTTAATAGCCTTAATTTCCCCACTGTTTCTGTTGGTTAAATGATCTAACTTAAATGTCAATAGCTTACTTATTTCATCTAATAGTTCTATCTATAGTGTGAAACAATGGACTAATTTTAGTGGGTTTTGTGTATAGGTAATCCATGAATTTATGGACTGTTTTCCATTTTTATCTCCTTTTTAACATATAATTAAAATATCATTTTAAAAAGGAAATGAGTAATGATAGCTCCTGTGATCCATTTTTACCCTTTTTTTTAAAAAAATAAAATAAACCTACAAATATTGCCAAGCATTTTGATAGTGGTTCCTTAGATTTCAAAAGGTTGGAAGAAAGTTATTCTTCTGGCATCTCTGCCATCTGCCAATCTGGTATGCTTGTATAACGACTCTTGCCGTGCATTATATTTTTTTTTAAATCTCCATGTAGATTCTTTCAAAGCATCCTCAAACTGAGCAGAAGCCAGAACAGCCACTGCACCCATCTCTTAGTTCTGGGCATCAGGCGAAAGACAGACCCCCTGCTTTACATACCTACCAAGGACACTAGTTGCTAAGAAAGCCAAGAAGAATGGCTCTTTTGACTGAATGTGTAGATTTTGCTTTTGAAGGCAGTAGTGATGGCTGGAGCAGGGCACCACAGGCCATGTGACAAGGGCTGATTCACAAATGAGCTTTGTCATATGCCACTGCCCGGACACCTGCAGCTGCTCCAGTGTTGCTGCTCACAATAAGGGCACTTTGTTTGAGTCTAGTCTCCCAAAGAGGGAACAAGTGAACATAAAAAGGCAAAGTTTTTGCCGATTAAGTCATCGAATCCCCTCCAAATAAAGCTGTGGGTCGAACTCTTCCCTTCAGTCAAGTGTTCATCTGGAAGGATCTAAGTGACTGAATCATAGAGATGAGGCCTTACAAAGGCTTCTCTAGTTTCTTAACCTCAATTTATTCTATTTTGCTTCACTTTTCTGGCCAGAGCTGACACAAAACTCTTTAACAGAATGGCTCGGAGTTTGTGTGGAAGAAAAAAAAATGCCATTCTATGGGGACAGAGAAGAATTGGGCTGTTTTGACAAGATTGAGGCTTGTGGCCTTATAGTTCAGGCCTGACTGAGGTACTGCACATAATAGATGATTTTACCCCCCTTTTTTTCTCTGGTTTATCTTGATATTTCATGTTCTCCTGTCTTTGCTTCTAAAGTGGTTATGCTAGGATTATTTTTTTTTATTGAAAAGTTTTAACATACAATTTTTCCCTTAAAAAATCCCCCCTCCCCCCCTTCTCCCTCCCCCCCTTCCTCTCCCCCCTCCCCCCCTCCCCCCCCCGACTTCCCAGAGCTAAATACAAGGTATATATAAAAAAAAACAATCATAAACAACCATATACTAACAACCATAAACTCTAAAATCTATCACTCTCTAGCTTATATAGGATAAAACAAACCTTAGTAATATTAAATATATATAAATATATATAAATATATATAAAAAAAACTAATATAGAAAAAAAAACAAAAAAAGAAGACTTATAAACTTCTTAACCCTATACTTGTTCTGAATAAACCCAAGCCATTTTCTCCCTTCCATAATATAACGTTCCTGCGAGTAATCTTTCAAATAGGCCGAAATCTTCACCATTTCGACCAGGTCAAAAATCTTTAAAATCCACTCTTCTATAGTCGACAGTTCCTCTTTCCAGTATTATCCCCGTAATTAAATTCAACATCAACTTAGTATATTCCATCAGACTTTTATCCAAAAAGCCTTAACCTTTTTACAAGTCTACCATATATGAAAATATGAAAATATATTACATCTTTATCACCACACCTCCAACATTTAGGCTAATAATTCAGATACATGCTTAGCTTTTTTAAAATCTAAATACCATCTATAAAACATTTTATAAAAATTCTCTCTTAGATTTCAAACTTGTATAAATTTTACATTCCTCACCCAAATCTTTTCCCACCTCCCACTACTTGACTGTAAGTACGTTGTGAAAGTTCCATAGACTTCTGCTGATCTTGTTCTTTTATCTTTTTTGATCGTTTTAAAGCAGCACGCGTCACCCTCTGTTCTCTGGGATCATCCAAAAGTGTTATAACTTGATCTCCTCCAGCACCATTCTCCTCTGTCTGTCCATCTTCAGCCTCTTGATATTCTCCTTCTCCAGATCCCTTTGCAGCTTCCAGAAGTGTTAATGAGGTTGCTTTTAAAACATTATTGTAAAAATCACGCGCTTGCATCACAGTAACCAGACGGTACCTTTTACCTTCATGCATCACCATCAACCCAGCTGGAATCTCCCATCTGAACCTTATATCTCGTTGCTTGAGCTCTTGCACAAGAAATGTAAAATCCTTCCTTCTCCTTAAAATCTTTGGAGGAATTTCTTTTAGAACCAGAACTTCTTGATCAGCAATCACGACCTTAGTATCATAGGCAGCTTGTATAACTTCATCTCTAATTTCCCTTTTTGTAAAATAAACCACCACATCTCTAGCCAACTTTCTCTGTCTAGCAATCCATGAGTTCACACGATACACTTTATCCATGCCTCCTTTTATTTCAGATGCTGGCTGATTCAATACCACTTCGAGAGCCTCAGAAACCAGCTGCTTTAGATCTTCCTTAATATTCTCCTTTAAACCTCTGATTCTAATGGCGAACTGCATCTGGAAATATTGAGCAAGACTCAATTCTTTATCCATTTTGTCTCTTAAATCTTCATTCTCCAATACTTTTGCTTCTAATATGGCATTCTTTTGAGTCGAATCTTTGACTTTTTCATCCAAATCTTCCACACATTCAGCCACTTTATACACTGAAGACAAAATGTCTACCTTCATCACCCTGTACTTCTGTTCCATCCTCTCCTCCATTCTCTCCTCCAACTTCTTCAATTTCTCCTCCATCTGTGCAAATTTATCACCCATTGATTCCAAAATTGATTCCAAGATTACCTGGGTATGTTTTTCAAGAGCATCTTGTAAGTCCTTCGATGTCACTACATCAGGAGGATGCAATGCCTGCAATGATGATTGTTGCACCGGGGAAGTTCCAGCACTCCGAAGAGTTTTAGGGGGAGGTTTAGCCGCCATCTTTTACTTTCAATTGTGACGCACTTTCACTTAGAGTTTAAAAAGTCCATCAAGCTTGAGAGTAGAATAAAATAATCCTCTTCACCTTTTCCTCTTGTACCGCTCTGCCTGCTCTTTTTATTCCATAGTCTTTCCTTCAGGCAGGGGTGGTCGCAGACGCCTGGCTCTGCTCCATAAAGTCAGGAGCAGAGGCGCTGGCCAGCTGGGAGCGACCCAGGCTACGGGGGAGTTCAATCCTTCGGCCGCCCAAGCTGCAAGCTCAGGCGGCCCCGGAGAACTCGACCCCTACCTGGGGCCTCACCCCCTCCTTTTCTCCCGAGGAGGGGGCTTCAAATTCGCCCAAACAGCTGATCGGCGCTGTTTCGGGCGAAAAAACACTCAGCTGAGCCGCGGGCAGCCCGGTAAGGCTGTCTCCGTCGCCGCGGAGCCACTGGAAGTCCTCGTTATGCTAGGATTATTGAAGAGTGATAATTTTTCAGATGTTTTGTTGGTAAGTAAAGAAAACAACAGTTACAGTATCTAATTCTAATACCACTGGCTGGTTCATTTATTTCTAACCCTCGCTATTCCCCAGGAGAAAGAGACTAAAGTGAGTTTTTAAATGTAAATAGAACATTGCTTTATTTATTTATTTAATAAATATAAGTCAACATGCGCTGTGTGAAAGGAACTGAAATGTGTTCTACACTGCAATAGTGAAGAATAGATTTGTGTATGCCACTTAGCTACTGCTGTTTATTCAACAAAAATCACTTAATCCAGGTTATATTACAAACCCACTGTCGACAGTAATCAGGTTTTGAAAAACTGCAAACAATATATGCAGTCCTCGATTTACAGCCATTTAATGATAGTCTGATGTTGCAATGGCTTTGGAAAAAGTACTTTGCAATCTGTATTCACACTTACAACTGTTTCAAACCATTGAATCGCCCCTGTGGTCACGGGATTGCAATTAGTGTGCCTGGCAAGCGGCTTGCATTTATGACCAGTTGCAGACTTCTGCAGTCACATGATCACAATCTGCAACTATTTTTGCCAGTTTCCACCAAAAACATTCATTGGGGAAGCTGGACCTGCTTAACAACCATGTAATTCACATAGCGACCATGGTGGCTTATTTTATAGCTATTGAAAAAATGGTCATAAAATTGGGCATGGTCACATGGTCACCAGACATACGACTGCACCTTGATTTACCACCTGAAATTTTGATCCCTTTTGTAGTCATAAGTTTACAAGGAGTGGCAGCACTTGTGAGAGGAGTCAAAAGAGGAATCAGTCTAGAGTCTCCTAAAGGTAAAGGTTCCCCCGCACATGCGTGCTAGTTGTTTCCGACTAGGGGCCAGTGGTCATCTCCGTTTCAAAGCCAAAGAGCCAGCGCTTGTCCGAGGACGTCTCCGTGGTCATGTGGCCGGCATGACTAGATGCCAAAGGCACACGGAACGCAGTTACCTTCCCACTGAAGTGGTCCCTATTTTTCTACTTGCATTTTTACGTGCTTTCAGACTGCTAGGTTGGCAGAAGCTGGGACGAGTAACAGGCGCTCACTCTGTTACGCGGCACTCGGGATTCGACCCGCCAAACTGCTGACCTTCTGATCGACAAGCTCAGCGTCTTAACCCACTGAGCCACCGCGTCCCTACATAGTCTCTACATAGCTACAAATGGATTAAGTCCAACCTTCTTGAATTCCATTGGTCCTTATTTAATGCCAAGATAATGCTAACCCATTAGTTGAATAGATTCCTGGGTATAGACATGTTTAGCAATAAATCAGTTTAATTGGAACTTCACATCTGGTCCTGATATTTCATGCCTAACATTAAGTCAAAGATCACCTGTAGTTTGGTTCATTGCTTACTCTTGTGCAATGCTTTGGAACCCAGTTATTTTCACCAGGAAGAAAATAGTTACTAATCTTTACTGAGAATTTGAAAACTTTAAAAGGCTTATCCACATGCAACAACTCTTCAGTACGGAATATGGTTCTTCAAAAGCAAAATATCTCCGTCTTTTCTGCTTAATGCTTTTCTGCAATTCTTTTGAGGTAGCAACAGTGTTTATGGTTGTTGATCCTATCTGAGTGCTGACAGTGAAAATTTGTAGAAGAGAAGCGCTGACAAGGTAGTAAATTTCCCTGACCTGGATTGTGTCAGATAATAATACATTATTCCCACAGTCAAACAGAATGGATCATTTATAACACATGGAATTATTTAAATTATAAAATAATGGAGGATTGGCAAGAATGTCAGAAAAATCTTGCTGAGTTCCACCAAGAGTCCTTTTAATCTCTTTGCCCAAGTCAATGTGCTTCAGATGTGAACGGCTACAGTGTGTCATTTGCATACAGGTAGTCCTTGACTTACAACCATAACTGAGCCCAAAATTTCTGTTGCTAAGCGAGACAGTTGTTAAGTGAATTTTGCCCTGCTTTACAACCTTTCTTCCCATAGTCATTAAATGAATAACTGCAGTTGTTAAGTTATTAATACGGTTGTAAAAAAACCTGGCTTCTAGACAGAAGGTTGCAAGAGGTGATCTCATAACACCAGGACACTCCAACTGTCATAAATATGAGGGTGTTGCCAAGCATTTGAATTTTGATCACGTGACCACGGGGATACTAAAATGGTTATAAGTGTGAAAAATGGTCATAAATCGCTTTTTTTCAGCGCCGTTGTAACTTCAAATGGTTACTAAAGGAACTGTTGTAAGTGGAGGGCTGCCTGTATTGAAATTCACCAACCTGAAAGGCACCAGAGATTTTTCAAAGACCTTATTTTTGATTGTCAAAGATATAAAAACTAATAACAGCAGTCAGCAAAGGACACAAATGCTTTATTCAGTACTGAAAGCTAGAAACTGTAGCAAATCTTTCAATTCATTTGCCTAATCTTTTTTCATGTAAAAGCTATTCAGATTGGCAGCCCTGACTGCATTTCATAATAGTTGAACCTACAAATATCCATAAACTAAATGCAGTTAAAGGAGTGGCCTTCGGTCCACTTCATTCTTCACTTTTCACAGGAAGGTATGTCATATAGCTGGAGATCTCTCTCCTTTGCACTCAAGCATCCCCAAACATGCATTCTAATGTAGGCAACAACTGACAACCTGGAAGTCTCTAGAGGTATTTTTTTTTAAAAAAAAAGTAGCAAGAAACACACTATGCAACAACCACACCTCTGCAAACATCATCATCATCATCATCATCATCATCATCATCATCATCATCATCATCATCATCATGAAAAATCCTAAAATTGCCTAACATAGGATGGGTTCCAAGCCATAACCAAGTATATAACATAACCAAGTATAGGACGTATCCAAGTCAGTGTAACCTAGCTGAATTAGTTTGAGTAAACGGTTAGAATGATCTTCAAACTGGTGACAAAATGCTTAGAAGGCTCAGCCACAATGACCAGGAAGGCATTCCACAAACAGGAAGTTCTGACTTAGGATATCCTCTTTCAAGTCAGTCAATGGTGAATTCCTGGTCAGTGTGGCACCCTCTTCCTCAGGGGGTGGCTCCTCTCTCATTTGGTCTAGCACCTGCTGTGAGACGTTTAGACACCAGCTGAGGCGACAGCTTATCCCTCAAGATAACTAGCTGACTGTTGTCGTGGTTGTTATGCTACTGTATGAAGTGGAATTTTAGTAATGTTTCTTCCCAGCTTTTTCAACTGTCCTTTATGGAGACAGTGTTGCTTTCTGCTGTTTTTATCTTACTAGTTTTGACTTGTTCTGCATTTTGTCATCTTGCCTTTTGATAGTGTTTTTAAAGGTATGTTTTCCAGTATCATTTTGTATTACTTTATAAGACCCATAAATAATCTGTAATACATGCATACAGTGTAAAATATACTGTGCTTTCAAGTCAGTGTTGGCTTCTGGTGATTGCAGTTGTCTTGGAAATATTTTAGAAATGGCTTGTTCTTGCATCCTTCCCAGGGCTGAGTGAGAGGGACTGGCCCAAGGTCACCTGATTGGCTTTATGCCTGACATGAGACTAGAACTCACAGTCTCCCAGTTTCTAGCCTGGTGCCTTCACCACTACACTAAGGCCTGCCTGCCTGCCTGCCTTCCTTCCTTCTTTGAATTTTAGACCTAGTGCATGTGCTCTGAGAGCCAAAACCTCACACCCAATTTCCAATTAATGTACAAACAATTATATTCTCAACGAAAAGTAACAATTTTGTATTGCTTAAGCCTTTAGCACTCCTGCTTTGGTACCTAAGTAAACAAAGAAGGAGCCAATGTAAACATTGCACAGTTGTCTCTGTGTAAACATTATACTTGTCTTAGTAAATACTTTAATTAATGAAATATATTAGCTGCACATTCATTCCTATATATTATTGCATCTGCAGGCCCCAAAAAGCAAAATTACAAATGGGTGTATGTGAGAGTCAATTAAAGCAGAACGGACCACAGAAATATCCTCTGTATGATAGTCTTCCCATAATAATGAATCCCACATTTCACTTATCCATTATTCTATAGAAATTGCTTCTCCAATATGTTCCCTTTTGGGGGTTTCTGACTAAAATCAGCCACAGAAGGCTGAAGAAGTAAGACTGGAAGAGGGAGGGTTAAATATTGTTAGATTCTCCCCTCTGGAACTGAAGCAGATCTTCAAACAACAAAATAGAAACCATTCTCTGCAAGGGTCTCTAAAAAAAATCAAGAGGGCTGGGGTGACCACATGTTTAAAGCCTTTTTATTTGCATTGCTGGTGCAGCGGCAGCCACCACCTTGAATATTTTGTATCTCTCCACCCTTGCAACCAATTTCCAGGCCATAATGTAATTTGTTTAATTTTGGATTCATATTATTGAACCCACTATTTGCAATTTACAAACTATAATTTATTGCCTACTGCCTTGTGTGAATCTATCCAAGTTTGAGAGGTTTGCAACAAAGTACAGCCAGTTCACACACTTTTTTGTGTCCCCACAGAAACTAGCCTTTCCTCATTTTCTATTTCCGATTCTTGAGCTTGTCATCTTCAAGAGATTAAAGATGAGGTGGGAACAGCCTCTGAATAAGTTTGGATCAACATATCAAGTGATGGGATCCTCTTGTGGGAAAACAGGGCCTGATAATTCCCCACGCTGGGATCAGCCTGTTGACTTGTTAGTAGGAAAGACATTTAATCCAGTTTAAGTACTCCTTCTGCAGATAACATCAACAACTTCTGCACAGCAGGCATCTAATGAGCTACTTCAGCAAAAAGACCACATTTGTAAATAGCAAAAGGAAGGCATCAAAGCACAAAAAAGGGAAAAAGAAAAAGAAAAAGGCCAGGACCATTTTACAGGGCCGCCTCAACTTCTGTCCACTCTACCAACTGCCCTTTGAGAAGGATCCCCAAATAATTATTTCTATCCAATAAAGCAACATTTGTTAATCTTGGCAACTTTAAGTTGGATGGACTTCAATTCCCAGAATTCCCCAACCAGCTTAAAGTTGCCAAATTGAGGAAACCCCACTAAAAAGTATTTTTGCTGTTTTTATTTAAGATTGTTAATGTCAGTCATAAATAATGACAGGCAGGATATAAATAATATTAAACAATACATAGGGGGGGGGGGGAAAGCAAGGGGCAGTTCTGTTGTGAAAACATTTTGCAAAAAATAGTGGCACGTTTTAGGTATAACCGGCAAAAGAAAATTATTTCATTGAGTGATTCCCCACAATAAGATAAATGATTGAGCAGACTCTTACCCAGAACCATAGCAGCCTCAGTAAGCAAGACGTTAAAAACCAAAACCATTTAGACCTGAGGTGATGACAGTGGGGCTGGATTGCCTGAAATGTCAGGTATGAATAGTAGCTGCATTTATCAGTGATTTGGAAGCAAGATGACAGCCAGGGCAGGGGTGTCAAAAAGTCAAGATGGTGGCAATCATATCCCCACCTCTTTTTAAGCTGCATGTAAAAAAAAAGAGGCTGGGTCTTTGATAGTACAGTTGTGGCTGCCATCTTAACTTTTTTGACATCACCTTCTCACCATGGATACTTTTAATTAATCTTGGAACTTCATTCAGAATCAAAATCAGAATACAGCTGGAAGGGAGCTTTGAGGTCTTCTGGTCCAGCCCGCTGCTCAAGCAGGAGACCCTGTACCATTTCAGACAAGTGACTGTCCAGTCTCTTCTTTAAAACCTCCAGAGATGAAGCGCCCACAACTTCTGACAGCAAGCTGTTCCAGTGTTAACTGCCCTCACTGTTAGGAAGTTTCTCCTTAATTCCAGGTTGCTTCTCTCCTTGATTAGTTTCCATCCATTGTCTCTTGTCCTGCCTACAGGCGCTTTGGTAAGTAAGTTGACCCCCTCCTCTTTGTGGCAGCCCCTCAAATACTGGAATAGGGCTATCATGTGCCCCCTAGTCCTTCTTTTCTCTAGACTGGCCAAACCCAAATCATGCAACCTTTCTTCATAAGTTTTTGTCTCCAGGCCTTTAAACATCTTAATTGCTCTTCTCTGCACTTTTTCTAAAGCCTCAACATCTTTTTTGTAATGTGGTGACCAAAACTGGCTTTATAAAGCGGTACTAATACTTTGCATGATTTTGATTCTATGCTTCTGTTTATACAACCAAGGATTGTGTTAGCTTCTTTGGCTGCTGCCACACACTGCTGGCTTATATTTAAGTGATAATCCACTAGGACTCCAAGGTCCCTCTTACAATTACTGTTTTTGAGCCAGGTTTTGCCTAATCTGTACTCGTACCCTTTTGGGGTTTTGAAGACTTATGGTAGAAGCTCTAATAATGTCTGCACCGATGAATAATGCAAACCCATTCCTAGAGTTAGAAAAAGAGATGTATTTGCCATAGATCTCAGGCTAAATTTTAGCAGCCTGCAAGTCTTGAGATGAACTTTCCCAGATGAATTGCTATTAGTTACTTACATTACTCTTATTTTCTACAAGTCTTTGTTGCCTTTCCACTTTATTTATTGTAAAAATGAGGCACAATATTGACATTTTCCATTTTTCAAAGAGAAACTCATCAGCCAGAAGTAACTATAATGTTTAAGATGTCTGAATGAACAAGAAGACAGAAAGAGCAACAATTAAGAGGGGAAATATCAAGAAAATGCCTGCTAAAGCATGGTAACATCAGTCACCCCTCTCGTCACAGGGACAAGATGGTGCACATATTCATTAGAAGATGGAAAAAAATGTATACATTTGATACTAACCAATCTTTTCCATCCTTAACTATGGGGGGTGAGGTGTTACCCCCCGTTGATAGGGCCCGCAACTTGGGTGTCCTCCTGGATTCACGGCTCAGTTTGGAAGATCATATAGGAGCCGTGGCCAGGGGAGCTTTTGCCCAGGTTCGCCTGGTGCGCCAGTTACAGCCCTATCTGGACCGAGATGCCCTACGCACAGTCACCCATGCGCTTGTGACCTCCCGGCTAGACTACTGCAACGCTCTCTACATGGGGCTGCCCCTGAGGACCACTCGGAGGCTTCAACTGGTGCAGAATGCAGCCGTGCGAGTTGTAATGGGAGTCTCCCGATACTCCCATGTAACACCTCTTCTCCGCGAGCTGCATTGGCTTCCAGTTGCCCTCTGGGTGAGATTCAAGGTGCTGGTGATGACCTATAAAGCCCTAAATGGCATGGGCCCGGATTATCTAAGGGAGCACCTGCTGCCAGCATCAATTTCCCATCGTCCTGTGTGCTCCCACAGGGAGGGCCTCCTCAGGGTACCGCCAGTCAAGGATTGCCGACGGGCGATCCACAGGGGGAGGGCGTTCTCTTTGGGCGCACCTGCCCTATGGAATCAACTGCCAACGGAACTCTGGACTGCCCCCGACCTTCGTTCATTTCGCCAGGACCTAAACACCTGGCTCTTTGAGCTATCTGGTCTGGACTGAGGGGTTTAATGTTTTTAAATTGTGATTTAATTTTTGTGGCTAGACTTAATTTAATTTATTTTAATTTATTTTAAGTTTATAATGGATTGTTTTTAAATTTTGCCTTGTAAACTGCCCTGAGTCCTTTGGGAATAGGGCGGTATATAAACCGAATAAATAAATAAAATAAATAAATAAATACTGGAAAGTGGTGTGAGGGCAAATGAGAACTGCTGTCCAGTAGCAAAAATTCTGTTTCTGATTTTCTGTACTGGCTGCTTTCTCTCACCTCAGCATTAAATCAGACTTTTTTCAAGGTTGTAGCTGTCTATCTTCGGTACAGATTTACTGGTGTCTCAGGAGCCCCTTTTTTATTCCAACCAAAGTGTTTTGATAGGAAACAATCTCGAAAAGGCAAATTGCAGGTAATGGAAATTTATTCTTTGTAAATTGGTCCCATCTGAAATTGCTTGTTCAAAGGAGGGAGGGAGGGAAGGAAGAAGAAAGAAAGAAACTTTCCAAATTTAGTTACCCGTATTTGCATGTAAGGTAGCGATTAGCCTGCATGATTGCCCTTCAACTTAACATACTAAGCAGACCTTGACGTTTCCAAATGTCTCGATGTACATTTCTTTTTCCCCTCTCTCTAAAGTTTTCTGGGATTACATTATGCTGGTCTGTGACTACAGTACTGAATTGATCTGAGGGTATATGTGTGATGAGGGTATTTATGTATAGATAACACCCAGATAAGAAAGACACCTACAGATCTTAGTAGTTGATACCGTACTTTCCAGCAGACGTTTACAGAGTTCACATATTCCATGATCCAGGCAAAATTTGTCTTTTGAGGTTGGCCTTGACTTTACGCAACAAAACAGTGAAAGATCATAGCACTTTATGACTGAGGTTGGTTTTGTTCTCGCTGTTATTTAAAATGCAGTGCATTAAAAAAAAACCCTGTTCAGAAACAGAGGAAACCATGCACGTTTTGAAAAATAGATCAGCGAGAAAGTAGCAATTCCTAGAGCAGCAAAGCTGAACCCGTAGGGCAGGGGTAGGCAACCTCGGCTCTTTTATGACTCGTGGACTTCAACTCCCAGAATTCCTGAGTCAGCATAGCTGACTCAGGAATTCTGGGAGTTGAAGTCCACGAGTCATAAAAGAGCCGAGGTTGCCTACCCCTGCCGTAGGGCAAAAGGTGGAAGATCTCAATCTTCCCCTCCAGAAGGAAAGTCCTTTGGTAGGAATATGGGTCCAGCCAACTTCCTACCTTGGTGCTATGACCAGTATTATTCTTTCTTCTCCCATCACTAATATTCAGGAGAATCCTTGCCCTGGCCTCTTCTTCCTTAACAGTTGCCCTGAGACTGACAGAAGATCTCACCATCTGATCACTCTTACTTTCTAGTAACTGGGAGTAATAACAGCAACAACAATAACAGCAGATAAACTCCACAGCATCACCTCTTGACCCGTGTAAACCTCAGAGGCGTATGTCGCCAGAGTAAACAGGTCCTCCCTATTCCCTTTGTTGCAGAGTTCGAACCAAAGCACACTGTGTAATTTAAAATGCAACTTTATGAAAAACAAGAAAAGGGAAAATGTAAACTTTCTTTTGAACTTTAAGGTAGTCACTCGCAGAACTAAATGGGGCGGGCAGAATAAGGCAAAATCATAGACCTCACAAAGTACTAAAATACCAAGAACTGAGTCTGCTTTACACGATACAGTAGTTTTCAGATGCTAAGGTTACTCAGCAGGCACAGTTGTCAGAAACAAGATATCCAAGTCAATAAAGCAGACCAGCACACAAAACAAAGAAGAGAGCCTTGCCTAATGCATCCTTGGCACTGAAGGATATCTTCCCCTGTTTGCTGTTCCTGGATAATCCCCGATTCAAGTAGATTGCAACTTTAACTCAGAGGCCACGGAACAATTTAGCTCAGCTCATGTGTCGCCCAGAGGCTTCTGGAGATCTGATCCAGATTTTCCTCCTCCTCCATTCCCCGGAGCAGTGTTTTTCAACCTTGGCCACTTTTAAGATGTGTGGACTTCAACTCCCAGAATTCCTCAGGCATATATCTTAAAGTGGCCAAGGTTGAAAAGCATTGCTTTCTCTAGAGAGAAGGCAGCTTCACATCACTGGAGTACTACCGTTTTTTTCAAAGCCATATGTCTTTTCATTCTCCATCTCTCCCCGAGGCTGTCATCATTCCGCATTCATCCAGCCTGCTTCAACCATTTTCTGCTTTTCTTTTTCCAGTTAGGTCTTTCAGTGATCTCAGCCTCCCCGGCCTCAAGATCAAGACTTTTGAACCAGAAATAGGAGACTGAGGAAATCTCTTCCAGAGCTTGCCCAAGCAAGCCTCTTGCCTTTTCCCTCCCCTTTGTGAGGAAAGGATTTCAAAATGACTAAACGTTTATTCCCTGCAGCCAAAAGTGATGGGCTCTGTGTCTATGGGCTAAGGGGCGTTTTTTAACTTGGGAAGCAAAGACGTTGCTTTCCATTTCTGAATAAGATTCAAATGATCAGACATGACTTGAGTGAGTGTGGAGGACTGGATTTCCTTGCCTTACCTACCTGAACCAAATGATTGACTGAATGGCTCACCTATTCACTACACTAACTTTATTGTTGCTTTACATCTTTTCCCAGCCTGTCAGCTGAAGACATTTTGACACTCCAGGCAAATAACAAGTTGACGCCCTCCCCTCCTTTCGGTGTAAAGAAGGCAGCTAGTCTGATTTTGAGCTGTGGGAATTGCACTGACAGCTACAGTTGCTTAGGGCAGAAATGTCACTTATGTCAACAGCCAAAAAGTGCTAAATATCTGTTAAACTGTGAGAGAAGTGGGAAAAAGAAATGCTGTACGCTCTATATAGAAATGTTGTACCATGGCTCTCCTCCACTCCACGTTGACAGAAGGCACGCAACTCTATAAAGTGGCTTCATCATAGTATACAATAAACACTCTTGTCCCGTCCATAGCATGCTAAGTATTGGGGCTGCTTCCACTGAGTGTATTTCTGTAAAATAAATCCTAGAAATTGAAATGGAACTGTGAATGCCATTGGCTGAGGGATAGAAGAAGCAGGTGACTCCAAAGCAGAAGGAGGAGGAAGAGAGGCCCCAAAATCAGAAGACTCAATATGAGAAAATGTATGTTGGATGGAACCGGAGGAGGATGGAGGAGAGAGGATCTGTGTCGATCTCAGCAGAAGCCGGATGATGCTCACCTGTAGATTTTAAATAGCCAACCATATTTGGGCTATGGGTCTCATTTCTGGATACTTGTCAAGCTGAGGGTTAAGAATTAGCCAGCCAGCATCTTTGGTACACATTTGTTCTAAGTTGCACACACACAGCCACACCGTAAATGTGATACTCCTTAGAAGCCCATTTGCAGTAGACCTCACCAGTAAAATTTAGCCATGCGTGTATAAGAGAAAAAGGATGCTTTTTAGATCCAGTTAGCTCTTCTTCTTTGAAGACTAATCATTTCTGCCTTATGATCTTTTTTAATGCAACACAAAAGCTTCACGGAGGGTGTTTACCCTTGATTTTATTCATCACGGGGCAGCAAGATGCATGAAACACTTTCTAGGGGCAGCCAAGGAGAAGGAACAAAAGTGGTTGCCTTCTTTCAAATTCTTTGTCATTCGAATAATATTGTACTCTGAGTGGCTCTGAAGGCAAGAGGGAACGTTATTTCCATCTTACAGACAGACCTTCTGAAATGCCAAGGAGAAGTTTGAAAGACAAAACTGTATTTTTGGTGGTAGGAGAGAGAGAAACAAGCTCTTTGTATGTACCTCGTATGTCTTAATTACTGGGTTTTTCTTCAAAACATGTATTAAAGCAATCTGGGCGTGTAATCCTTTTTGTTGAAATAATGAACAATAATTACATATATCATTTCATTCCAACTGTCTTAGTTAAAAAAAAAATACCGCACTGGGCCAGTGGGTTCCAATCTTTTTCAGGTCATAGAACCTAATAGTTAAGAGAAAAATTGTTGGAATTTCTGATTAGGAGACAAAGCATCACGGATAGGAAATTGGCTGTTTTTGAATGATTCCCTCCCCCCTCATTCCTGCCACCCTTAATCTCTCAAAGAATTCCATTAGCTTCTCCTAGAATCTTAGGGTCCCATGGAATACAGTTTGAAAAAGCTTGGACCAGGTTACGAGACCTAAAGTCTGAGATAGGTTATTTACCTCAAGATGGTTCATCCATCTAAGGCAGACATGTCAAACTCACGACATCACGTGACATCGCACCATGTATCTGGACAGTTTTGCCTTTGCCGGCAATGGGGTGGGGTGGGCGCGGCTTCCGGATGACGTGTCCAGCCCGTGGGCTGGCAGTTTGACACCCCTGATCTAAGGTGTCCCAGGATAATCTGGTTCTAGATTTAACTGTAGTGGTGGTGTATGTCTGGGGAAGGCTTTGCAGAGGGAGCCTGTCTGGTAGTTTTTTATATGCATGTCAAGTACTTCGTATTATTAGCTGACATTGCTATTCATTTAAACAATACTTATACCTCTAATGGACCCTGGGAATTGTACAATAAAGCCTTTAAAAAGCATTGAAACACATATAAATACCAGAACTCAACAATACAAATACAGGTAGTCCTTGACGTACGACCATAATTGAGCCCAAAATTTCTGTTGTTAAGCAAAACAGTTGTTAATTTTGCCCCATTCTATGACCTTTCTTGCCAGTTATTAAGTGAATCACTGCAGTTGTTAAGTTAGTAACATGGTTGTTAAGTGAATCTGGCTTCCCCATTGACATTGCTCGTCAGAAAGTTGCAAAAGGTGATCACATGACTCCGGGATACTGCATAAATACATGTCAGTTGCCAATCATCCAAATTTTGATCATGTGACCATGGGGATGCTGCAACGGTCGTGTGAAAAAGGGTCATGTCACTTTTTTCAGTGCCAATGTAACTTTGAATAGTCACTAAACAAATCATTGTAAGTCAAGGACTATCTGTATATCAAAATGTAATCTAAAGGCTGAAATTCCCCTGGAACAGAGCTACTTTGGCCAGCTTTCAATTCAGGGTAGATTTGGGGGTCTTTTCATAAAATAGAATTGGGATCATCACTGAGAAGGTCTGTTGTCTAGCTCAGGGGTCCCCAACCCCCGGTCTGTGGACCAGTACCGGGCTGTGGCATGGCAGCAACTGGGCCACACAAACAAGCAAAGCCCCATCTGCAAGATGTGGGCAGCACACAAAACCACTCACCCTCTAGTCTGCAGAAAAAACTCTCTCCATGGAACTGGTCCCTGGTGCCCAAAAGGTTGGGGACCCATGGTCTAGCTCATGCCCCTGAAACATTGCAAGGAAGGGGGAACTACAACAATCTCTCCCTACAATATTGGACCAGATAGTCAGATTCAATGCATTGTCTGATACGGTATTGCAAGAAATGGAAATTAAAGGTGATGGTGTGAAGGCCTATTTCTAAAATGCAGCAATTTCAGAATAGGTTTTACTCTTGCTTGAGAGCATTGAAGCAGGTTGAATGGGTCATCTCCAAATGCAGCCCCATGCAGCATGTTGTAATAATCCAACTTGTTAATGCTCAGGGCGTGAATTCTGTCCCTAGAACAATTTTGTGCAGGCAAGGTTGTAATTGGTGCGCTAGCTATAATTGGATGAAGATTCTACTGGATTCTACCCATAGTTTAACTAGGAGCTGTGAGTCCAGAATAATTCTCAAATCACGATCCAACTCTTTTGGAGACTGCATGATTGCATCCTCAATTACTACTGAAAAAAGAAATTAAGATATCTATTGATGCTGAGCAACTCTGCTTTAATCTGAGTTACTTTTGTCTCATCCTGATCCTTAGAGTCTCTTGAAATGGTTTAGGACTTTGAGGCATCTCCAGCTTGGCTCAAGTGGTTATGTGTAACTGAGTGTCATCAGCATAGTGATGACAGCTGATCTTGAACTTGAAAATAAATTCCTTTGGAGGTTTTTTGTAGATGTTGAATAATACGAGGGAAAACACAGAATACAGCACTGGAATTCCCAAGGATCTGAGGGCTGTCTTCTCTGGAATCAGAGCTAGGAGTAGAATCACTACAAAATGATACCTCCAAATTCCGTGATAACAAAGTAGAAAGAAGAAGAAGAAAAAAGCTGGGTCCAGCAAGCACCTCCTCAACAGAAAGTATGCTACTATTTATTTTAAGAAAAATGACATTACTTTATTTATTTATTTATAAAATTTACTGACCACCCATCTCATCATGAGATAACTCTGGGCAGCTTGCAGACAAAAAAATCCATACATATTAAAACCTAAATAAATTAAAACCAAAGATTAAAATCAAGGACATGTGGGGAAAGCGGGGATGAAATGGGGGTGGGTGGGTGGGTGTAGGTGGGATCTAATATTAGATCAACCACCCTCCACGGTGCTGTTCCCCTATTAGGATGGCAGGCCAGCTGGCAGAACCTGATCTTTGGACCCTTATGAATGGATCGGAGGATTGAGGCCAACCTCACTGGGGGTGTGTGGAGATGTTTCAGAGGGCAGGAGCAGCAACAGAGAAGGCCCTCCTCCTGGACCCTGCCAGCCAGAAAAAGTGGGCTGACGGGACCCCCAAATAACCACTGATTATCCCCTTAAGCCTGCTGCTCACAGTATCCCTAGTCCAGGGGTAGGCAACCTCGGCTCTTTTATGACTCATGGACTTCAACTCCCAGAATTCCTGAGCCAGCTATGCTGGCTCAGGGGCCCCATGTTGCACTCCTGGGCTTTGCCCCCCTACAACCACCTCCCCGTTGCTCTGACTGCTTGGGACCTCAGAGCATATGGATTGATTGGCCTGGCTGATGGTTTGCGGTCCGTGGATGGGACCTGGAACAAAGTCCTCGCTTTGTGGCCATTCTGGAAAATGCTTTCTAAGCTGATCGATATGGCGACGAATGACTTGCCTGCCCTCTAGGCCCACTTTGTATGAGAGAGGGCCCGACGTTTTGGTGATCTTCCCTGGCACCCACAAGTTCCCATGCCCATAGTTCCGGGCCCACACCCAGTCACCCACTTGCAACCCCCTCGGGGGTCTTGGGCGAGACGCCTCTGTTGCCACCCAGTTTGGGTTCAACCTGTCCAGCTTTGTGATTAGTTGCCTCCCCCAGCACAGCTCTGCTGGGCTTTTGCCCATTGCCGTGCACGGTGTGGAATGTTGGCAGAGCAAAAAGTCGGCCAGTCTGTGGTGCCAGTCCCCAGTCACTATGCACTTCAGTGATTCTTTCATGGTGTGCACCATTTGTTCGGCTTGCCCATTACTAGATGGGTGAAATGGAGCCGATGTCACATGCCTAATGAGGTTTGCCCTCAGGAAAGCCTGAAATTCTGCCACAGTAAATTGGGCCCTATTTTCAGACACTATGATGTCCGGTAGCCCGTGCATTGCAAAGAGTTTCTTAAGCACCTGGATAGTCCTAGCAGTAGTCATATTTGTGATTGCTATAACTTCTAGCTATTTAGAGTGGCTGTCGACCACTATAAGAAATAAGTCTATATGAATCCTTGACCAGGGTGTGTGTGTCTCCTCCCATCTATGGACATGAGCGTGCGGCATTTCAGGCCTCGACTGCTGACACATGTAACACCCGTGTACTTTGGCTTCAATGGCTTTATCTAATCCTGGCCAACATAAATAGCTTTGTGCCAGAGCTTTCATGCGAACAATACCTGGATGACCTTCATGAAGCGATTACAATACTTTGTCCCTTAATGAGGTGGGAACAATGACCTTGTTCCCCCATAGAATACAACACTTATGAGCTGAGAGCTCGTGTCTCCTTGTGAAGTAGCTCTGGAACTCAGGTCCAGGGCTTTTTTCTAGCCACCCCGTGTGGACCGAAGACAGCACTCTGCTTAGTCTTGTCTGCCGCCGTTTCTGCGGCTATGTCCCCTGCATGGAGGGGAAACTCCGGCAAGTCCTGAATGGACAAAACATGGGCCGCTGGGGTCGGATCTGGTTCAATGTGAGACAGTGAAAGCCTGCTCAGGCCATCTGCATGGCCCATATCCTTGCCGGGTTTGTGAATTAGCTTAAAGCTGTAAGCCGATAAAAAAATGGACCATCTTAACATTCTAGGGGATAAGATGTGGGGTGTCTGTCTGTCTGTAGTGAATAACCCAAATAGTGGTTTATGGTCTGTGAAGTCCCTGCCATATAAGTAGTCGTGGAATTTTTTTACTCCAGCTACTATGGCCAATGCCTCCTTATCAATTTGTGCGTAATTACACTCTGCAGAGGACAGTGTCCTGGAATAAAAAACAATCGGGACTTGAGTCCCATCGCTCTCCTTAGGACAGCCCCCACCCCATATGGGGACGTGTCACACACAAGGCATACCGGCGTCGATTCCTTAAAGTGAGTGATCGTTGAACTGACGGACAGTAGAACCTTCAATTCCTGAAAGCTGCTTTCGTGAACACTAGTCCACTTCCACGCAGTATTTTTGTCCAAGAGCCGGTGTAACGGCTCTGCCACTGCGTCCTTGTTAGGAAGCAATGCATGATAAAAATTTAGGAGGCCTAGGAATGCCTGAAGCTCTCCCTTCGTTTTGGGGCTCGGTGCCATCTGAATGGCTTTTACTTTTGATTCAGCAGGGTGGATGCCGTGTACATCCCCAGACCTGAGTTAAACACATCTGCGAATTCCTCACATACTGTCGCTAGATTCGTGACTTGTGTCCGGTTGATTCCGGTTATTTGGATGCCTAGTGTATCAAACCAGTCGAGCCTGATCAGGCTCATTCGCTGACCCCCTACTACGACAATGTCCAGGTGCCCAGAAAACCCCTTAAATTTGACAGCCAGTGTGGCCTCACCCTTGACTGCAACTCTGGCATTCTGGAAGTTGGTCAGTATAATGTCAGATGGCCTCAGCTTGGCCCATCTCTTGCTGCGATCGCAGATGAAATTAAATGTCTCAAGTGAAATAATGGATACGGCTGAGCCCATGTCAAGCTCCATCTTGCAAGGGACCCCTTGCAGTTCCACCTGAAGTCTAAACTTCAGCTTAATAGGGCAGCGAGATCCCGTGTGGCAAATGCTTCTGCAGCTGGAGCAAAATCCTACGCTATACTGCCCCGGGGCCCCGGTACCTCTCCTAATCGGAATGTCTGACTGGCAATTCGAATGCCAGTCCCTCTGGTGACCTCTGCAGATGGATGCGATGTGGCCAGTCTTCCCGCAGGCCCGGCACGTGGCCATCTGGAACCTACAGTCCATGCATTGGTGGCGGCTGCCACACCCTGGGCACCTAAGGAAGCGATCTGTCTTGTAAGTCGCCCCTTGTTGCTTGTCGCTGTGACGCTGTTGGTCATTGTGTCTTTGTAGCTTGTCAACTTCTGTGTTGTCTTTGGGGTCTTCCATGTGGACAGCTTCCTTGTGGTGGACGGCTTCCTCATGCTGTTCTGTTTTGGTGGGCTGCATGGCTCGTACGGCCCCACTAGCAGCTTCGTCCGCCATGATCTCTTTCAGCGTGTCTGGAAATGACAGAGTCTCTTTGGCAAAGAGTTTTTGCTGTAACTCTCGATTTCGGAGGCCGCAGACAAGCCGGTCTTGGAGCCTCTCCTCTGTGTCGGAGAACTGGCACAGGTGTGCGTCCTGCCTCAAAAACTGCGATGAATTCAGATGCTGTTTCACCTTGTTGCTGAGCCCTCTGTTCAAATGCGTGGCGCCAAGCGATTGCTGACAGCTTGGTCTGGAAATGGTCGCCGAGCCATTTCTTCACGTCCGTGAACATTACAGACTCCAATGGCATTGGCACGAACAAGTTCTCTGCGATGTCGAACGTGGCTGGGCCACACACACACAGGAGCATAGTGGCCTTCAGGCTGTCCTCGGCAACTTGATTCGCCTGTAGATAGTTCTCGACCCTGGATAGATACAAAGACCATCTTTCTGGGTGAGCTATATCAAATTCTTCCAGCTTTCCGACCTTTGCCATTTCTGCTGGTCTTCGCGGCTGGGGCTCATCGTCTTCTTATCCTGCTGCTCTGTATCCCCAGGGACTGGTCCTCTGGGTGCGTGGTCGCTAGCGTGGCTCTGCTAGGCCGACCGTAGGAGGTGGGATTGCTTTTCCCACCAGGCGTGTTCAGCCTCTCCCCTAGTGATTCTCAGCTCTGTTGGAGAAGCAGGATCCCATCCTCATTGCCAGTGTTATATACTGGGTTCGTTGCTTGATTGACGAGACGAGGCGAGTGAATTCAGCCAGAATCATCCTTTATTTGTTTGCAGGAACTGAACTGAGAAACAGGGCTGCAAGTGCAGCTATTTATATCCTGGCCTTTAGGTGGTGGCCAATAGGTTTAAAGCAACCTATTGCCACCCTAGAAGCAGCCAATGGCGGCGCTGGAGACAGGTTGTCTGAGGAGCTGGGAGCCGTTAGCCAGCTTCCCTGCTTAAACAATCTTCCAGCAATTAACTCCACGTGATACTCTTTAGTAAGACAAAACCCAATACATTACAGTTACTATGTAGTTTCTTGCTCAGTGGGTCCTTGTAAACTGGGTAGTCTGGAATCTTGGTAGGAAACATGACAACATCCTGTAGCGATCCCTAAAGAATAAGATGGTAAAGATATCAGAAGGGAGAGCATCCCTTGTGATACCTTTCATTTTCCGCACCTCCCTTTTATGCTCTTCCATAATACTGCAGTGTCATGAAACCAGATTAAACTCAGGCACACAGGAATGCTCCTATAGCTCTTTTTTTAAATTCCCGAAGGAAAAATCATCACAACTTTTTGTTCATCCAACCTGAGAGCAATTGGGTTCTTTGTACTTTTTGTTTTGAAGGCTACAGCCAAGCTTGCACTTCTCTTTTTTGTTCTTGCTTAACTGGGATCCAGCCCAGGTAATCAAGCTGCTGTCTAGCTCCAGCAACTGCATCCAGGATCTAAAGCCATTACTCAAAATGCTTTCCTGGCATCAATCCTGCTCTACACTGATGACTTGCCCAAATTTTCAGGTCTCAACTTGTTTCCTTCCTTTTGATTGGCCTTGTTATCCAGAACAGTCCCTATGGCTCTGTACATCCAATGGAAAAAAAGTTACCACTGATAAAGTGCCCATTGAAACAAAAATCCAGCTACTGCCAGGGGTTTCTGTTCTTATGGTGATTGCTGTCCTAAGTCCAAAGATTGCAACCAAACAGAGAATTTAGGCCATTGTGAACACCATAGAGAATGTGTTAAGGTATATAGCAGTGTTCCAATATCTCAGGGGCTGCCACAAAGAAGAGGGAGCCAAGCTATTCTCCAAAGCACCTGAAAGCAGGACAAGAAGCAACGGATGGAAACTAATCAAGGAGAGAAGCAACCTAGAACTAAGGAGAAACTTCCTGACAGTTAGAATAACTAACCAGTGGAACAACCTCCCTCCAGAAGTGGTGAATGCTCCAACACTGGAAGTTTTTAGAAGAGACTGGCCAGCCATTTGTCTGAAATGGTATAGAGTTTCCTGCCTGAGCAGGGGGTTGGACTAGATGACCTCCAAGGTCCCTTCCAACTTTAATAATAATAATAATAATAATAATAATAATAATAATAATAATAATAATAATAATAATAATAATAATAATAATAATAATACCAACTGCAGCTGGTAAATTGTGTGCAATTCTGGTTACCGGACTTCAAAACAATGTGGAGGAGCTAGAGGAGGTTCAGAGGAGGGCAACTAAGATGATCAAAGGGTTAGAGCAGCTTTCCTAGGAGAGAAGATTGCAACACTGGTTGCAATGTTTTTAGTCTAAAAGGGAGGCTAATGAATGGAGACAAGATTGAACTGTTTGTATAGTAGTGTAAATGAAGTGAACAAGGAGAAGCTGTTTTCCCTTTTCCCCTACCTGTTAAAACCAGAGGTAATCCAAGGCAACTGAATCCTGGAATCCTGGACAAATCAGGCCAAAACCAAATGTTCTTTTTACAACACATGATTTAACTTCGACATTTGCTACCACAAGATGTGGCGCTGTCTACCATCTTGGCTGGCTTCAAAAAAGGTTGAACTAATTCATAGAAATTAAGGGTAACAACAGCTTTGTTAGCATTGTGACTGAAAACTATCTGCTGGGAGGCAAATGGGCTTCCTTGTGCAGATGCCCGACCGTGTTGAGAACAGAGCACTGGAGTAAATGGCCAGCAGTCTGATCCAATAGGGTGCTTCTTATATTCTTGAATCAGGTACAACTATTGGACCAGTAATATTTGTTTTAGATAGCTATCCATCGCGAATGCACATTTTACACTTTGAGTTTATATGCCTTAGTGGAGAAGCTGATTGTGTTGATAAACATAATAATAATGTGCATCCTTTTCTCTCTCTGCTCAGAACATAAACAATGAATCTGAAGAGGTACAAATCCTGGAGGTTTAAAAATAAACATTAGCTTCCTTTTCTTTTGCAAAATAATGCAGATAACTATTCTCCCAAGGGAGAGATTTCAGACTGTGTGGCCACACTTGAAATGAGATGGTTCTCTCTGCTATTCCTCTTCTAGCAATGAATATAATGTACTGCAGTTCGCAGGGGAATGTTTTTCTGATTTAAGGCAGTGTAGTAGCAGACGTGGTGATGCTGGAATTGTGGTGCTGGAGATGACTATTATGCATCCCATGGACTGAAAAAAACCCACAAAGAAGTCCTAGACCAAGCTCAGCAAAAATATCACTCAAAGCCAAGATCCTGAAACAAAGGCCATCATAATTTGGCCATGTCATGCAAGCTGATTCACTCGAAAAGTCAGTCATGCTGGGAGTGATCAATAGCAAAAGGAGAAGGGACCACACTAGTACCCATTGGTTGAATACTATAAAGCAGGGGTGTCAAACTCGCAAGTCACATGATGTGTCACGACGTATCGTGACTTTTTTCCCATTGCCGGCAACGGGGTGGGCATGGTTTTGGCATGACGCATCCGGCCCGCAGGCCAGCAGTTTGACACCCCTGCTATAAAGGATGACACAGAGATGACTATGGTGGATCTGAAGGAGGCAGTGCAAGACAGAGGGGCATGGAGAAAGCTGATCCAGGAAGTGGATCGAGTCTTAAATTTGGGTTAATTTGTTCAATGATCCTTCCTCCCCCCCTGCCTTGCCTATTCATGGTGTATACTCAAAAGTTTTCTCCAACATTAAATGTCCAAAGGATCTTTCTTTCAATTTTTTTCCTCCAATCTTATAAACATCCTTTTCTTGTTTCAATCCAGCTACCCTTAATATGTATTCAGATTACAGGTTAAATCTTGTCAGGAGTCATTTCTGCCAACCTGGAATCAGTCTGTTTCATCATGTTATGGCTGTACTGAGGCTTCCTTATAGGTTTCTCACATGAGGGGAATGAGATGTTCTGGGATATAAGACACAGTAATCACTTATAATAATGTAAGCGTCTTGGAGGCTGCAAATGATGCTAGTTTAAATGGAGATATTAACGAATACTGTAATTATAAACCCTGCCAGTGGACGGCAAAAGAAAATTAATCCTCTGATATATGGAATATGCAAAACTCATTATAATTCAATTATACAAAGCAAAGTAATAATACAATAATAAAACAAAGTAATCATCCTAATATCCATCCAAATCTCCCAAATAACAGACATTTAAAATAGTTTAAAGGTCTGGATCACTCCCTAGCATCAGTTTACTATGAAAAAGGGTCCAAAAGGAGTTTTCAAAAAATAGTATGCCATAATTTTTGAACTGATATAGTGATAACATAAGATAAGTCTAACCTTTTATATCTTAAACCTAAAACAGTTCAATTAACTAAAGATAGTATATGCAAATATTTAAAAAGGGACCAGGGAGGAGAATTTACACTAAGTAAAACCATCCAAAATTCAGTCTGAGTGAAAAGCTATGTGTAATGTTAGAATTCTTTGAGCAAAACAAAACATGCCCCACCCTGCTTTAACTTTTTAAAGATTTACTATCTTCGGAATTGAAGAATCTCATCACAGTTTACGGAAAGGTATATGTTTCCCAGATATGTACATGGGAATTCTATATAGGATACAAACTATCACGGGAATTAAATTTATTTCAAGAATGTTTACCTTACTCCAAAGTGCTACCAAAGTTATATATAGATCAGTGCACTAAAGTAGATTTATGGATATAAGTTCATTCCATTACCATACCATGTTAAAATGATACTTATTAACAGTGCTTTTTTTGTAAAAGAAAAAGGTGCCGGAACTCACACATGTCATACAACCCACCTTGCCTACCCTACAAGGTTCCATCCAAAAAAGGTGCCGGAACTCCGTTCTGAGCGTTCTATGAGAAAAAAAGCCCTGCTTATTAAGAAGAGAAGGATTGTACTGCCATACTCTCTATCTCAGTTCTTCCCAGTTTCTTCACTGTTCTGCAAGACAAAAATAAATAGTTGAGAAATACTGAAAAAGAGCATCATCTATATTATCCATAAAAAGTGAATGAACAAAACAACTATATTTCAGAAAGCTGTCCTTCAGATTTATTTTTCAAAAACTCACTTTTGTATTTTATTTAGGTCTTTTACCATAGGGCTGTTGTCACTTAATGCATAGTCTTTCATATTCATCTGAAAAGTCTGGAAAATGAATTGTCTTTCTTGAGTAAATTTGCATAAACTATTTGACTGTAGGTATTTTTTATTTGAATATGCATTTCTGTAATTTTTTTCTTGAATTTTCCTTTGTAAAGCAAAGTTAGAAACGTAAACAGTTAGATTTTTTTTTAACCTTGTGAACCTCTTTCAGATTCGTCCCTTTTTCAGGTTTGTCCCAGAAAATAGGGTCATTTTAGTTATAACCCATTTGTCCATGTTCTATGAATGTTAGCGGTTTAAAATAACATATCTTCACAGTTGTAATCTTTATAGTACCTTAAGGTAGGGAGTTTGCAAAATTACATGAATGATTCAAAAGGGTAATTCAATGGCAACAGCAAAAGAAAGAAAGAGAGCCAAGAAAAGTCTTAGAAATTGGAGAGTACTTGAACACGGGAACAAGGACACTCTTCTTATCAAGAAAAACAAGAAACCAGATTGTAACAGGTAGTACCGTGGGAAGGGGAAAATATTAAGGTGACACAACTGGTAGCAATATTGTGTCATCTTACTTTTTAAGATATCGATCATTGACCTTTAATCATGGCGTCCATCAAATGAATGGATATCTGAACCAAACTGGTCTTCTTGAAAAAGTCTTAGGCTTTTCACTTGAAATGTATTCTTTCCATTTTCTGCCTTTTTTTTTACCAACATCTGAAAGGATGTCACTTATATCCATGCACCTTGGATCAATATGGCTTTTTTCATTTGTTTTTGCATTTCAGGAAATTAAAAGGCTGTTATCATCTTTGCTTGCAGATATCATCTTTGTTTTCACAGCAAATAGACTGGGAGCTGGCTGTTTGCCAACACACATAGAAACTCAACAGCCTAAGTTTTACAAATATGCTGAATTCCATGATTCTGTGTGATTTTAAAGGGAATAGGTCCAAAACAGTTAATATGTGCCCAGTTTCATATTTCATGTTCTAACTCTTTTTTTTTATTTTGAGCAGAAATTCAGCCTCTGCTTAAAGGACAAGAATTTGTGAAATCCAGATAAAGTTGTCAATTAATGTGGTACAGTATGGCATATTAAAATGCCTGGTCCAACCTTGCATACCATTGTTCTGTACCAGCCTGCTACCGGCCCTGCAGCAAAAGCAGGGACAACCCCTTTACAAACAGCAAGAGGCTGGAATAAAGCCTGCCAAATTTATTAACATAAAACAGAGCAAGACAAGACACCAACCATGAAACAGGAGCTAAGAAACAGGAACTATCCAAGCGGTTGCCTTCAGCAAACCAGCCCTCCCACACATTCCCCTTAAATACAGTTCAGGGCGTGGCCTCTCTCTGCCTCCTTCCGAGGTGTCCCATTGCCTTCCTCTGTTTACTCCTGATTGACTGCCTCCTGCGTCGGGCGTCCTTGAACAGGGCCAGCTGTGGGTCATCTTCATCCACGCTGTCAGGCTCACACAGCTGGGTCTCCGTCGTGACCAGGTGGGAGGGGCCCGGCTGAGGGCTCTGCGGAGCCTCAAGGCCATCAGCAGCAAGCTCTTCAACACCCCCCTCCTCCTCCTCTGAGTCGTCCGACCCAACTGCCGAACCCACAGGCTGACCCTGAATCACAACACTCATCTTCAGTGCAAGTAAAGTCACATGTTAAGCATGCAAAGAAAACTAGTAGCTATTGTACATGAGATGTGCAATTTTGGCTCTGTGTCATGGTACAGACCTGAGCTTGTAGGTCTTGCAGCCTCTTTTCATAAGGGCAAGAGCTAGGATTACATTTGGGCTTTGTGGTAGCAATTTTCCAACAGCAAATAAAGCGAAGAGCATGGATCACTGTTCTCCCTGCACAGTGTTTCACCCAGTGATGGGATTCAAATATGTGAACAACTGGTTCTCTGTGTCAGGGCTTTTCAACCAGTGGTACGGGTACCACCTGTGGTACATTGGCACCTGGCAGGTGGTACGCGACCATCCTAGAAAAATGGTAGCAGGGGAGGGGAATGAGCTGAACCGGCGGCAGCACCGCACAAGCCTGAGTGAGAGAGGGCTGGAGCTGCAGGGCTGTCAGGGCTCAGCAGAAGCGCCAGGATCAGTGCCAGGCTCCACCTGGAGCTCGGCGCTGATCCTGGCGCTTCTGCTGAGCCCAGAAGAAGTGCCAATCAGCTGGAATGTTGCAGCATCTCCAGGGTCTTGTGATTTACATTCAGATGCTTGGCAACTGATTCATATTTATGACGGTCACAGTGTCCCAGGGTCATGTGACATGACCAAAACCTGCTGCAACCACCCAGCAGATGGGGGGGAATAGAAACCAAACACCCCCCACCCCACCCCCACTGCCAATCCTCAACAGAAATGCTCACAACAATGAAAACCTCAGACAGGAGGAAGAGCACTGCCGGGTGGGCAGGCAGGTGTCTTGCTCGGCTGTGGCTTGGGGGGCACTTTTTTCAGTGCCATTGTAACTTTGAACAGTCACGAAGTGAACTGTTGTAAGTCGAGGACTACCTGTACTTCATCACTTTTTTCCTATTATTTTTTTTTGGTCACCAAGTTTTTGACACCTTGCAAGGCGACTGGTGGTACTTGGATGTTACCATATCCTAAAAGTGGAACAATACAGAGAGTGATTTTTTTTTACCTTAGTGAAGTATCAGTATTATCTATCTATCCCCACTCTTTGTTAGGAAACATCTAGGCTTGCCAATGCTTGCTTTTCTGTACTTATCCTGTTTAATTAAGCCTCTTAAAAATGTTTCTGATTTTGGTTGTTTTCTGCAAACAAGCATTCTCCCATGATCAGTGGCTTCAGCAAAGGACCTGCACTTCAGATGGGTTAAAGAACAGAAGTTGATATGTCACTTTGCAGACTTTGCTATCAGCCTACAACAAAGCTGGCTTACAACTGAATTTTTCTCATTCTTGAAGTTCCTACCTCCACCCTGGATCAGTCCTTATTGCTTATTCAGCTGCATTTGCCTATGGTAAAATTATCAATCTCAGCAGCCCAATTAGCAGCCCAATTTAAAGTACAACTTTGTTTTTTAAACATTAATCTTTTTCCTTTGGCCTATTTCTTCAATTTTCCATTGTTTCTGCCTCTGTATATCTTTCTTAGAACATAGACACCATGAGGATGCTTCCCTTTTGACTCCTATTCCTTCCAGCTATGATTTGGTTCATTCAATATAAAGTTTGAGCCATAGACTGTTATCATGATAAGCCCACTTTTGGGTCTGTTACTTGGAGTGACAAAGAGAAAATTAGCCCAGAATAAGCATGTCATTGTCGCCTGTAGGTGACAAAAGAAAATAGCTTCTTTTCTTAGTTGGGGACCAGATCAGGCCAGATCTGAGATCTGAGTTACAAAAATTCAGAGTATAAAAGGTAAGCAGCAGAGAGATACAAAAAAGTAACTCTAGTGTAAGATACAAGCAGTTGTGCCTGATTTAGAAATGGGTGTTTCTAGACACCGCCTATGCTGCCTTCCTTCTTCCATCTTTTTCCCATTCAGCAGATGAAATAACTTGACAGTGGGCATCAGAAGCATTTCAACTCAGCAAGGAGCAAATAGTTTTGCAGAGGATGGGAGAACCTTGAAATTGGCAGAGAAGGAAATCTAAAAGCACCAACAGGTTCATCCATGAAATTGCTAAAAACCTGATAAAGAGCTTGCTAAATTCCAGGCTTGCACAAACAGGCATCTGTAAAATATTAACCTAAATTACTTTCTTAAATCGCAGAACAGTCTTTGACCCTTTACTCAACCAGACTACCACAAGTACTTATTCATTGGCAGGCAGACTATCTAGGTTCTTAAGGGCTCAGCTCTTAGCAAGGTGAACAACAGAGGCAGAGCTCCTGTATTTTAAACGGCTGTGCAAAATTTCACATTTGAATAGGTGTAAATATTGATGCAGAGTTAGGAAAAACTGAAACTTCAATTTTCACAAAGAAACCAGAAGTATTGGGACCCATCATCCAGTGACAAGTGGAGATGAGACAGAAATATTGGCTGTGCTCCATCGTTCTTCTTATTCCTGAAAGTGGATGGAAATGCAAACAATTGGTCCCATACTCAGATTCGTGATTTACATACTGGCTTCAATCCAAACTCCACCTACTGAGCAATGCTACAGTATTAGCATTATAAGGTAATACAAAGTAATCTCCCATGCAACTGGGGAGCATTGTCTTAACAGACTGCCTGATTGTATAGAAGAGCTTCAGATGTAACATTTTAAGGAAGTGATAACAATGGAACTGGAAAAACATGGAAAAATCAATAAAATTTACACCAACCTACAGTTTGAGACTAAAGGGTTACAAAATGTCCTACAGATGGTATACAACCCTATCAATGATTGCCAGGATGGACAATTTAAAGAACATTAAATGTTGGAAATACCACAGCAAAGAAGGCACATTTTACCACATGTGATGGTAATGTAAAAAGACTCCAAAGTACTGGAAAGAAATACACTAAATATCTATAAAATTTTAAAAATAAAATCCGAATATTTTCACTAGGTATAATTCCAGAGGACATAAATAAAAAGCACCACAAGTTATTAATTTATATACTGCGAGTGACAAGCACAACACTGGAAAAGAGAAACTTTGCCAACAATACAAAAGTAGGAGGTTAAAACTAGAGAATATATGACAATAGATGAATTAATTGCATAAAATCACAGAAGTCTGCCAAATTCAAGGAAGAAATTTCCCTTAACTTACACAGCAAGGCAAGCTATGGTACTTAAAACAGGGGTTTGTGGGGGGGGGAGGAGAAATTGTTTAAAAAAATAATTAAAACAATCCAAATAGAAACAAGGAACACTGCAGATGTCCGAAGCATAGCTTAGAAGTGTTTAAGTAGCAATGGTGTGTGTGTGTGGGGGGGGGGTTGGTTAAGGTTACTAGAATGTTTTTTTTCTATGTATTTTTCCTCTTAGTTTGTTTGTTTTTTTACATGTTCACTTCAACATTTGCTCTGGTGTAAAGTTTATTTTAGGTGTATATGCGCATGGCGCACATGTACACACACACTTCTTAGCATTTGTTGCTTATTTTACCTAACAAAAAATGGAACAGCTTCCATAACGACAGCCAAGTTCTTATCAGATTCTCCCAAAGCATGAAGATTGATAGGGAAGAAGGAGGGGAGACGGACTGTGATACCAAGTAGTAGAAGATGAGCAGTCTGGTTATGCAATGCCATAATGGATAGGGCCTTCCCTGAAGTAGCCACAAAGTGGGCTGTTGGCTCTGAGTGGAAAGGAAACTGTTTCCAGACATACAGCAGAGGAAACCAATGGTTACCTGGTTACTGGGGACACCTTAACATGCCTTTACTTAGATTCTCTGATTTCTCTTAGTCTAAAGTTTTGCACGCCATATTAGAGGATGTGGAAGAAACAGTGAAATCTAATTTCAAAGACAGTCCAATATATTACACGATATATATCTTTTCTATTTCTAAAAGTCCCTGAGAAACCCTGTCTAAACAGGGTGGAAACCCCCACCTTCCTGATTTAAAATGCAAATACCTTGAAGTGGACAGGTCTCTTTAAGCCTCTAAGAACTACTAGGAGTTAAGTCAGAGGAAATGTTCCCAGCTTTGGTACTCAAGGGGGAAGGGGAATTCTCAGGATGAGGAGATAGTAAAGCTTCTAAGGGCCTTCATTGAGAGTCATGACTAAGTTAAAATGTTATCCAACCTCTCCTTGAGTCAGCACTTCACAATGCCAGCCTAAAATGTGCTGTCCTTGAACCCAATTCTTACCCTATCTGATCTATTGGGTCAGATATGAGGCATTGCTGAAAGATGCCTTGTTATGAATAGCTAGTTCAGGGGTAGGCAACCTCGGCTCTTTTATGACTCGTGGACTTCAACTCCCAGAATTCCTGAGTCAGCATAGCTGACTCAGGAATTCTGGGAGTTGAAGTCCACGAGTCATAAAAGAGCCAAGGTTGTTGCCTACCCCTGAGCTAGTTCCTCAAGTGTGTGATAACTGAAATTAACTAGCTGCTTAATAATCACCTCTCTCCAAGGAGGAGAGAAGAAGAAGAAGAAGAAGAAGAAGAAGAAGAAGAAGAAGAAGAAGAAGAAGAAGAAGAAGAAGAAGAAGAAGAAGAAGAAGAAGAAGAAGAAGAAGAAGAAGAAGAAGAAGAGAAAAGAGAAGTAGTTGAAACTGGCAAATACAAGGAAACTGACAAATAAACAAAAACAAGACTCTATTCCTGGAGGTCTGTTCTCCCTTGCCTTATTGGAAGCTTGGAGAAAAATTGGTATCAGAAACTGAGGTTTGAGATGATGGATATTTAAAAAAAACCACCTTGAGAAACAAAATGCTAACAAACAGGGCAAAGGTTGGGAGAGAAATGGCTGAGGTTGAAGCTGGCTGGTGGCCAGAAAGGAGGGTGCATAACTACTTATGCCTCCCAACACTCCCAAAATATATTACTGATCACCTACAACCTGGCATTTGACTTTGAGTTGTCCTCAAATGGTACTGGAGTAAGCAGGATGGGATGCTTACTGTCTTAGTGCAGCTAAGACAAAGGGAAGCCTCTCTCATTTATGGGCTAGGAGGAAAATTGTCAAATGCATGTTAGGTTAATGCATGTGAGGAAGAGTGAGGACGGACTAGAAGCTGCAGAAGTTGGGGTAAAATGTCTCTCTCTCTCTCTCTCCCTTCCTCCCTCCCTTTAAATCTGTGGGTCCTTGTCCATTTCCTTCTGGTGCCAATTGAAGAAGCCAATGCAAAATTATAATTATCCTATGTTTTTAATAAAAAATCATAGGAAGTAGACAATTCCATGGACCAAATCTTGCCCAAAGTGAAGCATACCTTTCAGAGCAGCAGCTGGTGACAGCTATGCTTACAAAACCAAATGCCATCTAAGTCAGTAACAAATCAATTTCGTAAATCATGAAAGATGGTGAAGAAATATTTTCAAAGCAGATTTGTCCAGCACGGGCCTTGTTTTCTTTCAGGCTTATCTTATTCTTCTGCACATGGAATTCATTTTGCAAGAAGTATATGTTACTGTTTGTTTTTTATTTTTATCTGTTGGCACAGTTCAAACCTTCATTGAAGGCTCGGTGAGATGCTCCATTGATTGATCTTATACTACAGAACTGGCAACTTCTGTCCAAATGGCCAATATCCTATTTCCCCTTAGCTAGTATCTGTAATATCCAAAGGTACTGAAAGTTAGACATCTTAGATACAGTACTACTTCCTCTTAATAACAAAGATTCAGCAAAAGATAAAGCCATCTTGCTTACTGAAGGCCCTCCAAATGGTTGGACCCAAACTCTCAAAATTCTCAGATATTCAGTGGGAAGTTAAGCAGGTTCAGTGTTAAGCTTGTATGTTCCCTTCAAGGGGAATAAAACTTTAAATGGCCACATTTGCATTAAATGACCACATTCAGAATGAAATGAAAGTGTCAAAAATCTTAATGTAAAATAAAAGAATTACATTAACTGTGCAAATTTATACCTCTTAATATAAATGTAATTCAAGGGATCAGGACAGGCAGAGCAGGACAAGAGAGAGGACCAACGTATTGCAAAATTTTCTGTTGTGGGCACAGGGAAGCTTTGGACAATTGGCCTAACCTAGGTCATAAAAAGTCAGCTCCTCCAGGCTACGTGAGGTTCCCCCCCCAAAATCTTATCTCTTATCTGGTAGCCAAGGTAAAGGGGGTCTGAAGGTCTTTGCAAATGTTCTAACCATTCTACTTACCACTGTTGGTTCTGCTTTGGACCTTATTTTTCCCCATCATGGAAAATCTCCATCTCCTGGTCTTCCTTCAAGTACAGGAGAAGCCCCAAGTCTGAAAGTGGTCCATCTAGAACAGGGGTCCTCAACCTTGGCAACTTTAAGACTTTAAGCTTTGCTGGCTGAGGAATTCTGGGATTTGGAGTCTACAAGTCTTAAAGTTGCCAAGGTTGAGGACCCCTGATCTAGAACATCTACAATTGCTGGTTTGGTTCATCTTTCACAATGGGCACTAACAGAGCTAACACTGGCAGGTGTTCAAAGGATTAGCTTTTCCTTCCAGTGCATTTGAGATTGGGAGCACGAGTTCAGGCAAGGGCCAAGCCCGCCCTTTACATAATCCAGGCTGCAGGTAGTATGAGGTGTGTATGTATGTGAATTGGGCTCTTGAGTCAGATCCAGTTTGCCATCCCTGCTACATTTGTAGCAGGATGTCTGTACTACTGAATGGCTTTCTTCTCAGTGGAGGACTGAGATACAATACTGTCCCTTTCCCAACACAAGTGTTCATTTCAGATGGGAAAAAAAGATACAGGATGAGACCTCAAGATTTCTCCGGCATGTATGGTTAGGAAAAACCCTATATCTTATGAAGAACTATTTGTTTGAAGAAAAGGGACAGGTTTTGCTCTTTCCCAACATATTTGCCAAATGCAGCCCATTTCCCTTCCTCATAAAACTGAAAATGGAGCTACTGAAAACCAAATCAGTTCTTCTCGGTTCAACTTTATAAGGGTTCCCATGACTGCATGTTTTTAATCTTATCCGCTTTGCAGTATCTTAATCAAAAATGAATTGATTAGAAAAAAGAGCTTAGAAGCATACAATAAAGCCTGAGTGGGCTAAAGAGGACTGACCATTTATTTCTTCAATTTATAAATCCCATCCATCTCTCATGGAATGATGTATGATGATACAAATAATAATTCAGACTTACCATAAGCACATGTCTTAAAACTTATTTAATATTAGGAATTCTGTCATAAATTCTATCACTCTCCGGCACACAACAATTAGAGCATCTGCCTTGGATGCAAAAAAGAGGTGAAGTTGAATTCTTGGCTTCTCCCGGTAAGGCTGGGAAAGTTCCCTTCTTCAGATGCTGCCAGTCAGCGTAAATAATGCTACATTAGATGCATCAATGGTCTGAGCTGGGACAGGTAAAGTTTTTGTATTTATAATACCAGGAGTACAGAAGAGGCTTCAAGCTGTTCCCATGGCAGCCTCACTTGCACATGCTGAGTGTACTGGAGATAAAAAGGATTCACAGTTTGAATGTGTTTGTGGGAGGAAGGGGACAATGGCCAGATCAGGGAATGGAATCACAGCAATTTGGTAGAAATTTGGAAGCAGCAGTACTGCTCATCCCTCCAGTGCAGCATCCCTGGTTCTTGCAATGGATCAATAAAAGACCTACAAGTCACCCCTCCCCTTCCATCCTCTCCAACAGGCACATTCATGACCTTTCTGTTTTTTCTCGAGACACCATCCAACTCTTTCAAAACCAAGAGGTATCTTCATCAGATGTCAAAAGTTCATCAGATTCTCCTGGGAAGGCACTTTGGTTCTGCAACCTCAAAAGGACTGGGATAGGCTTTGATAAAAGTAAAAAGTGAAAACACCCAAGAAGAAAAACCACAAGATTTGTTGTTCAAACAAGTTCTAGCCTGAAGAATTCTTTTTAAGAGAAACAGCTGGTAAACAGCTTCTCAGTTCTCAGAAGCCTCTGACTGGCGGGGGATTTGGTATACTGGCTGAGGTGCTGGGCTAAAAACCGTAAGACTATGGGTCCTCCCTTAGCTATAAAAATTGACTGGGTGACTTTGGGCCAGTCAGTCTCTTACACCCCCCCAACCCGTTCAAAGGGTGGTTGTGGGAAAACAGAAGATGGGAGCATGAGGTACCTTGACATGACTAAAAATAAAGGTGGGATACAACATCTGACAGCTAACTATCTGAGCTAGTGGTGGCGCACTGGTTAGAATGCGGTATTGCAGGCTAATTTTGCTGTCTGCCAGGAGTTTGATCCTGACTGGCTCAAGGTTGACTCAGCCTTCCATCCTTCTGAAGTCAGTAAAACGAGGACCCAGATTGTTGGGGCCCCGTATGGTGACTCTATAAACCAGTTAGAGAGGGCTGTAAAGCACTGTGAAGCACTACCTAAGTGCTATTGCTATCTTCATAAGTACTACAAGCTGCAGTTGAAGAAAGTGGCATACCCAGTGAGATTATTTTTTCTTGTGAATGAGAACATAAAGGTTCAGCAGAAAATGTGGCTTTCGATGGATGAATTTCTCTTAACTAAATGAATGTAGGCTGAATTAATCTTGGGGTGTGTGTAGATGATTTTAAAGGAAGACAAAGGCTGACATGGTTACTTAGCAGCTTGGCAGAACACTACCTACATATTTGTTTCCCCATAATAAAAGGAATTAAGAATCACTTAATAAAATTAATACTGAATATTTAGATAAGGGATTTAGTATGTCCATAGAGGGGATCCAACTTTCTCCCTCCAGGAAAAAAAAGAATGGAATATATACAGATGAAGCAGGAATTTCTCCCATTTTTCTGCTTTATATGCAGGGTCTTCTTGGTAGTAGAGACTAAATTCTGGAACATTTTTCCTGTTGATATAGATTTAATCCTTTAAAAAAATGCTTTGTTTCCCCCCCTCTTCCCTGTGGTATGAAGAGCTGTGAAGAAGACTCACTGAATAATACACATATGGTGATTCCCCCCCCCCTCTCCAACTTGTAGTAATACATCTAGTTGATGTTTGTGACATTGTGACACAGTTTTATGAAGGCTTGCTTGGCTTTAAAAAGTTGCATAAATGTTTTGCATGAATGAATAAATGAAACAAAGCAAGTTCATGCTGGAATGTTTAGAGTTGGAGTTTATATTAATGTGTGTGTGCGTGCGCGCGTGTGGGAGAAAAATATGGGTGACTACAATGAGAGGAAACAAAAAGACAATAAAGTTAATGTTCTCCTTTCTTTGACTCAAATCCTTCTCCCACTGCAGTTTCTTGTAATTCCAAGGTTATTTTCTTTTGTTTTAGCTAGTAAGTTAACCTTGGCAATATGAATTCCTGCCGTACTTGTTTGTGGGAGTCTGTGGATACAGTGAGAACTGTTTAGATTCAACTCTAGCAAGTTGGAGACATTACATCTTGACAGCTTTGAAGCAGCCCAAACAGTGTGATAAAGAGCTAAATATGAGGGATAGATAGGTTACTGTAGGATAAACTTTATGGGGGGGTGACAAATTATAAATGAACACGAACTCTCTAATACAAGCAGAAATGCCCACACTTTTTTTTCATTAGATCCATATCAATTTTGATTCAATGCTATACTGGGCAGGATGCCTTTCTTGTTGTGATCCCTGGTTATTTTGAAGAGCTGTGTTGGAAAATATCGGATATAATGCTCATCTTGAAAATCAGTCAAAGAGGGTGCCAAGTTCTTCAATTCTTGCAACGTTTCTTAGCTGTAATATACTTTTTCGGTTGTCATAGTAAGAAGCACCTTCTCATGAAGCTGCCCAAGAGCGGCTTTAAAGATTTTGTTTTCTCACTTCAAGAAGCCCCCATTAGTTTTAGGATGCAGCATGAAGTCATCCTCCAGTTCACTTTTTCTTTATTCCATCCCACAAAGAGTGTTTGCACAACACAATAAACTAAAATGCTGAATTTACAAGCATGTGCGCAGGATTACAGGTGCTTCTTCAATTCAACTGATCGGTGGCTTAATTTGTCATCTGAATTTGAAACAGTGAACATTTTCTGGTTCAGAAAGCAGGATTTTGAAAGCTTTGTTTGAAGTTATCATGTGAGATGAGAGAGCTCCAGTCACTGAGTAGAAAAGCAGATGATTCACGGAGGAAAGGATAATAACTCTGAAGACTATATCTAGTGTTAAATATTCTTCAGTTCCATGCCATTCATTTTCTCCTGAATCAAAATTTGACTTAGATGAGTTGAACATGCATGATTCTACCAACGAGGAACAAGGGGTCAGGGTAAGAGAGATCACGTGGGCAATGATGCCAATAATTCACGATATGAGTGTTCTGATACAGGCAGTTGTATTGCGGATTTAATTCCTTGTTAAGACACGTTGGTCTGTTTAAGCGAATTTAGTCACATTTAACGGCCCTTTCCAAACAGTGAACTCGTAAAGCACCTGGTTCATCTGAAATACCTTTATTTTGCATGTAGAAGGTGGTTACAGCAGAGAAGGTGCGGTCTGGTGAAATCTGGTCGGTGCTTTAAGGTCGAAAGACAGTAACAGGATTACTGTCCGCATGGCTTGTGTTCAGATGTTACAATGGAGGATGGAACACAAGGGAACAAGGAGAAGGAGGAAGTCCAACCCAGAAGGGGTGGATCCCAGTACAGCATCATGAGCAGGATAGGAAATACATCACAAAGGGGGAAGGTACTGGCAGACCCAATTAGCATATTATAATTTCCCAAGAGGAGCCACGTGGTGGCAGCACAATGAGTGACATCATCATGGCTTGCAGAAAATACACATGCCCACACCTCTGCAGTGTCTCAGCTGAAAGAAAATAAAAATCCCAGTATTTGTGATCGCTATCTCTGATAACCCATAAGTAATAGCAGCAGAAAAGCAGCAAAAGAAATATAGAAAATATTAATTCTGAGCAGCATCATAGGGTGAGCATAATGAGACTTTTCTCCATTTTGAACTATGAGGCTTTTATAACAACAAGGCCTGTTTTTTAACCCCAACAAATCTGAGGGCGATTAGAAATGGATGCAGGGTGACCGGGAGAGGGGGTTGTCTGGCTGGAATTGTTAATTAGTGTTTGAATCCAAACATACTTTACAGTGCTTTGTATTTTTAATATTTTCAAGCTGATAATGCAAACAGAAATGTAGTCCTCATTGGAAAGTTAAAGCTCTCTTAATTTTGCCAACCAGTTGTTATTTTTTTAAAAGGAAATGTGCCTTAGAATCTCTGTAACATTCATGTATTTAGAAAAATAATTTGCAAAAATGCATTATTTGAAGAAATGATTGGCAAAGGCAGGTATATTCAGTAAATTGTAAGCTGCAATGCCTCTTTGGAGAGATGAACCCTAAAATGCGTAGGCACTTTGGAAAAAAAAAGTCTGGAATCAACAAAAAACAAGAACCAAAAAAAAAATGCAAGTGATTTGTATGTGCCATTACCAACGGAAAAGCATTGATGTGCCCCACCAATTAATGAACCAGGCCAATTAACTCACTAGTCAAAAACAGGCAAGTGAGTTTCCTGTCAGCATGAACAGAATGCTAACAGTAATAGGAATTCATCTCTATGTTTGCTGTTGGCCAATGATCATACCATCCTCTGGCTGAGAAAAACTGGTCAGGAATTCCTGTTGCAGATGGGAGTTTTTTGGCTGACCCATTGAGAATTCCCCGGATTTCACCAAAACATGTGCTGGTTACAGCTCGATCATGTTAAATTAATTCCCAAATAAACTTTGCAATACAAATAGATTCTAGTTCTTTATTTCAAGGTCCTAAGCTGAAAATCATTCTGTAAGTTGGTGGCATCCCCTGAATTCAGGTTGCATACCTGAAGCTAGAGTTGCGCAGATACATTTTACCAACGGTTGAATAAGTCAAGATATTTTTATAAAGCAGCTGTAAGGTGAATTGTTCCTTTCTTCTGCTACCCTAGCATATGTGTGTGTGCATGTATGCGTGTGTGGTTGGAACATGATTGAATTACTAGTCTACAGTCCCTAGTCAGACAACTGACCCAGTAACATTCCTTCTCCTGCCATGGTTACGCTTCCAACCACAGTGGTGTTCCTCTTTTGTTTCTAATAAGGAGTCAATTCTTCAGATGCCAAGTGTCTCATTCCACTTATCTAAGTATAAGCCAGAACATTCCTTGCATGCTCAGAAGCACTCGGTTCTCATGGTGTAACAGAGAAATACAATACAAAACAACAAAAACAGTGATTTTTGGAATACATTATAATTCCAACTATTGACTTGTGCTGCAACCAAACTTTGGGTTGAATGTATGTGTGAGATCTCCATTTTTTTAATTTTTATTTGCTAAACTGCTAGAAATGTTAGACACTTAGATCACTGCATTTTCGCATTTTGAATTACAATGAATATTATTACTGCTTATTGTTAATTATTGTGAAATGATATTAATAATAATGTAAAGCTCTAAAGTTTAAGCTGATGGAAGAGCTTCTAAAATGCAGAACTATGCTACTGTCACTTTGAAAATTTTATTTAATAATTTCTTTTTACTTTCCCTCTCTTCATGACTGTGCTTTTAAATATCTAATATTAAAAATTAGGGGGAGAGGAAATGGGAAGTCCTTAAGAATCTACATTGATAAAGTTATTTGACAGGATTCTCTCTTTATTTCTCCAAAGTTTATGAAACTTAGGATGGGGCTATATGACTTTCAGGGCTAAAGACTTCCTGGTGGGATTGTAGCTGGAATTGCACTAATGATGTCTTTGAATACACCTTGTTTCCCCCTTACACACACTGTTGCCAGGTACCAAGAGCCATTTTTTACCCATAGCAACGTGTGGCTTACATCCTGCATCCTTTTGGTCAACACTAATGGGCATTGTGATACTTCTGAGCAAAAGGCACAAGTGGGTAGACCTTGTTTGTGTTACTGAAAAAAGAAGAACACACTTAATACTTTTAGAGCAGGCCACCAAAGAACTCAAACCATCAAGCAGGAACCTGCCTTTTTTCATCCAGATAAGATGAGAATTAACAATGCAATCTTGGTTCAAAATTCAGAAACGTTTTTCCGCCCTGCTCCTAGAGGAAGGGCATGAGAAACGGCTAGGCAGGAAAATGAGAAGGCAGGTTGATGCAACAGTCAAGGTGCCAGGCTAGGAGTTGGTTTTTTTAAAAATTCCATTTATATCCCGCCCTTCTCCGAAGACTCAGGACAGCTTACAAGCTTAGCAGTAGCCTTCATTCTATGTATATGCCTGCTTATTAGGGCTTTTTCACACACACCCCAAGCGGCATTATTACAAAGTCAGCTTAATTGCCCCCAACAATCTGGGTCCTCATTTTACCTACCTCGGAAGGATGGAAGGCTGAGTCAACCTTGAGCCTGGTGGGATGCGAACCTGCACTAATTGCAGGCAGCTGGTGTTACTTAAGGAGGCATTAGCCCACTGCTCCACCAAGGCAGTGGGGGAAGAAAGACAAGTTTCCCCCCTCAGCCACAGAAGATCTTTGGCTGACTTTGGGCCAATCATTCTCTCTCAGTCCAACCTACTTCACAGGGTTATAGAGAAAGCAGGAAGAAGTACACCATATACATTGCCTTGATACGGTGGAGATCCTCCTTTTTTTACTTTTTCTTCTACTAGCTCTCAGTTCATGCTACACGTTGCATTGCCTGGGAAGACAAGGGAGGGGACCCTCTACCCATGTTGTTTTCCCCTCATGCGTCAACTGTCTTATTTGCAGTGCACTGATATAACACAAGACACAAAATGGTTCCTCAAGAATCCCCATTTTTAACCCTCTGAGCAATGACAATTTCTCCTGCCAGCCAAAGGCAACCTATTTAAAAACTTCAGTCCTCGCCATTTTATTTGTGGAATATTTCTACAGGAAGATGCAAGTATTTCTTTTTTTTTTAAAGTGTGTGTATTGGGGGGGGGGAGGAAGGGGGGAACCTTGACCTGTCAGTTTTCTGCAGGCATTGTGAAACTGGTTGGGACCAACTGAAACTTACTAGAAATCCTTTAAGAGAAAAGATGACTGAGAAAACTGTGTGTGAAATTAACTACAGAATGGAGAGCTTGCCAAAAGCAGCCCTAGCAACAAACAGGGGACATCCTGTTTATGATTCCCATCACTTCAAGAAATGCTTGATTAGGAAACAATTTCTGTATTTAATTTAAATCCAATTTAACTCTGCAGTAAGGAAGGGACTTGTGTACAATGGCAATCAGAATGGTAAACTGGGGAAAAAAATGAATACATGAAGAGCAAATGGAGCCAAAAATGATCATCTCTCAAGGGTCAACTGATTCCTTGCAGTGATGAACGGTGCACATTGTGCTTACATTATAAACACAACGGATATTATGCCATTCTGTCTGTCACGTCCCTAATGAGTAACAATGATATTTTGGAAAACAGTTAGAATTCTGCTACTTCTTAAATGGAAGAAGGTTTAGGTCAATGCTCAGAGGAAGAAGACAGATAAGTGTGGGTCAAGTGACAATGAAGGCAGTTGAAGTAAAGATGAAAGCAAAATCACCTGCCTTTGTCCCTGGGAACCTGAGCAAATTGGGAACATCAAAGGAGTCCCACAAGAAGAGGCCAATGAAGGGATGATCTGATTAAGCATCCTGCTTCTTTGCAGGACCCGCCAAATGCTTCTGGGAAACTTACAAAGACTCCCTGAAATTAACATTCCTGTGTTCACTTCTTTCCTTTTACGCCAGCGATGAAAGCTATCTTTGATAGCAATAATTTTCTTCAGATTCATCCTTGTAATCTCCACAGGAAGGCATCACACAGTCTCCTCCTCTGCCATTCCTCCCATCAACACCCCTGCTGTTTTTCCATAGATCTGCATCAGACAAGGAGAGAAGGCAGTTTTCTCCACAAGCTGTCACTAACTACCTTAACCATTCTTCCATATCATTCCCAGGCTACCTATAAAACCATTTCCTCTGGGCCAGGAATTTTGCTGTTGTGGTTGTTCTTAACTCTTTGGAGGCTACTCACTGTGTATCCAGGAGGTAGCAAGCGATGGAGAATGAGAGCGAGAAGAAAAAGGTCACTTCAAGTCTGTCTAGGACAGCTGGCCAGCAACAGCCATTTCAAAATGAGCTACAGCGACCTTTGATCTGCTCCAGATAATAGAAGAAGCTATACAATTTCTAAGAAAGAATCAGAATCAACTTTATCCAGCAAAGAAAGGGAGATGGCTGTTTTTTACTTGGGTTGGGCAAGCAATATGTTCTGCAGGTTTGATCTGTGCTCAGCAACCCAGAGGAGCTTTGAGATTCAGCTTTTCCTTCTCTCAAAAGCCGTTGATTTCTCCACTAGTCCTTGGAAGATAAAAAGGGAAATTACAGTACCTCCGATATTATTGCGCTGAAGAACTGGAGCTGAGGCGGAGAAAAAATATTACTTGCTATGGAGCACTTACTCTTGTAGCAATATGTGACCTAGAAATTTACAAGCTTACATTCCTGTAAAGTTGTCCACTGTTCTACTGCTTCCTGACAGTTACTCATGCCAAACTGAGTGGGTGTTTCTCTCAACACAAAGGACTGCAGTTTTACCTATCAACTCATGGCAAAAAAAAAAAAATCCAGAGGAAATAGGAAGCTTGGATCACATCAAAACCCAATATCCCAACCAGGCAGCTGATTTCTAGTGTAAGATGGATTAGTTGTGCCCACCAATTGTGCACAATGTGGGGTAGTGGTTAAGGTGTTGGACTAAGATGGGGAGTCCTGAATTCAGGTCCACCTACAGTGTTAGAAGCTCACTGGGTGACCTTTGGATCAGTTACTGTCTCTCCGCTCATCCTTCCTCCCAGGGTCATTGCGGTGGGGAGAAAATGGAGGAAGAAGTACTATATATACACTTCCTTGAGTTCCTGTCTAAAAGACAGGATACACATTTATCAGATAAAAGAATAAAAAGGAAATAAGTCTACCCAACACCTTTGATAACCTGCTGATAACCAACGGCCTCTGGTAATCACCTCAGCCACCATCAGTTTACAGATTCTATCAATGATTGAAAACTCCTTTAGATAGAAATCTGTTTTCATTGCCATGTTCTTTTGCCAAACACCACATTCTCAGAAAACATGTACATGTTCACAAGATTAAGTTATAAAGGCAGCAGGAAATGGGCTTGTAGGATACATTATATCCCAGGAGGGGGTTCTCTTCTGTAAATGATGCTTGCTAATTATATTATTATTCTAAACAAAAGGCCCATGCGATCTTGTAGTGAACAGCATGAAATTTGTTTAATAGCTGGCTTTGATTCCCCATGATTTGGTTGTATTGATTTTAGAATCTTGGATTGTTTTTATTTCATGGCTGGGATACCGGAGGAATGTAACCTTAAGAGTATGATCCAATAAAAGCAAACTGAACAACGTTATACTATTACAATACCAACCAAGCAAAGGGAAGACAGAAGAAAATGGCAGGGTCAATGCAGATGTGTTTTGTGTTTCCTTTTCAGATATATTACCAGAAATATTGTGTCCTGTCTGCTCTGTGATAAAGAATTAAGAATCTCATGAGGAAAAGACACAAGACAAAGATTTTGTTCACACAACCATCCTTCTTTTAAAACTTCCTGGCAGTTTATTCTTTCTACAAGAATATCAATATTCTAAAATCTGCAGTGGTGTCATCCATTTCTACTCCTTGTGTACGGAACCATGAGGATTACAATGAGGACCAAAATGACTATTATTGGTGACACCTCTCTCCATCTTCATCCAGATTAGCTAAGCCTTTGGTAGCAAGTCACATGACTGGCCAGACTTTGGGAGATGTGATTTTTGACATGAGCACGTTTTGACTCTAAATGCCCCCATTTTAATGGGATTAACTGGATTGTTTCACCTTGTTTTCCTGTTCATGCAACATACTGACTCCCCCATGACCCAGTTAAACAGTTGTGCCTACTAGGGCAGAGAAGAGCCACAATTCAATAATCATGCACATGTACATGGCCTTAGGTTCAGAGTCCGGCATCTCAGGAGCAACAACAAACAACAAAATTTTATTATGGTCACAGACCAGAAATCAAAACAAGCGTAAGAACAATAAAATGATCAAAGCAAAATACAATTTATCATTGGCAATATGAAGCTCAAATCCTTTTTATTCTACTGCACTAATACTGATACTACACTAATACAGCACACCTTAATTGTTAGAGAAAAAAATTGCTCTTAAAAATTAACTGAAGGATTACTGAAGTAATTTATGTAATTTCTATAAAATCCATGTTTAGCTGGGCAGTTTTTAAAGTAAAGGCTGGAACAGCCTAGAACACAAGTCTGAAGGAAAAAGTTTTGTAGGAAAGCATGTTCTGAAGACTCAGTTTCTCCTGGAGTCTGTAGAAATGACCTCTAAAAGAGTGGATGTGTTGGATTTGCCCTTCACAATTGCTTCAGGGAGAGCATCAAACAAGTTGTGGGAAAAGACCACAGATGCTTGCTTAGGAGAGATGAGAAAATATCAATAATTTGTTGCAGAACAACTTGAAATTCCCTCACAAGGCTGATAAATCATAGTTTGGGTCCATAAGAATCTGCAGAGCATAATAGAAAAAGGCAAAATAGTGACCACAACAGTGCAATCAAAGCTCAGCTTGGTTTTTATACAGGTTGCACATAAAAATAGGTGTGGAGTTTCAATTATACCATTGTGGTTGCCAACTTGACTTTTTAAACCATATTCTGCACACACCTGTTTGAGTTACCTCATTCTGGAATTCAACAGCCTCTTGATCTTTTCCAGCACTACAGCTGTTGTGTAAGCTGAGGTTGTAAACAGGAACATTGCTTTATTGAGGCAAACAGGAACAGAACTGAATCAGAGGCTTCTGCGCAGCTACTTATATGGTTGGCCACTAGGCGGTGACCAATAAGTTTAAAGGAACTCATTCCCACCCCAAATCATCCAATGATCTTCTTGGAGACAGCAAGTCTGGCAAGTCAGTGACCTTTACACAGACACACCAATTGAGCAACCTTAAGCAGCATTCAAAAGACACGTGAAAGCAGTTCAAGTAAAATCCCAATACATTACAACAGTAGAAGCAAGGAAAGTATAGTCCATGAGCAAGATGTGGCCTCCATTTTTTTCAGCTCATAGATTCCTCCCTGACAGCTTCATTGTGATTTAGTGGCAAAATTGCCTATTTCTGAATGTATTTATTTTCTCACGGGTTTCATGCACTTATTTTGTATTCACCCCTTGGCTCTAAGCATTGAAATACTGGCATTACAGCATGGGAATATCTTCTACACTGCAGTGCTTGGAAGTAAACAACAACAACAACAACAACAAAATTTTAAGGGAAAAGACATAAAGAGTTGCCCACCCACAAAGGGCCTTAAGCTGAGATGATCTCTGCTGAGACCGCCAACAATCACATTATAAAGTATTGCTTAACACAGATAACCAATGATCTGACTTTGTGCGTTACATGGTACATTTATTGTCTTTTAAGCCTGCCTTTCCACTGAGAACTTAAGGCATATATGAGAATCTCTCTTCTTTGTATCTGAACAATAACAAACTTCTGAGTTAAGTTGGGCAGAGCCTGTCTGGCTAGGAATCCCTCAGTAAACACCAAACTCCCATGGGAATTGAACTTGGGTCTCCTTGATCCCACCCAACATCTTAATTATTACACCACACTGGCTTTTCAAAGATATATACATAAGTAGGGAGGATATAGATAATTGTTTGCAGGTCCTGCTGATTTTATCTTTGTTGTTCTTCCTCAGCTATTGCAAACACATCCTCCAGTTCAACTGAATCAACGCCTACACAATTCACTCACAATTATATTGATCATACCAAACCAGACAGAAGAGTCCAAGAATGAAAACAGAAAGTTGAACTTGATGGACTAGAAATTGGAGAACTTGTTTCATTCCTCATGTTTCCAGCCTTAAGTGCATGCACCAGATGGGGATTCCATCTGGCTGCGGAATTCTGAGAATCAAAGTCCACACATCTTGAATCTGCCAGCATTGAGAAACACTAATTTAGAAGTTTGCCCAAAGTTGTACATGGGTTTTCATGGCCATACATGGAGCAGCTGTCATCTTCCCTGTTGGATTTCTAATATTTGAAGATATTTATTTCTGCTGCTTATTTATTGACTGCAGCCTTTGAACTGAATTGTAGATCTATGATAGCTTTAGGATGAAACTTTATCATTGCTATTTCTAATTTGACTTTACAGATAGTAAGAGCAGAGTGTTTTCACCAGTAGCTCCTTTATTGTAAAGTGTTAGGGGAGAATTTTATGCATTTAATTCAATGTTTTGAATTGGCTGTTGTTGCATCATCATCATCATCATCATTACTATTATTATTATTACTATTAATTATTATTATTTGGCATGCCCCTTTAAAATATATTTGTTCTGAATGGTTTCTCCTGAATTGGCTTACCCTAATCCAAGTAGAAATATGATCATTTTTGTTTTCTTTGCTTATTTTTATTATTTATTGCATTATTTATTGCATTACATGTATGCCTCGCTGATATTTGTAAGTGTTTTACTCATTAAAATGGCCCATATGTTTTTAAAAATAAAATAGACCATAACATAACATTTGTGCCCAGTGTAACTTCATTCTGTAAATCCCTGTGCATTAGCTATGAATAAAAGAATGGAATAAAATTAGAATTTGAACAGGCTGAAGATAGTTATGAATACTTGGCAGATTGGCAATAACATTTATACAAAAAGGTGTTGTTTGTATTTTAAAAAAAATTGTGATATTCCTTTGACATAAAAATCCCAGTAAGGTTGTTACATATTCTGCCACTCTATGCTTGGGAGGTATGTCAGCTGCAGTTTCAGTATTTATTCCTTAAAACATAAATTCAATGCTCAGCAATTTAATCCATGATTCCCTTATTTATAATAATGTCTACAAATCATGTATAAAATTTCCTTCACTCTATAATGAAGTGATAAGTGAGTGGCTGTCATAATTGGGTTGTAACTCTGGGATGGCCCCACAGAACAAGAGTTTTCTACATCCTTTGCTGCCTTTTAATGTTCATCTGGATTTTTGGAACCCAACCAGTGATACTTTTATCATGGGAACTCAAGGTCATAAAAGAGAGTTTCCTGGTTCTCCAGAATTCTTCTTCAGGCAAGATGTAAAGCTAAAAATGGAGAAAGAGGACACTCTTGTTTTTTTGTTTCTTTAACCCAGGAGCTGAGAGAGTGCAAATGCAACCTGAAACCACTTCAGCCTCTGCTGTTTTTATCATTTACTTCCTGACATTAAGAGGAACGACACAGAAACACATGGATAAGCTATCTGAAGGTATTGTAGGCAATTCCACCCCCACATTCAGGCACATGGAGACAATCAATTAGTCAGGACCTAATGAGTCTGAGGAAAAGCTATATAAGGATTATGCAGGGCATTATATCGTTTGCATAAAAAAGATGATAGAAACATATGATTTTAAAATTTATGATATCCAGGAATTTGCCACATGAGATAGAGTAGTTGTCATCGCTATTTGCTAAATGATAAGAGCCAATTTTTTTTTACTTCTCCGAAACCAATGATAGTAGCATCATAAAAATTCCAGAAATGGTCAAGAAATATTTTGTATATGGTAAAAAGGAAACCATACATGTGATTTTTTTAAAAAAAATGGCACCTGATTCTTAAATTCCCAGACTGGCTTTTAAATCAATGGCCAGAAGCTTTCAATTGCATTCCAGAAGATGACCTTATCTGTGGAAATCCAACTGGAGTGACTCTATTTGTCTGTTCTGTTAATTTATGTGAAAAGATGCCAAGCCGCTAATAAATGACCCTTGTTAGGGTCTTAATGCACCCCATTCAAAACCATGCACAAAAGGAATACTATGTCACGGAAGGAAGTGAGTGTGCAAAAGGCAACAGACAGTGCAGGAAGGCGATAGACTCCAACAATGTAGTTTGTATCCTGTTTTTATTTCTCAGCAGGCCTGATTCTTAAGCAAAATAATGTATGATGGACAAGACATAGTTAAAATGGCCTCCTTTAATGTCCCTAACTGTCAGACCCCAATTTCTTTGCTGCATGATCTGTAAGTTCAACATTTTGCCTGTACATGTGGCCTTGGAAATGTTGGTTCAAACTTATTTTTGGCATGCAAGATGCCCTCATACCCACACTGATTAGGTCCTTCCATTTCCTCCTAGAAGGTCTCTGTAATAAACGTGAATATGGAAGGATATATTATATACAGCATAAAGCGGGTGCCTTCAGCCATTTCTATGTGCAGAGTAGAAACCAGGAAGTGACTCTAGTAATGTGACAAATGTTACCAATGGTCTCAGACCTGCGCAACACATTTTGTCTTGCTTTGTGAGAAGATGAAATAATGGACTTAAGGAAGCAGCGTGGAGAACCAACATGGAAACCTCCTGGAGATCTCTGCTAAAGAAAGTACAGATTGTAAAGTGGTTTGAGTCATTGATACAGCCTTGCTTTTAACCTCTCCTGGAGACCCATGTTCCCCTATGTATCCAATTACTCGCTTTGAAGAGGACTCTCCATCATTGTGTCTCTGCAAGATGTAATTGTTTTAAGCCAATCTTCTTTTATTCCCCAGAAGAGTTACTCAAGCAGAAACAGGTTATTTTCATCAGTAAACAATAGAATTGTAATAAGAGATCTTCAAATGAATGTAATTCTAATATTTTCAATTAATATAAAAAAACTGTGTCTTTGTTATGAGACAAACATGGGAAATTAACTCGAGTTACATTTTCACATTGTGTTTTCCTAGATTCCAGAGCTCTTCAAAATAAGGCCTCTCAGTTAATATGTAGAATCTGGGCCTTTTTTGCTCCATGATCACCTTTGCAATTCTCTCCTGTCACATGTTTTTAATGTTCATTCATCGTATACTTTATTTCTGGTCCATCTGTAGTTAGAACCCAAATCAGGAAAAAAGGAATCTCTGCAAAGCTGAAGCACTGCAGGTTCTGGATGCTCTGTTGCCCATTGCTGGGAACTCTGGCTCCATTTCCAGGCTTCAGTTGCCCTTGCACTCTGTTCCCTGATGTATTAAAAGGAAAGATGACTTCATGCCTTGTCAGAGCCTCTTCACAGCAGCCATTCATCTCTGTGTGTTTTGCACAGAACTAGTTTCCATTAAAGAAAAACATTTGGGTTTTCTTCATTGCCTTATGACCCATTTCCTTTCTCTTCCTTATGTCTGAAGTGAATGGTGGAGATATTTTAGGTGTTCAGAGTTTTCTCTCTCCTCCTCCTCACAGCCACTTGTCCACTGTTTTGCTTGGACGGACTTAGGAAAAGATGAACAGGATCTTCAGTACAGAAAAAATGACCACTTTACAGACAGGCAGGTCTTATAGGCACACAGCATTATCTACAAACAACCAAATGCATAAAACAGGCCCATGAAAATGTAGATTGGAGGGAAGTAGCAATTTATTTTATTTATTATTGGGGAGTAGAAGGAGTACCACATTGAAATGATCCGGGGGATTTCCAAAGTGAAATGTTAAAGAAATACCGTGGTCATCACAGTGAAACCTGTGAGTTCCTGAAAACATACCAAATGACCAGGTTGCACTTTGTCAGGAAACCCCAATTATTCTTGTCTTCCTGCTATTGCTGAAACCTAAACTTCCACATTCCAAAGTGGATGCCAGCATTCTATTACCTCCCCCTGCCTTAACTTCCTTGTTTTATTTTAGGATTATAAATAGCAGGCATTCCATTGTGTGTTTCTAAGCAGAAGAGTCCTCAGCATGCATAAACCCATCAAGGATGCCTGCTGCAGAAAAGCGATGACCAGCTATAAGTTTTTGCCCACTGTTAATAAGTGCTTCTTTTGGCCTGCAGGCCCTGTGCTCTAGTTACTCCAAAGCTGCATTCAGCCATCCATAACTGATGAAAAGCCATTTCGCTTCTTCTTTTCAGAGAATAAGATCAGCTCCTGGCAACTCTTCTTATTGTTTGTGAAAATGGGAAGAAAAAGCAAATGGACCAATATTGCACATGGAGAAACAGCCATCCTCTTTCAACAATCCTCTTCTAAGGCCTGATTTCCACTCTTCATCCCCTTTCTGAAGGCAGCCGGTAGCACCTCTTCTTAGCTACATTAAATTCCTTTGCAGTTAAAAGCATAAGTCGACATGGCGATAGATAGATAGATAGATAGATAGATAGATAGATAGATAGATAGATAGATAGATAGATAGATAGATAGATAGATAGATAATAGATAGATAGAGATGATAGATAGATAGATGATAGATAGATAGATAGATAGATAGATAGATAGATAGATAGATAGATAGATAGATAGATAATCAAACTATTAGTTTATTAGTTTATCAAACTATAAAATACAGAGATACAAAGAGAAATGAAAATAATGGGAAAATAGGAGAGGAAAGGGGGAAGAGGAAAAAGTGTAGAGTAAAAGGAAAAAGAAAAAGAAAAGCATCAATTTCCAATTCTTTTTGGTGCAGTGGAATAAGATAATAACATACAACCTCAACTTATTGCTTTGACATAACAATATATACTAGCCATTTCTATAACAACAATCTATCTAATCATCAGACCCTCAGATCAAAGTTTCATTCTTTTTTCCACCTCAAGCACAAAATCCAAAAGCAGTCTCCAAGTAGAAACAAAATTAATTGTATTGAAAATCTCCAGGAATCTGTTAGTGATGAACAATGAAAAGATTTAGGAAAACATATATTATCATTTAATTAGAAATCCAATTTTTTTCTCATTGTTGAGAATGACTGTGTCTCAGGGATATTTATCATCAATCACACAAAAAACAATGGCCCTGTGCCCCCTCCTTACCTTTCTTCATTCTTTTTTTTTTGAAGAAAAAATTTATTGGTTTTCTAGTTTTACATTTGAATATTTGAAAAGCAACGTGGCGACTGAGTTGGTCAATAATTCAATAACATACATATATCTTTGGTACAGATCTCAAACTATTATATTAAATATTTACTCTCTTTTCCCCTTAATATTTACTCTCTCATCTTTAAATTACTACAATTCTTATTATATCGATTAAATCAAAAATAACTTTCTTACATTTATCAATAATTTTTAATCTATACATATCCTAGTTGTTTTAACATTCAATCTTTTTAGACAATCAATGTCCTGGTTAATTTTTCCCAATTTTTAGGTTTCCTATTAATATTTATATTTAATGTTTGATATTTATAATTTCCAAGTTTTAAATAACCCCAATTCCCTTTATCACAATTCATCACATGATCTAAGGTTCAAAATACACATCTTATCTATCTTGGTTCTCACCATCTTACACCAACTAATTAGTCATACAATATAATATAAAACATATTACATTCATCAATTAATTTTTAGCTTATATATATATTAATTACCTTTACATTTAACCTTTATAAGCAAATCAGTGTTCAAATTTAACTATTAATATTTATACTTCTAAGTTATAAATGACCAAAGTTTTCTTTATCTCATCTCATAACAGTATCTAGTATTCAGAATACACATCTTATCTATTTGAATATATTCTATTTTAATTCTCATGAGTAAGTCAAAACCCCAATTTTCTTCAGTCTTATTTTGGCTTTCTTTCTTTGCCAAATCGTCTTCCATTTCTGTGCTTTTGAGTCGTCAAACAAATCTCCCTGTGTTGTTGTATAGATTATTTGACAGGAAAAAAAAGTCTGGTCACCATTTTTTTGAGAGGACCAACAAATCGTCTATTTTTCCATCTCAACTGTTTATCGTCTCTTCAATCTGTTCTTCTTCTTGATCCTCAGGTTCCTTCTGATTTATATAGAAAGTCTTTTCCTTGTTCCATTTTGTCAGTCCTTTTTCTGGGTTTTTCATTGACTGTATTTGTTCGTCAGTTGAATCTTCTGTCATAATCTTTAATTGTTCCACCTTTTCTGTTATATTCTATATAGTTGATTTTTTAGTTGTAATCAAAGCTTGAGTTTGTGTATCTGGGCTGACATCTTGTTCTTTTCTGTAACCTCTTATTTCATCAGTGACTGTAAGAATAGTTTGATGAATTACTTTCAACATAGAGAGAATCTGTTCCTGGTCTTCATCCATATTCTCTTAATAGAGTATTAAGTTAAGAGCTTTACAATCAGAGAATGCAAAAAAAAAATTGTCACTGATTGAGGAACACAGCTGGGCTTCTCTCAGCTGATGTCTCAAGATTAGATAAGTCTTATCTATTGTCTGGGCTGCTGGCCAAGTCTCTGTATAGCAATAACAAATTGTAGTATCAGGTTTAGCCACAAGATGTCACCCCTACCATTTAAAGATTTCTTTTATATCCAAAGTTTTTATAATCTTTCCAGTTTTGCTTCTTTCTTATAAGTAAAAACCCCAATCTTCAGTAAGCATAGAAAATCTTTTTATCCACAAACTTTAAAAATAGAATTCCAATTAGGATCAAGTTATTCTTTCAACATTTTAAACTCCCCTGGATAGTCAGTTGCCGCTGTTTCTGGAGAGAGGGATAAAAATCTCCCTTCCCTCTCCACAGGGGGGAAAGTACTTTAGGCAGCTTATGCAGGTAAAGAAAATAGTTAGGTTTTAAGAGAGGTAGATCTCACCCAGTCTCATGTGCGCTGCTTTAAAGTTGCCTGGTGGTAAGTGTGACTTTGGCTGTCTGCAGCCTAGTGATGAGACATATTGTTATGGCCGGTCTTTTGTCTGCCGGTTTGGAGGGCTGCCCTGGATCAAGCGGAAGGGCTACCGCCCTCCCGCAATCCAACAGGGTGACTTTCGACCCTTTACAGAGTCCTCCAGCGAAGCAAAACTGGATGTGGAAGACAGAGCTCGCCTTCCAGACATCCATGGCAGCCGCCTCAGCAAACCAGAAGTCTATCTTTCTTCATTCTTAAACTGGACTTGGATGATGTCCTTTACAACAAAGTGAATGGACTTCAACTTTCAGAATAATGGCTGGAGAATTCTGGGAATTGAAATCCACACTTTCTTAAAATAATTGAGGTTGGGAAACACTGCTTTAGAAGATGTTGCAAACTAAAAAGAGAGATACAGCTCCTGAAAATCCTTCAAATAAAACTCCTTGATGGGGGAACCATTTCAGAAGTATTTTTTCAAATACAGGTAGTATTTGAAAACTTACAACAGTTCACTTAGTGACTTTTGAAGTTACAACAGCACTGAAAAATGTGACTTGTGACCATTTTTCACACTCACAACCATTGGTCACGTGATCAGAATTCAGCCGCTTGGCAACTAACTCATATTTATGACAGTTGCTGTGTCCTGGGATCATGTGAACACCTTTTGTAATCTTCTGACAAGGAAAGTCAATGAGGAAGCCAGATTCACTTAACTATATATTACTAATTTAATGACTGCAGTGATTCACTTAACAACTGTGACGAGACAGGTCATAAAATGGGGCACTACTTACAACAGAAATGTTGGACTCTATTGTAGTCATAAGTCGAGGACTACCTGTACTGGCACAGCTGATTAAAATGAATGAATTAGTGAGGAGAGAATTTTATAAATATAAATGGTCATATTCACACACCAACCCCCTTTTTCCACATTGGATAAAAGATCTTGACCAACCTCTAGAGTGTCTTCTATTCAACCTGTTGTTGATCAACAGAAGAGCGCTTCATACCAAGCAGGCTTTAGTTCCACAACCAAGATCTCACTCCCTGGAAGTATTCTCTGTGCATATCTGTTCTTGACCAGGGACAGTCCCTGGGATAAAGGAGATCCATTAACAGGAACTACAAGGTGCAAAGTCCTGCTGAAATATTTTTCCCCCTGCATGCTACTCCACACAGCTAATCTTTCAAGTAAAAAAAGACAAAGCACAACAAATCAGGAAGTAGGTTAATGGGTTGCTGGTAAGATTACAGACTTCATATTATTTTGGTAAACAACGGGAAGGTGAAACAGATCAACACAGCAATAACTGCTCTGTGGAAAAGACCAGATACTTCTGTTTTGTTTCTCTCAGCAACAAGCCTGAGAAGATTATAACTGCCCATATATCCATCAATATGTAATATTTGAAGGCATCTAGCTTCTGAATAGTTGCTCTATTTTCTTTCAATACAGGTATCAGATCTGGACTGGGCTGCAAAAATCTGGAGATGTCACCCCATTTTACCCAATTAGTGATATAAAAGAGGGACAATTTTCTCTGTGTATTCTCCTTATGATGCTCATTATTTTATATTCACCTACTTTAAAAGTTCTAAACATCTTACTCTTTAAAAAATATAGCTGTAACAAAAAGTAAATTGTATTCTAGAACTCCAATGGAACTATGCTAATTTTAAAATGTATTGTTGTCTGCACAATTGATACCTGGTTTAAGCATTACAATAAGCCATAATGTGATTTGTTTAGTTTTGACTGGGTGAAATAAACGAAGCAAACCATAGAGTAGCTTAATGTATAAACCCAGTTTCAGTCTGGAAAGACAATTAACTGGGGTAGCCTTTTATCTGATTTTATCTGATCAAAAAGAACTACTGGCTTCAGCCCAGGCAATTATAGCTACTTGACTCTTTAAAACAGATACTTCTTTTCCCAGGATCCTAGAGAAGCCGAGGAGGGTGTCTCTGGAATCCCAAGATAAAACACAGATGCTTCTAAGAGCTCTAGGTAGGTGCTATGTTGCTGTTCCTGTGTGTTCTGAAATCCCTTTTGGAAACTAAATGCATTGCACCACAGAGTTGTATTATGATGTTGGTGAAGTTCTACTCCTACTTGAAGAGGTAAGTCTAAACGGTGGCTAGTGGAGTGAGGTCAGATGCAAAGATACTTGAGGTGCTTCATGGTCATCAATTTACAGATGATACCCTGGTATACATCTGGGCTCATTAGGAGATGCAGGGGAAGTCATGACTGATACCGGGGTGTGTGTGTGTGCGCTGTGATGGTCTGGATGGGGAAAAAACAGGCTCAGACTTAGTCCAAAGAAGACGGAGTGGGTCTTAATTCAGAATCTGACTGATTCCATAAAAGTTCTATTGTGTAGCTGGTTCTTGCAGGCATTGAGCGAGACGGAAGGTTCAAAACAGCAACATGCTTTATTGAAAGTCGAACAGAACAGAAGTAACAAGGGAGCTGCTGCACAGCTATTTATACGGTTGGCCGATAGGCGGCGACCAATAGGTTTGAAGCATAGGTTTCCCACTCAAAGACCTACTTAGCCGGCTGGAGACAACCAGTCTGGGCCGGCTAGCAACCGTTACAACATACACGTGAACTAGCACTTAGCAATTGAATGCAAGCAATTAGCAAGCAGTGCAACAAGAGCAAACACTTACAACATATACAAAAGGCCAGTACATTACAAGTACCATCTTTGACTCTTGAGGGGGATTATGCTTACAGTTTGAGGGTTCTCCTAGATTTATAGCTCCTGTTCAAAGAGCAGACAGAGAACTGCCTCTGCTTCTTGCCTTCCTCCTCTTCTCTACACAGGTTCTCCTGCTTGAGCAAGGGGCTGGACTAGAAGGCCTCCAAGGTCCCTTCCAGCTCTATTCTATTCTAACTGTGACTAGGAGGGCTTTGCACAGAAACTTTGGTTGGGTGCCAGTTGTAGCCTTACCTGGTGAATTATAACCAACAACCCCGTGTTCAATAAACATAACTTTTACTTGTGGCATTATCTTTTGATTGTACATTGATTCATTTTGCATTTTATATCTAAATTCTATAAGCCACTTTGATTCCTACTTTCAGGAAGTAGACATATCCCACACATAACCACTGTAGGAAATAAGATAGTCCTGTTATATACTTTTAGCTGGGACTAACCCTCATTGTAAACAGAAATTATGTTTTACTGGACACATATAGAGTTGCTTTATAAAACACACATCTTAACATTAATCATTATGTATTTTCCAGAAAGATCTCTGGTAGGCATTTTGGAAATGGGAGGTTACTTTATGGTAATTAGTCAAATGCTTGCTGTAAAACACACGGTTACATTTAGCCTTGGTGGGGGGAGAGAGAAAAAAGGTCACAATATAAAGACAGAGTGAAACAAAAAATAATGAAGCAAAGTAAAAACAACGCTGCTTTCATAAATCCAGAGAAGACGTTCCCTGTTCCTTTCTCGGATGCTAGAAAAGCTTGAAAAAATCTGGGAATATTTCCAAATAATCTCTGGAAATGCTGAGATGTTGAACAAAATTCCTGTTGATGATAAGAAGATTTTTCTGTACATATCTTAGGACTGAATACTACTTAACTGACAATTAGTTGAAAGACCTTGCATGTTACTTGAGCTCAAATCTTGGCATAGCAACTAAAAACTTGTTATCAGTGAACCTATCTATGTTGGTTTCATATATGCAGCAGATGTGAAAGGGAAGATTATTTTAAAGTTATTTTTCCCTTTGGGCTTCCAAACACAAGAAAAATTTGAGCATCTTTTAAATGAATCTGTGCCAGAATCTGTTTCTCTTTATTTTTTGCATACCCCTATATGGAGGCAAGTTGGAGACGGAAGTAGCATAGAAAAAATGAAACTTCCCTTCATTACATTTGAGAGGAATCCCATTATGGGGCACTTTTTAAGAAATGTTATAGAGTGGGGAAAATATGGGGGTGGGGAAGCAAGTAACGGGTTGCCAAATATGACAAAGATCTCAGAGATGATTGACGTTAGGACTTTTTAATGTATGTGTTTATATGATTTATGTAGCCACACATGTGGAAGGAAGGAAGGAAGGAAGGAAGGAAGGAGGGAGGGAGGGAGGGAGGGAGGAAGGAAGGAAGGAAGGAAGGAAGGAAGGAAGGAAGGAAGGAAGGAAGGAAGGAAGGAAGGAAAAATAACTTTGCTGCCCTTATTGTCATGAAGTGGTCCTTAAGGAAGGCTCATATCCACCCTTGATTGGATTCACTCTTTTTTTTCTCCAGCAGCATTCTGGTATGTCTCTTATTTCATCACCCAGAATTGCTCCAAAATTGCTCCAGAACCATTTTGAGAACCACAAGCATCAGGTTGGCTGCCCTTTAATGAATGGAGACTATTTGTGGTTTCTTGAGTTACATTGTTCCGGGTCATTGAATAAATAACTCAGCATACCCACTACTAGATGAATGTTTAGGCCCAGCCAATTCAATCAAGCCATGGTTTCCTTAATATCTTATGAATCCAGCCACTACAATATTTCAGGTGGCTACTAAAGCATAGGAGTGAGGCAGGATCTGAAACCATACCTGAGCTGTTTTTACCACCTGAAAGACAATATAACAATTCCTCACCAACTTGGGCCGTGGCACATTCCAGTTTTACTTCCTTTTATACTGAGGCTAGTTTCCCCCCCCCCCCAAAAGTTCTTAATTTCTGGATGTAATGGAGAAGTTTGACCTTTCTGTTTATAAAAAAAAAGATGTGCTGTCCTCGGTACTTAACAAATAATTATATTTTTAAAAATAATTGTAGCATAAGGCCTGCCAAGAAGGTACCTCTGTAAAAAAACAATGAGATATTATGAAAGCATGGAACATAACAGCATTTCTGACATTCACAGGAAACTCAGAATGGAAGTAGAGATCTTCTGACATGGATCACCAAGTCCACCTGTCATGAGTACAAGGACTCACCACTCTCATTATCCCTCATCTTTTACTACTCAGACTTTGTGCTGAATGAATCAAGAACACAGTCCAAAGTCTGGCCTGCAAATCTGCTTTTCATAGGAGAACAAACACTATTAAGTAATCTTTAGGCTGGCTTTTCTTCTAATAACACTGCATAATTCTTGGAACCATAGTAGATATCAATGATACTCAAGCATACACCACTTTGGTCCAACCAAAGATCAAAGCATATGTGGTATGAAATATATACAAAACACACTTGCTGAATATTATTTCTTTTCATTGCCAGGTTTCAACCATTAGGGTGAAAGTAAATGGCAAACAGGGAATGGCAAACAGTGATAATTTTTGCAACCCTTTCCGCATGATATGATTCTGAACCTTACACCATGGTTTTTATTTTGAAAGGCTTGAGATGCTTCACATTGTTGCAAGTGCTTTTTTAGTTTCTGAAATAAGAAATTCTTTTAGTAGAGGAGGATAGAAAATAGTTGAATATAGATACTTTAGCTGAGTCTATCATTCTTTGTCCATTTCACTGTGTGATACTGTTCATCATTAGGCCAAGTGCATTTTCTGTTTTGTCTCTTTTTCTTGTGTTAATCTCAGAAAAATAATATCATGCTAGTTGTTATGTAATTAAAAGAAGTTACAAAAATGAAGTGAGTTGAGTTGATTATTATTATTCTCATGTACTTTATAAATCACCATCATGATTCAGATGAAAGTAAAAACATTGCATTTTTGCTGCACTGAAATATATACTGGCAAATAGCAGGAGTTTGGGACCATCTTTTTAAAAATTCAATCTTTTCACTTTATCCAATAGTGTAGCTTCCATGTGTGATGGCATATTCCAGCATAATTTTAGAATCATAAATACTTATTGCAATAAGTGGGCCCAACAAAATAATATGCCTGAAGTAGCATTTGGCACTGTTAGAAAAGTCTTCTCTGAATCGAAATAAAGAAATGTGTTTTAATCAGTGCTTTGTTTCCAAAAAAAAAAGTGCCGGAACTCTCATCTTGGCAGGTGCAGGAGGTGGGGGGGGGGGCGCAGCGCTGCTGCGGTCACAGGTGCGAGGGGTGTTGGCGGTGGGCTGCCCCCCCGAGGTCGGAGCCGGCATTGCTGGTGCTGTGGGAGCAGAGGGGCCCGCTCTATATGGTGGGGCTGTGCGGGGTGGGCGGCAGAGGTGGTGCGGGCCAGGTGATGCAGGGCGGCCACTTAGGCGCACAGGGCGAGGCGACGGTGGCGCAGGTCCAGCACCAAGTAGGCCACCAGCCTGGCTGACATGGGTGAGCACAAGGAAGAAGTGCACATGGACTCTGCAGAACCCACCTCCCACTCCTTGTCCTCTCTTGCTTACCTAGTTGAGATAGTGTAGTTGGGCAGCAGGGAGGGATGCAAAGTTCCTGCCAACTTGCCTTTGCTGCAGACAACTTGCCGGTGCAATGTTTGCTGGCCAGGTCTTTTGGCAAGCTGAGCAGCAATTCCTATTGACTTTCGAAAGCCAATAGACTTTTGAAAGCCAATAGAGGGAGTAGCATAGCTTGTGCAAAAGCTTTTTTTGTGTGTGCAAAAAAGGGTGCCAGAACGCCATTCTGAGCGTTCTATGAGGAAAAAAGCCCTGCTTTTATGTTTTAATCTTATGATTTTAAAAATATTGTAAGTTGCCCCAAACCTCGCCATGAGAATTGCATACAAATATTATATAATTGGTAAATAAAGTTGGAACATATGTTAAATATACATCAAATGATAATATGCTTCCCTACAAAGTCAATTCTTGCTCAATGACAGACTGAAACGAGGCAGATTGCAGCAGCGCGAGATCAGCCGATTCGCATTCCTGGCAATCTGCCTCACTCACTTTCAGCCTGCTTTCTCTTGTAGCAAGGGAAGCTGAAACCGAGCGAGGGAGAGTGCAGGAGCGCGAGATCGGCGTTTCTCAGCACGTGCCGATTCGTGCTCCTGGCAATCTCCCTTGCTTTCCACTTGCGGAGGTTGGGGCTGGCCATACGGATCACCTTCGGACCATAAGACGCACCCTCGTTTCCCCCCCCCACTTTTGGGAAAAAAAGTGCGTCTTATGGTCCGAAAAATACGGTAAATTCTTTTTGCCAATGAATAAATAGCTCAGAATTTTTCCCTCAATATAGATCAAACACCAGGGCTGTTTTCATGGAATGGGAAGTTTTGTTTCACATACAGCAAGATATTGCAATACATTTCCACATTTTAATATGTAACTGGAGAATTTCAGATAACTATCAAGGTGCAGCTGTTGAGCAGCTGCAATGCAACATATTCTACAAAGAATTCTTTGTCTGTCTTTGAAGTCTTCCTTAGTTGTTTTATCGTGGCAAACTTCTGTGAATCAAAGTTTCTCCACCTAAGCAATTTATTTAAACTTCTCAATAGGGATATGTAATGCACACAGAATCAGAGCATGTTGCTTATAAACTGAATACTTGAATGTATTTGCTAATTTATTCTTTCAGGTTCCAGTTTACATATTTAGATCTCCTGCTTTCTGAATTTTGTAGCTCATTAGTGCATGAGTTATGAAATACCAATTCTATCTCAGATATTTAGGCTCCTTTCAAGTTTGCAAGACATGATTATCCAGCAAGCTACAGCAGGTTGGAAGACCTCCTGACTGGTTCATTACAAAATAAAATGTTTCCTTTGAAAAGTTCTTTCCTTTTGGCCCTTCACTCCCCCCCCCAAATGATAACAGAGATTTACCAGAAAATTATGTAGATCAAAGGAGAGAGCCTTTGCCTCATATTTAGCTGCAGATGTGCACAATGTCATGCACAGCTGGCACCATCAAATTTCCCACCAGTTCATTTCTTTTGTAAAAATCCCACGGGAGGCTTGCCAACCCTTCCAGAGGTATTGCTGAGATCCAAAGCCACACAATTCTGAAAGCTAAAAGCTGAATCGGCAATATTTTTTTCAACAGTCTGCAATGTTTCCATCATCTGCATGCCATACGGAAAGGGTATCGAGAAAGTGGCTCCTAACTGAATCCTTGGAATCCTCAAGGTTACAAATATGCAGATAAGTTACACACACACACACACACACACACACACATATGTCAGTTGTGGTTTGTATTCAATGAAAAGCATTTTTTTTTTAAAAAAACAGGAACTTTGTACTAATTCTTTTTGGGGATTATACCTAGCTGTTGTGCCTCCTCATTCATATTCCCTATTGCTATACTTTAGCTGGAAGCATTACCAGTTAAGTGAGGCTTTCATTTACAGCAAATGGCAAATTATGTTGCAGATCAATCTGCCAGTCAACCGATGCTGAAACAGTCGCTCTGCAGAGAATCCTTAGGTTGTGTGGATTGGACCAAGCTCATTAATGTTTCCGTATAAACTTTTGACATTTCCTTCAGTCTATCTAACACATGACGATATCTACAGTCAATTGGGTGCAGTGCTTTAAGGTACAAAACTGGAAACTGAGTTCTAGTCCTAGCCTTAGCATGAAGGCAGCTGGGTGACCTTGGGCCAGTCCCTCTTTCTCAGCCCAGGGAGCAGAGAATGGCAAACCACTCCCGAAAATTCACCAAGAAAACAGCAGTCTAGTCCAGGCAGTTACCAGGAGTCAAGATTGACTTGAACACACAACTTCCCTATTTTTTTCTCTTATATGCCTCTTTACGTTATGAATGTATGCTGTGACACTGAAAGCACATATTCCCTTTTCCAGATAGCTTTGTAAATCTGCTGGTCTCTGCAGAAATGAAGAACTTCGTTTCACGACATGGCTGCTTGGATTTAAGTTTCTGCAGAATGTTAACAAGAAGACAGCGGAACAAAATATTCTTTTGTACAAGTGGGACAACAGAGGAATCATTGCCACAGAGTGCCTTTCTCGCACACACCCCTTTCAATAGGCTTACCAGTTTGGTGCACAACTCTGCCAAATGGTATAGGTCAGGGCTTTTCAACCAGTGGTACGGGTACCACCTGTGGTACATTGGCATCTAGCAGGTGGTATGCGACCATCCTAGAAAAGTGGTAGCAGGGAAGGGGAATGAGCTGAACTGGTGGCAGCACTGCACAAGCCTGAGCGAGAGATGGCTGGAACTGCAGGGCTGTCAGGGCTCAGCGGAAGCGCCAGGATCAGCGCCAGGATCCAGCAGGAGCTCAGCACTGATCCTGGCGCTTCTGCTGAGCCCAGAAGAAGCGCCAATCAGCTGGAAGGTTGCAGCATCTCCAAGACCTTCTGATTTACATTCAGATGCTTGGCAACTGATTCATATTTATGACAGTCACAGTGTCCCAGGCTCATGTGAAGTGACCAAAACCTGCTGCAACCACCCAGCAGAGGGAGGGGAAAAATAAAAACAAACACCCCCCCCCACCCCACCCCCGCTCCCAATCCTCAACAGAAATGCTCACAACAATGAAAACCTCAGACAGGAGGAAGAGCACCGCCGGGCGGGCAGGCAGGTGTCTTGCTCGGCTGTGGCTTGGGGGGCACTTTTTTCAGTGGCATTGTAACTTCAAACAGTCACTAAGCGAACTGTTGTAAGTCAAGGACTACCTGTACTCCATCACTTTTTTCCTTTTTTTTTTTTTGATCATCAAGTTTTTGACTCCTTGCTAAGCGACTGGTGGTACTCGGATGTTGCCATATCCTAAAAGTGGTACAATGGGTGAAAAGGTTGAAAAGCCCTGGTATAGGTTATCCTGCTTGAGCAGGGGGCTGGACTAGAAGGCCTCCAAGGCAGTGGTGGGATTCAAATATGTGAACAACCGGTTCTCTGTGTGGATGCCGCTTCTGGGCCTGGGCAACAAAAAATTAGCTACCGGTTGCGAACCGGCTGAATCCCACCACTGCTCCAAGGTCCCTTCCAGCTCTATTCTATTCTAAACACAAAGCTGTAGAGAGTCTAGACCAGCCCATGCAGGAGGCTGGGGAATTGTGGGAGTTGAAGTCCACAAGTGTTAAAGTTGCCAAGTCTGGTCTACAGTTCTGTAAGAAACCTGAGTGGTCTTTTTCTCTCTCTTAACCTCCTGCCTTTTAAACGGCTCTCTCTCTCCCCCCTCCCCCCACTTTTAAAAGAGAAGTTATCAAGTTGGGGGGGGGAGTAGGAAGACTCCCCCTGCAGACAGAATTACAATGGAGGGAGAGGAAGGAGGGGTGAATTGCAACTTGCAGCAAGCCAAATGTTTTGTAGGCCGCAGCATTTCCAGAGAAGCTGTTTTAAAGGCAAGGAAACCTTTTCTTTTGATTTTCCCCCCCTAACTTTGATGATTGAGAGTAGCTGACTTGTAGAGGTTTCACAAATTATATACAAACAAGCAAGCTCTTAAATATGCTTTTGTGATTTATTGGATTCAGCTCTTCCCATGAAAATTTTATTTTACTCATGAAGTCATTAAAGTTCTATTGTGGTTTCATTTGGCACTGAGTTTAATTATTAAAAGAAAATTGTATATCTATTTCTTGCCCAATACAAGAATAAATAATAAATGAGTCTTATGTAAGCAGGCTTCATCCATCAGTTACATAAAATGGAGCACTGCTTTATTTTATTTTTTTAAATGCTGGTTTCAAAAGACCCACTCAGGGGATCGTCTTTTGCTCATAACTACCCATCCATAATCTACAGCAAGAATTTTCAAATGTTTCCAGGCAATGAAACCAGTTACTTAAAACAAAATCCCAGATCAAGAGGCAAAACTCTAATGATAGAAATTTGGCTGTTCCTAGTTCCCCCCCTTCCTTCCTTCCTTCCTTCCTTCCTTCCTTCCTTCCTTCCTTCCTTCCTTCCTTCCTTCCTTCCTTCCTTCCTTCTTTCTTTCTTTCTTTCTTTCTTTCTTTCTTTCTTTCTTTCTTTCTTTCTTTCTTTCTTTCTTTCCTTTTTCTTCCTTCCTTCGTCTGTCTGTCTGTCTACTATCTATCTATCTATGTATCATCTGTCTATCATCTATCGATATTTATCTGCATGTGCCCTTGATGTCTCTGGAAACCCCTTCAAGTTCTCTAGAACACAATGTAAAAACCTATGTTGCACTTTCTACTTATTCATGTCCTTTTTTATTTATTCCTGCCTTTATTATTTTTATAAATAATCAAGGCAGTGAACATACCAATGCTTCTTCCTCTTCCTATTTACTGTACAACAAGAATCCTGTGAGGTGCACTGGGCTGAGAGACAGTGACTGAACCAAAGTCACCCATCCAGCTTTTATGCCTAATCAGGATTAGAACTCAGAGCTGCCTGCCTTCTACCTTGGTGCCTTCACCAGTAGACCAAACTGGCTCTTTTATCACGGCCACTCCCACTGTCCCCACAGGACAAACTGTTTCTCAACCAATCATTTCCCCTGGAAATGATGTTTTGTTTATGTTTTCCTGGAGAGAGGAGGAATCAGCTGCATGGGCCATTCAAACCAAATGGCTGAGTTTCTACTTCTCGTACTGTGATTTAAGAGGGAAAGCTAAGGGTTTTTTTCCTTTTAAAAGGGTATCTGTGTGTCTCATCATAGCATAAAGAAGATGACTGTAGTGACCCTGAAGGGTTGATCAAGACATGGTTTTGCATCAGATCTGCATCTTGAAACAATGATGCAGTCCTGGCCAAACTGAAACTGTTGATCAGTATGTGATAACAGAAATGGAGCCAAATCTGAGAAATGTGGGGGGGGGGGGAGAGGGAGGAGGAGGAGGAGGAAGGGAGGATTTCTTGGGAAAGGATTCCATGATTTGCAAGATTCCAAGAATTCCAATATTTTGCAGAATTTCAAAATACCATCACTACCAATAATTAAAGGGAATGATGAGGTTGCACATGAGCACTTAGATTCCTGGGACTTTGAAAAGTAGAAAGCCTGAAAAGAGAGAGTGAGAGAAAGATAAAAAAAGATTTTATAGAAACTGATGAGATAATTTGCTTGCAATACTTGGGGTGAGAGGGTTACTAAAATACTTGTAACTCTTTGATCAGCTGTTATCTGATCTGAATATAAAACTCAGAATGAATGAGCCATGCTCATTCAAAGTTGACATTGGAACTACTTCCCCACCCCACACACCCAGGATCCTTCCCTCTTGCTTCTAGCTGGACAGCCACAGGAAAAATGTCATAAATTGGGAAGAGGGTTCACAGGCTTTTTCTCACTGATCAGAAGATTTATTGTTCCCCTGAGCCTAGGAGATCAGAATAATGGAATAACAGATTTGGAAGAGATCTTGGGGATCGTCTAGTCCAACTCCCTGCTTTAGTCAACATCCAACACTCAACATTTATTCACTTCCTTCTATCCATCCTCAAGATAATTCCATGATTACAAACACAAATTATCTTGGCTTGATTCCTACTCAAGTTTCTTGGCATCAGAAATAAAGAATTTGATTGATATTGCTGGTAATCACTGAACATTTAATTTAATGAATACCATCAACAAGCCATAGGGGTTTTGCTGCAGCCTATCAAAAATGTTTCACTGAATAAATGATAAAAAAGAATTATGGTCTTAATCCAATATAGGATGTCAGATCATGTTTGGACATCCTCATAGATTGTCTCAGCATTGATGCCAATTAAACTTGAATTGCCATTGTCAATTGATCCTTTACATTCCAGAGTTGCAAAAGAATGAAGATGTTCAAGAACCAAGACAATGGCAAGACTTCACTTCTGTGGAAATTTAAAAAAAGCAGACCAGAACATTCAAATATGAGAACAGACTTAGAAAGATGCTGCTGTGTGAAAAAGAATTAAATGAATGAAAAGAAGATGACATCTCTCTACTCCTGTTAAACTTTTCCATTTTATTCTCATGTTCTAAAGCAGAACACAAGATTGTGGGTATTTGGTGCCTCTTGGCAATAGATCTTCTTCACTAAAATGACCCAAATTCTATGAAAAGAAAAACTAGACCTGTGTGATTTGTATCAATTATAGAAACCAAGCAATGTAGTGAGTTTTTTTTATTAATGTTGTATAACTGATACAGTTTTCCCAGAAACCTTTCAGCAAGACAAGGAGTTCTTTATAGCTCTTTATAGTTCTTTGATTGTTAATAAGTGTTGGTTTTTCTCTTGGGCCACATTCTGTTCACAATATGCAACATCCAAAGTAATGAGTAAGTGATCCAATTGTTTCTCTTCTCTTTCTCCCAGAGCAATAATGGAAAGCAAGTCTAGAAGACAAGGTTGCACAGACATCACATAATAAAACACTAACAGATGAACAAATTGCAGCCATGCTGAGACTCAACCCCTTTTAGTTCTCAAAATTTCTCCCCTTGTTCAAGATGCCCCAATTCGAGGCAGAGAGTTGCTATTTAAAACGAAACCAACCTGAAACTTTTTACAAGTTGAATGCTGCCTTCCGCAGTTTCATTTATTTATTTATCGCTGTCTTTGCATTTCCTCAGAATATGACAGGCAACACAGCCTAGGGGCATCCAGTTGGCTGTTGTAGGAGATAGCAGGAAGACGTACTCCTTAAGACTATAAAAGCCATGAAGAGGAACACTGATATATAACTCTGTGCCACACTTGATATTCTCGAAGGGTTTTAGACGGCATTCCTTGAATGCATTTTTAGGTCTTGACTCGGGTCACATTTTGCACTAAGCTGTTTAATGATTTATTTGCCATGATTTAAGGCATAACCTTTAGGTCAGATATGTCAAACTCGCGACGTCACGTGGCATCATGTGACATATTGGCACTGTTTTGCCATTGCCAACAATGGGGTGGGCATGGCTTTTGCATGACGCGTCCGGCCTGCGGGCCGGCAGTTTGACACTCCTGCTTTAGGTGAACCAAATAATTTGTGACTTAGTCAAAACCTGATGACTAATGGAATCTGTGATGCCAATGAACAATTAAACACAATAGGTTGAAAAAACAGTTATTTAAGAAAGTGTCCTGCAAGGGGAATCCAACAGGGATTGCAGGTTTTCGGTTTTTTAAATTCAATGATACATTTCTATAATGAGAGCTGGTGCCCTTTATAATTTTTTTTCCTTCTTTTCTATTTTCTTTCTAAGCTGATCAACAGAGGATGTACATCTTTACTGGCCATAAGGAAACAGATTGATCATAATTGAAAAATGGTTGTGATGAGACATAACTAAGAGGGACACATAACTAAGGCAAGAATATCAGCAGATAGCCCGAATCTGCAAAGATGAAGTCAGGAAAGCAAAGGCTCAGAATGAGCAAAGACTTGCAACAAAAGTCAAAGATAATAAAATAAAGTTTCTTTGAACATACAAATAACAAAAAAAAAGTCAAGGAAACAGTCGATCCATTAAAGACAGAAGATGGCAAGGAAGTAACAGGCAGAGCTGCTTAACTAATTCTTTGCATCAGTCTTCACACAAAAAGAAACTATAGACCAACCTACTAAAAACATAACTGTAAAAGACAGACTAGAAATAAAAATTAAAGTAAGCAAGAAAATGGTAAGAGAACACCTGTCTGACCTTGATGAATATAAATCACTGGGACCTGGTAGATTATATCTCAGAGTTCTGAAGGAGCTGGCAGATGTTATCTCAGAACCATTGTATCATATCTTTTAAAAAATCTTAGAGTATCAGAGGATTGGAAAAGAGCTAATGTGGTTCCCATCTTAAAAAAAGGGAAAAAAACAGACCCAGGAAACTACAGACCTATCAGCCTGACATCAATACCTGGAAAGATACTGGAAAAAATAATCCAAAAACAGATCTGTGAACATTTAGAAACAAATAAAGTTATAACTAGTAGCCAGCACGGGTTTGTTAAAAACAGATCATGCCAAATCAATCTTATTTCATTCTTTGACAAAGTAACTAAGTTAGTAGACCAGTGAAATGCTGTGAACATAGTATATTTAGACTTCAGCAAGGCATTTGACAAAGTAGACCACAACCTACCTCTTGGTAAGCTAGAAAAATGAGGGATAGATAGCATCACCACCAGATGAATTTGTAACTGGCTGACAAACCATACTCAATGAGTAGTTCTTAATGGTACTACATCTACATGGAGGGAAGTAAGCAGTGGGGTATCACAAGGTTCTGTCTTAGGCCCAGTACTCTTCAATATCTTCATCAATGACTTAGATGAGGGAATTGAGGGGAACTCATCAAATTTGCAGATGACACTTACCTAGCAGGAACAGCCAACACCCCAGAAGACAAGCTCAGAATCCAAAAAGATCTTGACAGACTTGAACAATGGTCTCTATCCAACAAAATGATATTTAATGTGGAGAAAAGGAAGGTTTTACACCTGGGTAGGGAAAACCAAAGGTACAAGTACAGATTAGGTAAACCCTGGCTTAAAAAACTAACTCTAAAAGAGAACTTGGAGTCCTAGTGGACTATCACTTAAAAATGAGTTAGCAATATGCGGCAGCAGCCAAAAAAGCTAATACAATCCTTGTATAATTACATAGAATCAAAATCATGTCAAGTTTTAGTATCGCTTTATAAAGCCTTAGTAAGGCCACATCTGAAATACTGCATTCAGTTTTGGTCACCATGTTACAAAAAAGATGTTGGGACTTTGGAAAAAGTGCAAAAAAGAGGAACTAAGATGATTTAAAGGCCTGGAGATTAAAACATATGAAGAACGGTTGCAGGATTTGGGAATGGCAAGTATAGAGAAAAGGACTATGGGGGACATGATAGCAGTATTCTAGTATTTAAGAGGCTGCCCCAAGGAGGAGGAGGAGGTCAATTTATTTTCCAAAGTACCAGAAGGCAAGAGAAGAACTAACAGATGGAAACCAATCAAGGAGAGAAGCAACCTGGAATTAAGGAGAAACTTCCTAACAATGAGGACAATTAACCAGTGGAACAGCTTGCCTTCAGACATTGTGGGTGCTTCATCACTCGAGGTTTTTAAGAAGAGACTGGACAGCCACATCTGAAATGATAGGGGTTCCTGCTTGAGCAGGGGGCTGGACTAGAAGACCTCCAAGGTCCCTCCCAGCTCTGTTTTGATTCTTATGTGGCCGTAATCTCTCTTTCATTGACTTCCAGAAGCACACAGACACCCACATGTTAATACCATTTGTATTTGCATATGCTGCCTGGGGAATTTGCATATTGGAATCACCTTGGATAGAGAGCTTGGCAGCAAACAAATTTAATAAATAAATAAATTTGCATATGTTGGCTGGAGAATTCTGGCAGTTGAAGACCACAAGTCTTAAAGTTGCCAAGGTTGAGAAATAGTGCTGTAATGGCAGGCTGTTGGGTTATGTGGATACAAAATCATTACACAATTCAACCACTAGGTGGTGGTGGAGTCAAAATGTATCTAGTTAGAATCAGAGTTGTGAAATTAGCTTTTGACTCTAGTTCTATTGTATTTTCATATGTATGCTTTTTTCTACAGTGAAGAGAGGCAGTACTATATGCACACATGCAAAGACATCTGAAATTCCACATACTTCATTGGGGTCCCAGTAGGTACCTATAATCATAAGGGGAAACCCATTGTTACAATCTATAGTGCATACATTTAGCACAACAAATACGCACGCATTCGAATATACCTGGAGAAGGAGGGAATACATGGTGAGGAATAGGTATGCATTTTCCAAGAAAGTCAATATTGCAAGCTTTTGCTTGAAAAAATATAATTTTCCTGCACAAGCATGCTAGTATCTAATCAGTTGCTCTGATCTTTAGCAACAAAGACACATTCCAGGTGCAGAAATAGTGAACAGGGCTGTGATTATGAAATGGAAAAGCAGGAGCATTGTTTATACTTGCTTGATGATTTGGCCCAATTATTTCTTGTCCTTTCCCTTCACTGCCCAACCACACCCTTGTTTATTTACCAGCAGTTGCTGCCCTCTGCTGACCAGTGCAGAAACTTAAGAAGAAGAAAAAAAAAGGCTTGATGTAAAGATGCCACATTATCCCCCATTATCCTTATTTATACATGTCCCCCAATTGGTTTTGAATTTCTTTCCTGTGGCAAAAAGAATGAATAGAGATGTTGAAAGCTGTCATCTCTGTCACCACTGATAGTCTGTTGGACTACAAGACAGCAAGAAATGAATGAATTGAAACAGGCATTTAGCCAAGGTTAAGGCAAGGAGAGATGGGATAATTTATCAGTTATTTGGGCTTAATCTGCTTCTGACCATGATAGAAATATGAACTATTTGTTGTTGGTTTTTCCACAGCATTAACTGTGAATCATTTCAATCCAATTTTACACTCTTCTTCCTGGTATAAAGTGTTGCGTAGTCGGTTCATTGCAGGCAATAAGTGAGATGAAGGTTCCAAACAGTAACATGCTTTATTGAAGTCAAGCAGAACAGAGTTGAAATAGTGGCTGCTGCACAGCTATTTATATGGTTGGCCACTAGGCGGTGGCCAATAGATTTGAAGGAAGCCATTCCTGCCCCAAATCTACCAATGATAGTCCTGGAGACAACAAGTCTGGCTTAGTCAGTAGCTGTTACACATACACACCAATGAGCAACCATTAATGCAGCATTTAAACAGACACATGAATCAGTACAAGCAAAAACCCCAATACATTACATAAAGTACTACATATGCAAGTGTCTGATATGTTATAGATTAGTAATATGTCTCTCACAGCTGTTGTCATCTGACCAGGATGAAAACTGATATGGAGCCCAGAATACAGCTTGAATTCAGTGAAGATTTTTAACCAGCCACCCTGATATCAAGAACAGATTCTCTGATCTAGAAAGTCTGTGCAGATCCTTCACACTAAAGTTTCTTTTTCTAAACTGGTTGTACCAGTCTCCCCATTGTGCCTTAGCTTTGTTTTCTGAAGTATGGCAATACTGTCCAATAGTCAATCAATTTCCCTCCCCCACCACTCTGACCCTTATTACGGCATGTTCCCAGGAGAGTAACCCAGGCTCCTTGCCAGCGTCAGAATTGGTTTTTGAGCAATGATTTACTCAAGGGATACAACTAGGTGTATTTGCCAGTGAGAAAAACAACCAATGTGATCTAAAGGCCTCCCAAAGATTGTTAAACAAGCAGGTAAGACATAAGGAAACGTGTTTCTGTCGAGTGTGCAGAAATCAGCAGCTGAAAGACGTCGTGGCTTTAATTTGAGAATCTGCCAGCATCGGCTTAGGAAGCTGCTTTTTAGGTTTCTGTTGCATTGGTTGGCTGGGAGGTTGGTAAATCAAGAAAGGAGGAATGAGAGTGAGAAAGAATTAAAAACACACCAAAGCTATCGTGGGCGAAAGGCTTCTTAAAAAGCGGTTGAATCAGTTCCTTAAAATGCTTCTCTCTCCCCCCAATCCCACTTTCGACAATTATTCTTCTTTGTCAGGGTTCAGGAGCAGCCCTTGTTCAGTTTCACCTCTCCCTTCCAGGGCATTAGTACAATCTGAACTGCCGGGCACGCTTATCTTTTAAAATACTTACGCAAGCAATGCTGCTTTAGATTGGTGATTGTTTAGATGGGCCGCAGCCTAAGCAATGAGAGCTGACCTTTACTCAGGAGAATAATAATAATAATAATAATAATAATAATAATAATAATAATAATAATAATAATAATAATAATAATAATAATAATCGCTATGTATCTTCCACACACAGAAGCAGGTGTGATGTTCTTCTCCAGCAAACCCCACCTTCCTGAAGTCACCACCTTGGCAGCACCTGGTACAAAGCCTTCCCGCTTTCACTTCTGTTTTTTCCTTCTCCTCCCCTCCCATTTTGCCTATAAAATACAACATAGAACGAGTTTGGCGACAGCAGCATTCGGTTTCTCTGTATACAAAGAAGTTTCGGTCGAAGTAGGTGAGTGCATTTAGCTGGGTACATAGAGGAGGGAAGACAATGGACATCACAGGTGTGGCTGCAGTAGCACTGAGCAAGCGGACAGGTAAATGTTTGCTCTCTTTGATGTCTGATTCCAAGTCAGGGGGAGATTCAGGATTTCAGGAGGGTATCCTCAAACCGTCTTTAAACTTGAACGGGGAAGAAAAAGATCTTCAGGCTGCCGTTGACCTTCCTTGTTGGGAGGGTCCCTGCAAAATGACACTTTAGAATGGGGCACTCTTGGCAGGGACTCAAGAGAAGCAAAAATTTGCCATATTTTGGAGCTGCTCCTGATTACAGGGGCGGCGGGGTGGGGGGAGAAAATGTTGTTCTCTTTAGCCCTGGGGAAGGGAGACAGAATTTAGAATTAAGAAAATGTTTCATACACTGTGTTGGACTTTAGCAATTTTTTGCTGCAGTTCCTTCTATTTGCAGAGTAGGAAGGTTCAGGGAATTCTGCAGCAAATGTGGGGATTATGTGTGAAGAACCTGATTTAGAATAGAATAGAGCTGGAAGGGACCTTGAAGGTCTTCTAGTCCAGCCCCCTGCTTGAGCAGGAAAACCTATACTACTTCGGACAAGTGACTGTCTAGTCTAGTCTCTTCTTAAAAACCTACAGTGATTTCCAGAGGCAAGCTGTTCCACTGGTTAATTGTCCTCACTGCTAGGAAGTTTCTTCTTAATTCCAAGTTGCTTTTCTCTTTGGTCAGTTTCCAACCATTGCTTCTTGTCCTGCCCTCCAGTGCTTTGGAGAATAATTTGACCCCCTCTTCTTTGTGGCAGCCCCTCAAATACTGGAATATTGCTATCATGTCACCCGTTTCTTCCTTTCTTTAGACTAGCCAAACCCAAGTCCTGCAGCCATTCTTCATATGTTCTAGTCTCCAGGCCTTGGATCATCTTAGTTGCTCTTCTCTGAACTTTTTCCAAGGTTTCAACATTTTTTTTTCTATTATGGTGACCAAAATTGGTTGCAGTATTCCAGGTGTGGTCTTGATTTCTTGGACTCTAATCCAAAATCTTTTTCAGCAGGGATCAGCAACAGATGCCTTATCTAGGCAGACCAACCTAGAAGGTGAAACCTTTTCTGGTTCCCATAACAGCTTCTTGGGATTTATTGCTTGGCCAGCAACATGCGGACTCCGACCCCCATGATTGTGGGCATTGTGCTCGGTCCCTGTGGCCTTGTCCTGAACCTGACAAGCACGCTGGCCCCCAGCTGGAGGGATGTGACTGGATTCCTTGACGTGTCAAGAGATGTGATTCAGCACCAGGGGATCTGGAATATCTGCAACGAGTACATGAGCACCCACACCAATGTCTGCAACATCCAAGATACCCTTGGTTACTTTAACCAGCTGCCAGTACAAGCGGCCAAAGGGCTCATGCCCTCTTCTCTGGCAGTCACAGTCGTGGGACTGATTGTGACTTCCTTGGGCGTGCGATGTTGGCAGGACCTGCCCCACCATTTGCTCGCAGGGCTAGGCGGCCTGGTCCTCTTTGTTTCTGGCTTGCTGAGTTTGATTGCAGTTTCATGGTACAATTATGAACTGTATGACTTACCTTCTCCTCCATCCACTACCCTGCGGGTGGCCTACTGCTTGGTTCTCGGATACTTAGGGAGCTGCCTGGAAATTATCGGAGGCATCTCTCTTACCTTTAGCTTCGGCCAATGCTGCAAAGAGTTGAGACTGAAGAAAAGCACCACGAATTCCAGGTATGCAACCCGCAACCCGCAGAGTCTGTCAATTGTTGGACCCATCTCTGCCCCCATCAGCAGCACAGCGGTTCATAGGCAATCTCAGAATCCCATGCCCAGATCCTACAGTAATTCTCTGGATGTGCTGGAAGGGGAGAGGAGCTGGAACAAGGGCAGGAGTGAGAGCAACCTTGCCTGTGACACAGATCTGTAGCCCTAAACTTGAGAATTTGCACAAAACCAAAGCAAGGAGGAAAATTATTGGCAATATACTAAAAAATGCCCATCCAGGAAGGTCGGCTTACCAACCTAACATTTTTCCTTCTCTCTTGACAAATGAATCTATAAACGAACTACTGAGACTCTGGAGCAGCACTCTGGATTTATATATTTTCTCAGGATGTTGGTCTACTGCTTAGGCAACCTTTATTGCCATCACTGGACACAGAAAAAAGTATATAAATGGAATGAATCATGCCCTTGACCAGGTCTGTACTGCTAGGAGTCTGGAGATGAAGTGGGCTAAGGATCCTCTCAAGTGAGCCAGCTGGTTAGTATATAAAGGCAGGATTTAAAAAAGTATTCTAAATTATTGTAAAAGACCTAAACATAAACTTAAACTGCAAGCAAGATACACTTAACTGAGCAGAAGCCTCTTATGCTCAAAAACCTACTGCTGACCAGTCATGTATAGGATTGTCCTGCTGGGTATTAAAAACTGGTTTTACAGTGGTGCTACTTAGAGCTCTTAAGTATTTGCTTTTTGACTGTCAGCTGAAAAGCTGAAGGGAGACTTAGCCGAGATTCAACGGAACTTTTCATACTAAGGCTATAATCCTCTTCCTTAATGATTCAGATACAGAAGGAAAGCTGCAGGGGAAACTTATCCACATTTGTTTGAATGTGTGTACGTTCATTTGAAGAAGGGAAATCACAGTCAGTTGCACAGAGAGGTTTACTGTATGTAGATATATTTGAATGGAGATAATTTGCTCTTAAGACTTTCTGCTAAGGTTGTGCCAAAACATCCCTTGCAATTTATCAAAAGGATTTCCCCACCCCCAAAGAGAGGTTTCTATTTTTCTTCGTATTTCAAGTAGTTGGAAAGTTCTTTCTTGATGCTGTTTTGAGGCTGTCCAGCCAATAGAGTCTGGGGAAATCTTTTTTTAAAAAAAATTTTTTGGAAGTCTCTCCACCCTTCCCAATGTTAAAAAGCCAAAGGGGAATGGTTTCTTCATAATGCTTTATTCTGGGATTCAGTATGAGAACTGTGTGCAGTCTGCTTCTGAGAAGAGGGAATAGTAAAGGATAGCACAGCTGTGTGCTCCTTTGCCCCCTCTTCACCAAAAGAAGTGCAAAGGCAGGGCTTTTTTTGTCATAGAACGCTCAGAACGGAGTTCCGGCACCTTTTTTGTATGGAACCTTGTAGGGTAGGCAAGGCGGGTTGTATGACATGTGTGAGTTCCGGCACCTTTTTCTTTTACAAAAAAAGCACTGTGCAAAGGTATCCCATTCCACTACCCCAGATTGAATGAAAGCTAGCAGGTGGAAACTTCGCAGAGTGCTTTTCTGCAGAGTCTTGCATTCTGCTGTATGTGCAACGTTTAGAACAGAGTAACAGGGCCACTTCAGAGATTCCCATGAGCTGAGCTCAACTCTTGGTAACTTCATGAACATGTGATTTCCTTGACTACAAGGCAGGTGGGTTGTGATCATCTTCTTTAGGGGTGTGCTTGTGTGCGTTTCATTTTCCCAGTCTAAATTGTACTCTTGAGATTTCTTTAGCATTCTAATAATACTAATCAAATCCAGTTTTGTTTAACCTTCTTGAGATCGGCTAGGTTCAGTTAGGGACTGCTACCTGGTATGGCCCACTTCTGATAGGTTTTGAATTACTCAGCTGTTCTCCTCCCCATAGCCAGGATGCTTTTGTATTGTCCCCTCTGCAGGGGTTCTCCCGTTTGTCTTCAGATATTGTGCCTGCAGTGTTATAATGAATTTGGTCAGTGTCTTATTGCCTTGATGGGAAAAGTAGTTAAATTACTGCTTGCCTTCATGTTTTCTGTCTATGACAAGGAAAATATTATTTTAATAAGGAATGTAATAAGGGGACAATGTCACAGATTGTCCTGCCACACCAAACAAATCATACTAAAACATTTAGCATCTACAAATGGGAGCTTCTAATTAGACACAGAAACCCATCATTGGGGGAGACAAGAACAAAGACAAGAACAACCAGCAACATTATGCTACAAATTAAAGTCTGAACACCCAAAAGACAAACAGACGTTGAAATGGAATCATTCTATAATGATACATTATTGATAATGATATATAATGATTAAGTGAACAGTTATGGTGATTTCTGTGAAAAGAGAATAAGTAAAACAGTTATTTTTGCAAAGATATTAGACAATATTTCTGATCTAAGATTAGTTTAATCATCAGGTATTTTTTCCCATAATAAAACTAAGAATCTGAAGGAATGCTAGCTTACTAAAATGATATGTTCTGCAGAGTAAGTTACCAATAAAGTTTAATTAGAACCTGAAGTATTTTCAAGATTTATGTAAATATCAACTTGTATTTGTTTTTAATCTGCTCATGCTATAATGGGCAACTTTTGCCTATAATATACTAAAATACAGTGAGCTGGTAGATATGGATGAAATGCTGAAGATATTATACATTTTTTTCCTGAAACCAAAAGTATAATAATAACCACCTCTAAAATTCAGGGCAGCTAAATTATGCAAGGTAATGATTTCATTTTGATTTAGAGTGGCCATATTTATACATGCAGCCCTTAAATCTTAATGAATTTCTTTCCTTATTGATTCTTTTACTTGTACAGTATTTTTATGTTTTATGTTTAGTCTGGTCTAAAACAATTTTCCCCCCTTAATTCTTGAAGGAGACAGGCTTCTTTTTGATCTACAGATCTGGTGTTTAGTGCTACTGAGTTTTTAGCCTTTTGTTAATGAAATATATTTCTGAACTAAATTTAAACCATTTCACAGGGTATTGGGATATGCATGTCTGTCTTTTCCATTTGTTTTAAATACCTGCTTAACTACCGTAACCAAACTACCAGAAGTTTGATCCCTGCTGAATTTGGAGCTCTGAGACTTTTTCAAAACTGAAGTCTCAAAAAGTGATTTTTGAGTGGTACTTGTGGGGTTCCACTTCCTAGTGGAATGTGGCCAGAGTAAAAAAAGGAATGTGGTTTCATTTTGTTTACATTTAAATGTAATTAAAATTCATTAGTTTTAACTGATTTTTCTATGCTTGTGCATTTAATACTTTTCTCCCCTCTTTTATATTAAAATTTCAGTTTGGGAACAACTTTTGAAGTCTCTGCCTCCTCCAGTGTACACCTGTGATGTCAATTAATGTACAATGTACATCTGTGCTGCGATGTCAATTAATGTACAGTGATTGCATCCTGAGTTAACAGGGGTATATTCTGCTCCCATTTAAAAAGAGGACAAAGAAAATCTTTTGAATAGCTGCTTGAGAAACACTGCTATAACTCATATGATACATAACCCTGGGCCGTAGAGTGGGTCTACTTGCAAACATTGGGTGCCTGAGTGCGGCCCGCCCCAGAGGGTTGTCATGCCTTCCTCTGCCTGTCACTATCCTGATGTATTTATGAATGTAAGTACATATCTTATTTACAGTATATGGCTGCCCATCTCACAAAATGTGACTCTGGACAGCATACAATCAAACCATAGACAATTTTTTTAAAAAAATTGAAATACAAAAATGGGAATTACTAACAAAAGGGTCAGAGACAGAGTCATGCATTACGAACAGTGTGGAGCCACCTCGTCAGATCACTATTTCTTTGCAAGCCCCCAGACCTGTTAGACACACTCAGGTTTGGAGGGGCTTCCAGAAGGTCAGCAGGGATGTTGTTTGGGGAGTTGGTATTCCACAGGGCCAGGGCCAGGCAGATGTCCCTACCTGCTCCCTCTCCTTGATCCTTCCTCCAAGGCTAGGGTACACCCAACCACCCCCAACCACCCCTGGACAAGTACTTGGTGGCCTCAAGAGCTGAGCCCCTCTAGGCCAGGGGGTCTTCAAACTTGGCCCTTTTATGATTTGTGGACTTTTAACTCCCAGAATTCCTCAGCCAGTGTGCCTGGCTGAGGAATTCTGGGAGTTGAAGTCCACAAGTCATAATAGGGCCATGTTTGGACTTCCGGTGGCTGCGCGGCGCCGGAGACAGCCTTCCCGGGCTGCCCGCGGCTCAGCTGAGTAATTTTCACCCGAAACAGCGCCGATCAGCTGTTCGGGTGAATTTGAAGCCCCCTCCTCGGGAGAAGAGGAGGGGGTGAGGCCCCAGGTAGGGGTCGAGTTCTCCGGGGCCGCCTGAGCTTGTAGCTTGGGCGGCTGAAGGATTGAACTCCCCCGTAGCCTGGGTCGCTCCCAGCTGGTCAGCGTCTCTGCTCCGGATTTCTTGGAGCAGAGCCAGGCGTTTGCGACCACCCCTGCCTGAAGGAAGGACTATGGAATAAAAGGAGCAGGCAGAGCGGTACAAGAGGAAAAGGTGAAGAGGATTATTATATTTTACTCTCGAGCTTGATGGACTTTTTAAACTTAAAGTGAAAGTGCGTCACAAGTGAAAGTAAAAGATGGCGGCTAAACCTCCCCCAAAAACTCTTCGGAGTGGTGGAACTTCTCCGGTGCAACAATCATCATTGCAGGCGTTGCGTCCTCCTGATGTATTGACACCGAAGGATTTACAAGATGCTCTTGAAAAACATGCCCAGGTAATTTTGGAATCAATGGGTGATAAATTTGCACAGATGGAGGAGAAATTGGAGAAATTGGAGGAGAGAATGGAAGAGAGGATGGAACAGAAGTTCAGTGTGATGAAGGTAGACATTTTGTCTTCAGTGCATAAAGTGGCTGAATGTGTGGAAGATCTGGATGAAAAAGTGGAAGATTTGACTCAAAAGAATGCCATATTAGAAGCAAAAGTATTGGAGAATGAAGATTTAAGAGACAAAATGGACAGAGAATTGAGTCTTGCTCAATATTACCAGATGCAGTTTGCTGTTAGAATCAGAGGCTTAAAAGAGAATATTAAGGAAGATCTAAAGCAGCTGATTTCTGAGGCTCTGGAAGTGGTATTGAATCAGCCAGCATCTGAAATAAAGGGAGGCATGGATAAAGTGTTTCGTGTGAATTCATGGATTGCTAGACAGAGAAAGCTGCCTAGAGATGTGGTGGTTTATTTTGCAAAGAGGGAAATTAGAGATGAAGTTATACAAGCTGCCTATGATTCTAAAGTTGTGATTGCTGATCAAGAAGTTTTGGTTCTAAAAGAAATTCCTCCAAAGATTTTAAGGAGAAGGAAGGATTTTACATTTCTTGTGCAAGAGCTCAAGCAACGAGATATAAGGTTCAGATGGGAGATCCCAGTTGGGTTGATGGTGATGCATGAAGGTAAAAGGTACCGTCTGGTTACTGTGATGCAGGCGCGTGATTTTTACAATAACGTTTTAAAAGCAACCCCATTATCACTTCTGGAAGCTGCAAAGAGATCTGGAGAAGGAGAACATCAAGAGGCTGAAGATGGACAGACAGAGGAGAACGGTGCTGGAGGAGATCAAGCTACAACTTCTTTGGATGATCCTAGAGAGCAGAGGGTGACGCGTGCTGCTTTAAAACGATCAAAAAAAATAAAAGAACAAGATCAGCAGAAGTCTATGGAACTTCCACAACGTACTTACAGCCAAGCAGTGGGAGGAGCACGGCCTAAAAAAGATAGTCCTATCAAAGCAGTGCTTCAAGAGCTTTGGGATGATATGCATGACAACTAAATTTTTAACTTGGAACGTTAATGGACTAAATTCACCACAGAAGAGGAAGAAAGTTTTTCAATATTTAAAACAATTCAAGATAGATGTTATATGTTTGCAAGAAACGCATATTAGGGTTGTGGATCAAAAGTATTTATCGAACTCAAGGTTGGGTACGCAATTTGTTGCTTCTGCAATGAATAAGAAAAATGGAGTGGTTGTTTATGTTAAAAGTGCTTTAACAGCAGACTTAATTGAAGCAGATAAGCATGGAAGATACGTTATGATAGAGCTGCTGTTAGAAGGTAAAAAGACGCTTTTAGTTGGATTATATGCTCCTAATCAACAACAAGCTGACTTTTTTAGTTTACTTCATACAAAGCTTACCCAGTTGGATTATAAATCTTTTATTTTTATGGGGGACTGGAATGGTGTTTTGGATGTACAGATGGACAAGGCTGGAGCTTTTAAGCGCGTCCCAAGTCATGCTAGACTGCCTAAATCCTTTTTTGAAATGAAGGATGACTTGGAACTGCGAGATATTTGGCGCGAGAGACATTTGCAGGAAAAGGATTATACTTTTTTTTCTGACAGACATCAATCTTTTTCTAGGATCGATTTTATTTTACTGACTAATGATTTTTTTTAAGGACTAAGAAGGTGAAGATTTGTGCAAGAACTATTTCTGATCACAGCCCAGTTTGGCTAGAGATTGATAAGGAGAATAGAGATAGACGCTCGTGGCGCGTAAATGAGAATTTGTTTAGAAATCAGAGAAATGTGGAAGAATGCAAACAGCGGATGAAGGATTTTTTTGAAATGAATATGAATAAGGGTACCTCTATGGATATGGTTTGGGATGCTAGTAAGGCCTATATGAGAGGGGTGTTGATATATATGAATAATAAACATAGACGTGCTGTGGAAGCTAGGAGGAAAGAACTGGAGAATGAAATAAAGGAAAAAGAAAAGGCTTTGATTTTGAATTCAGAGGATGTGAAGATTAAGGAGGCTATTAAACTGTTAAGAGGACAATTTGATAAATTAATGGCTGACCAAGTGGCAACCAATTTGCGGTTTGCCAGGCATAATACCTTTTGTAACGCCAACAAACCAGGTAGATGGTTAGCTTATAGATTGAGGAAAAAGCAAAGGGCTTGTAATATAGACAAAATTGAGCATAAAGGAAGGGTTGTGTTTCAACAGGACCTTATCAAGGATGCTTTTGTAGATTTTTATTCTAAATTATATGCTAAGGAGAAGATTAATGAAAAAGACATTGATATATATTTGGAGAATGCTAGCATCCCGGTTCTTACGCAAGTACAAAAAGAGGGGATTAATCAATTAATTACAGAAGAAGAAATTTTTACAGCAATTAAGGAATTGAAGATGGATAAAGCACCAGGTACGGATGGTTTGTCTGCGGCTTATTATAAAAATTTACAATTAGAGATGATGAAACCGTTAAAGGAACTGTTCCAGACAATCCAGAGGGGGGGAAAGGTGCCACCGTCTTGGAGAACAGCTTTTATTTCCTTGATTCCGAAGGAAGACCAAGATGCTACTCAAGTTAAAAATTATAGACCGATATCGCTTTTAAATACAGATTACAAGATATTTGCTAAGGTGTTGGCTAATAGACTGATGAGGGTTCTGCAACAGGTGATTCATGGGGACCAAACAGGGTTTATTAGTGGTAGGCAAATGAAAAATAATGTGAGGCATATAGTTGATGTGTTAGAGTTTCTGGAAAGGAACAACCAGATCCCTGCGGTGCTAATCTTTCTAGCTGAAAAAGCTTTTGATCAATTGAATTGGCAATTTTTGATGAAAGTTTTAGACAAAATGGATTTTGGGGAAAATTTTTTACAACCGATTAGGGCACTATATCAAAAACAAACTGCCCGAATTATAGTTAATAATAGTTTGACAGAAGTATGTAATATTGAGAAGGGCACAAGGCAAGGGTGTCCGTTATCGCCCTTGTTATTTGTGTTAACATTAGAGATATTATTGGTTAAAATACGGAATTCGGAAAAAATTAAGGGTATACAAATTAGAGATCAGGATTATAGATTGAGAGCATTCGCAGATGATCTGGTTGTTACAGTGACCCAGCCAGAGAACTCTGTTGTGGACCTGATGGAGATAATAACACAATACGGGAAGGTATCTGGATTTAAAGTTAATATACAGAAAACCAAAATACTGGCCAAAAATATGACAGTTTCGCAAAAGGCTCTCTTAGAAGGATTAACTGGATTTGAGATTGTTAAAAAGGTTAAATATTTGGGGGTGCTTTTGTCGCCCTCTAATACAAAGTTATATAAAAATAATTATGAAAAACTATGGGTGAATATTCAAAAAGAATTGGAGAGTTGGGAAAAATTGCAATTGTCCTTGTTGGGACGGATCGCAGCAGTGAAAATGAACGTCCTGCCTAAATTTCTATTTTTATTTCAAATGATACCGATTCTTAAGAAAGATTCTAATTTGGAGGAATGGCAGCGAGGTATCAATAAATTTGTTTGGGCAGGGAAAAGGCCACGAGTTAAACTTAAGATTATGCAGGATACTCGTGAGAGAGGTGGTCTTAAAATGCCTAATCTTAAACTATACTATGAAGCTGCTGCATTAGTAGGAATAAGTGATTGGATTAATTTGACACAAGAGAGATTATTAAATCTTGAGGGCCACGATTTGTTGTTTGGCTGGCATGCATATTTGTTGTATGACAAGAAGGTAGACAATGTGTTTAGAGTGCACATTCTAAGACAGGCATTGTTGAGAGTTTGGAAGAAGTATAGACATAAGCAAGATTGTAAAATACCACTGTGGGCAATTCCAAAACACGCAATAGAAAATATACATGCTGGTTTCAAACATGATGTGACTACGTACAAGGAGATTCTGAGCTTGGAAAGAAATGTCTGGAGTTTGAAATCATATAGCCTCTTGCGAGAAGAGAAGGTTGTTCAAAATTGGTTTCAATATACTCAGCTACGGGCCAGGTGGAAAGAAGACCAGAAAATTGGTTTTACAATGACTGATGAAAATTTGATAAAGCAAATTAGAAATCAGGGTCCAGCACATATCAAACGGATATATCTTGCATTGATAGAAATTGACTCAGAAACAGAGCTTGTTAAAGATTGTATGATTAAATGGGCCCAAAATATCCAAGAAGTTGTTACAATGGATACGTGGGAAAGGATTTGGGTGAGGAACGTAAAATTTACACAAGCTCAAAATCTAAGAGAGAATTTTTATAAAATGTTTTATAGATGGCATTTAGATCCTAAAAAGCTTGCAAGTATGTATCCGAATTATCAGCCTAAATGTTGGAGGTGCGGTGACGAAGATGCAACATATTTTCACATATGGTGGACTTGTAAAAAGGTTAAGGCTTTTTAGATAAAAGTCTGGTGGAACATGCAGAAGATTTTTAAACAGAGGATAAAGTTTTGCCCGCAACTTTTTTTGTTGGGAATAATTACAGATGCAACAGTTGTGGACACTAAGTTGATGTTGAATTTAATTACGGCAGCAAGACTCTTAATAGGTCAGTATTGGAAGAAGGAGGAATTGCCGACTATAGAAGAATGGACTTTAAAGGTTTCTGACCTGGCAGAGATGGCAAAGATATCGGCCTATTTGAAAGATCATTCGCAAGAACGCTATATTATGGAGTGGAGAAAATGGATTGAGTATATCCAGAACAAATATGGGACTAAAAAGTTTCATGTAGCATTTGAATAAGTCTTTCCTTCTTTTCTCTTTTTTTTTTATTTTTTTTCTCTTTTTTTATATATTTTATATTAATAGTGTTTGTAGTTATCCTATATGAGCTAGAGAGTGATAGATTTTAGAGTTTATGGTTGTTAGCATATGGTTGTTTATGATTCTTTTTTTTTGTTTTTTATACCTTGTACTTAGCTCTGGGAAGTCGGGGGGGGGGGAGGGGGGGAGGGGTAAGGAGGGAGGGATAGGGGAGGGGTAGGGGGGTTTGTTAAAGACAAAATGTATGATAAAACTTTTCAATAAAAAAAAAATAATAGGGCCATGTTTGAAGATCCCTGCTCTAGGCGAACGAATATCCACTCACTGCACCCAACAGAAAGGAAGATCATCCATTCCTCCCTCGCCACTCCACTCAAGGGTTAACATATATTTTGTGCTCTGTTTACTGACTCCTTGGTTGTCTGGGTTAAATACCATGCACGGGCTGAGAGCTCTACCAATAAAGGCGCAGTAAAATGCAAAGGCTTCTTGCTTGCAAAAACACTTTGTAGCTAACTGTGTGCCTATATATTGTACAATGGATGATAGATAAATAATGCAACATCACCACCTCTGTAGTTCAAAAGGTAATTGGTGTATTATATGTAATTCGATGGCGATAGCTTCAGGAAGCGACTTTGCCTCTTTGGAGACATGAGAACTGCCGCCGCCGCCACCACTGCCACCGGGTACCCGCCCCTGAGCAAAGGTATCTTACATTTCTCAATAAAATATGATTATATAGCAAGTGAGAAGGGCAGGCAAAGGCCCCAAAAGAAAAGTGCCAGTGTTGTGCTATTTCTGTGAACACCATACAGTTATGTCATGTTAATATTTTACCAGTTGTTACATTTTTCAAATAGCAGACATTGTACAGTTACAAGGATGCAGGTGGAGTTTTTCCAAATCTCAAAGCAACAGAGAAAAGGAACTTGGAAAGGAACTTGTAGTTTAACCCTAACTACTCCGACAACTAGAAAGCTGGCTAGCGAATTCGGCACCACTCACCTGCAGACAGCACCTTAATGCCAAGTTTGCTGCTTCTGCCTCTCTAGTTCACTATGTTGTACACTATTGTATAGTTGATTTCATAGTGGTTCAGTAAGAGTGATTGTGCTTGTGATGGGGGCATCTGTGATTCAATTGTCCCCCAATTTCTGATCTCGTGCATTGTTGTCAGTAGTTCAGTTTTGGGGGAAAGGAAAACCATTTTAGTATAGGGTTTAAGACATTAGACTAGAAACTGGAAGTCCTTTAGTTTTAGTCCCTCTTTAGGTACAAAGCCAGCTGGATGACCTTGGGCCAGTCACTCCCTCTCTGCCCTGGGAAGCAAGCAATGGCAAAGCACTTCTGAAATGTTGCCAACAAAACCGCAGGGACTTGTCCAGGCAAACATCAGGAGTCAATACAGATTCAAAGACACCAAAACAAATATAGTGGTATCTCGGTACTCATCATTAATTGGTTTCGGGAGGCATGATGAGTATTAAAAACGATGAGTGTTAAAAGAAACCACGTGACTTAACAAGTGACCCTTTGTTTTGGCCGGAAAGGGTAGCAAGTCACAAGGCAGCTGATACTGACAACTTCTAGCTTGCATGCTGAGTATCAAACAAAATGTTTGTATCAAAATGCATCAAGTACCAAATTCAATGATTTTTAGAGCTGTTGAATACCGAGGTACCATTGTATATGCAAAAAAGGTAGATCTGGTGTAAAATACTTCTTCCCTTCTTCCTTCCTCCCTTGAAAGATTTAGAATGTTTGTTTGGGCTTCTCTTTCGACCTCTTACCCCCCACTTCTTTCCTTCCCATCCCCCAAGAATGCCACTAGGAAACTAACACCACAATTGGAGGCATTGATTCAAAAGTAACAAGAACAAGAACAAGAACAACAATAACAATAACAACAACAACAACAACAATAGTAGTAGTAGTAGTAGTAGTAGTCAGTGCTTTTTTTGTAAAATAAAAAGGTCCCGGAACTCACACTTGTCATACAACCCGCCTTGCCTACCCTACAAGGTTCCATCCAAAAATGGTGTTGGAACTCCGTTCTGGGTGTTCTATGACAAAAAAAGCCCTGGTTGTAGTAGTAGTAGTTGGAAGGGACCTTGGAGGTTATGTAGTCCAACCCCCTGCTCAGGCAAGAAACCCTATACCATTTCAGACAAATGGCTGTTGACTCTACTAATTCTTATTTCCAGGTCCTGGATCACAGAAGAAAAAAGTGGGCTATGAGAGATAAGAGTGGAACAACATGGAAAAAGAGAGAGCTGTTTTTTTTTAAATGTTTATAAAATCCTAAAGTGCAAGCTGGGAGAAAGAAAGCAAATGAAAAAAAAATCAACTTTCTGATGTGACAAGTACTGCTACATTAAGCCAGAATAAAAGGGAAAAAATAGATAGGGTTCCCAGAATATATTTGCATGACTTCAAAAGGGCTCCCACTTTCTAGATAAAAATAAATGCATTGCCCAACCTATCAATGATGCCTTCATCACCAAAAGGTAGGCTACAGCACAACCCTACCCTTATGCGCTCAGAGTTTATTGGCTATATCTCTATGCACATGCCACTGTAAAGGATTAGTAGATTGCCATCATACTTCCTCCTTTCCCTGTAGCTGATTAACCAGGGATAAAGAGATAAACCCGTGGTGGGATTCAGATATGTGAACAACCGGTTCTCGGTGTGGATGCCGCTTCCGGAAGTCCATTCTGGGGATGGGCAACAAAAAATTAGCTACTGGTTCTGCCAAAGTGGTGTGAACAGGCTGAATCCCACCAAGATAAACTGTTGTTCTTCAGACAAGAGTGGTTGTCATTTCTAGCCTGTAATGGCTTTCAAATTCAGCTTCCAAAAATATGAAAATAATGAATGGTTCAAGTTAAGGCAAAGTTGGCCGTGGAGAGTTGTCCCATTCCGTGTTTTCCCTACAGTGCATTCACTTATATATACTGCTCAAAAAAATAAAGGGAACAGAAAATAAGACATCCTACTATTAAATACAGTACATTGTGTTGCTTAAGTGTTCCCTTTATTTTTTTTGAGCAGTATATATTTCTCTGCATCTCATCAGTTACCACTTCCAGGCCTATATCAGAATCCCCTTGACTGGTGCACAAGCAAGCGTTAGTATTTATTTTACATGAAGACCTTGCCCTTTTCTTATCCCAAGCCCACAGAACTGAGGCAACTTTGCCACTGTTAACCATCTAATATTAACATAGCACATTATGGGCTTTACTTTTTACTCAATGACACAGTTAAGGTCCAGAAATTGCTCGGTCCTGCTTGCCCATTTTAAATCGTGCATCCATGCTCCCTGCCCTTGAACTGCAAGTCACTACTCCCCGTAGTCATTTTGGAGAGGGCTGCAGAAGTATCTAGACACCTCACCCTACAGGAGTATCTGCCCATGAAACACCAGACTGACATTTTCCAAAGTGCTTTTCAGGTGTTAAGTGTGAGACTTATTTTTTGAAAAAAGCATTGGCTGACTGGCACTCTTTTGAAAGAACACCAACCCTATGCAATGCTCAATTTAAATCTGTAGAAAAGCTGAATTTTCCCAGTTACGTGCTGCTGGCTTAAACAATGAGTGCATTACATCTTCCGCATTATCCTGACAAAGCAGAATTTTGCATATTTTTTCAGTCGTTCACATCCAGCATTACCATTTCCTTGTAGCACAGACTAGATTGTTGATTGTTATTAATTCCCCCCCTCACACAAACTTTATTCTATGCATCTCCTCAGCACCCTTAAGCTTGACTGACAGTTCTTGGGCATAGAGGAGGGAGTGTTCATCTTCTACTTCTGAGAGGACATGAGTTTAGTGCTCTTTGAAATAGTAATAGCTCAGCTGACTCACTGACTCATCACACTTTAAGGAGAACAGTGGTGGCTATTCTTCCTGTGGATAGGTAACTCTAGTGCAGGGGTAGGCAACCTCAGCTCTTTTATGACTCATGGACTTCAACTCCATGAGTCATAAAAGAGCCGAGGTTGAAGTCCATGAGTCATAAAAGAGCCAAGGTTGCCTACCCCTGCTCTAGTGAGAGGAGGGGAAAATTAATGAAATCCACCATTCCCTTTCTTTGTTATATTTATGGTCCCACTAACATTGTTGGGGCTGGTCCAAGTTCTTTTCTTGCCCTTGGCTGGTTTTTTTTTGGGGGGGCACTGGGTCCAGCCAAGCTGGGAGCTTATTTCAGAACCTGCTAGTAGTGTGTCTCTATCTTAACCCCTCCACATACTCCCCCTTTACCTTAATTTGTCTTGCGTTCAAACGGTAAGAAATACACTAACCCTTGGTCTTGTTACTGTCACAGAATAGATCTTGACAAGTGAATCAGTTTACTCTTCTACTAACCCAAAGGCTTTCAGGTTGGACTTTCACATAGCCACCTGGCACCACCCTTCAAAATGGATATACTGTAAAAGTAGAAAATGTTGAATTCTAAAATGCACTTTTGTTTTAATACTGATGCATCACAGCAGTATACTTATTTTCTTAGGCAAGTTACTTTTTTTATGCCTTCTTCCCTGATGGAAGAAGATGTTTTTGTAGCTATACACATTCATTAGTTCCAACTTCCCTTAGTGAGCCCAGTCCAACCTCGGTATGCCATTAAAAGCAGTATCAGATGCCTGTAAACAAACACACAAAGAATCCTTGTTTGTTGTTAATATATATTTTTCTAGAGTTACATAACAGGCAGGAGTTCAAGTGAATGATTTTGGATCTGGCAGCAGCTCAGCTGAAAAACCCACTCTGTATATTACAAGCATGACTCTCATTCATTAATAAGAAATTCTGAATAAAATGTTGGTAAAGCAGAATCATTCTTTTTTTTTTGAAAAGTTTTAAAATACATTTTATCTTTAACAATCCCCCCCTCCCCCTCCCCTACCTATCCCTCCCTACCCCTCCCCCCCTTTCCCCCCTCCCCCCCCCCCCGACTTCCCAGAGCTAAGTACAGGGTATAAAAACAAAAAAAAACAATCATAAACATCCATTTGCTACCAATAATAAATTCATAAATCTACCACTCTCTAGCTCATATAAGATAACTACAAGCAATACTAATATTTCATATAGAAAAAAAAAGAAAATAGAAAGGAAGACTTATTCAAATGCTAAATGAAACTTTTTAGTCCCATATTTGTTCTGGATATATTCAATCCATTTTTTCCACTCCATAATATAACGTTCTTGCGAATGATCTTTCAAATAAGCCGAGATCTTTGCCATTTCTGCCAGGTCAGAAACCTGTAAAGTCCATTCTTCTATAGTCGGCAGTTCCTCCTTCTTCCAATATTGACCTATTAAAAGTCTTGCTGCTGTGATTAAATTCAACATCAACTTAGTGTCCACAACAGTAGCATCTGTAATTATGCCCAACAAAAACAATTGCGGACAAAACTTTATCCTTTGCTTGAAGATCTTCTGCATATTCCACCAAATTTTTATCCAAAAAGCCTTGACCTTTTTACAGGTCCACCATATGTGAAAATATGTTGCATCTTCGCCACCGCACCTCCAGCATTTGGGCTGATAATTCGGATACATACTTGCAAGCTTTTTAGGATCTAAATGCCATCTATAAAACATTTTATAAAAGTTCTCTCTTAGGTTTTGAGCTTGTGTAAATTTTACGTTCCTCACCCAGAGGTAAAGCAGAATCATTCTTGTCTCGATAGTAGCAATTGCCCACAGTTGAAAACACCATGCTTATCACCTGGCAGGAGAGGCAGGGAAAGAGACTGAGGGAGGGGGGAAATCTAAAGCTTGGTAAAAATGCACATACATTTCATGTACAAAAATCCCAATTTAAATATCTCTAATTAAATCAGCTCCTCTAATAGAAAATAGGATTTGAGAAAAAAAATACATGCCAAAAAGCCCTGGGGTTGTGTGCTAGATAGCTCTTTTTAGGATAGGGGACCCATTGTTAAGTAGCTCAGATAGTGAAGTAATTCATACTAAGGCCTACAGTCAACTTTTTTTCTTTTAATGTGACTTAATTTAAACCCTTTTTAAACAAGAGAAAGCATGTGACAGTCCTTCAACTGTCTGAGAATAGCCTTCTCTTCTCAAGATTAAATATGCTACACCCAGCCTGCATTTCTGCTAGGGGTGTGGGTGGCTAGGAGAGTATTAACCCTTTCTCAATTCTGTTTACTGTTTTTGCTTGAACCAACATTTGCATCTGTAACCTGGTTCAGCACTAGGGAGCAAGGTGGGAGTGGAGTATAATGAAGTATTAAAACAGCTCTTCCTGGTCTGAATTCTGATAGTAAAACACAGACAAGCTTAAATGTTTGAATTATTTTTACATAGATGGACTTTATCTCAGGGTAAAACAGTAACAATTCTAACCTATTCATTCATGCTCAAGATGGAGCGCTACTTAACAAGACAATCTACATGTGGACATTAGCATGGAAAATGTACTAAAGTTGTAATATCAATATAGTGCAGCTGCCAAGCCACCTCCCTTTATTGGAAAAGGCTGGTACTCTAATGCCAGCAAATTAACACAACGGGATCTCTTTCATCACAATGAACACGAAAAGATTCTCTAATAATTGTTGCCTGTTTCTATAGCTACTTTAGAATTATCACGTTGTTAATATAAATAGTCCTGCCATATTCTTTTGGCACAGCTCTGTCCCAATGTAAGCCTGATGGTCCCATGGTAACAACTGTAAGTCAACAACTGTAAGTTAACTCTGGAACTGCCCTCATACTTTGAAAGCATCCCGTGCACAAAAGAAATGGCAGGCCAGATAGTTTTATGCCTTTTTCCAATAAAGAACATTTAATGGGAAGGTGTAGGCTCTTCAAATACATAGTTGTATACTTTCACAGGCAAGGCTTATTTTATAGGAAAGTCCACATATTCTGAGCATGACTCTGATGCTGCTTTGTTATGTTCTACAGTGTGATAATCTTACTTCCGGTAATGCCACCAAGAAGTCACTGGAAACTACACAATATTGTCTTCCATAGGGGCATCTGTATATTGTTTTTCTCCTACTCCGGCAATGCTTTATAATCTTCTACCAGCTGTGTAGTTTGATGCTCCTATGGACTGATAGTAAAATTGGAGAGCCCTATTCTTCTCCAAATCCCCTATTCTTCTGCAATGATGCTATATCTACTCACATTGTAAGCTTAGTGAAAATGTGAACTTTTGGGAAGGGGTGGGGGAAGTCAAGGAGCTATGACAACCTCCAGAAGCCCATGCATTCCTGAGAGCCTGCCATATAGCCACAGAAAAAACTAAATACCCCTTAGTTGAACTGATGGGCAGAACCTGAAAGCAGGAAAGAGGGCTTAGCTTCTCATAGGAAGGTTTTTCCATTATTAGAGAACCAGAAGAATGGCTGTTGAGGCAACAAAGGAAAGCAGAAAACATGTTGGTAAAGAGAACTGTGCTGTGCTGTGCTGGCATCCCAAGATGGATCTAAACAGCGTTGGTTGTTGCAAAGAGCAATCCTGCATGGGGATCCCGAGTTGGCCTGGGCAAAATTCCCAGAAAAGTTGCTAATGCAAGGAAGAGGCATGAAGAATTCATTAGTGGAAGAACTGGAAAACCCACCAAAATTTGAGGACCACAATGGACAATGCTACTCAGTGCTGAAGGATTTAGGAAGGGGGGGGAGATATGCTGCCCAGTATATTTTGTCTTCTTATCTCTAAACAGAGATAAGTTAGAAATATGGCAGCCAACATTACAGAATCCATATACATACAGGCAGAAAACACCTATGCTGCATACTGTTCAGCTGAACGGGGATTTTACAAAGCATTTGCCACTTAAGCCACAGCAAATCATTAGTGGAGAATGGAAAGCAGTGACCAGTGTAAACATTAATTCTTTCCAAGAAATACACCTGCAAAAATGAAAGGAAATGCTATTTGATATTTTAATGAAAGGGAAAACCCACAAAAGATGTTTTGCATTGTGTCTTGCATCTAAACTCATGAATTCATAAAAGCCTGTGGGATTAGTAAAGTTTAGTAAGTCTCAGATACAAACCATATTATTCAAAGCGCTGAATTCTTGTAGGATCTTAAAAGTCCTACAAAAGCCAACATTTTTTATTGTGCATTTCATTTTTTTTATACAATCATATATTAATTACCCTTCATTTGCAAAGCTGGCATATGACTCTAGGAATAGTACTATACAGCTTGTCAATTGCATAACTGCTGCTGGTTGAGTACTGGGTCCAGATATGCTGTTTGGCCTCTAGAAGTGATTGCAGTTCATTTCATTGGGTCTCCACACCACTGTAAAACCAGAATCTAACTCATGCTATCAGCAGAATCTCTCCATGTTTGCCACTTTCAAATGGCATTTAAAATGCTACTTAAAATGAACACTAACAGACTGAGCGTTAATATATTAAATATGACATTGAGAAATTCCCATTCTGTGATTCTGCATAATCATCCCTGGTTTCCAGCTGAAGAAGACAGCATGAGGTTTATAGTTAACATAGTTCATTTTTCTTACAAATTTGTGCTTATTCTTGTCTTCAGAGGAGTTGACATTTCCTGTTGGGGAAAAAAAAAGAGAGAGGCAAACTTCTCAACTCAAAACAACTGCACACATTTTAAATATCCTTTATATTTAAATATAAGGGACGCGGTGGCTCAGTGGGTTAGGACGCTGAGCTTGTCGATCAGAAGGTCGGCAGTTTGGCGGGTCGAATCCCAAGTGCCGTGTAGCAGAGTGAGTGCCTGTTACTCATCCCAGCTTCTGCCAACCTAGCAGTTCGAAAGCACGTAAAAATGCAAGTAGAAAAATAGGGACCACTCCGGTGGGAAGGTAACAGCGTTCCGTGCGCCTTTGGCGTCTAGTCATGCCGGCCACATGACCACGGAGACGTTCTCGGACAAGCGCTGGCTCTTCGGCTTTGAAACAGAGATGAGCACCGGCCCCTAGAATCGGAAACGACTAGCACGCATGTGCGGGGGAACCTTTACCTTACCTTATATTTAAATATAAAGGGAGCTATAATTCATTCAAGATTATAGAGAAAGCTACCGAGTATATGTGCTTGGAACTGAAATACAACATAAAAATGTTACTAGAAGCTGTTACCTGGCCTGGGTCATAAGCTGCATTGATGCAGGTTTCATCTTCAACAAAGCTGTCTCCTTCTGGCTCATTGTCCTTCTGGTAGATGGCCAATGTTTTATCTGACCCTGTACTTGATGCCCTTTGAGAAAGAGAGCCAGAATTCTAAGGTGAGCAGCAGTTTAAATGCCAGAATATTTTTTTTCAGAGTTGCAATTTTACATTAGTATTTCTATCACCACATTTCCCTTCTGATATCATGTTGAGACCTGACTTACAGTTGTTGCTGTTTATCTCAAAGTAACTGCATAGTCCCAGACATAGGTCAATACTCCATGAACTACAATGTCTCCAATAACAAAAATAACCAAAGATCAGCAACAGCAAAACACACAGGTGAGGCACACTAACATATGCTACACCTTCCAGCACAAGCTCATCTAACTTCTTGGATCCAATGCCCCGAGTGAACACACAGGACTTCAAAGTCTTCCTGAAGTCTAATAAGGATGAGGCCAGTTGAATATCAGTGGGAAGATAATTCCATAGGATAGGCACCATGATAGAAAAACCTTGCCTCCTATGTCCCTTCAGATACATAAATCACACTCAGGAAACTAAATTTTTATTGCCAAATATCAACAGTCACCTGAAAATAAAATTCAGCAAGTATAGTGACCGAACAGAACTGGGTTGCGAATTAAATACCGTACCATTCAAGGGTTTCAACAATCTCATGCCTATTTAATCTTCATAAGGTAGTACACTTTATTTTAAATGCCAGCTTGCAGAAAAAGTGCAATATAAATACAGCACACATGTATGGAATTATAAAAATAGAGTGAGAAAGTTACGGTTAGTAGAATTGCACTGTAGTGTCAAACACCGACTGCTGTTAGTTCCAAAATTTTAGTCCTTCCAAAGGGAAATACAGAAAAGTAGACACTAATTTTGTTATAGGTTAGATAGCAGAGAAATGTGTTGCTTTCGTCTGCTTTCCCCACTGAATATGGAAAGAAGGAAAGAGAAGAACCAAACTTACCTTAGACGTGATTTTTGCCTCCTAAAGTAGATGAAGATCCCTGCAGCTCCCGTAATAAGGAGTAAGACAATAATGATACTCAAAACAACGGAACCAGCTGTAGACTTTGGTTCCTCTTTTTCGCAGGAGTCACCGCTATATCCCAGCTTGCAACTGCACTTTATTCTATGGTTTTCCACAGTACAGTCCCCTCTCCTGTTACAGGTCCCACTGTTACAAGCAGGCAACCCTAGGTCACTTTGTTTGACCCCCTGCACGAGAGAAGGCTTTTGCCATTTCCCCGCTGCAGGCAATGTAGGCTTCTGTCCTCTTCTTGGAGGAAGGATCCAGGTAGTGGATCTACTTGTTGTCCTTTTGTAGACAGTAACGGTCGTACTCTTGTATTCTGTCTGTGGTTGCACGTCCATCTTTTTAGGGACAGGTTTCTTAGTGGTGATTTTGATGGGCGCCAGAGTTTTCTTTTCATGAAATGGTTTTGTTTGCAGCAATGTTGTCCGAGATGGCGTTATCGACTGGGGTTTATTGACAATGTAGTGACCTGCAAGTAGAGATCATTTACAAGCATCGTTTCTGAAGGCAGCAGAGTCAAGATGGAATGTTTTGCAGCTGGCCAGAGGTTCTTAACAAAAGAACAACTGCAAGCAAGCCGGATTTTCCTCCCCAAAACCTATAGTCTCTATTCAAAGGTTAGGTGTAAGGGCATTGGGACAGATCCAGGTTAGCTGAAGGACTGCCTGTCTTCCATGGTTTTTGCCCAGGTGGTAACATACCAGCTAAGATGGCATGCTCAGGGTTCTTTCAATTAAACAGTGCCACCTACTGGGGCCCAGGAAACATGCCTTATTGTTATAATGCCTGCCCTCTGGAACAGGATCCCAAATGAACTTTGTTGTTTCCTACCCCATTAGTGTTCTATAAGGTGCTGAAGACTTGGATCTTCTCCCAGGCATTTGGTTCAGACAGATAATACCCCTTTGTAGGATATTGTATTCATGGCATGGGTCCGGAATACCTCAGGGAGCACCTGCGGCCGGCATCAACTTCCCTCCGCCCAGTGCGCTCCCACAGAGAGGGCCTCCTCAGGGTGCCACCGGTCAAAGAATGTCGACTGGTGGCCCCCAGGGGGAGGGCGTTCTCTGTGGGCGCGCCGGATTTATGGAACCATCTTCCGGTTGAGCTCCAGATGGCGCCCGACCTTCGCTGCTTCCGGCACGACCTAAAGACTTACCTGTTCGAACAACCCGGCCTGGCCTGATGGGCGATGGGTTTGGGTTTTTATTGCTTTTTATGTATTTAACTTATTGTTATAGTTCTTGGGCATCTTGTTTAATCTCTTTTAATTTTTGTATTCTTGTCTTTTAACATGTATTGCCCTGTTCACCACCCTGAGTCCTTCGGGAGAAGGGCGGTATACAAATAAAATTATTATTATTATTATTATTATTATTATTATTATTATTATTATTATTATTATTATTATTATTATTATTATTTATCTATATCTTTTATATCTACATATTTTTATATTGAACAACTGAATCCCATCGTGTTTTGTTCGGTGTTTGTGTTTTTATTATTTTTTTACTTCCTAAAGTCAGTTTGAGGTCAGGTGGCATCTAAATTGAAATAAATAGAAGGTAAGCCGTCACACTTTCCTTGTCTGATAAAGATGGTGTAGCATGCAGATAACCTTTAAGAATAGGCAATGCTTGCATTTCAGCTATCATGGCAGCCTGATCCCCAGTTCAGACTTGATCACCTTTCACTGTAGTTTATTTTCCTTTATTCACACACACCCACGAACCAATGATATATTTATATTATATAACTTTCTCTGAATTTTGGAGGGCATTGAGCTTAGCACATTGTAATGCTCTGCCCAAAGCAGTTCTGGAGGGCCGGTGTAAAAAATTCCATATGAGCCGAGACTGTGCCCCTGTGGGCAAGGGATCATTGAAACCACAGCTCATGTCTGTGGTATAGGGACTCATAACACCTTACCTGAGTAAATATCCAAGAAACTCTGATTTTTTTTTAATGTAAAACTGTTATTGTTGGATCAATATGATCACGTTTCTCTGAATGTGGCTGAATTTTGTTACACTGTTGTAAAATTAGGCAGAACTTGGTCACCCCTTTGATTTCATCATCAATTGTAATATATTACTATGCCTTATTCTATTTGGTTCTGTTCTGTTTTATTTTAATGTTTAAATTTATGTGCTAGTCTGTGACGGTAATAAAGATTGATCTGATCTTGATCTGATCCCTTTATTCGTATTATAGTTGCATCACTCTACTGGTTTCTCAAAAAATGCACAGAACTGCATTTTTTAAATATGGTGCTGAATGTTGGGAGATGTTAATCCCCTTTTTTATGTTGCTACAATTTCCAGGAAGAGGAACAAAAATGATTAAGTTATTTAAACATGTCGTGGTATGCTAGATTTGACTAACATACCATTTCAGCCATTTGATACCAAAACAACTTAAACTGGGACATTTGATGGGAGACTGGAAAATCTGATGGACAAATCCCCTATTATTTTCTGAGCAACCATTGTTATGTAGAAACTACCACCATTTGTTGTTTACTCAAGTTAGTCATAGGACGTGTGAATCTTGCTTTGAAATGGGTACTGAATTAAAGCAGGCCATTTTATGAAATACTCATTTACTTCCAAACCACATCTTTAGTAAGTGCACACTTCTAACGTGAATATCCTTTTCTTACTTTTACTTTTAAAATATTGTTTTATTATATCATTATAAAATGCAGGTCTTACATTATAGCACTATTGTGTAAATTATTAACACTTCGATGATTTAGATAACTTAAACCCTTTTTTAAAAGAAAAAAGGTCTTATAAACTATGATTTCATAAATGTTAATGTTGATAAACATAAAGCTGTTTAAATTATACATCTAGAGCTGAGAGTAGTGTTCGTTTGCATTAGGAAAGCACCTTATTTCAGTAAATGCATGCAGCATATCCAATATTCAGAAATATATAAAAAGCATTAGTGTTAAATAAACAATTGATTTTAACTTTTTTAAAAAATCAGTTTTAACAACTGCTATCCATCCTTCAGGTATTAATTAGCTGCTTCCCAAGTATACATTTCTCTGATTGTTTAAATGCAGATTTTCATACTTACAATTCAACTCATCAGAGCCATCATGACAATCAAGGTTTCCATCACAGACTTGTTCTTTTACAATACATTTGCTGTTATCCAAACAGGCTTGAAAAGGCTCTGAGCATTTTATGGCTTTGGTGCACAAAGTTTCGCCTTCTAAAAGGTACCCGGTGGTGCATCGGCAACTTCGTCCTTGTGGAGTTGGTAAACAGATCTGACTGCATCCCCCATGCTTTTCAGAACAACCATTTCTACCTAGAAGCCAGAAGACAAAAATTAATTGCTTCAACTCTATTTCCCATGCATAATATGGTGCGGCAAGGAAGCATCTACTCGACAACCTGGCTGGGGTGCTGTTCACTTGTATTATTATTTCTGACACCATTTCATCAGTTTCAACCACTACAGTACAACAAGTCAATATATGACAGGTACTATTTTTCCAGAAGAGTCTCACTCAGCCTATACCCAAGGGAGAGAGTGGTTCTCAATAAAAACAATGGCGATCACATCCTTGTTCAGAATTGATGCTTAGAGAACATCCCACTTTTTGTATGCTTAAAACTTGTGCTATACCAAAAAGGTACCAAAGAATGTTATTGTTCAATGCATTCCAGGCATTCCACCCCCCATGGCTTCTCACAGTTATCATGAACTTTACCTTGTTGATTTAGTTTGCTGTAGATCTTTATAGCCACAAGTTTCTGATTTATTTGAAACCACCAATTTTCTACTGCTTCCAGCTGACTATGCCACACCTTTATTGCACCTGTTAGGAATAAAGTTAATCAGAGAAAATATTTTACTGCTACACAGAGCATTGCTATTGATTTACAACATACTACACAACATAGCATTATTATTACCAATTTTGCCAGACTAGAATCTCTCAATTTCTGAGCCAGCTGAAATACAATACAGGTAGTTCTCGATTTATGACAATTGAACCCAAAATTTCTGTTATCAGGTGAGACAATTAATTGAGATTTTCCCCATTTTATGACCTTTCTTGCCACAGTGGATAAGTGAATGACAGCAGTTGTTAAGTTAGTAACACGGTTACTAACTTCCTGGCTTCCCCATTGACTTTGAGTGTCAGAAGTTCACAAAAGCTGATCACATGACCCAGGGGCACTGCACCCGTCATAAATATAAGGCAGTTGCTGAGAAGCATCTGAATGTTGATCATCTGACCATGAGGATGATGCAACAACTGTACGTGTGAAAAACGGTTGTTAGTCAAGTTTTTTAATGTCATCATAACTTTGGTCACTAAACAAACTGCTGTACGTTGAGGATTAGCTCTATACGGTACCTTATAATAGTCTAATAACTAGACTGAACACTTTCCAGTCATGTATTAATATAGCTGGAGACAGGTTTTGAATCTGAACTTACAAAATATTTGTTGGGCAAGTATTGACATAAAAACTTGACATCTAGTTCCCTTGATTCTATGATATGTCATTGATCTGAGTCAAGTAAATGACACAAGTGATGCATCATTTAATATATTATGATCTGTGAAAGAGCGCTTCCCCTTTCCTTGGGAATGTCCTATAGGATTTGTGTAGTTCAAGCCTGCTTACGATTGCGTGTTGCTGTTGTCCAGAACATCATTCCATCCCCTACTGCGAAGACCATAAGGCCATGTATTCCTCTCCGAATGAGTCTGTGCCCGGAGCCATCTAGACGAATGCTTTCCACAGAGCCTTTTGCTGTACGAAAGAAACACAACCTAGTCAGAAAAGCAATGCAACAGGGGAAAAAAGAATTGCACAAGACATTGGATCAAAATAAAATAGAAATGTTTTTATCTCTGCTAACCCTTTATGGACTTTTCTTGAAACAAGACTGAAATGATGAGTTGTTTTTTTTACAGAAGTGTTTATAGATAAGAGATGGGATATGGGAAGAAGATATCACTTGTTGCATTTTAAAAGAAGGTGATAAGTTAAATTGTGATGAATGTGGGAAGTTGTTTTTTTATATTTCTTTCCTTTACTGCATTTTCATTCTCTACTTCTACATTTTTTTTCCTTTCTCCCTTTCTTTTGTTGCACCTTTTATTCTTCTTTCAGGTTTTCTGCTGCTTGTATTATTTTTTAGTATTGTAATTATAATGCTTAATAAAATTACTATTAAAAAAGAACATGAAATCGTCTAGGAATGTGGCCAGCTCTTTCATATGCTAGGAAAGTAAGCTGAACCCAGAGAATTTGATCAACACGTTAGTTAGACTGCTTACCTTGGTCAGCCCAATAGAGCCGAGTGCCACCATCCACTATTGTTAGACCAATAGGAACCAGGGATCTCTTCCAGAGTACTCTCCGCCTACTCCCATCCATGGCAGCATACTCTATTGTGGGATCAGGTGTGCCATGTTCACCACCTAAATCCACAATGCACATGGATGCAGTTGGGGGATGCACCACCACAATGGTTGGGTTGTAAAGACCATCACTAAGTACCACGTGTCTATATTTGCCTTCCGATGCTGCCACTTGAACAGCTGTATGTTTACTATCAATCCAATAGATGTTGGCACTTAGCCAATCAAGCGCAAGTGATATCACAGTGCCCTCAACTGGCAGAATCTTCTTCAAAGAAGCTCTTCCAGCATCTTTAATAGCCAGGACTTTTATGAAGTCATCATTTGAGTCTGAGAAGTACAATGCAGCACTGCGTACAGAGTAGTCTACAGCCATCAGGTGAGTTACATTAGTCAAGGGGAGAGTGCTGTGCTCAGGAAGAGTCATCTGCCCAGCTGTGGAACTCATTTTTTTCAGGTAGACCTAGGGTTCAATATTAGAAACACCAATATTATAACTTCAGCTTACAAGGGCTATAATATTCAGCAATCTGCTCTAAGACAATTCTATCACAGCAGAAGCCCATACAGCTTTTGCTACCTTGTGCAATGCTAAATGAAAATACTGTATAATAGCTTCCATTTATCTCTGTAACACTCAACAACAGGGGATAAAATATCCCTTTCCAACAGAATTTCAATACAATGTAAAAAAAAGTGGCTAAGTTGACTGAGTCACTCTTTTTGAGAAGTGTGTGTGTGTGTGTGTGTGTGTGTTCAGGAGACCTTTGGAAAAATTAACAGTCAACAGCACTTACTTATTATTAAGGAAAATTCATATGGAAGCCACTCTGCTGTGCCAGTCAATTAAAGAGCTGTGAGAAAATTTCATTTGGGCGATTGGTTTGCAGCTATTCTTTTGAAAGCAATACCTGTGTAACATCTGTCTGTGCAACCAGTAACATGAATGCCGACTCCTTTAATGGAATGCAGGTCTTTCCATCACTTGATAGCACAAATTCAAGTGGGCAATGGCAGCTTCCAATTTTGCTGGGGCTTAAGAGGCACAAATGCGAACATCCAACTTCTACACATGGATTAGGGAGTGCTGGCTGCAGAACTTCATGCATCACCTGAAAACCAAATTTCAAGAGTGTGAGAATGTTACACTAGGAGTTTCAGGGCATCTCCATTGTGCACTTTGTATGTTCCTCCTCAAAAATTATTAAAGGAATACACACTGTGTACGTTGTATCAATGGGATTTGTAAAGTTTACACTTGGTTGATACAACTAGAAAGAGGGTTGGTTTTTCTAGATTTTGGCTCTACTTCACATGTGAATTCCAATGCAAGGGGAGTTCTCATAAGTTGAGGTTTCATATGCTGATTGACAAAACTGAGGACCAAGATCAAAACACAGATTATTTACAGTGAAAGTTCCTTCTGATTTAGCACTAAGGGTACATCTAAGAAATAATTAAGCTTCCTTACTATGCAAGAAGGCACACAAAACACATGGCTAATCTCTGTTCAGCTAGTTAGTTAGGTGCCATCAAGTCAGGCTCAAATCCCGCTGGAGTAAATTCTTATTGTCTCCAGTAAAAACTTCAACTATTTTTATCCATCATCCACTTGCATCATGTGGCAAAAGTCTAAGAGTTTCAAAAAAGCAGCTCAATCTACTTTATGACTGACTGGGCCAGCTGTGGGTCATCTTCATCCACGCTGTCAGGCTCACACAGCTGGGTCTCCGTCGTGACCAGGTGGGATGGGCCTGGCTGAGGGCTCTCATCAGCAAGCTCTCCAACCCCCTCAGCAAGCTCTCCAACCCCCTCAGCAAGCTCTTCAACACCCCCCTCCTCCTCTGAGTCATCCGACCCAACTGCCGAACCCACAGGCTGACCCTGAATCACAACACTGAAGTCCAAGCATTTTAAAGTTGCTAACCTTGAAAAACACTGGCTTGGAGGGTCTTAAAATGCAGAGAAATATAGAGTGAAAACAAACAGCTAAAGGTCTTTGCCAAAGGGCAAGCAAAGACATGAAAAGAAAGGAGAATAAATATAACAGCAGATTCAATCCTGTCATTTTACTGTCTTCCGGGATTGCATCTGGGTTTACTTCGACAGCTCCAAGTTCCAAGTGAAAAATAGGGTCTTCGATAAATGGAGTGCAGGTCAAATTGACCTTCCTTACAGCTAACTAAATATTCATTTGGTCTCGATGAAAGACCTAGTAATATTAATAGACCTTGCACTGTTTCTTACTACTACCAGATAAACCTTAGTTTAATAAGCCAGGTCTTTTGCAAAAATCACTAGGTTTTGAATTATTTTAATATTTTAGGGCAAGTAGCTTAGCAAGAACTATCTATGTCAGGGACCTCTGCTGGAATAAAGAAGGTGCATAGGGTCTCTTCCTTAAAGTACAGCTTAGAGGTAGTTTTCTCTAGCTTTCAGTTAGGGGGACAAATTATGCTATGGCCAACCGTAGTATTTCCTGTAAATGTCTTATTCTTGGTCAAAATTCAGTTATCAGTTACAATACTGATCAGCATTGCAGCAGCCTTAGTCTAACAAAATATGGGGCCTGGCTCATACACTTGCTAAGATTTGAAGACCCAGGCCAAATAAACTTGCCTTTACATTTATTCATTCCAAACTAGAGACATCCCTTTGGCAAAGTAAAATAAAAATAGGCACTGCTCTAATGATCAACCTTTCCATAATGTGTGCTACAGTATTTATATAGTACCTTTAGTCCATATGGTTGTCCATGACTCTTTAGGAGAACTGTTCTATTTTTGGCTGTCCTTTTGTCTATCTTCTGTATTATCCTTGTTTGCATATCAGACCAATAGATGTAGTCTTCAAAGATACTCACTGAGAAGGGACTATGTATCGCAGTCAGCTGAAAAATCTGAGAGAAAAATGTTGTTAAGAGATGTATCACAGCTCAGTCCCTGAGATCTTATTTTCAGCCAAACAAAAAAAATCTGGAAGTTTGACACATTCCCACATTCATTTCCATAGCTCTGGGTTAGATATGGAATTCTGAAACAATATAGAATGCTACCAAGAGAAGAGCAAGATTGTCACATTATCAGAAATGACTCTTTCCTTTAAAACAAATAACTTGAATAAATTCTTGCCTGTTTCCAGCTTAGTCAGGTTTATGTACAATACCTTCATATCACTACCATCCAAAAACGCTGAGCCAATTGAGTAAAACTTGTCATCAGACCAGAAAATTCTCCAGCTCAAGAAGTCAAGGGCTATGCTTGTGGGCCAACCAATTCCATCATCAATTAGCACTTCTTTATTACTTCCATCCATCCCTGCTTTCCATATTTTGGATTCAAAGCTTATTTCACACCAGTACATAAATCTAGGAAAGAGAAGAGATATATGTTATATATTTTTATAGAATGGAATTCAGTCACTACAGCTTACAGTGCTTTCTAGAAGGGTTATTGATTTGATAAAGGGTTATCATTTGATAAAGTAGACCACAACCTACTACTTGATAAGATAGAAAAATGTGGGTTAGACAACATCACCACCAGATGGATTTGTAACTGGCTGATCAACCGCACTCAGCGTGTAGTCCTCAATGGAACTTCATCTACATGGAAGGAAGTATGCAGTGGGGTACCCCAAGGCTCTGCATTAGGCCCAGTACTCTTCAACATCTTCATCAATGATTTGATGAGAGGATAGATGGGGAACTCATCAAATTTGCAGACAACACCTAGCTGTCAGGAATAGCCAACACTCCAGAAGATAGGCTTAAGATACAGAAGGATCTTGACAGACTTGAATATTGGGTGCTATCTAACAAAATGAAATTCAATGCTGAAAAAAGAAAGGCTCTACATTTAGACAAGAAAAATCAAATGCACAGGTACAGTACAGTATGGGCGGTACCTCAATCAATAGTAGTAATTGTGAGAGGGATCTTGGAGTCCTACTGGACAATCACTTAAATACGAGCCAGCAGTGTGCTGCAGCTGCCAAAAAAGCCAACACAGTGCTAGGCTGCATTAACAGAGGGATAGAATCAAGATCACGTGAAGTGTTATTACAACTTTATATTGCCTTGGTAAGGCCACACCTGGAATACTGCATCCAGTTTTTGTCACCACGATGTAAAAAAGATGTTGAGACTCTAAAAAGAGTACAGAGAAGAGCAACAAAGATGATTAGGGGACTGGAGACTAAAACATATAGGGAACGGTTGCTGGAATTGGGCATGTCTAGTTTAATGAAGAGAAGGACTAGGGGTGACATGATAGCAATGTTCCAATATCTCAGGGGCTGCCACAAAGAAGAGGAAGCCAAGCTATTCTCCAAAGCACCTGAGGGCAGGACAAGAAGCAATGGATGGAAACTAATTAAGGAGAGAAGAAACCTAGAACTTTCCTGACAATTAGAACAATTAACCAATGGAACAACTTGCCCCCAGAAGTTGTGAATGCTGCAACACTGGAAGTTTTTAAGAACAGATTGGACAACCATTTGTCTGAAATGGTATAGGGTTTTCTGCCTGAACAGGGGGTTGGAGTAGATGACCTCCAAAGGTCCCTTCCAACTCTGTTATTCTATATTCTATTGACCACCAAGTTAGATGGCTTTCACTGTACATCTTCCTTAGAGTACCAGACAAAGTGTCCCACTCCTATTTCAGATGATTTCAGTCTAGGGGAACATTAGCATAGGAACTCTTGGCAAATGTCTCTTCATTTGAACTCTACTTTCTTTGGAATTTGAAGTTAGATCACCACTATCTTTCTATCCAGTCATGCATCAGATCTACAGTTTCAGCACAATTAAGCTATCATATACCTTAGCTCCCATTAAGCATGGAGGTTGGGGGAGGGGGGCTACTCTGTTAAATTTTGATACATCTGCAGTGTTGATTGAGGAAAGCAGCCTTCAGACCATGTGGGCCATTTCATTTGCATTTATATAGTATTAGAGCTAAACTAAATTAGATTTTATTAACCATTTTGCATCCATACCCTTTCAGAATTTCTGATAATCTGAGTCAAATCTTCATTTTGAAATTCCTTTCCATTCCCAAGCTGGGGTCATTTCTAACACATGGGCATAATATGCTCTGTGTGTTTGTGTGTACAGGTGCATGCACACACGTGTATTTCTGCAGCTAAGAGTAAGCAAGATCACTTACAAAAGTTATGGCAAAATTTAAGAGTTTCAAGTGGTGCAACATAGTAGTAAAGACTCTAATTTAGCCCCCTCACCAATAAAGGAGAACAGCAAGGAACCATTTAAATAAACATGATTCAGTAACAACTCCAAGAAACATATTAATTTTTTTAAATTTAAACTTTAAAACTTGAAACAGATCAGGCTGACAGAGCAGGATGAATATGTATTAAATTGGCATGGAGGTTTAAAAAGCTTACTGCAACCCCTATGTGAAACGGGAGAGGATTCTGCAACCCAGTGCGTGTGTTAAAAATACCCTCTTCTGACCTAGCTAACATCTAACCAATGAACTACCCTGAAAAATGCATCCTTTCTAGCTCTTAACTGATAAACAGGAAGGTATGGGAGAAGGCACTCTATCAGGTGTGCTTGGCTTAAGGCACATAGTGCTTTATATTACAAATTCCAGGAACTATGCCTTCAAAATAGGTAGGTAATGCTTCTTAATTCTATGCGGCAGCCTCTCCCAATCTGTAACCGCCTCTTGCACTCATTTCAACTTCTGGTGAACGTCACTTCAGACTTGCCTTGTATACAGAGCTTCCCAAAAGCCTGACTTGAGGTTACCAGTGGATGGATGACTGGGGTTAGGTTATCTATGTCCCACCATAGCTAGCAAATTAGGTGAAGCTGGAAAAAGGCAAAAGTTCCTCCAGGAGATTGCACCCAGTCCCAAGCAGGCAATTCCATTTTGTCCACAAAACAATCCTTCAGGGTTCAACTTCAGCTTAGTATTTCTCATCTATCCCATCATATTCAAGTGTGCACAGCTTCACCTGACTCTGATGTCAAGGGAATTTAAGCTGGGCATCATTTGCCTACAGACGAAACCATTAGACGTTGAATAACCCTAGGAAAAGAATGGAATCCCCTTATTAAATGAAATGCCAGTGTATGCTCATCCAGTGCTTTTATGGTGCGCAACCTAATGAATAGGCAGTAGAACAACTGTACATAGCCAGGCCAAAGAAATTTCATGATCAGATGATCAAAAGCTGTGAACAATCTTGCCTTTGGTTTTTAAACTTTGTATCTAAAAATGTTAATTTTTGTTGTTAATATTTGAATATTTATCACTTTAATTGTAATTGCCCAGAATCACTTTGCAGAATGAGATGGGCAGCATATAAATTTAATAAATAATAAATCAATCAAGCAGAATCAATAGAGCTGTACTCCTAGTTTCTTCTCTCTAAAAATATCTATTTGCCTTATCAATTATGATTCAATCACATAATTGGACAGACCTGACCACACATTAACATGAGCCCAGACAATGTTTTCATCAAGAGTCCTTGATACTCTGCAGCCTTTACCCTCTGAAATATCTTCCCTTAAAAGACAACATTATAGTGACTTAATAATAGTGGATAATTGTGGATAGAGTCACCTTGTTTCTGAGATATATGTCTAGTTCTTGTGAACTCTTCCAACAAGCCCGAGCTTTGCACAAGCAAAATATAGAAGGCTTACCCATTCAGTGGGTGGAGAGCTAGTGATCGTGGTTGCTCCAGATCATCAAGAACCATCGTATAGACCAGATTTCCCTTCCAAGTACTATTTAACCATGTAGCCAAGATCTGTCCTGAGGTACCATCCGTCCAGTAAAGATTCCTTCCCAACCAGTCCACTGCTATACTGTCAGATTTGATGCCTGTAATCAGATGTTTGAAATGACAGAAATGAACCTATGCAAATTTCCAGCCTATCCCAAAAGCTAGGTATTTTTGCTTTTATCTGCCGATCTCTGGTGATAAATAGTTTATTGCTAAGATTTACAAATATATGAACAGGAAATATCAGCCAAAATCTCCTATTTAGAAAGTAATTATAAAGCAGAATTCCATTACAAATTACCTTTTAAATAGCCACGTGAGAGAAAAGACATCCTGTTCAGAAGTTTTCGTGCAGTGTACCTCTGATTTAATGCTGAACAGTTACGACTCAGCTCCAGGTAGATGGTTCACTGCTAAGAGTGCTTGAAATTCACCTTCTTAGACAATCCTCAAAAATACTCATACCTGACCAATTATCATGAAAGGATAATTTTTTTAGGGGCCAGCTCTGCCGTTACTGTCCCTTTATATTAGTATACACTGGTAGAGCCTTTACATTTATAGCCTGGAAGTTGCAAATTTCAGTCATCAACAACTCTGTAGCAAGGGATTCTTGGCCTTCTGAGCAATTGTCCCAGGTGACACATAATCATGCTTTGCCATTTGTGAGGGAGTTTGCTAAGGTAGGATAGCCTCATCTGTGATATGAGACTTTGTCAAATTGTATGTTTTCTTCCCCGAGGAACTTAATGAAATCTTTCCTCCAGTGTGTCAGCTATAACTTGCAGGCAGGGTTAGATCTGTGTACCCACCTGGTATTGCTGTTTCTCAAAGTTATTTTGGTATACTGTTAAAAGTATCAGTTTAGAAATATGAGCACTCAATTTTTCCTTGGCTTTTTCCTGTTGAATATAGGTGGATTTGAATTTCATCTTTTTCTCAGGTGAACCTAACCATGTGAGAGTGCGAGATGGCTTCAACAGTCAAATATGAGTTCTACCAAAAGTTTAACTTGCCAAAGTTACAATTAAAATTAGTTTTGTCCTAAGCCACTAATTTTTAAAAAATTGCCCAAACATCTGAAAATATATTAAGACCAACCTTTTATTAGAGTTCCCTTTTCCTTGGTTTTCATATTAATCCACTTAATACTTTCTGCATTGAGATTCATCCAAAAGACGGTCTGTGATACAAAATCGTAGTCAATGGAAAAGATAATGATGTCATGATCAACTCTCAAGATAACGTCCTCCTTCATGGTCCTTAATCCGAATACGAGTAGGTCAAACTGAACGGCAACTAGCAATGATGGCTCGGAACCTATGGCAAAGACAAAACTATTTACTTTCCATGCAAAATATGCATAAATTGCAACCTCCTAACTATGTAAATTAAGGGAGAAGAGGTAGGAAATGCTTCAAGTTATCTTTTAATGAGTGACGATGTTCATTCTTCCACTCCATTCTTTGTTTTCTATTATTTAGCACTGCACTCAAATTTAGACACAACAAATATATGCACAAGATTCCAAAACCATTTGAGACAAACTTCAAAATATTTCACTGTAAGCCAGATGATGGGTCGTCTTGTATTCGCTAACAAGAATGGAGGCTATTAACAAAATAATGGTCTGGAAGGCCTCCGACATCATTCCTGACCAATGGTGGATGCCTTTGAAGATTGAAGTGGCAATCCTAAAATAAAAACAAGGGGAAACTGGGCAACTCCCATGATTGTGGTTCGTTTTCCTTCTTCTTTTATGGAAAGCTTCTCTCTTGTCTCAAGCTTTAGGCTTGTCTTCTGTTCAAGATACTGTTTTGCACTAGGAAATTATTCAAACTTAATTCTTTGCCTCTCAGGTTTCCCCCCCCCCCCCGAAGGCCACCAAAGTCATTTCATGCTGAATGCTGCTTGCCAGTCAGTCCTATCAAGACATTGCTAAAGTTGCAGAAAGGGGCAACAGGCTACTGGCTGCAGAATAGCTAATTTCCATTGCTCTGAGATCTGAGTTATAGAAAAACTATTGCTTTTGCCGATGTTCCTGCAAGTTAGATCATTTGTAAGCCTAGGATTAAAAATGGCATTGTGATCCAAGTTTCTATATTTTCCTAGGACAGAATGTGAAATGTGATAGAACTGAGTATCCCTTTTTGTTCCTAGCTTAGAATTAATGCCTGTTTTGAACATTTCAAACTCAAAATGTTTTGGACATCTGTTAATGTGCTTGAACTTTGGAAATTCAAATAGGATCATTGCAGAATCAAAACATTAAACAACTATTTACCTTATCTAAAGCATTTATATTTCATCATGAATACATTGTTTTAACTTTAACTACTAGTTCTTCCTGAACTAGTAGCTGCAATCTTAGCAAGGAAGGCAGCATTTAGTTGGATGAGATCACCATGCAAGGCAGGGGTTCCTAAACCTTTTGCCATCACACCGTTCTTTTGTGTAATCTTAATATATACACTCCCCTAAAAATCCACACTTGGAATACTGCATCCAGTTTTGGTCACCACAATGTAAAAAACATGTTGAGACTCTAGAAAGAGTTCAGAGAAGAGCAACAAAGATGATTAGGGGACTGGAGGCTAAAACATATAAAGAACGGTTGCTGGAATTGAGTATGTCCAGTTAAATGAAGAGAAGGGTGAGGGGTGACATGATACCAGTGTTCCAAAATCTCAGAGGCTGCCACAAAGAGGGAATCAAGCTATTCGCCAAAGTGCCTGAAGGCAGGACAAGAAGAAGAGACTGGACAGCCATTTGTCTGTAATGGTATAGGTTTCCTCCCATCACCATCATCGCAGCCTCCTTCTTTGCGTACCTAACAGTTTTCATACCTCTAAATACATCCCTCCAGCTTAATAGTATGAAGCCAAAGGAACTTATTTCAAGACTTCTTACCCAGAAGGCAAAGCTTTACATCTTACATTTGACTTCAAAAAAAGTTTATGAGTTCACTAAATTTGAATCATATAGGGAATCAGTGGAAAGCCAATCAGTAGACGTGAAGAAACTTACCAACTACTTTACATGTATGGTCATCAGGCTCCAGTAAATACCCAGGGTGGCACGTGCAGTAGTAACTGCCATCAGTATTGACACAGGTTTGGCTACATTTATCAACTGCCAACTCTTTGCATTCATTGATGTCTTTGCAAGAGTGTCCATCACTACTTAGCTTGAACCCTTCGTGGCAAGCACATTGCTGGAAAATAGAAAACAGTCATTATCTATGTAAATTTTCACAACTTCTCCTCACCCCGCACTCCAAGGGTTGCTGCTGGAAACAGAGTCCAAATACAAATTGGGATTTAATTTGTAAGCAATGTAAGTAAGGCATTGCTTTTTTTTTTCAAATTATTTTTTTTACTAAAGAATTATTTTACAAAGTAAAAATAAACCAAGTTTAAAGAAAAAGAAAAGGGAAAGTGATAATAGAAATGAAAGAAAAATCAAGGAAAAAAGAAAAAGAACAAAAGATATAAAGAAGTGGCTTCCAATTTTTTTTTACAACAGTTACAAATGTATTATAATTTTGCTTTTGCTCTAGGGCAGACATGTCAAACACAAGGCCCGGGGGCCGGATCCGGCCCGCGAAGTGGTTTCATGTGGCCCGCGAAGCCATCCTGGAAACAGTGAGGGAACGGCCCCCACTGCCTTGGCCCTGACCCAGAGACCCTCCTTCTGCCAGAGACCCTCAGATCTGTCCCACTCCTGCCCGGGCCCCCATAGGCACCCTTGATGCGAACGATGTAGAGCTGGCCACGCCCACCCAGTAGGCCACGCCCACCCTGGCCATATCCACCCGGCCCCGAGGGCAACTGCAATGCTGATGCGGCCCTCAATGAAATTGAGTTTGACACCCCTGATCTAGGGCAAACCTTAGCAACTGAAGACCTGCTGGCTGGGGAATTCTGGGAATTGAAGTCCACAAGACTTAAAGTTGCCATGGTTGGACAGCCCTGCTCTATGGTCACAACATGACTCCCTTTTTCCCCCATTCCACACTTTCAATCTGCTTGCATTGCTTGATGTTGTTTTTATGACTGAATAGTAACCATCTTGACAGGATTATCTGTCAGTAACAACTTTGAGTTCTTGTCAAAATACGATTGTGTCATCACCAACACAATTTAGCTCCTGAAGCTTTGTTGGTCTCTTTTTTTATTGTGTCACATTTTTCCACATATCAGGGACTTCAACAAGTCTTGCCATTGTACTGCTTGTTCAAAATGTAGCGTAGTTAACACACTTCGAATGAACCGTTTTGTTTTCTTTTACCTAGTTTTATGTTATTGGTTCTCACAATCCAGAGTATTCTCAGAAATGGCCTCCAGAACCACAGTTTGAAAGCATTACTACTTTATTCAGCCAATCAAACTTCTAGCTATACATTTGGGGAAACTTATTGCCTTGATCATATATACCTTTGTTGCCAAGAAAGATGCCTCTGCATTTTAATACTTTGTCCAAATCTTATCATAATCTTCCCTCAAGTATTTCTCATTATCTCGTGGCTACAATAACTATCCTTGTAATTTCTTTTACCTTAAGATGACAAAGCCTGTTGCTATCATAGGAAAGATATTGTTTTATCATTTGAGAGTAGCCATCTACTTTTCCTATTTTAAAAGAATTTTGGAATAGAGCTAGGAAGTAGCAAATCTCCTTAACTCATTGTTTTGCTTCTGTAATACATTCCATTTAAAATGTACAAGTTATCCATTTTTAAATAGTAACATCATCAACATTCTAATGCTGGTCTTTACTTACAGGCCCACTAGGAGATTTGTAACAAATGTGAGCACACACTTTTTGGCACGGCATGGCACAAGAGCTGCCTTCATCCATTCCATTTTGGCAGTCAGATTTCCCATTGCAGACCAAAGTGTAATTGATACAGGTATCACCACACTGAAATTCATAGCCATGGCATTTCCTGGGGTTACCTGGAAAAGCAAAGAGGACTTCAAGATTCTAGTTTTATTTTTTTAATTCCATTTATATCCTGCCCTTCTCCGAAGACTCAGGGCGGCTTACAAGCTTAGCAGTAGCCTTCATTCTATGTATATGCCTGCTTATTAGGGCTTTCACACACACACACCCCAAGCGGCATTATTACAAAGTCAGCTTAATTGCCCCCAACAATCTGGGTCCTCATTTTACCTACCTCGAAAGGATGGACGGCTGAGTCAACCTTTTAGTGCAACTATAAACAAAATAACTATTGAAATCTAATGAAGCAAAAGGCAAATTCAGTATGTCTTTTCACTTGGTTGATGTGGAATGGCATAGGTAAGAAGAACATAAGTCAACAAAGAACTTGAAGAAAAATCTGGAACTTTGTTGTTATAGATGTTGACAGAAGCAAGAATGTGCTATCCATAAAAATAGAAAGGTATCCCAATTCCCACAATGCAAGAATGACTGGAAACTGATGGGATTAGCAGAGAGGGTCAAATTAACTACTTTAATCAAAGGATACATCCAATGTTGTTTCTACATGGAAAACGCTTCTAGATTTTGTGCTTGAGATAGAAAAAAAAATAAAACTTTGACTTGGGGATTTGCTGATTAGACAAGTTTGCTATAAAAATGGCTAGTACATATTAAGTATGCAAAAGTACACAGCCGAGGCTGTAATATTATTTTTATTCTATTTTGCAGAAAAGAGTCAGAAGTTAATGCTTTTCTTTCTTTTCCCCCTTTATCCTACATTTCTCTCGCTCTCTCATTTCCCCTTCCCTCTTTTCCCACTATTTTCATTTTCATTTATATTTTATACTTTAAGTTTAATAAAATTATATTTAAAAAGGAGAACATGAGCTCAGCAATCCGGCAAACACAAATGGAAATAAACTGCAGTGACAGAAGGATGGTAATAAATTTCGACTCCACAGGACACTAAACCAAACATTTAAAGACTAACATAGGACTGTTACCATTATAACATGGCTCTTGTTTTGCAGAACTTCTGTTAAGCTAATGCCTCATAAGACAGACTCCCACCATTTCATTTTAAAAAAGCAAGACTATTGCACCCAGCTGCGAGGATGAAGAATGTTTACATACATTTAAACTCATCAGTCCCGTCTCTGCAATCACGTTTCCCATCACAGTTCCATTGATCTGGGATGCATTCTAACGAGTTGTGGCATTGCGACTGATGGGCACCACATTGGTTCTTTGGAAATGCACAGTCCTGCAAAAATCAATCAATCCATCCATCCATCAAGAACTGCTGCTGTACACAAATGAAACATTTGAAATAATTGCCAGACTTGGCCCGGAGACACTATATTGCTGTATGCTATCTGAGCTGTGATACTTTACAGCAACACAGAGAATTTGGGGGAGGATAGCCACTATTGAGAAGAAATCTGAAAAATGGTTCGGGGGGGGGGAGGGTGCTTGCTCCTGATTTGCTGAGACGTCTGCCTATACATACTGCATATCTTTAGAAAGAACTATCTTAACATCTCGGTAGCAGTTCAGAGACATTTGGTGACCATGAATGGGAATATGCTGTGTACAATCTTTCAGTCATTTTTTTTTAATTAAAAAGTTTTACAATACATTTTTAGATAGAAAAAAGAAACTCCCTCCTCCCCCTCCCCTCTCCCCAACCCTCCCCTCCCCTCCCCTCCCCCCTCCTCAACTTCCCAGAGCTGAATACAGGGTATAGACTTACAAACATAAGTTAAAATATGCTAACAACAAGAATAAAATATTAAATTCTATTGCGCTTTAACTCTCCATAGTCATAATTATATTACTAACAAATAACAAATAACTAATAATATAAAACCACTACTTATTCAAATGCTAAATGAAACTTTTTAGTCCCATATTTATTCTGAATATATTCAATCCATCTTCTCCATTCCACAATATATCTCTGTTGCGATTGTTCTTTCAAGTAAGCTGAGATCTTTGCCATTTCCACCAAATTGGAAACTTTCAAAGTCCACTCTTCTATAGTCGGCAGTTCCTCCTTTTTCCAATATTGTGCTACTAAAAGTCTTGCTGCCGTAATTAAATTCAAAACCAATTTAGTATCTATAACAGTAAAGTCTGTAATAATACCCAACAAAAACAACTGCGGAGAAAACCTTATCTTTTTCTTAAATATCTTTTGCATATTCCACCAAATTTTAATCCAAAAAGCTTTGACTTTTTTACAAGTCCACCATATATGAAAATACGTTGCGTCCTCACAACCACACCTCCAACATTTGGGCTGGCAGTTCGGATACATACTTGCTAACTTTTTAGGGTCTAAGTGCCATCTATAAAACATTTTATAAAAATTCTCTCTTAAATTTTGAGCCTGTGTGAATTTTACATTTCTGACCCAAATCTTTTCCCAAGTATCCATTGTTATAACCTTCTGAAAGTTCTGGGCCCACTTTATCATACAATCTTTAACAAGTTCCGTTTCTGAATCAATTTCTATCAATGCATTATATATCCTTCTTATATGTGCTTGACCTTGATCTCTAATTTGTTTTACCAAATTTTCATCAGTTATCGAAAATCCAACTTTCTGATCCTCTTTCCATCTTGCCTGTAACTGCCCATACTGGAACCAAGTTTGTACAATCTTTTCTTCTTTTAAAATATTATATGGCCTTAATTGCCATACATTCCTTTCTATCCTTAAAATTTCCTTATATATAGTCTCATCATGTTTAAATCCAACGTTTATATTTTCTATTGCATGTTTAGGTATTGCCCAAATTGGTATCTTATAATTTAACTTATATCTATATTTCTTCCATACTCGCAACAGAGCATACCTTAATATATGTATCTTAAACACATTATCCACCTTCTTATCATACAATAAATATGCATGCCAACCAAATAACAAATCATAACCCTCAAGATTTAATAATCTCCCTTGTGTTAAATTAAACCAGTCACTTATCGATGATAAAGCAGCAGCCTCATAATATAATTTAAGATTAGGCATTTTAAGACCACCTCTTTCACGTATGTCTTGCATTATCTTAAATTTAACTCGTGGCTTTTTCCCTGCCCAAACAAATTTATTAATACCTTTCTGCCATTCCTCCAAATTTAAATCCTTTTTAAGTATAGGTATCATTTGAAACAAAAATAAAAATTTTGGCAAAACATTCATTTTCACTGCTGCAATTCTTCCCAATAAGGATAATTGTAGTTTTTTCCAACTATCTAGGTCTTTTTGTATTTTTACCCATAACAATTCATAGTTATTCTTCTATAACTTCACATTTGAAGCTGACAAATAAACCCCCAAATATTTAGTCTTCTTGACTATTTCAAATCCCGTTAACTCTTCTAAAACAACCTTTTGTTCTATAGTCATATTTTTAGACAATATTTTAGTTTTTTGTTTTTTTTCTTTCAGTCTTGACCAGAAGTATACATCTTGAAAAGTATTAGGAAATAAACATCACACTTTTTTTTCTTTTTAAGATCCTGTAATCCCTTGTATTGAGATGGAGTCGTGGCTGCGCATTTACTGGCCGGATGCCCTTCCTTATGCCTACGTAGAGTTCACAGCAGATTTTTTTTTCTTTGCGCCTTGATAGAGAAACATCTGCCGCTGCCTAGGTTTGAAATCTCAGCTTCCTCAGTGTAAGGCGAGCGTCTCAATCTTTAGGCCACCACGCCACTCAAGCATCACACAATTAAGATTAGTTTTAACTCTTCATCAAGGCAGTGACTGTAATTGAGTGCCCCAATAGCTTATTCAAACTGCTGAGAGGTTGAGGTGGCACCATACTGTCCTGTTTACCCCAAAGGGACAGCTAGCTTACTTTAGGATTTTCACTAAGCTAAGATGCTGATTAAATGACCTACTTCCTGGTGACAAGGAAATAGACACTAGCTATTTGTACCTGTTCATCTGACCCATCTTTGCAATCCAGATCCCCATCACAGAGCCACTGCTTTAGGACGCATTCTCCACTTTCATGGCATTTGACTTCATCAGCATAGCAGTGCACTTGCTTGGAGACTGGGCAGCCTTCTTCATCGGAATGGTCCTTGCAGTTATAATTTCCATCACAGTGCAAGAAAATCGAAATACACTGCCCGCTTCTACACTGGAAGTGCAGGTCATCGCATTTGATCTGACCTGCAAGCAGATAATAATGTTTAACTTTCCCTCTTTTCATGTCCTCCCTGAAAACTTACACAGACAGCACGAATCAATTAGTATGTAACAATAGCTTTTAAAACCTTTATTGAATTTATAAAAGGAATGCTATTTACCTCACAAGGCAGAACAGTAATACATGCAGCAAAAGTTTTGTCATGTTCCCTGCTTGGCCATGACACTGTAATAGTGTGTTTAGAATTTTTAAAAAATCCTATTCTACCAGGATAGATATTTTCAGTAAAGAGAACAGCCTCTTTGCCAATTCATAAAGGATACATTGATAAGTAAGTAACCTATGAATCTGGGAGACAAACTGAATTCTGAGAAACGGGAAAAATCTAGTTGCTGAGATTGCTATAACCTCATCTCAACCTGTTCCAGCAAGATCTTGGTGAAGAAATTCTAGAGGAAACTGTGGAAGTGGTGCAGCCAGGAACTTGATGGATGTTTTATGTCCTCTGAAATTTCAGAATATTGAATTTAATGAAAAAGATCTTTTTTGAGCCTAAACTATTAACATAAAATAAAATAAAAAATTTATTGAAATGATTTTGGAAAACATACAAGAAACTGGGAATAGAGAACTGGAGTATCTCAAATGGCTTCACGTTTTTTGGAGTCTTTACAAATATTTTTAAAAGACTGAGTATCACTCTTTTTGGCTAGAAATAAAACACATTTGAAGAAATTTAGTGTGCATATTATGGATTTGTCCACTAGTAATTCATGGCTTAGGTTTTAATACTCTTTGAAGAACTGTCTTAATGAAATCTGTCAATTTTGTTTACTAGGCTTTATTTTAATTTTTCCTGCTATATTTTAAAACATGTTTACTTTGTAATACTTTACCCTCTGTCTGTGTATATGCTACTAATATGAAATATTTTATAAAAATGTAATTATAGTATTTAAAAATGTCAGTAAAAATATTTTGCACAATATGAAATTCATAAATGACAAACACATTTTCTTTATATTTATTAGTATAGGTCAGGGGTAGGCAACCTCGGCTCTTTTATGACCCGTGGACTTCAACTTCCAGAATTCCTGAGCCAGCATAGCAGAATTCCTGAGCCAGCATAAAAGAGCCGAGGTTGCCTACCCCTGGTATAGGTGAACCATTGAAACTGTGCCACTAAAGACTCCACACCAAGTTAAACTGCTACCTGCTCTAAGATCACAGACTGCCTGGTAGAAACCACATTTTCCTAGTTGTAGAAGTCCAGAACAAGATTTAGGAAGCTATTGATCTCAATCATAAAAGAGCCAGAGTTGTTAGGATTGAGGCGGTGGCCTGGTTAAGGGTTCCCCAAGCCTTCTGTTAAGTTCAAAATGTGGCTTCCACAAGGCAGTCTGTGATCTTAAGAGCAGGTATGCAGGACAAAAACAAGTCACAGCTTGTTTTGCTTTTGTGGCTAATCCCCCCAAAATAGGCCAGGGAAAATATTCGGCAGAGATTGTATGTATGGTGTAGTGGTTAAGGCATCAGGCTAGAAACCAGAAGACTGTGAATTCTAGTTTCACCTTAGGCTTGAATCAAGCTGGATGGCCTTATTTATTTATTTTATTTTTGGGACTTATATGCCGCCCTATCTCCCGAAGGACTCAGGGCGGCTAACAACAATAAAAACAACAATACAAAAGTTAAAAGAAATTAAATAAACAGCCCCAATAAATAAGTTAAACTAAACAATTAAAATTAAAAAACATTTTAAAAATCCCTGTTGTCAGTCCAGGTCAGCCTGATGAAAAAGGAAAGTTTTAAGGCCGCGGCGAAAGGACCAGAGATCTGGGGCCATCCGGAGCTCAAGGGGGAGTTGGTTCCACACGGCTGGCACTCCCACAGAGAAGGCCCTCCCCCTGGGGGTCGCCAGCCGACATTGTCTAGCCGATGGCACCCTGAGGAGGCCCTCTCTGTGTGAGCGCACTGGGCGATGGGAAGTCGTTCCCGGCAGCAGACGGTCCTGAAAATATCCCGGGCCTAGGCCATGTAGGGCTTTAAAGGTAAGTACCAGCACCTTAAAGGTAAGTACCAGCACCTTGGGCCGGTCACTCTCTCTCAGCCTTAGGATGAAAGCAATGGCAAATCACATCTGAAATCTTGCCAAAACAAACCCCAAAACCTATGTGGGGACTGGTCTCCAGGAGTCAACACTGACTCAGATGCTCCAAAACAAACAAACAAACAAAATGAGATAGGAAGGTTGTCTTCATTGTGTATAACTAAGATCCTGAGCAAGGGTGCTGATATGAGAAAAAGGTTTTCTCTAGAAATCTGAGAAATTTAGGCAGTGTAGGTCAATGTCACTACTTTAAATTTGGCTCAGAAACACATATACAACCAACATTGAACTTTGAACTTCAGACTAACTGTAGCTTCCTGCTGGTTTCTTTCTTCCAACGCATCCCAAATAGAGATCTAATAAAGAGGCTATTAGGTAGAGTCACTCAAGCTAGGCTGAGAATGCTGGTACTTCAGCTAAACTGAGTAAAGTTACTCTGTACTACTAGAGCCAAGCACATTTCAAGGCACAAAGCGGGTTTAAAAAAAATTACAAATCTGTTCCTTTGTTGAGAGAGTAATCCCATCCAATACAGATTATTTAGCCACTTCAGGCCAAAAGGATTCTCATCTTGTTGGGACTCTATGTTTTTTAGCCTACATCAGGGGTGTCAAACTCAATTTCATTGAGGGCCGCATCAGCATTGCGGTTGCCCTCAGGGGGCCGGGTGGGTGTGGCCTGGGTGGGCGTGGCCTACTGGGTGGGCGTGGCTAAAGTGTGTATGGTCTACTGGGTGGGCGTGGCCAGCTCTACATCGTTCGCATCAAGGGTGCCTATGGGGGCCTGGGCAGGAGTGGGACAGATCTGAGGGTCTCTGGCAGGAGGAGGGTCTCTGGGCCAGGGCCAAGGCAGTGGGGGCCGTTCCCTGACTGTTTCCAGGATGGTTTTGTGGGCTGCATGAAACCACTTCACGGGCCGGATCTGGCCCCTGGGCCTTGTGTTTGACATGTCTGGCCTACATCAAAGCTGGATTGCCTCCAGACACTGACCCGCTCTCACAAGTTTTCACCTGATTCAGTGACAAGGAGAAATAGAAATGGGTATCACTAGCATTTATGTGGCATTTGCCCCCCAACTCCCTAATCATTTATCCAAGTAGCTTCAAACATATTTCAAAGAATTTCCTGTTTATTCCAGCTACAACCTGCCTAGAAAGCCAATAATCTGAAAATTGGTGGTTCCTTCTTAGATGTCTGTCTTTCCTGCACTGGCTTACCACAGTTTATTTCATCTGCCCCATCGAGGCAGTCTGAGTTTCCATCACATAACCAACTCTCAGGCATACAGTGAGTGTTGTCATCACAACGTAAAGCACAGAGAGGTGTTGGCATCCAGCAACTAGATTCATCAGAGCCGTCAGGGCAATGTTTTATCCCATCACACTGGTACTTTTCATTTATACATCTGTGGTCACTGTGGCACTGGAAGAATCCTTTAAGAGAGAGACACATTACAACAATCCCTATATTCAGGCACTTCTAGTTACATATTTGCAGGTTTCTTCCCCCCACCCCCATTAAACTGATCTCAGTATGGACTATTTACAATGCCAGTTGCCGTATTCAATAAGAGCAGATTTCAATCTTTTAAGTAAGCCTGGCCTTGATGCAGAATTCAACCACATTTATCAAGATTGTCTATGTCATTAGGTTAAGAGTTGCTCCATCTGCACATAAAGTGCATGCAATGCTGTATTTGTTTTATTCAATTACTACCTTTGTCATTCCCCATTCAATAGACGTCTGGCAGCCCACATGTAAATCCCCAAACTACAAAAAAAAATAACTAAAAAGTTAAAATTAACAATAACATTAACACCAAGTAGTGAAATATCAGGTAATTCCCAAATATGTGGTGAAAAGGGAGAGTTTTCATTATCTTCCTACAAGCTAAAAGTGTGGGAATCATCCAAAGAGGGCAACTATTCCAAGAGCTGACTAACTACAGACAAAGACCTCACTGATGTCTTGCCAAGAGGGAATCCAAAGCACCCTTTTTGCAGGTTAATTGCACATGAATGGACAGATTCTACCCAGAAAAAATGATTCCTAAATACCCTGGATCCTGGTCAAAACCAGCACGTTGAATTGAATTTGGAACACAAAGGAATCCAATGCAGTGCCTATTCCTTAGGCTTCAAGCACCAACTGCAGGCAAAATGCCTTTGAATAAAACTGGTAAAAATAACAGAAGCCTACTTTGCTCATATGTTTGGTATCCAAACTGTGAGAACTTAGTACCTGGGTTATTACAGTACAGGGAACAGTCCTCTTCATCAGTCCCATCCGAACAATCTTTGTCCCCATCACAAATGTATTCGTGAGGGACACACTGTTGTCCATTCTTGCAACGTAATTCTGCCCATCCACAGACCAGAGATGTCACAACTGTGGCCTTTGTAGTAAATGTAGAATGTAGAAAAATAGGTGCCATTGTTGTGGTTGATGTAGTCCTGGGCACAAGTGTCATCAATTTTGTCTGTGGAACTGTTCTAGTTGTAGTATGAGGCAATCTTACAGTTGGATTTGATACAGGAACCATTTGGGTTACAGCTAAAAAAGTTGAATTGCAGATTAAAAGGGTTAATTTCACAGCTCTTTGTGTGTTCATGTATTTATGTATTTATGTAGCATTATAGTTCTTGCATTTGATAATATTTTTTCTTCTATGGAAAAATGGACTAGTTGCCTAAAAACCCAAGAAAGCTCAACCAATATGGATTGTATCATCCCTTGAGTATTTCAACCCCCCTTAAAAGATGGAAAGATGTTACCAGCCTTCACATTAGAATGAAAATGTTTTACCTATGTTTTTGAGGATGTCATTTAAAAGAAAAAGAATCTTTTTTTCTTATTTAAAATGCGCTATAAAACTAACATTACATCAGTATAAGGTAGATTACATAAAGACACTGCAAATCAAATAAATTAAGCAAAAACAAAACATATTTTACACACTAAGCGAAGACTATCCTTGGATTTAGGATTGTGAACCAATGATCAAATCTATTTTTATAGTAGAATTTTGCAGCACAGTAATAAGAGTTTTTAGCTATCAGTGTACACAATTCTAATTATTACTAAATTATTATTCCTAAAAATTACTGGGGAAAGTTAAAAGATTATTCATATGAGTTACAGCAGAAACATTAGCAAAAAGCCCATTATGGACCCATTTTCCATTTCTGCTTTTATACTGAGGGCTATTTTGGTGTGGTGATTAAAGATACCAGGGTAGAAATTAAAAAGACCATGAGTTCTAGTTTTGTCTTAGGTACAGAAGCTGGCTGGGTGATTTTGAACCTTGGCAATGACAAACCACTTGTGAAAAATCTTGCCCAAAGAACTGCAGCGACTTGTCTGGTCAGTTTCAGGTCTGACTTGAAAGCACAACCACCAAACAAAAAAGCAAAAAAACAACAACAACCCTAGTCTTTAAAGATAGCTAAATAGATGAAATAATATTTGAACTCTATAACCAAAATAGTCCTCTGTTAGAAAGAGGCAAATCACCAATACAAATAATTTGGTGACCACCCAAGTTTTAAAACTTTCTCCCACCTTTTATTTATTCATTTTTGACTAACCACAAACTTAGGTCTTCTGAGGGCAGAATCCATTGAGCACTCCTTCCTGTAACCTTTTGCCGCTGGTTCCTAGGTTGCAACTTAGCTTGGTAGGGTGCTCCACCATGAGGTGATGGTGCTAATTTGTACTGCTAAAACATGGTAAAGCATTATTAAGACTGGACAGCTGTTTTACACTACCTTTAATCTGCTGAACACTTTCTATTCAATTTGAGGCAAGCAGCAACATACCCCATTCAGTTCAAGCATGATTGCCAGCACTTGGATCTTGGCTCAAACTTCAGGACTATAATTTTTAACTGAGACCCAGAGGAACTGAGACCATAACCAAAGTGGTAGGTTGCCATAGAATTTGATTCTAATTTTTTTTTAAAAAAAATCTTCTCACAGTTCTATAAAGATGCTATTCTCTTACAAGGGCTACGAAGGGCACGAAACCCAGGAATCTGGCAAACCAATGCAAAGGTCAACTCTAACTGTCTGCCAGTCTTTCTTGAGACATTTAAGTATGGGCTGATCCTGCAGAAATTGCCCTAGCATATAGAAAGCCACCAATTCAATCTGCCACCAATACGATCCGCCTACTGTCAAACTGGAAGTCACTCTCCAAATAAAGCCTGTCCATCATTTACTATTGACTGGCAAGGCAAGGGCTTCCCTGGAACTTACCAGTTGCCAAATCTGTGTCAAAGATGAACAGGGCCTTTTTTACTTTAGCAGCTTGCACAGTGGAGGCTTTCATTGACTTCCTGTTCCAGACTGTAAGTGATGTGCCATTGAATGTGACCAGGTAAGGCCTATAAGCAGCTGCCACTTCATGGGTCCATCCCTGCTTCAGATTATATTTGTGGTGGTTGATGATATTCAGTGCATGAAGTACTGTGACAACAAAAAGAGTGCAAGGTATTAGAATCTCTTTGTGACAGGTAGAAGCAAATACTCTAGATGTATATTTTCTTTCAAGAAGCAATGAATTGAGTAGGCTAACTTTAAAGCCCTAATCAGATTCCACATCTAATATTTCCATAGGAACACTGCAATAAAATGACCTAGAAGTATTTAGAGCAATGCTTCTCAACCCTGGCGACTTTTAATACTTTTAAAACTTAAGAATTCTCCAAACAGCATGCTGGGATGTGATGGGCTAAACGGTTCATGCTAACTCTTACCACAAACATAACTTGCTCTGTAGCTGGTCAAATGTAAATATATGCTACTATGAGCAAATCAAACTGAAATGAGATAAATTGTGGGCTTGTACTGTATTTCCAAGAGGGACGCGGTGGCTCAGTGGGTTAGGATGCTGAGCTTGTCGATCAGAAGATCGGCAGTTTGGCGGGTCAAATCCCGAGTGCCGCGTAACAGAGTGAGCACCCGTTACTCCCAGCTTCTGCCAACCTAGCAGTTCGAAAGCACATAAAAATGCAAGTAGAAAAATAGGGACCACTACGGTGGGAAGGTAACAGCGTTCCGTGCGCCTTTGGCGTCTAGTCATGCCGGCCACATGACCACGGAGACATCCTTGGACAAGCGCTGGCTCTTCGGCTTTGAAACGGAGATGAGCACCGGCCCGTAGAGTCGTAAATGACTAGCACGCATGTGCGGGGGAACCTTTACCTTTACTGTATTTCCACAGAGTTTTATATTTTAGCCAAAACTTCATAAATAACGATTCAATTACCCCTGTCTTCTGAAGTCCAGAAAAAATAGGAGGAACCTATATCCAGAACTAATGGAGTATCTTCTGTCCAGATTTTATTCCATACTTCCTTGATTAGCCCACTTTTCAGAGGATGGAACTGGATAGGTCTGCCACTTTCAAGCCAGAACAGAGATGCCCTCTGCCAGTCTAGGTAGATGTGCCATATAATATTCTTGAGGGCCGCGTGATAGAGGATCTTTGTCACCAAGCCAACAAACGTAGTAGTCTTAATTTTAATTCTGTCACAAGTTAACCAATAAAGATCTCCTGATGATATATCAACAGATGCTGCACAGACTAGAAAGAAGAAAAGGAGAATCAGTTTTCTTTCCTCCATAACCCTTAACCAACCTGCTGGTCATTTGGTCTTTCTGTGCAGAAAACTAAACCTTAAAAATAGAAGACACCAGCAGCAGAACAAGGCAGAAACTATTCAGATCCAAGATTCTTCAACAGGCACAGACATAAAGCTCTACAATCTATGGAAAGTAACCCTCTCTCAATACAGTTAATATTCTTCTTGCCAGGTGTTACTCCTAGCTGATTATTGGCTAACAAAACATTTTTGCAGTTCCATCGTTATCTCCCAAGCCACATTGCTGCCACTATCTACTACTTCCTATATTGTCATCGTTCTGGAATTGAGGCAATGAATGCTCTAAATGTGCCTTGGCTAATAAAACAGCTTTATGCCTTCCTTCTATAATATGGATTCCTTGTCTCCTCTCTTGGATCAGATTAGAGAGGGCAAAGATGATGATGATGATGATGATGATGATGATGATGATGATGATGATGATGATGATGATGATAAGGAGGAGGAGGAGGAGGAGAAGGAGAAGGAGGAGGAGGAGGAGGAGGAGGAGGAGGAGGAGAAGAAGGAGGAGGAGGAGGAGGAGGAGGAGGAGGAGGAGGAGGAGGTGGTGTTAGTAGTGGCTGTACCAGTATTTAACTGACATTTGGTTAACTCAAGAAGCTAAGAAATATGAGGGAGAGAATGTTTGGTGCATCTGTTAAGGCATCAGGATAGAAACTGGGAAACTGTAAATTCTAGTCCCACTGTGGGTTCAAAACCAACTGGGTTTGATTGGAAGGTGGGGGTTCAACATAACAAGCATTCAGAATTACTTTCATTTAGTTTATCTAATGACAGAATGAATAAATTTAAACCAAATGTACTATGCATATGAACTGCTATCCTTTCCTTTGTTTCATCTAAAACAGTAGTTCTTGACATCCGCACCTCCAAACCATTTTAGAAACAGCCCATTTGAGTTTAATAGTTATTTGTAGATACCCTAAACCAGGGGTCTTCAAACTTGGCCCTTTTATGACTTGTGGACTTCAACTCCCAGAATTCCTCAGCCAGCATACCTGGGAGTTGAAGTCCACAAGTCTCTGACCCAATGATAAGGACTGTGGTGCTTGGAATCAATATGGCCTCAGTTTTCTCTCTACAATTACTATTCTACAATGTAATAATTCCTAATCCAATCACTGTATTCCAATCTTGTCAGTGGGAGATAACGTGTTTGTGTTTAGTTCAAAATTAGTTTTTATGCCTATTTTGATTTTTTTTAATTCCTGAAGTAAATTCCTAATAAAGGGGCTATATTTCCTTTGTGATCCTAAAAATGTTCATCGGAAATATTAAAACAAACACTTCATGTAGATATGGTGATTAAAACAAACAATCAGCATGCTCAAGTTTCAACATCTGTTTTTCCGGTTACAAATCTCCAGTTCTATCTTATTAGCCTTCTTTGACAATATTCCACATTCAGAAATTGGTATGGAGTGATGTGTTTCTTTTCTTCCAAAAGAATCCAACAGATGGAATTACTTTAAGTTTTAACCATGTTTGGTGGACTTTTTAAAAGTAATTTCATCCTCAGAAGTACCACCCATCATGTTCATAACCCCTTCAAATCAAAGGAAATTAAATACACAGTATGAAAATAACTTCCAATTGTTCTATAGGCATCTACCTCGTGTTCACCTTCCTGCATGCACAAGATGCCTAAGCCAAACCTTCTTGTGAAGGAATGAGTCCTGAAGTAGTTATATACTACAGGGCCAAACTCTTCTATATAATTCTACAGCAGAGATTCTCAAGTTCAGCACCCTTAAGAGGTATGGACTTCAGCTCCCAGAATTCCCCAGACAGCATGCTGGGGTTGAGGAATTCTGGGAATTGAAGTCCCCACCTCATAAAGTTGCTGAGCTTGAGAAACTCTGCTCTACGAGCTTTGTCCCTCTGTTCTTGGATTTTATTATACACAGGATAAAAAATATTCCTAGTCAGTCGTGCAACTAGAAAACCTAAAAAATGTTGATATTAGTAAAAAATTGAGGCCTTTATGGCATTATACCGGAAAACCTATACTACTCCGAATAGTATTCTTGCTACCAGAAACATCAATTTCTTATTTTCATGGTTTTAACACTGACTGGAGGCAGCTCTTTTAGACAGTTGCTAGTAACTGTAGGTTATGTCAAAATATCCAGGCTTGAAGTAATTTTAACACTAAAAGCGGTATTATATTTTACTTATACCAATGGCTAGTGCTTCACCTGGTGAGTTTGTAGGTATTATTAATTTTGTCTTTGTTGCTATATTGTAGCGCATCAGTTCTCCTTTATCATCAGTCCAGTAGAGGAATCCTCTTTTCCAATCCATGTCCTGAAAATAGATTATTTCTGGCCATTCAGGTATCAGGGCTTGATGCTGCTGCACTAAACCTTCCGGTCCAATAGGCATTTGGAAAATTTCATTGTCAGTAGAATACACGACTTTCAACTCTGTCGAAGTACACATATGAAGAATATCAGTTTGGATACTAATTTCACCTATATAAAACATCTGACATTAATGCTTCCTTGAATGGAGAAAATACACATAGTGGTCTGTTTTTTTAGTTATTAGCCATTCTTCAGAGGACTTGAAAACTGTTTTCATAAAAAAAAGTTAAGACATGAACAAACATATTCTAGCTGTATATTTGTATTGTCTGAAGTTCTGCTTTAAGTTTTATGACAGCTGGCAAGGACTAGCTACTAACTGCACTGCCATTGGCTTTTGATATATTAAGATAATGGATGACAAAGGGGATCAAAACAAAAGGTAGTCATGACCACAATTGAGCCCAAACTTTATGTTGCTAAGTGAAACATTTGTAAGTAAATTTGTCCCATTTTATGACTTTTCTTGCCACATTGTTTAAGTTGAACAATTGCATTTGTTACATTAGTAACATAGTTAAGTGAATCTGGATTCCCCGTTGACTTTACTCGTCAGAAGTTTGCAAAAGGGCATCACATGACCTGGGGACACTGCAACCGTCATAAATTTGAATCAATTGCCAAGCATCTGGATTTTGATCATGTGACCATGGGGATGCTGCAACGATCATAACTGCGAAAAAAGGTCATAAGTCACTTTTTGCAGTGACCTTGTAACTTTGAATGGTCACTAAATCAACTGTTGTACGTTGAGGACTACCTGTACAATTGGATATAATAGCTACCCAAACCATCATTAACCTATCTCTTCTGCCAAAAGCTAAAGCAAATTCAGTATTTACAACAGCTGAAGTCTAAACTACAATGCTTATAACTAGTCTCAAAACTACTATTTAAAAGGCCGAGAGAGAATTCCCACCAATCTTCCAGGGACTTACGGTCTCCCAGTTGCTTCCAAGAGTTATAGACTTACCTCCACATTCACCAGAAGTTAGGAGAAAAGTACCCTTTGGACAGGCACATTTGTAGCCTTTGGAATGAATAGGTGACAAAAGACAAATGTGGCTGCACACTCCAGGTAAACAGGCATTTGTGTTATCTAGAAATCAAGGGAATGTGTTAGTATTCAAGACTAGTTAACCTCTTCTCCAATATGTTAAATCCAAACTATGTAATAATTTAGCATGGCATGCAAATTAGGGCTGCACAATGCTTTGGATTCAAAGAAAAAGATGCTCCAGAGCATATGTGCAACACTTGGCTACAATGTCTTAAACCAAATCTTTTTTCCCCAAGATCAACCTACAGCTACTAAAGGTGGCAGCCAAATTCTAGAAAAACATGGTTTTTAAAAAAAAAATGCAAACAAGCGGTATGCAATCAACTCATGTGCTCTGAAGCAAATTTTGGCTTCAAACCTAAGTGCTCCACAACTCTAGCATGAACACAACAAAGACCTTTTAACCTTTGGCTCAAATGAAGTCACTTTAGACATATCTCCTGATTGCCTCTTCTACCTTCCCACGTGTTCCTGATCCTTTTTTAATCCGATCACTAATACATAATTCTGCCCAAGCAAGTTTAATACAATTGCTTATGAATTCCTACACCTACAGTGTATCTGAGAAACACCCATGGGAGAGAGAATGTAAATTATTTTTGTTACTAGCCCAGCCCTGCTTACGGCTTGCTAAAGACATCAACTTACTCAGTGACCGCTGTAGCTCATGCAGTATTGTGAATGAAGAGATTGAGGCATTCAGCAATATACCAACACCAGGTGAGCTGCGAGATGCAAAAAACAAGTGTGTTGCAGTGCTCCAGAAGAACAGATTTTCAAATACAGCAAGTCCTAGGGGATCCTGGTTTTTCAGCATTGTATCAGGGAACGTATATCTTCCAGATCCATCTACTTTTACTGTTTCAATGGACTAAAAAAAAAGAAAGCAATTTGAAAACAGCATTCAGTCTTATAGGACTATCACAACTTAATTGTTTTAATTACCTAGCCATGCTTTGTGTCAACCAAGGCAATTCCTGTATGGTATTTTGTGCCTAAATTCTTCAAATCATATGGTTTATGCATTGTGGCCCTCTTTATGGATTAATGCTAGCAACTCAACTAGGGGTACAGTCAAACAGAAGTTAATACCCCAAATATACCATAAATCCATGGCTTGGTTTCCTATACTTGCGCATGTACCCAGACTTCAGAGTTCAAACCCCTTCGGATCCTCATCTGATGACAATTATGCAGAGGATTAGATCAATTCAGTAAAATATTTTTGCTTCTGAACAGACATCTGAAAGAATTTTTTTGCCAGGTTGCTTAGCCTTATATACAGTAGCAGGGATTTTTATTTTTTTTAATTCCCTGAGCATTTTCCAAAGTAATCTAAAAGCCAAATTAAAAATACTTTTAAAGTTTTCACAAACTTCAGTATCAGTGGAAATATAGCAAGAATAATAAAGATCATTTCAAATTTAGCCCCCAAATTTACCCTTAGTAAAAGTCATATCTAAAACTATGTACAGATTTGTTGTTCTACAACCCCTTTGTTTGGCTCCCTAATGAAATAGATGGACTGCAACAAGTTTTAAAATGTAGTGGTTTCCTTGAGCAGAAACTTCAAAAATTGATACACAGTATTAAATGTTATGGCAATATTACATTTAATTACAGAACATAAACACGTTCTTAGGATTTGTTTTCATAAACCACAAGAGTTGCAAGCCACAGGTAGCTTTGAATTTGGGATGGGCTGAATTGCACACCTTTTTATACAGACTGATCCAATAGAGTCTACCAGTGATGTAATCAAGAGTCAATCCCACAGGCTCTTCGGCGGTGAGTACCACAAGCACATGTCTGTCTGATCCATCCATCCCTGCAGCTTCTATTATAGTTCTGCCTTTTTCACCACAATTCACCCAGTACATGTATCTGTGATAAGACAGAAAACCAGAGCAAAATGCTTCAAGAGCAGCAATCTTGAAATATGACTTTTTAGTCACTCATCCAGTTTGTTCCCACACATGAAGGATTTAAGCATTGTTAGATCAGGATCTTCTCAGGAGCTGAGCAATTCTATGTAATGTTGTATAGTATCAGGGGGACAAAAAATTAAAAGAATCAAGTTAAACATTTATCAAATTTCTAGGTCTAATAATTTTTGAGATTACACCGCAGGTAGTCCTCGATTTATGACAATTGAGCCCAAAGTTTCTGTTGCTGAGACATTTTTAAAGTGAATTTTGCCCCATTCTACAACTTTTCTTGGCACAGTGGTTAAGTGAATCACTGCAGTTGTTAATAACACGGTTAAGTGAATCTGACTTCCCCTTTGACATTGCTTGTCCCAAGATCACAAAAGGTAATCACATGACCCTGGGACACTGCAACTATCATAAACGTGAGTCAACTGCCAAGTGTCCAAATGTTGATCGTATAACCGGTCATAAGTGTGAAAAACAGTCATAAAGTCACTTTTTTTTAGTGATATCGTAACTTTGAACAGTCATTAAATGAACTGTTCTAAGTCAAAGAAAACCTGTATGTAAAGTCTTATGGAATTTCTGGAGGGGACAGTGAAATCTTACTAGAATTGGTGATCTCCTGAAACTTTGGGCATTTTGAATCAATAATTTGGGTCCTGGAGATGTTATATGGGTAGGCTTCAGATACGTAGCTTGGTACTAATTGGCATCACATATGCATGAAATTATATCACTATTACAATACTGTAAGTACAGTAGTGTCTGTTCTGGAACTCGTACCTTTTTTCTGGAAATGTAATCAGCTGCTCCGGCACCAGATTTTTCTCTAGGACCTTTACGTAGCCCCTACCGTCATTCAAGCCAGCAAAGATGGCATGTGGAAAACTGTTGGCCCAGTATAACTGCCCTGTGAACCAGTCTACAGAGATGCTATTGACGCCACTGACATCTATAGGCAAAATTAGAGAAATTCAAGAAGACAAAATATGAAAAGAGTGAGTTTTTGTTATAGTCCCTCTGTAACTTGTAAGGTGCTATAAAGGCCCTACATAAATAATCTTCTGTAAGAGGGCTCTTTACATCACTTCTTTCTGAGGCTTAAGAGGTCTCTGTGTAATGTTTTGCTTGCTATTTCAGCTTCCTGTAAATTCACGATAACAGAATATATTCCACTTAATGGTCACCCACTATTATTCATCAGTGTAATCAGCGATTATATCTTCGTCAACGGCCAGCCTCTATTTTGTAGAAAACATAGAAAATGTTGCATTTTTACGAGTTCTAATCACATAAACTCCTTTTTACCCAAGAATTTGGAATTTGCTGAAATTGGATACAGAACAATGGTGGCCAATTTAGAACAAATTTTGAGGCACCCTGGACAAACCAATGAAGGTTTGGACTGATAACAATACTAACAGCTATCTGATCACAGGTAGTATACTTTAAATACCAGCTACTGGGAATAATAATAAAAGGCTATTGCCTACTTGTCCCATGTTTCTGAAATTCATGAATACATCTGCTTAGCTATCAGGATTCTATTGGACTAAAAATGCTGGATTAAGCAAGCATTTAGTCCAATGTACGCTAGTTGGGACTTTTGCTTTGTTCATATCCACTATTAATGGTAGCCTATATGGATAACAATGGGAACTAAGCAGCTACACAGCTAATGCAAACATTTGTTACTTTGTGTTTTTAACTGCATTACCCCAGTACAAATTGTATGCTATCTTCATCTGATTATGCGAAAACAGCATCTAGTGCCTAAACAAGGGACAACCTCAATCTGCCAAGAAAGAGAACATGCATGAAACCACACAAGGCTCTGGTTATATCCGTGGAGGCTTTTTCATACTTCAAGCATTTATTCCAGGGAGGGGCAATTTATTTTGCTCTGGCGGTCATATTGTCTATTCTTTTGGTGGGCCACAGGTGGTATGGCTATATACCATGGAGCTGTAATGGCACAGTGGTTAGAATGCTGTGTTGCAGACTGACTGTTCATTGCCAGGAGTTCGATCCTGACTGGCTCAAGGTTGACTCACCCTTCCATTTTTATGAGGTCACTAAAATGGGGACAATATGCTGACTCTGTAAACTGTTTCGAGAGTTCTGTAAAGCACTAGGAAGCAGTACAGAAGTCTTAAGTACTATTGCTATCTGAGCATATTACTACAATGGACAGGCCTACTTTTTTCTACAGTATTTGGGCTTTGGAGAGTTAACTGGAAATATCAGTGCCTTGACCCTTGACATACATTACACATTGGTCTCCTCAAACTATAAAAAGTTGAGAAAATCTGCTCAGTATTGGTGGGAGAGATAGGATTCAAGGACTATTATAGGTGATTTATACCATGGCAAGCTTTAAGATGTACATTTTGCATGTTAAATCTCATCCTCAGAAAAAAAAGATCCTTAATTTTTACTCCCACCTATTCCGATAGGCTCTAGGAATTGTGTTCAGTTCTAAAGGAGTGCCACACAACTCTATGTGAAAATGCAAAGTGAGGCACAAAAATAGTCTTGACAGATTTAAGATTTATCCCGAAGAAAATTAGGATTCACCTAGAACTGAAGCTGAATGTTGCTTCTACTGAAGTATAGAGTACATATAGAAGGGTTATTTTTGATTCTGGATTTACCTGCCGTAAACAATTTTACCTGGATAAAGAATCATCTCACTTTTTCCAGATACATAAACATGCAGTTTTTTATCTTCACCGGCCCAATAATAGCTTCTCCTTAAGAAGTCATAAGCAACAGAGACAGGCTTTGTTTTTGTTGTTACTAGAGTCTCCAAGTGGTGTGTATTTAAATCCAGGAGAACAAGGTCTTGATGGACAGCTAGTAGCATTTTGGTAGCACCATCTGAAAAAAGAACTTTAATTATCTTTGCTCTAAGACATAGTCTAACTCAGCCATCCCAATTTGAATTCCTCTTGATCTGTGCCGGCATTGCCTCTCTTAGAATTCTTAACCAGCTGACAATATATAGCATTTAATTAGGTCTCAAAGTACTTGTAAATTCTGATTCCAGAAACTAAGAGATCTTATTTTTTTCAGCCATTAGACTCATTGTATGTTAATTGTACTGTACACCATAAGTTTACCTATAATACTGCAAATGGTTCCATTGAAGAGTTCATAGCCTTCAACACAGTCACAAGTAAAAGAACCTAATGTGTTCTTGCACAATTGATTACAAGGACTGTATGCTGCTGCACATTCATCAATATCTGCAAAGAACAAGACATGCTGTTGAAATTTGCTATAAATTGTAAAAGCAAGCTAGCAGGAATAGCCAACACCCCAGAAGATATGCTAAAGATCCAGAAAGATCTTGACAGAAATGAACACTGGGCCCTATAAATTCAGTCTAAAGTAAGGTTTTACACTTAGGCAAGAAAAGGTATAGAATTGGTGGAACTTGGCTCAATAGCAGCAATTGTGAGAGGGATCTTGGAGTCCTAGTGAACAACCAGTTAAATATGAGCCAGCAATGTGCACAGCAGCCAAAAAAGCCAATGAAATCCTAATTTGCATTAATAGAGGGATATAATTAAGATCATGTGACATATTAGTACCACTTTATAAAGCCTTAGTAAGGCCACACTTAGAATACTGCATCCAGTTTTGCTCATATTATAAAAATGATGTTGGGACTGTGGAAAGGGTGCAGAAAAGAGCAACAAAGATGATTAGAGGGCTGGTGATTAAAACTCATGAGGAACAATTGCAGGAATTGGGTATGTCTAGTCTAGAGAAAAGGACTCGGCGTGACATGACAGTGTTCCGATATTTGAGGGGCTGTGACAAAGAGGAGGAAGTCAAACTATTTTCCAAAGAACCAGAAGGCCAGACAAGAAGCAGTGGGTGGAAACTAATAAAGAGAAGCAACCCAGAACTAAGAAAAAATTTCCTGACAGCGGAACGGATTGCCTTCAGAAGTTATGGGCGCTCCATCACTGGAGGTTTTTAAGAGATTGGACAGCCATTTGTTTAGAATGGCATAGGGTCTCTTGCTTGTGCAGGGGTTTGGACGAGAAGACCTTCAAGGTCCCTTCCAGCTCTGTTATTCTGATGCTATTGTTATTTTTTGTTGTTGTTAGCTGCAAAGTCATGTCCGACCCATCGCGACCCTATGGACAACGTTCCTCCAGGACTTTCTGTCCTCTACCATCTTCTGGAGTCCATTTAGGCTCACACCATCCAGCGACCTCATTCTCTGTTGTCCCATTCTTCTCTTGTCCTCAACCTTTCCCAGCATGAGGTTCTTCTCCAGTGAGTCCTTCCTTCTCATTAGGTGGCCAAAGTATTTGAGTTTTAGCTTCAGGATCTGGCCTTCTATAGAGCAGTCAGGGTTGATCTCCTCTAGGACTGACCGGTTTGATCGCCTTGCAGTCCAAGGGACTCACAGGAGTCTTCTCCAGCACCATAGTTCAAAGGCTTCAATTCTTTGGCGCTCAGCCTTTCTTATGGTCCAACTTTCACAGCCATACATTGCAACTGGGAAGACCATAGCCTTGACTATACACATTTTTGTTGGCAGGGTGATGTCTTTGCTTTTTAGTGTGCTGTCTAGATTTGCCATGGCTTTCCTCCCCAGAAGCAAGCGTCTTTTAATTTCTTGGTTGCAGTCCCTGTCTGCGGTGATCTTGGAGCTATTGTTATTGGCATAGTTTAATTGACTAATACATTAGGAAATATAGTTTCAATTTTTTGGTAAGTTCTCATTTCCATTTCAAAATTTCAGCTCATTCAATTGCTGAATTTGAGGCAGCTATATAAGCTAAAGTAGTCAGATCCTCCATGTATATTTGTTACAACTTACAATTGAGAATATCTATGAATCCAGCTCAGAGATTGTCTCTTTGCATTCATACCTGTACAATTCTGACCATCAGCAAGAAGTTTCCAGCCAGCAGCACATGAACAATTGACACCCCAATGTGTGTCTGTACATTTCTCCATGCAGCCACCATTATTCAGAGAGCACTTTTTCCCTAAAAAAAATAGAAGCAAGAATTAATTCCCCTGTTCAAGTCTTGCTTAGTGAAAAATAATAACAGATCAACGTGTTAGGGTTTATTACCACAAGAATGGGGTTCATCAGTGCCATCCAAGCAATCTGCGTCTCCGTTGCACATTAGAGATTCCAAAATGCATTTCCCTTTATCACAATGGAACATTGTTTCTGGGCAGTTAACTGTATTCCAGAAATAAAAAAAGGTTTATATATTTTATTTATTTTTATTTTATTTTAATTCCATTTATATCCTGCCCTTCTCCGAAGACTCAGGGCGGCTTTACAAACTTAGCAGTAGCCTTCATTCTATGTATATGCCTGCTTATTAGGGCTTTCACACACACACACCCCAAGCGGCATTATTACAAAGTCAGCTTAATTGCCCCCAACAATCTGGGTCCTCATTTTACCTACCTCGGAAGGATGGAAGGCTGAGTCAACCTTGAGCCTGGTGGGATGCGAACCTGCACTAATTGCAGGCAGCTGGTGTTACTTAAGGAGGCATTAGCCCACTGCTCCACCAAGGCTATATATGGCTCGCACTGATTGCAAGTCAATCTGTCACCAACATAACTTCACACGTCCTTTTCTTGAAGGCTAAAACCTGCTTTCTCAAAGCCAGACTCATTTGGTTTATTTTGAACAAATGGAACCAATTATCTAGGGGAGGGGGACAGACTTTCCTCTCCTGTGAATGTTCAGTCACAGACTGGGTGTCCCCCTTTCAGATATAACTTGAATTCCTGTTTTGAACAGAGGATGGCACTTGACAGACTAAACAGCTTCTCTTCCAGCTCTGTGACTGTGGACAAGTACAAAACAACTCTACTTGAGCCTGGTACCATCCCCATGAGCTTGTAATGCACCTCCCAGAAGCCTCACATTAGCTGGCTCCCATTGACTAGTCATTTTCACTGATGATTCATAACATCTTGATTGGAGTCATCCAATCATTGGAGTCATCCAATCATCACAATACAAAAGTAACAGTAATGAGAATGGTCTTCACGTCACTTCAATGATGGCTAAGCAATACAATGAAAATGCTCCAAGTCACTAGTGGAAAAATGGCCCAAAACATCCATTAGCTTTCAAGTAGCAAGTGATACAACTGGGCTTTTAATTCCTTGGCACAAGCATTTATATGTTAATCAAACAGATCTACAACCCAAAGTAATAATTTTATTATCCAACCATCTGAAGAGTTTCATATAAGATTAGTTCAGTAGCTGATCTCATAACTCAGGTATTTCAACTTTGGGGGCACTAAGATACTTAGTTTGGGCTTCTGAGTTAAATAGATCTTTGACACCAAGTCAAAGATATGCTTAATGACATGATGCAATTACCAAAATCATTTTATTAGGACTGCTACTGTATTAATTTAAACATATAATAGTAAAGGTACAAGTTGCTGATATTTAAGACACACAGTTAAAACCTAATTCTGGAGAATAAAACATTGTCACTTTTCAGCTGCTTTTTCACAGCAAGTATTGTCTTTGGCCTAGTATTTTTCAAAAAAAAGAAATGGCACATTTAAAAAAAATTGAGTTATTTTCTTGCAAAGCATGAATCCTAGTCAGCCGCTCAGTCTGCTGTATGGAAGTCATCATAGTATATTTCTAATTCCTCTAAGCGATACTGAAATTTGTACATAAGGTAGCTGCCTGCAATATTTGCAGATAATTTTAAAAACTGCTGCCGGTATGTTTTGATTAACCAAGTAGTGTATCAAATATAAAATCCTCCCCATTGGTCTATGTCACTGGGCTCTGAGGATTTTATATTTGATAAACTACTTGGTTAATCAAATACTTGAGACATTTGAATATGGGACTAACTGTATTCTACAGACAGTGCCAAACAAATGAAAGATGGAAACAACCATAAATAGTACTCATGACTTGACTAATTATGTGCCATCAAGTTAGTGGGGGCTCTAGAAATTTTCTCCAGCAGGATATGTCCCTAACCTGGTCTTTCAGGTGCTCCAGTGGTTTACTCATTGCCACTGTAACCAAGCCCATCCACTACATAGTCGAAATAAAAAAATACTCTTATTAAAATAAAAAGCAGTAAAACACATCCATAATGGCCTGTCCCACCATGAGGAACGAAGAGAAAGGAGTTCAACTTCAGCTTCCCAGGCCTAGGTTGGTCAATTACCAATGCATTTATCTCTGTAGAAGGAATATTCAAAACTAAAGTTCCTAAAATTCACCTCAGCAGAATGACAGGGTTTTTTTTTGTTTACAACATAAAGATATTAACAATAATGGGAGCAAAATAAATTTAAGGTTATTATTATTGTAAAATACTGCTGTATTGTTTTTGGGGTTTATATATTAGATCATTGCTTCACTGTTCTTTATTATATAATTGTGTAGTTATTAATACTATTTGTAATAAGTTGTTTATATCCCACTTGTAGTCCACCACTCTATAGCAGTGTTTCTGAGCCTTGACAACTTTAAGACATGTGGTCTTCAACTCCCAGAATTCTCATACTGTCTTATAGTTGCCAAGGTTGAGAAACATTGCTCTCTAGCAGGGCTGGGGAACAATGACCCTTTTATGACTTGTGGACTTCAACTCCACAAGTTGAAGTCCACATGTTATAAGGTGGCCATCAGTCCCCATCTCTGTTCTATAGGAATCATATGGGATATGCATTCTTTGCTATGATGAATTAGCTGGATTTGTATACATTCATGGGTAGATCAAGTTGCTTACCACAGAATTCTTCATCCGAGTGGTCCCCACAGTTGTCAATGCCATTGCACTTCCAGTCTTCCATAATACAGACTTTGTTCTTACACTGCCACTGTCCAGCTAAACAGCTACTGGGTGAGCAGTTGGCTTCATCCGAACCATCTATGCAGTCCACATGATTATCACATACATCCCATGGGTCAATGCATTGATTGTGGCTCTGGCATGGAATTTTTCTCTCTGCACATACTAAATTAAAATTATAATATCAGAAGAGACCATTTTTCCGCCTTCTCATTCATTCTATTACTGGTATAAACTGGACTGTCCTGATTTCTGTCTCCTACAAAGCAAACTTTGTAATGGCTACATTAGAGAGGCCTGTACCTTTTTCAAAAGAGGTGAGGAAAGTTCCTTTTGTCCATCCAGGACAGCAAAAAGAGTTTTGGAACTGCATGGAAAACTCAAGCACTGCATTTTGTATACACAGGACTCTATAGTTAGTTCTTAGTATTTTTAATTAAGGACCACTAGTAGGATGTTGAACAAAAATCTTTGCCTCCAAATCCTTGAAAAGACTGGGCTAGATGATTTTATTATTATTATAAAACCATTCCATATTTCAAAAAAGAAATCAAGAGGTCTTCTATGTTCATATACAAGACTACTGGAGTGATCTTTAGGGACAAGTCTATTTTCTTTGCTAAGGGATTTTCTTTCCTAATCTTAAAACATTTCACGCTTTTCTTCTTTGAGAAATGTGGGGTCTCAGTTTTCATAATTCCTAACCAGCATAGCCAACATAACTAAAGGATACCTAGGCTAAAGAGGCCTCTATTATCATCTTTAACTAACAATACACCTTCAGGCCAAAATTCCAGTTGCAACTCATCTCTCTAAAATACCATTTACCCTCACCTTCTTGAACAGAATATATTTCAAGATGTTTGAGAAGTAGCAACCAGAAAAGCTGCATAGAAAAGGCAAACTACTTTTGTTTTCTTCATAAGAGTCACAATGCTGGATTTGTGATCCAAGATTCTAAATGTTAGTTAGCAGGGCAGTAGCCAAGAAAGGCATGAAGATAACTCCCTTGGCAGCCTACTTTAGTTCCTAGAAAAGAGAAGTCTTTTTAATACAACTTCCCTAGCAGCCATTCAGGTTAAACTCAAGATCAGTAACCAAAAGATGTAAGAGACCCAAGTAGCCAAGATTCAGAACAGAAATGAACAATTTTCAAAGTGGGGGAGAAATGAATGAAAAAAACCCTTATGGCTTAGATCAGGGGTATCAAACTCAATTTCATTGAGGGCCACATCAGCACTGCGGTTGCCCTCAGGGGGCCGGGTGGGTGTGGCCTACTGGGTGGGTGTGGCTAAAGTGCATATGGCCTACTGGGTGGGCATGGCCAGCTCTACATCATTCGCATCAAGGGTGCCTATGGGGGCCTGGGCAGGAGTGGGACAGATCTGAGGGTCTCTGGCAGAAGGAGGGTCTCTAGGCCAGGGCCAAGGCAGTGGGGGGCCGTTCCCTCACTGTTTCCAGGATGGTTTCGTGGGCCCCATGAAACCACTTCGCGGGCCGGATCTGGCCCCCGGGCCTTGTGTTTGACATGTCTGGCTTAGATTATTAACACCCTAAATACCTCCAAGAAACAACTGCACTTGTTTGATATTGTAAGATTTAATACTGAATGCATTAAAGCCCACAATGGGCCACAGACATGGTGACCACTGTTGGGACTCTGCATTTTGAACACTTTTCCTTGGCGTGGAAAGTCTTAATTTTCTTGCCTCTATACAATATCATGTGTTCAGGTCTGTCATCACTGTTATTTCCTAGTATATTTCTATGTAAACCAGGGGTCTTCAAACTTGGCCCTTTTATGACTTGTCGACTTCAACTCCCAGAATTCCTCAGCCAGGCACGCTGACTGAGGAATTCTGGGAGTTATAGTCTACAAGTCATAAAAGGGCCAAGTTTGAAGACCCCTGATGTAAACTGTCACTCTGCTCTGTCTTTACAGCAACAGAGGGTGTACCATGCAGATTTATGCTGCAGATTCAAAAGCTAAAGTTGCCTAATCTAGCATAAAGCAATTCCCAGATGATTTTTTTTCCACACAAGTATCTGTCTGCAGAGATTTTACAAACACAATTTTTCAAATTGTATTTTTCTCTCTACGTATACTTTGTAGTTTACGATACAGTTTCCTGCTTTTTTCCAAATTATACCTTCTTATCTGTCAGCTTCTCTTTTAATAGCAGCATCATGAAGACAGCCTGTTTTGGATTTTAAAGGTAACACATACCACAATTTTCTTCATCCGAGCCATCCAGGCAATCGCTGGTACCATCACAATGCCACTTAGCAGCAATACATGCTCCGTCTTCACACTGCCAGACATCTGGATCACCACCACATTCTGCCACTATAAAAAAGGAACAAAAGCAGGCTCAATGGTTACACTTAAATTTACCTCTAAGAACAGCTCTACAGAAACTTTCCCCAATAGAACATTATCCCCCAGTGGATTGGGATGAATCTATTCAGAATTCCCAACTCCTGGAGATGCTCTTTCCTGCATTTGAGTTTTGGGACTACAATTCTATAAAGTACCGTGCTAATCTATAAGACAGCTGCACAAGATGATTTTGTTAAACAAGTTGGTTTATGAAGTAGTTACCACAATAGGTACGCCTCAGTCAAGAGCTCAAGGTTAAGCAGACTCTGTAATTTAAAGAGGAAACAAGCTCTCATCACAAATGCAATCCACTAAACTGCTTCATAAAAGATGCCAGTGAGCAGTGGCAAGTCCTCTATTCCATAGGAATCTGATGCCCATTGTACACTGAGAATTTAAAATAATCAATAGTTCCATAAAGGTAAGGTACAACACACATGCAGTTATGCCATGGAGTAGCATTCTGTTCCTGGCTGATTGCCCATCTAAAGCTCCTGCTACAAGGCAAGCTAAAAAGGCCAGCCCTCTCTAATCTGGTTATCTTGGATAAGATGGATAGTTCTCAACTCCAGAAAGTGCAATTTACAGCAATGCTGTTTATTAGGAAATGAGAGTTCCCATTCAATGCAAATCAAAGCCACTCTGATTATTCCAGGCATGTCAAACTGCTGGCCTGGGGGCTGGATGTGTCACGACAAAACCGTGCCCACCCCATTGCAGGCAATGGGGGAAAAGTCGCAATACATTACGTGACATCACATGATGTGAGTTTGACAAGCCTGGATTATTCCATCATAAGCTTACACTATCCAAGTTGATACATTTGAAGAAATCAGTTATTGATGCTTTATGAACACTAATGAGTCCATGATTTTTTTTCTTGTAATTTCACAAACAGAATGAATTACTGTAACCTAGTTAAAAGCTCATTAGCTCAGCCATCACTGTATTTTAGGGATTGAGTAATAATATCAACTTTAGCCACACATCCACATAATGGTCTTCATTATTCACTCTTCATTGCTAAGTCTTATCAAAATTGGATTTTTTTTGGATTGCATACACCACTGAACATGGCAAAAGTCATAAAGTCTACTAACATTAGGAAACTATTCAACACCTTGCTTCGCAAACTCAACTTAAGCTTTTTGACAATCAATGACAAGGCAAAATGTCAAATTATTCAAATGGTTTGGATAATTATGCCAAACTACTTGCTATTAGTCATGATGGTCTGGTATGTTGAATTTATAGTCTAGAACATGTGGAGGATACTAGGTTAAGCAATTAACATTGCTTGTCTTACTTTGATCTGCCATATCAGATAAAAGGGCAAAGGTCTATGGAGATTATTGCATTGCTTTACAGTTTGAAATTCCTAGATAAGTAGATAGACTATCTGGTATACTCCAGATATTTTGGACTATATTTTCAAAGTCTTTCACCAGCGCCATACTGGTTATAGCTGATGGCGAATGAAAATATCTCAAGAGCAACAAATTATATTAACTGTAAACAGAATTTCTTTGAAACATTAGACTTAGAATTTATTTGAACAAGGCATGGCTCTCTGGAATGATTATCTTTACCTTTCCTCTTTCCCCACACATCTACAATATTCCATTTCCTAGGTAGGTTGTCCCCTATTTATCTGGGGTTAAATAGAATATCCTAAACACCTGGGCTGTGCCATATACATACTGAAGCCAGAAATATAGCTTTGGGGGAGGTACAAAGTTAGCTAACTAAAACTAGCAAATTTAGTCATAGACTAGCAAGAAGCAGCAGACATGGGCCCAGATTGGGAAAAAAAACCATGCTATTCAACTAAGAGCAATTAAGGATGCTTGCAGTGTCTGCTTCTTGCCTTTTCAACTTGCACATCTTGAAATAATACTAAGCAAGATAGAAAACACCAGCCTTAAAGTCTAGTACTGTTCTTACTTAAATAAATGCAAGTAGTACTAAGCCAGGACTAGGCAGTTTTGTGCTTGTGTAAACTTTCTTTGGGGCTTCCTGGTTTACCTGCCCCAACCAAACCCCACCTCCCCCCCACCATGCAATGAAGCAGAACACCAATCTCCCCTCTCCTCTTAGTACTGTATTCTAGAAAGTGAGCTGCCACAGCTCAACATTTTACCTGACGTATATCCACTTGTTCCTTCCCAGGCTTCAAAAATGTGGTAAAAGTATACAAACTAGTCACCCTCACTTCCTTTTGCAAACAGCCCACAACTATTTTATCACCTATCAAACATCCCAGCCTTCTCACCAGATTAAAAAGATTTCCCCTCCCACTTCTAAATCCAGCCCCTTTCAATTCAGTGCCCAAATGTTTGCTTCTTAGCCCTCAACTGCATGGAATGACTTTGAAGAACTTACCGCAAAGTTCATCTGAACCATCAGGGCAATCTTCTTCTCCATTACAAAGCCATGAAAAAGGAATACACTTATCTTCACAAACAGCTTGCATGGTGGCATTACAAGGTCTTCCATCTGGAAGAACAAAAGCACAGAATCAAAAACAGTCAGCACAGATCACATAAGATTTCAGCCATGAGTACATGATTAAGAATCCATACTGAAATGTGGCCCAATGGTCAATTAAATCCAGAGAATTGCCATTTCTATGGTAACAATCCTAATTACTAAAAATTATAGTAGCCGACTCAGAATTATGAGAGCAACTGTTCCCAAAGACCTGGATATAGACACACTATAACTTGGGGAAATCTTGATTCCAAATATTTCTATGCTATTGTTTGGGCATAATCCAATTTGAAATGTATTTGGACACACCCTGGCCCATCTTAAAGCAACTCTGCTTTTCCTGGAGCCACAGCTGCCTCCCATGCAAAACAAGGCCTCTGGTTTAAGGTGAACAGGAGTAAATGCTGGTAATGACCTATAAAGCTCTGAATGGCTTGGGTCCGGATTATCTAAGGGAACACCTGCTGCCAGCATCAACTTCCCATCGTCCTGTGCGCTCCCACAGGGAGGGCCTTCTCAGGGTGCCGACGGTTAAGGAGTGCCAGCGGGTGATCCCCAGGGGGAGGGCATTCTCTGTGGGCGCACCTGCCCTTTGCAATGATTTACCGGTGGAACTTCGGACCGTTCCCGATCTGCGTACATTTCGCCGGGAATTGAAAACTTGGTTTTTTGATCTATCAGGCCTGGACTGAAGGGGTTTTAGCTTTTAATATTGTTTTAATTGTTGGGCTTATGTAATTTAATCTATTTTAATTTATACTATTTTTATATCATATTTTATGTTGCCCTGTAAACCGCCCTGAGTCCTTCGGGAATAGGGCGGTATAAAAATTTAAATAAATAAATAAATAAATAAATAAATAAATAAATAAATAAATAAATAAATAAATAAATGTGGATGCAGATCACACTCCAGATCACAGTTTGCCCTTTGAATTGGGGTTTCTGCACAGCCATTTTTCTGAAAACCAAGGCAGGAGGCATTCAAAAATGATCTAAATAGCAATACCCATTTTTTTAAAAAAGTACTGAGTATTGTAATATCAGTTTAAACCAGGGATGTCCAACCTTGGCAGCTTCAAGACTTGTGGACTTCAACTCCCGTAATTCCACAGGCAGCCATGCCAGCTGGGGATTTCTGGGAGTTGAAGTCCACAAGTCTTGAAGCTGCCAAGGTTGGACACCCCTGGTTTAAACCATTGTTGGAATTTTAATAGCTAAAATTAGGGCTGAAATATACTTCCAAAGCCCCTTACCCTTACCTCACCAAGCCAGAATCCTCCAAATTTTCCTGAAGGGAGCCTTAAAAACAGACAAGAACTTACCCACCCAAATCTACCACTCAATGATAATTCACAAACTATAAGCTATAATGAGAAGACCCCAGAATACTAAAAAGCCAATAGCAAGTATGCAGTTTGCAAGGAAACTGCATAGACATGTCCACATAAACTGAATGATTTCTGAATTAATAACCCTGAAATTAACATGGTCACCAAAGTACAAGTACATGACTATCAACTGAATCTTACACAAGTGAGGCTTACTCACTGCCACTCTCAATTATTTTATCTAAGAGCCCAATGAGATATTTTCTGCACTATTACCCTAAACTCCTTGATACCTATGAATGGCTGGAATGAAGTCAGCTTTAAAAAAAACAAAAAACTCTGCCAGGGTTTTAACCCTTTCCTCGTCTAGTTATAATGATGGCTGATCTTCTTTCCGGGCCACATTGACTACTGTCCCTGACTGGTAGATTCTGCTTCTTTACTCTTCCTGGATAGATAAAAAGTAAAGACCACAACTTTACTAGCAGTATGTTCCCTCATTTGGGCTGGAGGAAGAAAAAAAAAATGGCAAAACTATCAGTCTCTCTCCCCCAATAAAACTCGTAGGGAAAAAATGTCTATTGTTAACTTTGTATCATTGTTTAACTAAGCCATGATAAGCAGACTCCAAAAGAATACACTCCATTCTAGGACACCTTTCCCCCCGAAAAAAGTGTGTGTGTGGGGGGGGGGGGAAAGACACTAAAAGACCCGTCTCACCTCCGCTGGGCGACAAGCGACCCCAGCCATTCAATGCAGCCAAAACCAGAAGCACACCGTGGAGCGTAAAAAGCTCCATGACTGGGGAGAAAAGCACAGCGAACCAGCGCTGCCTGGGACAAGCCGAGCAGGGGGTGAAGTTAAAAATAAATAAATAACCCACAAATGGCAATCTCGCAGCGCCGCTTCGGGGAAGCTTTTATCGACCGCCAAAGTCCCATTGGGCTCAGCTGGGCGCCAATCGGCCCTTCGGGTCCGCTTTCACTCAAGCCGCTGTTTAGCGACGCGCCCGCAAGAGGGCGTCGTCGTGCGCGGCAGTTGCCATCCTGTCCGCACTTAACTGGGGGAATAGAAAACGGCGGCGCTGCCTGAGGTGACTTTGCTTTTTGGGTGTATAAGCCCTACCCGAGAATCCGATTGAATTGCTCGACACTGTAAGTGCTTGCCAGGTAACTTTGCGTTCTCACCTGCACGTCAACGGGCTTTAACCAAATCATTTGCTTCCGTGCAAGCGTGCAGAAGATTGCAAGTCAAGCTTTGCAGGATTATGACGCTCGTGGCACTTGGCCTCTATAATACACTGCTTATTAATTTGCTTTTCGCTTTTATTCTGTATTTCTTCTTTAGTTGACAAAGTAGACTCCTCATTTGATCGTAGATGTTTGAAATAAATGGTTGTTATGCTATTCCCCCCCCCCCTCAGTCCCAGGAGTAAATTTAGTGGGTTTCATCTGCATCTGCAAAGATTCAGCTGTTGAACTCATTTTCTGGCTTGGGGCACCAGAAGGTGGAATTTCTTACCTAGAAGAATCTTGCCAATTGCAGTTATTTTTAATGGCATGAGATCTGTGACAGAAAACTGACATTGTCCACCACACACATACACATACCCAAAATATCTTAACTCTTTAACCATGCTATCTCAATTATAGACCACCAAGGTCTGGATTCACAGAACATAATGCATTAATTTCCTGGGTTACATTTCCACAACACATTAGGCTAAAACAAGTGACTAGCTTGTGATTTAGTGTTGTGTAAAATTAGCCAAAAAACCGCTCCCCCACCCAGTGACACTTTACAACAATATATCCCAACCTCAGCAAGTTTAAGAAGTATGGATTACAACTCCCAGAATACCCCAGCCAGTGCTATTAGTGTTATCAGTGATAATGGATACAGGTGTTAGCAAACCATAAAGCCAACTATGAAATAAATAAACTTCAGAATATTGGATCCTGCTTGTTAAGAATCTGATCTGGATTTTCTTCCCCTCCACCTCATTTCAAAAAGTAGTGAAAATGACTTTGTGCCTGAAACAATGGTTATATCTAGCTTAGGATTAGATAATTATTTTTCTTCTAGTACCATCTTTCTAAAATGGATTGGGGATATGTTTTAAATTCATGTTTTAAAAAGATTGTCTCTCTCTGATACACATTAGATTAAATACATTGATAACTACTTTCACAACTTCATACAATTTTTATATTGTAATACAAAGACTTATAGTCATCCTAATAATTGCCTTTTGTACATATTACAATTGCTTCTTGGTTACATTATCTAAATTGTGCACTTGCACACCAATAGCAAATGGAATTTTAAAGGATATTTAAGCTATTTGAAAGTGATGTTCATCATAAAAATGTGCTTAAGGAATACAGCATTCCCTTAGTTGCCTAAATTAATAAAATTGGCATTAACAGCACAATCCTATTCTTTTGAGTCCAATGGAACTTAATTTCAGAAAAAGGGTGCATATTTTGCTATTACACTTGCAAGAAAAAGGAAACAAAATTGCAAATCCAAAATTTTAGAATGTATTTCTTTAGTAAAATACAAAGTAATAGCAATAATAAAAATAGATTGATTTAAATAAATTACATACCAATTATATATTACACATAGACAATAGGAAAAAATTGCTTAATGGACATCTTTCTTTTCCCTCTTTCAAAAAAATAATAATTTCAGAGCCTGGCAATGGGCACATGCTAAAAATAAATGGTTGCAAGCAGGATGCAGATTTATCCTTTCAATATTATATGATTTCTTTTAGCTATTCTGCACAAAGCATCCATGATCTTTGATTTCTTGCTAAGTTTCAAATGCAGGGATTTACAACCATTCTTTTAGCAGTTTTTCAAAGTTGCAATAGAGCAAAGTGACGAGAAGTCCTTGCTACCATTGCAGCATCTCCCACGATCTTATGATAAAAAATTCAGATGCTTGGAAAATGGCATATATTTATGATGGTTGCAGTGTCCCGGGTTCATGTAATGGCCATTGGCAACCTTCCCAGCTGGTTTCTGAAAAGCAAAGTATATTTTAAAAATTGCTGCAACAAAGTTTAATTGATCCAAGGTAATAACAAGACTCCAGATTTGCATCGTTTGCTACCCCAACAGAATCTGCTATTTTTAATTCTACTGGATTTTTCCCCATAATTATTTTCAAGGGATCAAAACTCTGCCTTCGGTCCAATATATTCTTGTAGACTCAAGGGCAGGAACTGAAGCTAATGCCTGAAGCAATACTGGTCCAATTAACTCTTTGCACAATGGGAAATAATACCATTCAGGGACATGGCATAGCCATTAAACAAAAAATTGTGATCCATCTGCGATCACAGCACCACCAGTCCCTGACACACACACACCCTCCTCCTTCCAATGTGTGTTTCAACAGATCTTGGTCTGTGAATAGCAAACAAGCTGGAACTGCATCTATATTGAAGGTTTGAAAGAACTGCCTGTTAATCAGGCCTGTGAAATGATGGGAAATTAATAGAGCAAAGATTGGAACACATCAGTTTGGCAGGAATGTCGTCTGGATCCTCTGTGGTTAAGTAAATGAAGCTAGGAAACCAAGTTGTCTTGCCAAACATAATAAATCCTATCAGGATTAGAATGCAAATTGTTACATGCTTCTAATCATAGGTGTCCTTGCAGTGTACCATTCATTCCATGGCTGAGGAACGTGAATATCCAGTTCCAAAAATCCAATATATCCATACTAAACATTAGCCACATTCCTGGCTAAGGAATCTTCTTATAAAACGAAGGTTTCTCTCATAGGCAAGCACATATTGCTTTAATCAATTAAAAGGAAGTGGCAGAAGCTTTACAATTTAAACTGATCTCAGAAGCTGGGCAGGGTTTTGCTAGATTTCTACTGAAATGCAGTTGAGTGGATCTCCTGCCCTACTGGATATTACTTTTAATAGAGTCGGCATCAGGAAGATGCAGGACTTTTTAAATACACTGTACACTTTCAATGTACACTTTTCTTATAAAGAATGCTTGAGTAGAGTATCAAGTGGCTGAGTACAGCCACCTGGGATACTTGCAGAGCAATGTGTGCAGGTTTACTCAAATGTAGATTTGATTGACTTCAGCGGTTTTCACTCCCTGGTAAGTAGAGGTTTTCAGAAAAATCCTTATTAGGGGCTGAAGATCTGAATATAAGTTATATATGAACCTTTTCAAATAAAATAATCTATGGATTTAATACTATTAAATCCAGACTGGGGTTAAAGCTTTTGGATATTGCAGTGAAATATTCTGAATTTTAAATATCAATCCCTATGGGTTTACATGTGCCTATGTCTAGATGTCAACAGCTCAGTTTCTGGCAATGGAGTAATTAAGCATCAATTTTTATTGCAAACACGTGAAATCCAACTGGTTTACCACTTGTGAGAAACTGTATTTGCAGGCCCTCCTTTGATTGCTTAAATTTAAAGAAACAAGACCAGGATCTGGCTTTGAAATTTCTTTCTAATGAGACACAAAGAGCCTTTGAAGTTGCACAGAATGCTGGATCATTTTTTGGCATAACATTTTTGAGCTGTCTCTGATGGAGTTGATATTGAACCTATCCAGAATGGACACTGGGAATTTTTTCTTCCAAGAGAAATGCAAATGATTTCAGGAAAATTTAGAAGGAATCCTCAAACAGATTCTAATGTTCCAATTATGGTATAAAAGGTACACATTGTCCTGCTGACAGTTCTATTTCATAAACATATTTCCACCTCTTTGTGGGGCTTCTTCACCTTAATTGTGAGATTGGCATGCTTGAGTTCATCCTTCCCTGGCCATAACGTGCCTTGTTTGATTTTCTATGCAGTCTTCTATCCAATTAAGGGACGCGGTGGCTCAGTGGGTTAGGACGCTGAGCTTGTCGATCAGAAGGTCGGCAGTTTGGCGGGTCGAATCTCGAGTGCCGCGTAACAGAGTGAGCGCCTGTTACTCGTCCCAGCTTCTGCCAACCTAGCAGTTCGAAAGCACGTGAAAATGCAAGTAGAAAAATAGGGACCACTCCGGTGGGAAGGTAACAGCGTTCCGTACGCCTTTGGCGTCTAGTCATGCCGGCCACATGACCACGGAGACGTCCTCAGACAAGCGCTGGCTCTTCGGCTATGAAACGGAGATGAGCACCGACCCCTAGAGTCGGAAACGACTAGCACGCATGTGCGGGGGAACCTTTACCTTTACCTATCCAGTTACCGCCATTTGCACAAGGATGGATAGTTGACCCAAAAGATGGCCTTTGTACTCCAAGCCATTCCAAGCTTCAGCAGCCCTGCCAATAATGAAAAATTATGGAAGTTGCAGCCCAAGTGAACAGGGGGAATACAGGTGGGGAAGTGCCATCTGGAGACACTTCTGAACTGCAGTTGTAAGTAACAGTTCAGAGATGCTGAGTGGAGTATCAGCAGTCTTCAGCTTCAGTGAAATGAATATGAACCCTAAGGAGATTTTCAATGTAATTTTTGTTGCAGATGCCAAGAAAGTTAAACAGTTAGTGTGTGCTTCTTCCCCCCATTTGTTCTTCCTTCCAACTGTCCGTATCCTCCTTTTCCTGTTCAGATATCGGGTAACCCAGACTAGGAGGCAGTTTTTGCAGTTCCAGCAAAAGCTGCCCTTGGCTTCCTGTTTTTTCAAAGTTTGTTTCCCACTAGATGGCGTCTCTAACCAAAACAATCTAGAGCAGACATGTCAAACACAAGGCCCGGGGGCCGGATCCGGCCTGTGAAGTGGTTTCATGCGGCCCGCGAAGCCATCCTGGAAACAGTGAGGGAACGGCCCCCACTGCCTTGGCCCTGGCCCAGAGACCCTCCTTCTGCCAGAGACCCTCAGATCTGTCCCACTCCTGCCCAGGCCCCCATAGGCACCCTTGATGCGAACGATGTAGAGCTGGCCACGCCCACCCAGTAGGCCATACGCACTCTAGCCATGCCCACCCAGTAGGCCACGCCCACCATGGCCACACCCACCCAGCCCCCTGAGGGCAACCGCAATGCTGATGTGGCCCTCAATGAAATTGAGTTTGACACCCCTGATCTAGAAACTGAAAATGAACGAGATGAAAATGAAACTGATGGGATCCTCAACTCTTGCCCCAATAAACATAGCCACAAATACAGGTAGTCCTCGATTTGTTTAGTCACTGTTCATAGTTCAATGCCACTGAAAAGAGTGGCTTCCAATTGGTCTCCCCACTTACCACTGTCACTTGATCAGCATTTGGGTGCTTGGCAACTGGCATGTGTTTACGATTGTTGCAGTGTCCCAGCATCATTTGATCACCACTGTGATCTTTCCAGCTGTCTACCAACAAGCAAAATCAATGGGGTGGGTGGAGGGGGGGGGGAGAAGAGCTAGATTTGCTTAACAACCATATGATTTACTTAATGGCAGTGATTCACTTAGCAACTGGTCCCAATTGTGGTCATAGATTGAGGACAATCTGTGTTGGGCTTCAATTGCATCAAGTTCTTCCCAAGAACCTAGGAAGTTGTAATGTATCCGTGTAGTATATCTGTACATCCAAGCAGCATGACTTTTGTAATTGACAGATGGAAATGTTGTCAATGCACAGATTTTATAAGTGTTGTCCAACGCTTTTTGGTATGATAATCAGTGTGCCAATAAACACTGGGATGATCACTGCCAATTTATGCCATAATCTTTCAACTTCAATTTTCAGATGTTTATACTTTATGACCTTCTCCAATTCTTTGTCTTCTATCTACTATTCCCTGGCATTGTCACATCAATTATCCATAGTTTCTTCTTTTCAGCCATAGATAATCTGGTGGATTATGAGCCAAGACTTTTATCCGTTTGGATTCAGAAATCCCACAATATTTTAACCTGCTTATTTTCAACTGCTTTTTCAATTACATGTGCCGATCAATTGTTCATTATTGGCACATGATCATTTTTACAGATGTTCCAGTGAACCATTGTGACAATTGTGTTATATCATTGTTTGTTGTGAGTTTGAGAGAGCTTCTTGCATGAGCTATGGTCTACTGTTTCTTCCGCTTCTTTGTACAATCTGCACTTCGAATCATTTGACAATTTTCCAATTCTGGCCTTGATTGCATTAGTTCAAATAACTTGCAGTTTAGCAGGCAAAAGCAAGCCTTCGGTTTCTTTTTTTAACATTCCAGTTGTAAACTATTGCTAGATTTTATCTTTATCCATTTTCCCCTTGATCTTTTGTAGAAATTGACCGTGTAATGTTTTTACTAGCACTCTGGTTGTTTTTAGTACCTTATTTCAATATTCATGTTTCTTTTCCGTTCTTTCGGTAAGCTCTACTTTTTAACTTGCCTCAGTCCTTATTCTTAGCTGTCTTTTCCATAATCAGCTAATGCGCATTTTTCTCCTTTGACGGTTTGTTTGACCTCTGTCTCCATTTCTGTAGGGCAGGTCTCATCTATCAATATCACTGTGCGTGGGGATATAATGCAGAGTGCATAGGGATCAATTTTCTTATTTTTCAGTACAAGCTGTCCAGTTTAATGTCCAATTAATTCCAGCAGTGTGCAGCATAACAGGTAAATAATAATAATAATAATAATAATAATAATAATAATAATAATAATAATAATAATAATATGAAGAAGAAGAAGAAGAAGAAGAAGAAGAAGAAGAAGAAGAAGAAGAAGAAGTAGTAGTAGTAGTTGGAAGGGACCTTGGAGGTCATCTAGTCCAACCCCCTGCTAAGGCAGGAAACCCTATACCATTTCAGGCAAATGGCTGTCCAGTCTCTTCTTAAAAACGTCCAGTGTTGGAGCATTCACCACTTCTGGAGGCAGGTTGTTCCACTGGTTAATTGTTCTAACTGTCAGGAAGTTTCTCCTTAGTTCTAGGTTGCTTCTCTCCTTGACTAGTTTCCATCCGTTGCTTCTTGTCCTGCTTTCAGGTGCTTTGGAGAATAGCTTGGTCCAGGTACGATGCCTTTGATGATGTTTCCACCGTTCAATTTTGTCTTTATCAAATTTCTCATTCTTTGGATGTGTACTTTACTAATCACATTTTTAACTGGTCCATCCTTGATGTTATCCAACTGTACTTGCAGGCTTCACCCTGATGGTTTGACCATTTGGCATTTCAGATCCATTACTGCTCATGATTTTAACCCCATTTTATTGCTGCTGTGGCACATTTATCTAGGCCAAATTCCATTGCTATATCTGTGCTAAAAATTCTTACAATTTTTATCAGTGACTGGATTTTGATTTCTGATTTCCCATAAAGCTTCAGATCATCTGTATAAAGCAAAGTGAGATTTTACTCGCACTTTTGCTGTTTGACAGTCCAGTCAAAATCACTGAAAATGGGAAAGTGGGATGATAGCAATGACAAATAATAAGGGTAATAATGAGTCACCCTAGTTCATATTTTTCATTTCCTACCACCAATTCATAAAAGTAGCCAATATTTAAATTATATTAGTAAATTAGTAAAAATAATGGCTTTGATCTCTAGTATCAACCGGAATGTACTGTCATAGGACCATATCTCTAAAAGTATCAGGGCATAATAGTAAGAAGACTGCCTTACATATTATCTTGAAATATACTCAAGATATATTTTTTTAAAAAAGGTCATCAATTGAAAAGCATGTGATTTGAGCAGGCTGGAAAAGAGATCAATGTTCCTTGAGGTGTTCAACCACTTAGAGGTTCAGAGGCATGAACCTTACCTAGCTTATCAGCTTCTGAACAAGTCGAGCATGAAAACTAACTAAGATTAATGCTTCTCCCTGGTATATTGTGTCGTATCTCAAGCTCTTGGGTTTTGGGCAAGGCAGACACATAAGACTAGTGGTCCATAAAGGAAAAGTCATTGTGGATGAAAGTACTAAGACATCCATGTCTAATAACTTTTGCTAGGTCTTTCAAGGAAATGTATCGTGTTAGATTAATCTGCACATTCAATTCCCAGACATTCTATCTAGCTACAGTAGATAGCCTCCATACTGTTAGGATCTGGCTTCAAGTAATAGTTTTTACCCTGCCCACAACCAAATCTAAACATTGGTTCAGACTAAAGTGCTCTCACCTGACTCTGATAATAAATAAACTAATAACTAATGAAGTAGTGATAATTGATCAGGGTGAATGTCCTTTTGTATACTGATGATAAGGTGAAGAGATTTCTTTCTGGATATTCTAGTATGGAAAGCCAATTATAAGTCTGCATAACAAAAAAGCAACAACTTGGCTGTTTGTGGCAAATGCTGATCTGGAGCTACCCTCTGTTGTTATGTTTGTATGCTTTTCTTCCTTTCATAAATTTGTTAAAGAAATACAGAATGCTGAGAAGTTTGTTCCAAGGCAAGATGGGGTTGCCATATTGTTGGGACTGTCTCCTGCTTTGCATAACCCAAGACAATGCCACAGATAGATGTAAAAAAAGATTTGGTGAATGTCCAAAAACCACCAATTAAATCTGAATGTGTGCCAGTCACTAAGAAGTGAAGGCTTAACGCCAAGCAATCAGTACAAATCCCAGCCCATATTAATGGGAGGAGTAGAGAGAGATGCCAACTGGCTTTCAAATGGGCAACAGAGAGCAGATGGAAAGCTGAAGCACAAAAATAAATAAGTACCATCTTTTACCAGAAAGTGCTAGACTTGAAAGCAACTTCTGACTTCTGCACAGTTTCCCACTTCTAAACATGTCTGGTGTTGTTTTAGAGATGCAAAAACCCATTCTTATGGCTTAGGATGATGCTGATGGAAGTGAATACCTGAGTGAGTTATGCAATGAGATTTCGGGAACTGGCAAGGTATCTGATATTATTGATGTGATACTATTCTAGTAAGCTGCCCCAAAGCTATTTCTCTGTCAGGGCCAAATGAGCTATGTAACAGCAATATTCACATGACACAAGTGTTGAGATGCTTGTTTCAGGTTAAGAGGGAGACAGCAAAGGCTCAGTGGGTGGGATTATGTGTACTGTAAGATTCCAAAGCCTTTTATTTAAGATTACCAGCCCAAAGCCATGAGCATCCATTCCCAGAATGAACTCATATTGAATTCCTTTGGACTTAGACCCTGGTTAATATGTGTAAGATTTTGTCCATACTTTCCAACTGATGGAAGTGGGAAAAAGGAAAAGGCAAACTGTTGCTGTCCTTACTGTCGTTCTTCCTTCTCTCTCCCTCTCTGGTCTCATAATCACAAGTCAATGTAAATCATACTGAAAAGGGGACATCAGCTGCTCTGGGTAGTTTTCCCTGTTCACAATGACCATTATAGGAGAAGGAACTAACTGTTAATACCGTGTATGCCAGCTCATTTCCCTATTTAGCTTCCTGGACCCTGATTGAAGAAACACCACAGTTTGGCTTTTGTTTCCTTTGTGTCATCAAGTTGTCCTATATGTGATAGGCCAGTATGAAAACGTAATTGCCCCCTTAGATTCAGTAACTGGTTGTGCTATTTGGCTGCAGTTACTGCAGACAAACGCCTGGTGGTCAGTCTCTCACATCAGTGTATAGAAAGGTTGGTCTATTGTAGGGGTAGGCAACCTTGGTTCTTTTATGACTTGTGGACTTCAACTCCCAGAATTCCTGACCCAGCATGAGAGTTGAAGTCCACGAGTCATAAAAGAGCCAAGGTTGCCTAAAAAGGTAAAGGTAAAGGTTCCCCCGCACATACATGCTAGTCATTTCTAACTCTAGGGGCCGGTGCTCATCTCCGTTTCAAAGCCGAAGAGCCAGCGCTTGTCTGAGGAAGTCTCCATGGTCATGTGGCCAGCATGACTAGATGCCAAAGGCGCACGGAACGCTGTTACCTTCCCACCGTAGTGGTCCCTATTTTTCTACTTGCATTTTTTATGTGCTTTCAAACTGCTAGGTTGGCAGAAGCTGGGACGAGTAACAGGCGCTCACTTTGTTACGCGGCACTCGGGATTTGACCCACCAAACTGCCGACCTTCTGATCAACAAGCTCAGCCTCCTAACCCACTGAGCCACTGCGTCCCTGGTCTATTCCTTCATGCCAAACTGCTCCAGTTTAGTGACATTTGATGGTTTTCTAGCATGAACTCCTGGTTTCCTGGTTCTGCTAATAACAGGTGATTTAGGTCATGGCCAAAGCACTGAATTTGTTTTTCATCCATTCTCTGTGTTCAGAATCACTGTCTTGCTCCGTAGCTCACATTTGTGCTTCAGCTAATGTAAAGATCTTGGCTTGATTGCCTCTTGCAGATTTTTCTACAAGAATTCATGGTTCCTTCAATGACAGCAAATTGTCTAGGTTCTCAGAAACCAAATATGTAGTTTCTGCCAGATACAGTAACCTCCAACATTCTTTCAATTTTTTGGCAAAACCCGAAGCAAGCATCAATTTAGTGATTTATAGCTTCCATTCTACTAACAGTACCCTCTTATAAATATCACTTTGCCAGTGCTTTTGTAAATGGTGGAATAGTGAATACTGATTTTAGCCAAGGTGAGACAGATATGCAGATCCCTGGATTTTGTTCTGGGATATTTTGTGCTTTCTTGGGTAATCATACCGTACAGTATGTTGTGCTTTCAGAGTGAATTTGACAAGACAGACATCCCAGGAAATCATTTACTATATTGTTTTTCCAAATCTTTTCCATTTCCGGACTCTGTGATATACAATACTGCAGATTGATAGTGTCCCAGAAATTTAGAAATAGGTTTGTAGCCTTTTCCAAACTGGTGGCCATATATCACATTTTACAGAGATAGGAAGAAAAAAAAATCTTGGTGCTAAAGTTTATATGTATAGAATCCATGGTGCAAACTTTACTGTAAAGAAGAAAGCCAATTTGTGACTTGTACAGTTTGTGACTTGGCAGGGCTGGTTATGCTTTTAATTCAGTTAATTGAACTAGAAAGTTGATTACATTGTCACATTGGCATACCACAGTTTGGACTCTTCTTTATGAAATAAATGAAACAAGCATGGTGTTATTTGCTCATTCAGATTCTCCTTGTATATCAGGAAGACCCAAATAAATCTCTGATAATGTTAATTGGAGAAGATACACAAACATTCAAAAAATCCAAAATGAGGTTAATACTATGTATTTTCTTTGGGTTGTAATTTTAGACAGCAATGAGAATAATTGAGATTCGCTTTGAGAAATGTTTGAATTTGATCTACTGTAAGTTTGTTTGCTGCAAGTAACTTCATTAGTCAGACAAGAAGAATGTGATTTAGCACAGTGGCCCCCAACCTTTTGGGCACCAGGGACCGGTTCCGTGGAGAGAGGTTTTTCTGTGGACCAGACGGGGGATGGCTGCCTGCATATGGTGGATGAGGCTTCGCTTGTTTGCATGGCCTAATTTCTGGCGTGTTGTAAACTGATGCTGGTCCATGGATCGGGGGTTGAGGACCCGATTTAATAGCTGGATTCTTAATGTTAGTTTCAATATAATCTATGGATTAAAGAAAGAAGCGCTATCTCTAATGATGGGGTTCACACAACATTAAGGTGCTTCCTAACATACATCTGAAAGGTTTTTCTCTCATCATCAATTTTACCTAGCTTTAAAAAAAAAAGTGAAGTTTGACAAGTTCTTTACTTAAAGACACTTATTTAAGTACATCTGTAACTCACCAAAATCAATTAACTTGGTCTGTACCTGTCTATGCCTCACTGGATTTTTCTTGATTTATTGTACTGATGAAAGAAGATAAATATTTGCTTATGTTTATAGCATTTTACCCAAGTCTTTCAGCAAAAGGGCATCTAGAGTTAGTTATAAATATCCATAGTAAGATAAGCTCTGGGGTGGCTTGCAGTCTAAAAACCAGATGAGAAAAAAAGAGATGGGAAGGGAGGAGGGGAACAAAATTGTAGCCCAAGTTCCAGACTGGGAAAGGACAATTTAAGATTTTTAACAGAATACTTGCCAACTAAGCAACAGTTAAATTTGAGGAATGGCCAAGGCAGCAGCTCTGTAGTCTCAACAGTGATGGAATACCCCTTGCTTCTTTTTTTCTTCTTGGCAATTTGAAGGAATTCAGACCGCACAGGCTGGAAATCACATGATTTCAGATACTTCCCTATCAAGAAAAGGAAAACAAATGTTAGGAAGAAGATTTTCCAAGACATGCAATTTCAGCACTGGCTGGGAATTTTGCAGCTGTTACTCCCTGCAGGTCTGAAGGGATCCAACTGGGAATGGTTATGCTGGGTTTTCTACGGAACCGAAGAGGCTCTTATCTATAAACATAAATAGCTCAAAACAACAGTTTAACCGCTTGATGTGAATTGTCAATCCAAAATATTCAGAGCTCTGAATCTCCACTTTGCAGATGCCCCACCCCTCAAAGGAGATGGCTCATCTACCCATTCTTCATGTGTGTTCATTGAGTTCCTCAGCTGGATAACTTCTGTTCGCTGTAACTTGTTTTCCTAATTTTATTCTAAAGCTTTATTCCAACAACATAAATTTGCTGACTCTTGGACTGATTTTGGTGCCAATGACCAGTATTTTCCCCCTGTACTGCCCCCTTTTAATTTTTCTCTCAATTGCAGAATATTCTGACTTTCAACATGCCTAGCCTTTGCTCAAGGCGAATAGTGGCCAATCTTACTTTGATTCTTTCTGCTTTCTAGACTTTATTGTCCATGCAATTCCCTCAACATTCTTTCCAATTTGTCATTGTCTTTTTTTGAAGCATGGGGCTGGACAATGAAGCATTTATTACACATAGTGTTGTGAATTTGGCTGGCTTGATCACTGTGAATGGATGCTCAGGGCCCTTAACAAAAGAATTTTAATGCTCCTTTAATGACTCTGGATGGTCCCCTGATGAACTATTCACCTGCTGGGTGGAATCACAGATGTGTGCTCTGCAGGGTACCTTATGTGAGAAACAACAGTGGTGAAGCTTTAAAAAATTAAAGGTGGAGAAGAGTTATAGGGAAAAGAGGGGAAATGAGAAAGTGTAAATCCGAGTTGGATTGACGTAAAATTGCTAGTGTGAAAATTTTGGAACTTTGTGCCTGGGAAAATACGGAATGCGTTAGAATATTAAGCCTTCTGCTCACAGTGATTGAGCTTCTATGTTATGATAAACCATATTATGTTTAGTTTAGCTTGTTTTATGCTTAAGGCGTTCTGTGCACCAACCTTTATAGCTTAGTGTGGTTAGAACATTTTTTATGACATAGTATTAGAATATTTTATTTGAGCGTTTACACTTTGATCAAGGGTCAGAAACCATGTCTCCTTTTATTTTACTTTAAGGTTAGTTGGTTGTCTTACACCTCATTGTACACAGAACTTGTACATTCCAAGGATTCCCCTTAGATAATTATTCTCAGAAAACTTAAAGGAACTTGGCAAGGAAGGAAATTACTTATATGGAATGATGTGAGGAGGGAAATGAATTACTGAGTAAGGAGTTGGTATTGTATAGGAGGGGCTCATTGTAATGTATATAAACAATGCTGGATAGAGGGGGCCTAACAGCTTGCTATCATTGCTCTTGGGTGAAGAATAAAGAACTTAATTCATGCATCTGCCTTTTTCCTTGATCCCAGCCCAGAAACGAATTTGGTAAGGAATAAAATATTCCAACAGTGCCATGTGCGAGTTGTGCAGTGATGTTCAAACTATATTTTAGAAATCAAGACTAAAGGTTGTGTATGAATGCAGCAATATTCTCCCATAGAACAAATGTTACTTGTCTTAATATAGAAGTTTTTAAAATGGACAGAGAGGGGGAAAGGAGGAGATAGAATACAGAAAATCACGTCTCTGTCCCCTCTAGCTAGTAACTGGACAAAGGCCTCCCCATTATCACAGATTCCAAGTCAGCTTTCAAAGGAATTAAAAAGCTTGATCATTCTAAAAACCTTTCTAACATGTAGAATCCTCTGGTTCATGCTGCTAATGACTTATGGTGGATGAGCTACCCATTACAAAGTCCTTTATTGTAGATACACTTTAAAAACAGTAGGATCTAAAAGCCAGGAGTAGTAGCTATCCACTATGGTGCTTTTTTCAATCTAATACTTTGATGTAATTATTTAATGCAATTTTTACTCCAAAGGATCAAAGGGCCCTGAAATTCATTTTACTTGGGTATCTGTAATTTCAGTAACTATAGGAATACTGTACAAATATTAACAGTCATTTAAAAGCTCTGGCCACAGCAAGGAAAGGTTGAGTGATTTCCATCGTAAAAATTGTGCAGAAAATGAGACCATCAATCCCTGTTTAGAAAAGGGAACAAATCAATTGCAATTTCTTTGTCCTAAGCAAGTCTTTTTCCTGGAGACAGATTCCATCCAGGCCACAAAGTTGGCTCTCCTGTGATGGATTGGATATTGTAGCAGTTGTTGGGAACTTTTGCTTTATTTATAATGGTTTCTATTTAAATGTTCCACTGCTTTTTGTTGTAAGCTATTCAGGGCCTTGCTGGATTTAGTGGCATATCATAATGTTAGCCATTGTCCATCAAGGATGAAGGCCTCTTCCACATGTTTCCAACCAATACGGTTCTGAGCTTTCTTTTGCCAATTGGGCCCGTGATACTTGCTGATGTCGTTGATCCATCTTGTTTTAGGCCTCTTTTGTGGACACTTTTATCAAGGGGATCCAGTCTATGACTGCCTTGGTCCACCTGCCGTCAGTTCTTCTTGCTATGTGGCCAGCCCATTTCCATTTCAATTGTTTTACTCTCTTAATGATATTGTATATTTTCATTTGTTCTCTAATCCATGTGCAGGTCTATCTTGTCTTGTAATGCTGACCCTATATCTTTCCATAGCTCTTTGCGCTACTCATAGCTTTTGTATTGATTGGGAGGTTAGTGTCCTTGTTTCACTGGCATATATTAGAGCAGGTAGCACACACCGATCAAAAACTTTTCCCTTCGGCATAGGGGGAGATTGTTCTTGAAAGTTATGCTTAGTTGCTGACTGTCCACCAGCCACATTTAACATGCCATTCAATTTCCTTTATTGTATCACCTTCCACTGAGATCCATTGGCCAAGGTATATGCAGCAGTCTACTACATCTAGTTCTTCTCCAAATATATATAAAAAAATTCTTTCTTTGGTGAATTTATTAAACATAGTCTGGCTCTTTTTCAGGTTTATTTTTAAGCCAAATGGTTTTCCTGCTTTGTGCAGCTTTTGTAGCTCTTCTGGGTCTTGTGAGAACAACGTTGTCTGCAAGTGGTTTAAATAGGCACCATTAATTTTGATTCTATCTTTTGCCCAGTCTAGTTTGTGAAATACTTTTTCAAGGCAGGCTGAGAAAAGGATAGGTGATATTGTATTGCCTTGTCATGCACCTCGTTCTGTGTTGATTTCCACTTCAAGGTAAATTGTTGCCATTGTTTTTTTAATGTATTGATTTTAGTAAGTTTATGTAAGCAGTGTCTACACCTTGGTTGAGCAATGCCTTAATTATTGCTTGCTGGAATACTGAGTCAAACACCTTTTTGTACTCAATGAAAGCCATGTACAGAGGCAAGGTGTATTTGTTGTGCCTTTCAATGACTTGCTGAACAACCTGGATGTGATCCATTGTGCTGTAGCCACTTCTGAACTCTGCCTGCTCCTTTGGCTGTGCATCATTTAATGTTCTCAATGTTCTTTTTGCTATTAACTTGATGAACATCTTGTAGATGACTAAAAGGTTTATTGGGTGATCATTCTTGTGTATAAGAATTAGTTTAGCATTTTTCCATGCATTGGGTAGTTTTTCTTCTCTGAGACATCTTGAGAATAGTTTTACTAGTATCTTGTGTAAACTGTGAACACCAGCTTCCAGCATTTCAACTGTAACACAGTCATTTCCTAAAGCTTTGCCATTTTTCATTGATTTTATGGCACTTGATACATCCTCCACTGCGATATCTGGCATTTCCCCTTTCCTAGGTGTTGTTACTTTTGAGTGATCTTGATCTTTGTATAGCTTTGAATAGAGTTTTCCAATTATTTCTAACATTTCCTGCTTTGTTCTACACACAGAGCCATCTTCCCATTTTAATGCAAAAACATTTTTTTGTATTTATAAGCTTGCATTTTGCTCTATTAATCCCTTTGCTGACTTCAATTGCCTTTTTCACAAGCTTCACCTTAAACTGATGAGTTTCTTCTTGTATATGTTTTTGTATGGTCTTGCAAAGTTCAATGTACTCCACTTTATTAGTGAAACTTTGAGTATTCTTCATTGTCCAAAATCAAATAGTTTCATCAGAGATTTTTGACTGTACAAAGTGTTTTTCTGGTGATACTATAGATGTAGCAAATTCAAGGATGTTTTTAACTATTTCTTCATTTTGATCCATAATGTTCCTTTCTTCCAATAAAGCAAAGTGATTTGATAGATTAATCTCAAAATCACTATTCTCCTCTAAGAGTGGCATATGAACTGTAATAAATGAATAAATAAATACGTCCAAACTTTATTGTGGATTTAGGTTAGTACCAAATAAAATAACCATTATATGCAGCGATAGTCATCCATATATTTTAATACAGGTATATCAAATTTACTCAGGCTTTTTCCATAGAAGTGATCTTGCTACAATACACCTTTACAAATAGCACACAAAATTTTGCAGCTAATAGGTGATTTATTTAGAGTTTCAATTTGCTAGCAGCTAATTTGTGAGAGCCAGTTTGGTCTTGTGGTTAAGGCATCAGGCTAGAAATCAGGAGACTGCGTGATCTAATCCTGCCTTAGGCATGAAACCAGCTGGGTGATTTTGGGCCACTCATTTTCTCTCAGCCCTAGGAAGGAAGCAATGGCAAAATATTCCTGAAAATCTTGCCAAGAAAACTGCAGGGATTTGTCCAGGCAGTGGCTAGGTGTCAACTGGAAGGCACACACATAAAAGCTGTTCATTTACATAAAATCCATTTGAATACTCAGAAAAAAAAGGTTGCTAATAGTGAGGATGACTGCTAAGCTTTCTTTCCATGGAATAAAACAGAAAAAAAGAGGTATGCTCTTTTGAATGGACAATTCATTTACAGAGGAGAGGACTTGCATCCCTAATTCAAATTAATCAGCCTGGTGACCTGAGCAGATTGTTTCCTTCTGTAATGGATTCTTGTGTGTCTGGCATAGTGCTTAAGTAGTACATAGCAATTTAATAACTTGCTCAATAGCTCCAGGTGCTGACACACACCCCCTTTTCCATCTGTTCCCATTAGTTGGACAGGGTCAAGTTGTTGGTTCAGAAAATCAAATTCTGATTGGCACATTGGCAGGGATGATGCCATCAGTTTTAGTTAACGGAATTCTTCCGCTTCATTGACTCTATCTGCAAAGTTATGTCCCTAAGTAGGAAGCACAACTAAAACCTTTCATAATAAGCAGGATTCCATATCACCCTGCATTGGGGTGGTCAAGGCAGTCATTAAAGCCAAATAGAGTAGTGATGGAAGTGTATTAATATCATTCCAAACAATGATAGATACTTGTTGCCCTTTATCTTCATTTTAATTTGTTTTGATTTATTACTTTTAGGGCTGAGATCTCCAAAGCCAAGATAACCAATAATATTGTACTATATAGGAAATGGGTTGGTTATCAATAGTCATCATTAATCTTTAGAAAATTGTGGAAGCCCATCTTTTTTTTCCACCATACCTTCGAGAGCAAATTTTGTTCTAGTTTTTGTGTTATTTTCTAATTAATGTAATTAAAATTATTTCTGATTGCTAACTTAAATAATCAGATTTATGGCACTGCTTTTAATATTTCTTTTTACTATGGATTTTGAATGGTTGTCTTGAATCTATTAATTTAGCAACATGCTATGTTATATCATAAATTAATACATCAAATATAGTAGTGCGAAGGAAAATTTTAAATATGAATTCCTGGAGGCAGTTTCCCCCACCCACGTAACTCTTTAAAACACATGTCTTGTTAAAGAAATGTAATCTTTTCCTGCTATTATATGTTTGATAGCACTGCTCATTAACTTCTATTTTTGTATAAATAATTAGCTTACAGTATAATTCCAAAAACACTGGGGAATTCCTGAAAGCTTGGCATTTTGACAAATCAGACATCAATAGAGATAAACCACATTTACACACTATTCAGAAGAAACAATAAAAAAGCTAAGAAGGAAACAAAGACCAGAATACATCCTCCATGGCAGCCTATCCCTAGATAAGCAGGAATTAACTCAAGACAAATATTCAAGCAGAAAACAATACCCAAACCTAAGAACTACCAAAGAGAAAACCACACCCTCCCCCAATTCTGATAGAGCAAGCTACCATATATAAACAGGGAGCAAATCACACACTCACTACTACTGATGATGTTACCTAGTCAGCCAATGAAAATCTGCAAGCACACAACCATGCTCAAAGAACATAGCTTACAATATTCCTTACACCTATGATACAAAACTTTGAAAATGATCTTCAGTATCATTTATTCACACTGTCCTCTTCTATATAGTTGACTTGGATAGGATCTGTATGGTTAGAATATCTCCAAAGATTATCAGGCTAGAACCAATGTATCCATACATAAATAAAGGTATCTCAGACACTCAAGGCTATCAACAGCCAAGCATCCATTAGCATGGAAAGACAAAAAGAAATGTTGATTTTAAATGTTGGAACATTACTATATAAGGCTTTTATTGTTTTGCACTGCTGTAGGTAATCAGCACAGGCAGGATTTCAAAGAGGCAGAGGAACTAGAGATCAAATTGCCAACATACGCTGGATCATGGAGAAAGCTAGAGAGTTCCAGAAAAACATCTACTTCTGCTCCATTGACTATGCTAAAGCCTTTGATTGTGTGGATCATAACAAACTGTGGCAAGTCCTTAAAGAGATGGGCGTACCAGACCATCTTATTTGTCTCTTGAGAAACCTGGGCCAAGAAGCAACAGTGAGAACTGGACACGGAACCACTGATTGGTTCAAAATTGGGAAAGGAGTCCGGCAAGGCTTTATACTGTCGGCCTGCCTATTTAACCTATATGCAGAGCACATCATGAGAAAGGCAGGGCCAGATGAATCAAAAGTTGGAATTAAGATTGCCGGAAGAAATATCAACAACCTAAGATATGCAGATGATACCACTCTAATGGCAGAAAGTGAAGAAGAACTAAAGAGCCTCTTGTTGCGGGTGAAGAAGGAGAGTGCAAAAGTTGGGTTGAAACTCAACATTAAGAAAACCAAGATCATGGCATCCGGCCCTCTCAATTCCTGGCAAATAGATGGGGAAGAAATGGAGGTAGTGACAGATTTTATTATCCTGGGCTCCAAGATCACTGCAGATGGGGACTGTAGCCAAGCAATTAAAAGATGCTTGCTCCTGGGGAGGAAAGCCATGGCAAATCTAGACAGCACACTAAAAAGCAGAGATATCACCCTGTCAACAAAAGTGCGTACAGTCAAGGCTATGGTCTTCCCAGCTGCAATGTATGGCAGTGAAAGTTGGACAATAAAAAGGCTGAGCGCCAAAGAATTGAGACTTTTGAACTGTGGTGCTGGAGAAGACTCCTGCGAGTCCCTTGGACTGCAAGGCGATCAAACCGGTCAGTCCTGGAGGAGATCAACCCCAACTGCTCTTTAGAAGGCCAGATCCTGAAGCTAAAACTCTACTTTGGCCACCTAATGAGAAGGAAGGGCTCACTGGAGAAGAGCCTAATGCTGGGAAAGATTGAGGGCAACAGAAGAAGGGGAAAACAGAGAATGAGATGGCTGGATGGAGTCACTGAAGCAGTAGGCATGAGCTTAAATGAACTCAAGCAGATGGTAGAGGACAGGAAGGCCTGGAGGAACGTTGTCCATAGGGTCGCGATGGGTCAGACACGACTTCGCAGCTAACTACAACAACAACAAGGTAATCAGCTGCAGTGTTAAAGCTTTTTGTGTCTTGGGGTTTTTTGTTTTGTTTTGTTTTGTTTTGTTTGCATACAGATCCTACACTAACCAAGTCATGTTTGGGAGCCATCTGCCAAGTTTAGCTGAAAGTCATGTTACAGAACAAGTTTATACATATTTATGATTTATTGCCTACTTGGGTGTGAAGCTTGATACTGTAGTACGTGCTAATCACATATTGTTGGCAATATATGATAACCAAATGACATAAACAAATGTGGGTTTAATTCTGAGGATTTGCAATTCAAAATATAGGATCTTATTTTGAAGACCATGGGTCGAATTTCTCCAGATCATGCAATTTTAATTATCTCTTGCATGTGGCATTAGCAAACAATGATGTTGCATTTATGAGTTATTTAGACTTTTAGTTTTGTGTTTCATAATACATTTCAATATTATTTTATTAAATCAATAAAAGGTTTTTTGATAGGATGCCAAATCCATTCTTGCTGCAACTTCATTAATAGTATATTAAGTTAAGAATAAAGTTGTCCAATTTCTGAATATGCTAGCAAACATGTTTGTTCTGGAACAATTCTGAACAGAACCAGCAGAGAACAATTACTAATAAAGAATGAGACATGCCACTCAGAAGATCTTGTGAAATTGAACCTCAGTTGCTTTAGTGCAATTCCTATTTACAGAAATATGAAAAAAACAGAATGCAGAGATTAATAGAGATAACCAAATTCAATGTGTCATCTTTCCGATGTGCTGGAAGCTGACACTTTTAAGAGCTGTAATCCCATCATATGTGGGGGCATCATATTCAGAAATTTTGGACTGGCTGGGCTGTCATGAGAAACTAGATGCATCTATTCAAATCCTCTTTACTCCACATGTATTTTCTTTACAGAACTGTTTTAGAATACCGCAATCTTCAGTAGGGGGTACAGTTATGGGGAAAAACCTGACCAAATCTTACAGAAGCTTTCTGTTCTGAAAAAAGGTAATCTGGAGATACAAACATTCAAAATTTACTTAAATGACATTATTTTGTTCACTTATTTGTAAGACTGATTGGGAGCAAGCAAAAATATTTTATTAACTTACAAATACAATTCCCCCTACTCCACAATTAGTTTATTATGAAAAGGTCTGGAATGACAAGAGATCATGATGTGATATTCGGGATAAGGCAATGGAGTGACTTAATGAAAGGACTAGTGGTCACCACGATGTAAAAAAGATGTCGAGACTCTAGAAAGAGTACAGAGAAGAGCAACAATGATGATTAGGGGGCTGGAGGCTAAAACATATAGGGAACAGTTGCTGGAATTGGGTATGTGTAGTTTAATGAAGAGAAGGGTGAGGAGTGACATGATAGCAGTGTTCCAATATCTCAGGGGCTGCCACAAAGAAGAGGGAGTCAAGCTATTCTCCAAAGCACCTGAAAGCAGGACAAGAAGCAACGGATGGAAACTAGTCAAGGAGAGAAGCAACCTAGAACTAAGGAGAAACTTCCTGACAGTTAGAACAATTAACCAGTGGAACAACCTGCCTCCAGAGGTGGTGAATGCTCCAACACTGGAGGTTTTTAAGAAGAGACTGGACAGCCATTTGCCTGAAATGGTATAAGGTTTCCTGCCTGTGCAGGGGGTTGGACTAGATGACCTCCAAGGTCCCTTCCAACTTTATTATTATTATTATTATTATTATTATTATTATTATTATTATTATTATTATTATTATTATTATTATTATTATGTTGGATATATACTGCTCAAAAAAATAAAGGGAACACTTAAACAACACAATGTACTGTATTTAATAGTAGGATGTCTTATTTTCTGTTCCCTTTATTTTTTTGAGCAGTATATTTGATTCTATTTTTTGTTCGTAGTGGATTCTGGGGAAAAAAACAGCACTCTAAAATGGATCAATTTGAACAGTTGTAATCCAACACATCTAGAAGGTGGCAGATTGGGGAAGACTAATTTTGTGGGTTCCACACAATCATTTCAAGAGCCTATTCTTTAGCAAGTAATTGCAGTGGCGTAGCGTGGGTTGTCAGCACCCGGGGCAATTTGCGCCCCCTAACCCGGTGACGTCATGGCACCGCCGAAAAGACGCGCCCCGCAGCGGCGTAGACTTTCCAAGAAGAGTCGCGCGCATGCGGGATGCTTCCGGGTCCCTCTCGAGGGCGGCTGGGCGGGGCTCCGACCTGCAAGAGCCGCTGCATTCAAGCTCGCACGTGAGCCCCGCTAAATAAAGCCACGCATGCGCACGAAGCTAGGCCAGCCGGCCGGCGGGTCCGTCTTCGCTCGGCCAAGCCTGCCGGGGCGCCTGCGGGGCGCTTGCGGTTGGCCTGAGCCTGGGCGGAGAGTTGGGCGCTTCTATTTATTTTATTCAGTTTATGTGGCCGCCCATCTCACCTGCCGGACTCGTTTCGCTTTGCAAGAAAGAGCAGCTCGAGAGCGGAGCCAAGCCGACTCTGTGCAGCCCTTGGGGCTCCCTGAGCAGCTCAGTGCGAGCGCGCCCCCCCAGATGTTGCGCCCGGTGCAGCCGGCCCCCCCTGCACCCCCCACGCTACGCCACTGAGTAATTGGTAGACTGGTGGAGGAACTCTCTTTCAGAAAACCAACCATTTAGAAATACCAGCTTTTTCTTTCTCTATCCAGCTATCCTAGAGCAGAGGTAATGTGAATACCAGCAAGAAAGGCAGAAACTCTTGAGTATTTGGAATAAACATTCCAATAAATATTCAGAGTTTAGTGTCTCAGCGCCATAGTTAACTGTTGATGCATTACGTTGTAATTGCAGGGCTATTGAGCAAATAGGTAGGCTTGCAAGTCAGAGCAGAAGGGATATCTCAGCCTCTGGCTGTTTTACTGGAAGTGACAGGTTTCAAAAAGCAGGATTCTTCAGCTGTACCTGCTGTCTTCCAGAAGGTATTAGCATTAGCAGTGCATTAGCTCTCTGTCAAGCTTTGAGATGGAATGTTTTGAAAGAACTGGACTCTCCCTTTTTACTCAGCGTCCTTAATGGTCTTGGAGAGTATTGTACCAGGTTTCGGCTATGACGTGACCTGTGCAGGATGTACACTATTTCAAATTTCACCTGCAGAAGCCCCTCAATCAGTGGGTTTGTATCAGTGGTGAATTTGGAAAGATGAATAAACCCAGGGATGATTTCTTGCTCCTGGTAATGTTCAGAATAGCTTTGTTTAATGTGGCCTGCATACCTGAAATCATCCAATTGGATGCAGAAGCAGGATAGGAATTGGCAGTAGGGACAACAATGTTATGCTTATATAATTTTTTGCCAGTTCAAGGACAGACAGCACTTTAACTGAGCTTTGGACTCTCTGGATCTCTGAACTGCCTGCTAATCTGTTTTTCATTCCCTTCCATGCAGTAGACATTTGTAGGCTGGAAGATAGAACTGTTTCTTTTGCTTCAGACATTGTCAAATTTTCTTTTTTCGTTTTTAAATCATCTTCTAAAAACCAACCACAAAATCTGGTTTGAGTTCACTAATAGGAGTAGCATGTTACAGTATGACAGATGCTGTTCACACAACACCCGAGAATGAGATTAAATGGGAGGAGTTGTTAAAAATTAATCATCAATTAATCATTTGAATCTTCAGCATGAAGAGTGATTCCAATATCCTAAAACGGCAACAAACAACAATTTCAACCATTCTGTCAGTTCATCTTGAGGAATGTTAGAAACAGGGCTTTTTTTCTCATAGAACGCTCAGAACGGAGTTCCGGCACCTTTTTTGGATGGAACCTTGTAGGGTAGGCATGTGTGAGTTCCGGCACCTTTTTCTTTTACAAAAGAAGCACTGGTTAGAAATATAACTATAATGACCTATGTCTCTGTTTGCATGACATGTATTACAGTCCAGTGGGATCCTTGATACCATTATTTTCTCGTTTTGTGAGATAGTTTCACCAAATTCAGAGGTTTACCTGCAATTGCATGCGTAGTATGACATGAAGCAGTTGCCATTTGAGTTTTGCAGAACTTATGGGGAGCTAGGTATATAACAGAGCTGGAGAGAACTAGTGCTCTGCTACCAGGACTTTCCATAGCAAGCAAGGTGATGGTTGGAAATAAGAAGGCTGGGTAGGCATGTTTGGCTGGATTTGTGCTATAACAATGACCCATAACAATACAGATGATTTAACCACTTGTAACATAGTTTACCAACCTAACTAGGGTCACACAATTTTTTAAGCCAAAACCTGCAAATCATATTTTGGGTTAAAAACCATGTGAATCCAATCATAAGAAGGCAGAAAATGGAAAAATGAATCAAAGAAATAAGGGATGTATGAGGAATAAATACTTCAGCAGAGAAAAAGGTTGGCTGGATGCCACATTGCTGCTCTCACAGACAGCAAAGGCTACTGCTCATTTCCTCAAATCTCTACCGTTTTTGCTGGCATCCAACAGGAATATTTGTTGTGAGGATTCTGCATACTCCCTTCTTGGGGTGCTGAAGTGTCATAAATTATATATACACAATCATCTCTGTTCAACAGTTCTAAGAGTCTCCTGGGGAGAAGAAGAGACTGTTTTTCTGGTAAAGTGGAATCAAACTCTTGGGGGGGGGAGGGAAATGCCACACTATAATAAATATAGCAGTTTGTAGTAGCACATGCACTATTTATTGCAACAACTTTTGGCTGCTTTTGCAGGCTCAAATGACACTGATGATTGTTTACTTTGGAGCAGCCACTAAGGCAGCTGTTTCTCTGCCAATTTGCCAAATTCATCATCGCTCAAGAGTGTGGGATCTGTGTTAATTGACAGACTGCTGCTGTTCACACTGATAAAAGTTGCTGGAGACCTGATTTCTTTACATTCAGTTCTATCACATTTAATACCTGCCTGAAAACAGTTGTTCATTAGTGTTCTGATGATGATACTTAGTTTGGGTAATGAAACATCTGCAAAAAAACTAACCAAGTTCAAAGAGCACCAAAGACCCCTCATTTAATCCCTTTTTGAATATTCTCCTTTTTTAAACATTTGCCTGTCCCTCTTCTCTCCCGCCCCCCATACATATTCCCTTACACATCTACCCAATTAATGCATCCAACAACTTGGGCTCTTATTCACAAACACTAATGGTAATTATCTTAGTGTTTCTAAGATAGAGGGTGTCTTAGAAGGTGTCAAACTATTCTTAGAGTTGTTAGAGGGCCTTACACTATTCTCCAAAGCACCAGAGGGCAAGGCAAGAAACAATGGAATTAAGGAGAAAGTTCCTGACAATGAGGACAATGTAACCAGTGGAACAGCTTGCCTTCAGAAATCATGGGCGCTCCATCACTGGAGGTTTTTAAGAAAAGACTAGACCAGGGGTCTTCAAACTTGGCCCTTTTATGACTTGTGGACTTCAACTCCCAGAATTCCACAGCCAAGACGGTTGCTTGTCTGAAATAGTATAGGTTCTCCTGCTTGAGCAGGGGGCTGGACTAGAAGACCTCCAAGGTCCCTTCCAGCTCTATTCTATTTCCTGGATTGAAGGTTCACTCACTCAGATAGCATTAGGTAGTTTGCTGCTTTGAAGATCTCTTTATACTTTAAATTTAAATGTGCTTTTTAGAGAGTGGTTCAAGCACAAACAGTGTTCCTTACAGGCTTTGGCGAGGCTGTGAGAATGATGTCCTCTTCTGCAGATTATGGCATTCCACTTGCAGGTCACCCACAGAATCCCTCCAGACCCTGTGGAGTTCCTTTTGGGAAGTTGCCCCCTGGATCTCATATGGACAATCTCATGGCTTTGTCTGGAGAAGTTCTATTAGCTTGGGCTTAGTGCCAGGCTGTGAGTCTTTGCCTCTGGATCATCCCTACAGTTTTATGGAGGCGTGTTATTTTCACTGCACCAGTTTAATGCTAAGGTGTCAAAAGCAACGTACTGTTGCCTGCCATTAACCAGCTTAGGGGTGCCTGCAGTATACTGACTGACTTAATATATTGTACTTAGGAAGTTTTTTATTTCACAAATTAAATTCTGCTGTTCTGACTTCTGATAACAAGAATGTAGCAAAAATAACCCTTTAAGAAGCAAAATGTATTATTTTAGCCCATTCTCCCAGTTTAACATCACCTTTTCCACATCTGTAAGAAATTATAAGCTAGCATTCATAAGTACTTTTTACTATTTCAGCTAAGCCACATGCTTGCCAGGAAGCATTTAATTATATCACATCTGTTGTTTATTAGAAATTAACTTTTATATCTCTTTCACATATATTGAATCTTTTATTTTTGCACCCCTAAAACTGATCTCCCTCAGGAAGTGTGATTGGGTTTATCTCAGGCTTATAAACTAGAAAACCTTTTCCAAACTTTTGAACTCTTAATTTACAAGGGTGTATTACTAACACATAACAAATTCTTGCAAGTCTGATTCAGAATTAATAGGAAACCACATTTTTTGTTATATAAATCAGCCTGCACAAGTTTCAGATTTTATACACTAACTGTAGTTCCTCGTAGCATCTGGACAGATGGATTCAGCAAGCATACTTAGTAGTAAATGTCTGGAATACTAATACTAATCTGGAAGGCCACATGTTCCCTATCCTATGTGTTACATTTTAGCTGATGAAAAGAAATATACAGTACATACCAACATTTAGGTTAATTTTTGAATAAGAGAAGCAGTGTTTGTAAATGAATTATGATGCTCTTCTTGAATGCAGTATAGCTGTTGTGAAAATTTAAGGAATGAATTAATTAGTCTTTTGCATCAACTTTTGCTGAACATGACACTGTGAAAAAAATGCCTGGAGGAAATAGGGTTACTGAAGAAAGAAAAAGTCAAAGGATTAATAAAGTCAAATGGCTGGGCTAGGTCCATTGACCAATGTACCTCAGGAGTCTGTTGAAAATTAAGCAGTTTTGCAGATCACATGGCATGGGGCTTGTAGTAAACCACCAAAGATTTTGTCATTGTGATAGTCCAAAATCCAATATTCCCCCTTCCTTGTGTTGCTAGGATAGGAAAGTACATAAATGACAAACATCTGTGATGTTGAATTCTATAAGATCTCAACAATCAGGAAATACATATTGAAATTAAAGTTTTGTTGAGTTGTTGGAATGCATGTTCATAAGTGGGAGAAGATAGATAGATAGATAGATAGATAGATAGATAGATAGATAGAGAGAGAGAGAGAGAGAGAGAGAGAGAGAGAGAGAGAGAGAGAGACAGACAGACAGACAGACAGACAGACAATGGATGGATGTTACATCTTCCCATTCCAGAACCGAGCTATGGATTAAATAGCTGCAGAGGCCTTCCAAAAAGGCCTCTGATGGCAAAATGCAGGCAGGGGGTGCCACAGAAGTGGGCCAGCGAGGAGAGGCAGGTGTCAATTCATGGGAGGCCTAGTACGTGGGTGCGGGGCGTGTGGGGCAGCTCCATCCCCGCCCCACCCTAGCTTGATTTTTAGGCATGTGCCTTGCCCCAAAACTAGGGCTTATAATTTTGGGGTAGGGCTTATATTAGGCCCACCCCCAAAAATGAGTCTAGACCTTATTTTTGGAGTAGGTCTTGGTTTCGGGGAAACACAGTATATGCTTGTGCCTAATAATAATAAAGGTACTATCCCAAAGTTGTTTTTATTTTCATTGAAAATATTTTCCCTATATTTCAGAATAGCTCTAGTAGCATTAAAATTAAAAATTATGTTCTAGGGAGAAAAAACTGCATATATTGACTTTGAAATAGGTTTTATTATTTTCAGATATTCATACTCTTTTGAATTACATACTAGTATTTATTTAAGGAAACTGAGTCCTGGACAATGCGCACTCAGGCGCACTCAGGCGCTCGTGACCTCTCGTCTTGACTATTGCAATGCTCTCTACATGGGGCTTCCCTTGAAGACCACTCGGAGGCTCCAACTGGTACAGAATGCGGCCGCGAGAGTTGTCTTGGGAGTTTCCCGGTACTCCCATGTTACACCTTTGCTCCGTGAGCTGCATTGGTTACCAGTTGTCTTCCGGGTGAGGTTCAAGGTCTTAGTGATGGTCTTTAAGTCCTTACATGGCATGGGTCCGGAATACCTCGGGGACCACCTGCTGCCGGCGTCGACTCCCCTCCGCCCTGTGCGTTCCCACAGAGAGGGCCTCCTCAGGGTGCCTCCAGTCAGAGAATGTCGGCTGGTGGCCCCCAGCGGGAGGGCCTTCTCTGTGGGCGCTCCGGCTTTGTGGAATCAGCTGCCGGTTGAGCTCCGGATGGCACCGGATCTCCACTCCTTCCGGTGCGGGTTAAAGACCCATTTATTTGAACAAGCTGGCCTGGCCTGATGGGGAGTTATTTAGGGTTTTAATATTTATATATATTTTCTATTGTTTTTATTGTGGGCAATAATTTAATTCTTTTTTAACTTTTGTATTTTTGTAGTTTTATGATATGCCCTGTTCACCGCCCTGAGTCCTTCGGGAGAAGGGCGGTATAAAAATTTAATAAACCTAAACCTAAACCTAAAACTAATGCTCCAATTATTCGGTTGACTAAAGATTTTATGTGACTTGTGACATATGACTGAGTTGCCTAAAGTTGCAGACTACGCAGAAAATGAGTACAGTGAAACATGGGCATCCTTTATTGAAATTATGTGTAAAACCTGACTATATATATAAATATAGTATATGTACTTAATCTGTTTTTTCCTTCTGTTTTGTTTAAATAAATAAAAGTAAAGCATTATTATGGAAATATTACTTCCTATGTAAGAATAATCATCAATCATAGCTATATTGAAAGGGTGTTTATATGTAACAAATATTGTAATTCAATTAATTTTAGAATTAAACCAATGCAACAGATGATAATTTGCAACAGGTTGCTGACTTAGTCATTAATACTGTAATAGTGAAAGTACAAATACTGAGTATATTCCTGACTAAATGAGATGAAATTGTCTCCTAGTCCAGTGCTTCCTAACCTGGGTAAATTGGGTAAAAGTGGTTCTTCTTTGGATAAAGAACTCCTTAATGGTTTTGCAGAGTAAATGACTGAACTTAGGTCAAGCAGCCTTGCAAAATATTATTTGAAGAAAAGAAGAACCATCTGGAGTCTTTCTGGTTAACAATTCGCAGTAAGTATCCTGTGTTAGCCGGGGAGGCTAATATGCAATTATTGCTGTTTCCAAGTGCATATATGTATGAAGTAAGATTTTCCATTTAGGCTTTCATAAGCAGCATATAACAAAACTGTTTGCTGAATCCTGAAAATGGTTTTGAGCCCTTCTGTGTCTGCTTTTTTCCCTTACAATTCTTACAATTATTTGAGTCTACTTTATCATTGAATGATCACACCATTTTTTAGTGGAAATAAGCAGTGTGTGTTATTTACACCTAATAATTGCATGTGCATAACTTTCAAGTTAAATATGCAGTTGCTCACTGTACTATGGAAACTGACATATGCTCAATGTAGTTCATTGGTGGTATAAAAAAGTAGAGATTATCTTCATACATTAGGCTAAATTCAGTTAATATTGACCTTGTTTAGCGTTTTGTGATTTGGAGTGTTCAAGTCTTCCCAGCCAGTTTGGTTATATATATTGGTAGTTCAATGTATTAATCCGATAAAATGAGTTCATTTGATCCTCAATTGAAGAATGTTGTGCAAACACAGCCAGTGCATTGTGTGAACTCAGGAAATTGCGTTAATAACCTCAATCACAGGCCAATTAACCTTGGATTAGGATTTTGTGTAACATATAGGTGTAGGTTCATTGATCTAGATTTTTTGATGCTACAGATGCAGATCGGATCCTACTTGTTAGGAGGCAGACGAATGCTCTGCCTTCATTATTAGGACTACGATCACTCAGTCATGGGCAAAGTACTAACTTCTGATGCCACACAGCTATGGGATGTGACACAAAGTAAGAAAAAAGTGCCTTGCCGTATTATGTCTGAAAAGGTGTGAAGTTACATATCTAATTGTGAACCTCACAAAATGACTTCGTGGACTTTTTGGAAATCACAGGCAACCTGACCTGCAGGGGCAGGGAGAGGGCAAGAAAGGAGAAGAGGAAATTATGCAGTTTTCTCCAGCTTGCTGCCATGCAGAAATATTGTGACATGACCCTATTTTGCTGGAAATAAGGTGAGTCACGAACCAACCCATCCATCCAGAGCGAATGATGTTGTAATATCATTCTGAGCTTCTAAGAAAGAGGTGGGTGATTTTCTGCAGGCTGTGTGCAATCCTGAATAACGTTTCAGGTCAGGAAGCGATGCAATCTACGAAGAAGAAAGAAAGAAAGAAAGAAAGAAAGAAAGAAAGAAAGAAAGAAAGAAAGAAAGAAAGAAAGAAAGAAAGAAAGAAAGAAAGAAAGAAAGAAAGAAAGAAAGAAAGAAAGAAAGAAAGAAAGAAAAAGAGAGAAAGAAAGAAAAGGTTGCGGGCAGGAGCAATGTTTTTCTCCCCCCCACACACACACACACCATCCCCCTGGATTTTAGAGGCTTTTCTTTCCTCTTTGACCGTCTTAAGTCTATTGCAGAGCCTCTACTCGCAAGAAGGGTTAGCCTAGTTCTGAAAGGAAGGAATGGATCCACACGAAACGACGGATCGTACATAAGAGTGAATTTGCCCTTTCACCCTCAAGAAACCCTTCCCCAGTTCCCTTCCCGCACCCGCAGGATGACTGGCAGGAGCGGCGGGGCTCCCTCACCCGCGACAAATAAAGGGAATCTGAGGGAAAGCAGCCGCTTTCTGCCCTGACGCGCCCTTTCTTCCTGAATTCAAGGGCGGCTCCGAGCGCGGAGGCCGGCAAGGAGGCCGGCAGTCACGTGCCGGCAGGCGGCGCTACGGCTGCTCTCGCTTCTCCGCGCCGCCGCCGCCGCCACCTCCAGCTCCGGCTCCTCAGTCCCAGTTAGGGCATCCACCGGCGTCGCCTCGCACTGGGAGCGGCCGCCCGGGAGAAAGGATGCTCCGCCGGGCGCGGCGGCGGCGAAGGCGCAGGAGACGGGACTACTCGGGGGCCGCGCGCCTTTTGTAGCCGAAGCCGCCGCCGCCGCCGCCGCCTCCTCCATGGCGAGCGTGGCGGCGGAACCCCCCGCCAGGTTTGAGCGGCCCGGCCCGGCTTGGAGGAGGAGGAGGCGGCGGACGAGGACGCCCGGGGTCGACGGTGCCCGGGCCCGCTTTTACTCCCGTTTCGCTGCGCCCTAGAAGCGCTACGGCGGCGGCGGCGCTATGGCCGAGATGGAGCGTCCAGACGAGGCGGCCCGGCTCTGGCGAGACGCCGCCCTGCGCGCCAGGAAGCTGCAGAGCAACCTTCAGCAATTGGAGCTCGAGCTGGGCTCCCGAGGAGAGAGCGGCCCAGAGGCACCGCTGAAGCTGAAATCCTCCAGCAGCAGCAGCAGCAGCAGCAGCCGCCGCCGCCGCCGCCGCCGCCGCCGCCGCCCTCGCCGCTGGAGGCATTGAACCTGAGCGGGCGCGGCCTGGATGAGTTGCCGGAGGGCTTGTGCGCCGCCGTGGGCAGCAGCCTGAGCGTCCTCTCGTTGCGGAGAAACCGACTGGCCCGTCTGCCCTCGGCCGCCGCCCTTCGGCACCTGGGCCGCCTGGCCGAGCTCGACCTCAGCCACAACCGCCTACGCTGCCTGCGCGACGACGGCCAGGCTCTGGCGCTCCTCCGCGGGCTCCGTAAACTCAACCTCAGTCACAACCAGCTCGGAGCCGAAGGGAGCCTGCCCGGCGGATTGGGCGAACTGCGACAGCTGGAGGAGCTAGATCTGAGTTTCAACCGCCTTAGCCACCTGCCCGCCGAGGCCCTGGCCCACCTTCGACAGCTCCGCACTCTGGACGTGGACCACAATCGGCTCTCTGCCTTTCCTCAAGCGCTGCTGGAGCTGGATGCCCTGGAAGAGCTGGATTGCTCAGGCAACCGGCTCTTGGGCTCCCTTCCGGAGGGCATCACTTCTCTTCGGCACCTGAAAATCCTGTGGCTCAGTGGCACCGGCTTGGTGGCCTTGCCTGAGGGCTTGTGCCAGCTGGGTACCCTTGAGAGCCTCATGCTGGATGGGAACCGCCTGAGCGTCCTGCCTGCTGGTTTTGGCAGCCTGCAGCGTCTCAAAATGCTGAACCTCTCATCCAACTTACTGGCTGATTTCCCCGCAGCTGTGCTGGCCCTTCCTGGCTTGGAGGAGCTCTACCTCAGTCGCAATCAGCTTACCCTGTTGCCCGGTGGGCTTTGCCAGCTCGGCCAGCTACGCACGCTTTGGCTGGACAACAATCGCATCCGCTACTTGCCTGATTCCATAGTCAAGCTTCATCAGCTGGAGGAACTGGTACTTCAGGGAAATCAGATTGCCATCCTTCCAGAGGGGTTTGGCCAACTCAGCCGTGTGAGTCTCTGGAAAATCAAAGACAATCCCTTGATTCAGCCCCCCTATGAGGTCTGTATGAAGGGCATCCCTTACATAGCTGCCTACCAGAAGGAACTGGCTCACTCTCAGCCTGCCCTTAAGCCCCGTCTCAAACTAGTCCTCATGGGCCTGAAAAATGCAGGCAAGACTCTGCTTAGAAAGTGCCTCATGGAGGAAGAGGAAGAGGAGCAGGGAGAGTTATCTTTCGGTTCAGCTAACAAGAATTTTGAAAGAACCCAAAGCAGGGGGTGCTTCATACCACCCCTGAGAGACCTGCCCCAACCTCTGTCTCCAAAAGCACAGCCAAACCACTGTCCCATTGTGGAACAACCCGAGGCTTCCCCTTTGTCTGTCTCACCTCTGAAATGTTCTTGTTTAGGATATAACTCTACTGAGAAGTGGGATGTGTTCAGTCAGTCCCCCAAAGTTACCGGTCAGACCCAGACAGGAGGCTCTGCTGCTGAGCAGCAGGATGATACCCCATTGTCTCCATCAATTAAAATACCTAGGGAAACCTGCTTGGGGAATTACCCCCTGAGGTCTCCAGGCTCACATGTCGTGGGGTTGCCAGGCAGCGGCAAAGGTATTGAAGTAGCGGACTGGACAGCAGATGTAAAGAGAGGTCTAACCTTCATTGTATATGAGCTGGCAGGAGACCCAAGTTATGATGTGATCCAGCCGTTCTTCCTCTCTCCTGGAGCCCTCTATGTGTTGGTAGTAAACCTGAGCACTTACATGCCACAGTGTTTTTATCCTTCTGTGGGACACTTCCTTCACTGGCTGGGAGCAAAGGTGCCCCATGCTGTGGTATGTATGGTGGGCACCCATGCAGATCTCTGTCCTGAACGGGAGGTGGAGGAGAAATGTTTAGACATCCACCGCCAGATTGCCTGGCAGGAGAAGTGTGACTATGAAGGCCTCCAGATTCTGGCCCGGCAGGTGGATGAAGCTCTGGGGCAGGATTTTGATTTGCGCTGCTCCAGTCCCCATGTTGCTTTCTATGGGGTATCAGACAAGAACCTACGGCGCAAGAAAGCTCAGTTCCAGTATCTGCTCAACCACCGTCCACAAATCCTCTCCCCAGTTTTGCCTATAAGCTGCTGGGATTGTGTTCAGGTCTGCCGATTGCGAGAGAAGCTCCTTTCGGTGGCAGAGCACAGAGACATCTTTCCAAATTTGCATCGGGTTCTGCCAAGATCCTGGCAAATGCTGGAGGAGCTGCACTTCCAACCCCAAGCTCAACAGCTATGGCTAAGCTGGTGGGACTCCGCTCGGCTTGGCCTGCAGGCAGGGCTGACTGAGGATCGTCTCCAAAGTGCACTTTCCTACTTGCACGAGAGCGGCAAGCTGCTGTATTTTGAGGAGCACCAGACCCTGCGAGAATATGTTTTCCACAATTTGCCCAGGCTCATCGACATTCTCAATGTCTTCTGCCAGCATGATGCCTCGGTATTGCTCCAGAAACTGCTCAGCAGCACCCATGTGGATGAGATGAAGGCCACACAGCTCCACCACTATGTGGAAGGATTTCTGCTCCATGGCCTTCTCCCTGCCCATGTTATTCATCTGCTTCTCAAGCCCCATATCCAAAGCAGAGAGGACTTACAGCTTCTGCTGGAATTGTTGGAAAAAATGGGACTCTGTTACGGGGTCAACAAGCCCAAATCAAAACCCTTGAACGGAGCCACAGCATGGTACAAGTTCCCCTGCTATGTGAAGAACGAGATGCCTCATGCAGAGGCATGGATCAATGGTACTAGCCTGGGTGGGCAGTCTTTTGGGGCAGAACAGCTGCAGATTGAGTACAGCTTTCCCTTTATTTTCCCCCCTGGATTGTTTGCTCGCTACAGTGTGCAGATTAACAGCCATGTGGTTCAGCGGTCAGATGGAAAATATCAGATCTATGCGTACAGGGGGAAAGTGCCGGTAGTTATAAGTTATAGGCCTGCCAAAGGCACCCAACAACCAGATACCCTGTCTATTGCTAGCCATGCATCTCTACCAAATATATGGACAGCTTGGCAAGCCATAACCCCACTGGTGGAAGAACTAAATGTCCTGCTTCAAGAATGGCCAGGCTTATACTATAGCGTGCATGTCCTCTGTTCCAAGTGCCTTAAAAGAGGGTCACCCCACCCACATACCTTTCCAGGTAAGAAATTTTAGCTGATTGTCAAGATAACGTCTCCTTTGCATTGAGTTCAGTTTACTGGTTGGTATATGGACACAGCTATCTTGTTTTCTTGTTAAGGTGCAAAAGTGTCTCACCATTGTCTCAGCTAGGGAGGCTCAGCTAATCTCAATGTACGCATAGTTGTACTTTGACAATAAAGGTTCATTTCATTTCATTTTGGGATGATTTTGAACTTCCAAATACAATCTACAGTCTTGGGATTTCCTGGTTTATTTTCCATCTAATTAGCTCCCATTCTGTTTAGCTGTTGTGAGTTCAACCAATTCCATGCGGCCAAATTTTAGATATGCACAGTGTTTAAGTAAAGACTGGTTTGCCAATAAGTGCAGGTAGTTGCCTGTAAAAAGGTAGATATAGGGAGCCATTTTACTACATATCTGCATGATTTTTTTTTATTAAAATCCCACTTGTAGAGGATCACATCTTGATAGGCTGATTGTCGCAAAAAAAAATGTTGCAAAAAAGAAAAATATATATCCAAATATAGGTTTGATGCTCTGTACAGGCAATTTATTTTATCCAGATGAGAAATTTCAGCACCTCCCAGTGTCCTAGTACAGGTGGTCCCCAACTGATGACTAGCTGAGCCCAAAATTTCTGTTGTTAAGTTGTGCCCCATTTTGCAATCTTTTTTGCCATGGTTGTTTAACAAATAGCTACAGTTGTTAAGTGAATCATATGGTCATTAAGTGAACCTGGCTTCCCCGTTGACTTTGCTTGTCAGAAACTCCTTGGGAAGGTTACAAATAACAATCCCAGGATCCCGGGATGCTGCAACCATCATAAATACATGCTGGTTGTCAAAGTTTGATCACGTGACTGTGAGGATGCTGCACTGGTCATCAGTGTGAGACCTGATCAGAAGGCACTTTTTTCAGTGCCATTATAACACTGAACCATCATTAAATGAAAGGTTGTAAGTTGAGGACTCCCTGTAAATTGTAGAAATGTAATAGAAGTTCTTTGTGTTACTTGACATAATGGCACGTAGGGATATATTGAAGAAGGTAAACATGAGTGTTCAAATTGTTGTGCAGAATAGCTTGGCACCTATATTACCTTATCAAATTTCAAATGGGACTACAGTATGTGTAAATGGCTGTCTGTGTCTTTTCCCAAAATAATCCTGAAATATTTTTGGTGACTTCTCTTTGACTTATTGAGTATATTGCTGTGGCAAATTATTACTTAGTAAGTAATCATTAATTTACTCTTTCCTGTTGAGTAGACATTGTAAAGCAGGGGTGTCAAACTCAATTTCATTGAGGGCCGCATCAGCATTGCGGTTGCCCTCAAGGGGCCAGGTGGGTGTGGCCTGGGTGGGCATGGCCTACTGGGTGGGCATGGCTAGAGTGTGTATGGCCTGCTGGGTGGGCGTGGCCAGCTCTACATCGTTCGCAATCAAGGGTGCCTATGGGGGCCTGGGCAGGAGTGGGACAGATCTGAGGGTCTCTGGCAGAAGGAGGGTCTCTGGGCCAGGGCCAAGGCAGTGGGGGCCGTTCCCTCACTGTTTCCAGGATGGCTTCGCGGGCCGCATGAAACCACTTGTGTTTGACATGTCTGCTGTAAAGAAAAGGTTCTAAACTTTATGTAGAATGTTGATATACAGAGTGCAACCTGAATGCTGCTTTATTTAGCTCTGCAAGTATTCATTTCCATTCATTATTCACATTTTTATTGCTGCAGAATCCATATCCTTTCTTCAGGCGCTTCTGCAAATCGTTATGGTTGTGTTTGTACAAAATGTTAAGTTAAAATATGGTTGGCAAGGTTATGCGACCGTTGCTGTTTAATGTATGATTCATTGTCTTGAATCATTGTATGAACCCAGCCAATTTAATTAACTCGGAAAATAGCAGTTAAGTATACCAGTTTCTCCCCTCCCCCCCGTGTGTGTGTGTGTGTGTGTGTGTGTGTGTGTTACTACCCTAAATCTTAATAGGCCTGTAATGTTTGTGGCATCCAAACCTTGTGCAATTGGAAATCAATTGGAAATTTCTTCTGTTCCCCAACACCTCTTTTATAAGTTTGTGCCTAAAACAGATTCTTCATAGATTGCCACCATGTGGCTTGTCCTCTTTCCAGTGTCATAGTGTGATTGACTCCCCACTTAATTTCTCTATGTGGAAATGGATGGGTGTATGCTTGCTGCCTTCACCTCAGGCAGTCGTAAGTTGTACAGGCCTGATGAATAACATGCTAAATAATTCTGAATGTTTTTGAATGTTCATAAAGCAAACAGCCTCAAAATGTTAAAAAAAATCTTGATTGGCTTTCAAAGAGTGTAACGGAAGCAAATAATATCTCATCATGACTTTCATCTAAATCACTTGTTAAGGGGGAAATTAAAACAGTTCAATAAAGTGGAGCCTATTTTTTCTTCTGGAAATTTGATCATATCTTGAAAGACTGTTGAAAATGCTTAATATAGGGTTTGTTTATGGATTTATGATACAGCTGTCATGTATTTAGTCATTAGATTTATATCTAGCCTCTCATTCAGGAATTCAAGTGTCAGACATAACTCTTTCCTCTTATTTTTCTCTCAATAGAAACCTTACGAGGTTCTCACCTCTCCTAATCCAGCATTTCCATCAGTACACCAAACTTGCTCTCATTGTGCAAAATCTATTTCTGTATACACTTCTAACACATTGCGTAGCTTGCCTAAGCCAATATAAATAGCCAATGATTTTGATGTTTATTTATTTAACAAGATTTTTGTATTTCTCCAGTCTCAGTACATTGGCAATTTGCACTAAAAGCTCTCTACCCATAAGCTAAAAGCCGACCAATGGCTCCCCAAGAGCCAGAGATAATTATTTAAAGTGCATTGTAGCACAAGATAAAGTGCACCGGATATACCTATGGGGTAGTGTCTTTGACAGTGTGGGAACTACCTCAGAGAAAGCTTGCTTTCTTCTTTCCTGTCATGGGGATAAAATCTTAAAGCAGTCCTGTATATCCCTATTACGTAATATATAGCATTTATAGGCAGGAGTATAGACTTGCAGTTAGTAAGGGGCAGTTTGTAGATCATTCTCATCTAGGCACATGGTTCAGCATGGAACCTTTCTGCTCAAGCATACTAATTTCCATTCCATGACTACCAAAAGTCATCATTGGGTTTGGGTTTAGCATATACATGCCTTCTTGCTTTTTAGTTCATCAGAGTAGAAAGCCATAGCGAAAGGCGAGCTAAGGCAAATTCTGGAACCGTTTTCTGGTTGAGGCTGGAGGTGGTATGCATTATACGTTCAGATAGCATGCCAGTGGCTAATACTTGCTATCAACACTTTTTGGGGAGAAAAACTTAATATGTATGTGCAAATGTATAAAAATACTGTATACCATCTATAGTGCCATTGCCATGTGCTAGGCAGCCTCAGCCACAATATTAAAGCTCTTTGCCCTGCCCAATCAGTTGATGTCACACACTTTGCAGCTCTCAGCTGTGTCCAAGGTTACATTATATTGTAGGTCTTAAAGGGAGCCACTGGGGCAGTGAATTATCTCTCTTTTTCTAGATTCACTTCTTTCAGAATCTGAGAAATGGTTGTGAAGACCTCTGAACATAAATTAAGTAAGACTGTGAGTCATTGTTCTGAAGAATTGCTAAACGCTATCTCTACCCCAGCTTTTAATTGTATGAGTAGGAGAGACAGTTGACCTACCCTTCCTTCCCCCATACCTGAGACATGACATGGTGTGGTGATTACTCTAAATTTTCAGTACAGTATGACATCTGATTTTCTGATAATGGGTTGTCTTGAATTTATCACTTTTACATCATGATTGGTACTTTTTTGATTCTGTAGTGGGAGACTTGAGTCAGAACATCAAAACAGTATTTTTGGGAAATAGAACATATGCTGGCAAAAAGTCAAGACAAACATCTGATCTTAATAAGCAATGCGTTTAGAAGGGCTTTCTTTTAGGCCATTCAAGTACTTGAGAATGTGTTTCATTAAGATGGAGAAGAAAAGAATTGAGCAGATTTTACTTTGTTCAAATGGTACGTTTTTGACTTGCTAGAAATTTCCTTATACAGGGATATGATAAAAATATTTTATCATTGCTATTCCTGTATGTGCTTTTGGTAAATAACTCTGAAGGACACAGTGATAATTTTAAGATTTGCTTTTGGTAATCTTTGATTTTTTTTATTGTAGACAACGCCTGGATACCAGAACTGTCTGGCTCTGCAAATGTGGATAATTTTTCATGAAAATATATCCCATTTAATATTTCACATTTCTTTGTTTGGTAGCTGTGTAAACTAGAACATAGGGATTATTCATGGTAAGATGTATCAGTTCTCATTCTCAGTTGTGTTTACAAAAAGTGAGATTAAGAACTTCCTAATATGTTGATAGCATTCTTGGAATTTTGTTTATTTTCAATTTAAAATGGGTTTATCTAATGGAACTACAGGTATATATATAAATAGTCATTGTTCAAGAACAATTGAGAGAACACCCATTGTATGATGGACTGTACATTTATCTTAGGGCCCTATTTGTTCTTTATTTATCCATCTAAGTTCCCAAGAGATTTATTGCCAGAATGAGCCTTCTCATTGAAAAGCAACAGAGCTTACTGTTCTTGCCACTCATGGCTAAAGGTGAAATACGGAATATATACTCGTTTTTGACATGATCCAATAGAGGTGTGGGTGTGTGTGGGTGTGTGTACACATATACGTATTACATTTATATGCCGCCCTTCTCAGTATCTAAAGATATAGTTAGTTTTTCATTGAATAGGCAGTTTGTTTCTATGACCATGTTGCCAAAGTAGCATTCAAAAGAGCATCCCAAAGTTGAGATCATTCCATATCAAAGTATTCTAAGGCAGACATGTCAAACACAAGGCCCGGGGGCCAGATCTGGCCCGCGAAGTGGTTTCATGTGGCCCGCGAAGCCATCCTGGAAACAGTGAGGGAACGGCCCCCACTCCCTTGGCCCTGGCCCAGAGACCCTCCTTCTGCCAGAGACCCTCAGATCTGTCCCACTCCTGCCCAGGCCCCCATAGGCACCCTTGATGCGAACGATGTAGAGCTGGCCACGCCCACCCAGTAGGCCATACGCACTCTAGCCACGCCCACCCAGTAGGCCACGCCCACCCTGGCCATACCCACCCGGCCCCCTGAGGGCAACCGCAATGCTGATGCGGCCCTCAATGAAATTGAGTTTGACACCCCTGTTTTAAGGTATCATATTTGAGATGTCCTGGATCACTTTTAATTTAATTTTTAATTTAATTTAATAACCTTTATATACCGCCCTTCTCCCTAAGGACTCAGGGCGGTTCACAGGGCAGAATAAAATAGCAAATACAAACATTAAAAAAGATTAAACAATTGCCCTAGTTAAAAACAATATAGATACAACGCTAAAAACCCCCAGAAAAATTAAAAAGCGAAAGATAAAACAACCCCAACACAACCCCCCTCAGGCTAGGCCGGCTTGTACAAACAAAAATGTCTTGAGATCGCGACGAAAGGAGCGAAGATCGGGCGCCGTCCGGAGCTCTACCGGTAGCTGATTCCACAGCTCCGGAGCGCCCACAGAGAAGGATCTCCCCCTGGGGGCCACCAATCGACATTCTCTGATCGGTGGCACCCTGAGGAGGCCCTCTCTGTGGGAACGCACAGGGCGCAGGGAGCTTGATGCCGGCAGCAGATGTTCCCTGAGGTACTCCGGCCCCATGCCATGGAGTGCTTTGAATACCGTTACCAGTACCTTGAATCTCACCCGGAAGACAACTGGCAACCAATGCAGCTCACGGAGCAGAGGTGTAACGTGGGAGTATCGGGAGACTCCCAACACCACTCTCGCGGCTGCATTCTGTACCAGTTGGAGCTTCCGAGTGGTCCTCAAGGGCAGCCCCATGTAGAGAGCGTTGCAGTAGTCCAGACGAGAGGACACGAGCGCATGAGTGACCGTGCATAGATCATCCCGGCTAAGATAGGGCCGCAACTGACGCACCAGGCGAACCTGTGCGAAGGCCCCCCTAGTCACGGCTCCTATATGATCTTCCAAGGTGAGCCGTGAATCTAGGAGGACCCCCAAGTTGCGAGCCCTATCTACGGGGGGCAATAATTCACCCCCCATAGCTAGAGGTGGAATGTCCGAATAAACCCGGGATGAAGATATGCAGAGCCACTCAGTCTTGTCGGGGTTGAGCTGGAGTCTGTTCCTCCCCATCCAGACCCGAACCGCCTCCAGGCAACGGGACATCACGTTGAGGGCATCACTGGGGTGGTTTGGGGTCGAAAAGAAAAGTTGGGTATCATCAGCGTACTGATGATACCCAACTCCAAAGCCACGAATGATCTCACCCAGCGGCTTCATGTAGATGTTGAACAGGAGAGGCGAGAGGACCGACCCCTGAGGAACTCCACAAATGAGAGACCTCGCGGTCGACCTCTGCCCCCCTGCCAACACCGACTGCGAACGTCCCAAGAGATAGGAGGAGAACCACTGTAAAACTGTGCCTCCCACTCCCAATCCCCTGAGACGCCGCAGCAAGATACCATGGTCGATGGTATCGAAAGCCGCCGAGAGGTCTAATAGGACTAGGACAGAGGAATGCCCCCTGTCCCGAGCCCTCCAGAGATCATTCACCAGCGCGACCAATGCCGTCTCCGTGCTGTGCCCGGGCCTGAAACCCGATTGGTACGGGTCTAGATAATCCGCTTCATCCAGGACCAGAGGGAGCTGATGCGCCACCACACTCTCAACAACCTATTACCTATTATTTTCAAGACATAACTATACATGTCAGTTCCTAGAATACAACATCTCTGATGCTGTGGTAAAGCAACATGCTGGATGTATGTAGCATCCCAGTACCCCATTTGCATCTCTTCTTAATGCCTTGAAATTGTTCAGTTAAAATTCAGCAATGACGTGGCTATAAGATTGTAAGAGCGGAAATCCGAATGACTTATTTCCCAGAGCTTCCTGCTTTCCAAACTTCATTTTTACACACCTGGAAAGGCCAGAATAAAACCCAAAGAAAATTTGACCATCCCTTTTGGGACATCCTTTTGAATCAGTAGATCATCTCTTGCGGCTCTCCAAAATCTTGATAGGCTTAGGTGCACAGTCTCTGAACCTGCAGAGGATGCCCTTCTGTGCTCTAGTGTATAATGTGAATTATTAAGATGAAACAAAGAGCAAAGCTATCATGAAAAAGTAATTGCTCTCTTATCTCTCATCCATATTATGTGAAAGCAAAGGAGTTTAGCCCAGTGGTTATGAGAAAGTCCTGTGATGTGTGTGATGGTTGTTAAGTCACACCTGTCAGATCCCTAGCAGTCATTCAGCACCTCTTTTATTGGTAAATTCATTAGGGTGGAGATTCTTTGATCTCCTTGCTAACTGCCTCTTGGAACAGTGTGGAAGTTGCTACTTGCTTTCCTGGTACAGGAATAATGTGTCCATATTCCAGCCTTGTAATATTTTGCAACCACTATTCACTTTCACAGGCTCGAAGTGAAGCTCATTAAGCTAATTTAGTTTAGAGTCATTGGGAAGTCTTTTTAACTGCTTGTTCCAGATTAAATAATTGATTCTGAAAGTTCATCCTTATATTTCCTTGTCCTGGCATTTGAGATGATGATCCAGCAAAAATGTTTTCCATGAGAAAATGGAACAAGTCTTCCTTCATGCAAGTATTTTGGATAGTGCATAGGAAGAATGAGGGAGATTGGCTACTTTTAAGGCTGTAATTGACGTTGCAGGATTGCCCTCGCTCTATCTGGCTACTCTGAGCCTCCATGTCTACTTCTCCTTTGGCTGGAGAAACCATACTCTCCCCAGTAATCAAGTTTTTAGGATCAAGGAAATGTCTGAGTGAGCATATTTTAAGTCTGACAAAAGAGCCTTGGTGGAGCAGTGGGCTCCTTAAGTAACACCAGCTGCCTGCAGTTAGTGCAGTTTCGAGTCCCACCAGGCTCAAGGTTGACTCAGCCTTCCATCCTTCCGAGGTAGGTAAAATGAGGACCCAGATTGTTGGGGGCAATTAAGCTGACTTTGTAATAATGCCGTGGGGGCCCCCCCGAAAGCCCTAATAAGCAGGCATATACATAGAATGAAGGCTATTGCTAAGCACATTGATTTGTGCTTTAGATTGTAAGCCGCCCTGAGTCTTCGGAGAAGGGCAGGATATAAATGAGATTTTAAAAAAAAGTGAATCTGGCTTCTCCATTCACTAACAACCAGGTTACTAACTTGTCAACTGCAGTGATTCGCTTAACATCTTTGGCAAGAAAAGTTGTAAAATGGGGCAAAATTCACTTAAATATCTCACTTAACAACAGGAATTTTGGTCTCAATTGTGATCATAAGTAAAGGACTACTTATACACAATAAAAAGCAATTCAGCAACAACAGTGTTCTAGGTAGTAGTAGTAGTTGTTAGTTGCAAAGTCGTGTCCAACCCTTGTGACCCCATGGACAACATTCCTCCAGGCCTTCCTGTCCTCTACCATCTTCTGGAGTCCATTTAGGCTCACGCCTACTCCTTCTTCTCTTGCCCTCAACCTTTCCCAGCATTAGGCTCTTCTCCAGTGAGTCCTTCCTTCTCATTAGGTGGCCAAAGTATTTGAGTTTTGACTTCAGGATCTGGCCTTCTAAAGAGCAGCCAGGGTTGATCTCCTCTAGGACTGACCGGTTTGATCGCCTTGCAGTCCAAGGGGCTCGCAGGAGTCTTCTCCAGCACCATAGTTCAAAGGCCTCAATTCTTTGGCGCTCAGCCTTTCTTATGGTCCAACTTTCACTGCCATACATCGCAACTGGGAAAACCATGGCCTAACTCCTCCCATCTGAAAAAAAGCCCTCTACCAGGAGTATGGAGAAGAGCCCTTAAAAACATACTCTTGTGAATTTCTTGAAAAGTAAATATTTAATCCCATCCAACTAATAGCAATTAGTTCAACAAACACTGACAGCCAGTGTTTTGAAGTTCTGGAATTCCAATTCAGAATTCTCACTGGAAGCAAATTAAGCTGCCTGCAGTCCAATTGCTCCCATATTGATTCCTTTTGTTAGTGATAGTGACTACTAAACAAAACAGGTAATCTGCTTTGCCTTGTTAGGATGGTAAGAAGCAGAGATCTCCAGTGTAAAGCTAAGCAAATTAAAATCAAGCTGCCTTTGATCTGTTGCATTCTGAGCACTACTTACAGTTTCTAGCTCCCTTTTTTGATGGCTCATGTAGCCAAGACTTCACTGCTGAAAAATTGGGGGCAAATGCTGAAAAATGGCAATTTCCCCATTTATTTCAATTGTGCACTAACTTTCAGAAAAGTAGAAAAATGTGAAAAAATAATATATCCTATAAAAAACCTGTCCTCCACTAAAATAGGGAAAGGAATGGAGAAGCAGAAAATTCTGTCCTCTGATGATATTACCAGAGCTTTTTTTGTAAAAGAAAAAAGTGCCGGAACTCACACATGTCATACAACCCGCCTTGCCTACCCTACAAGGTTCCATCCAAAAAAGGTGCCGGAACTCCGTTCTGAGCGTTCTATGAGAAAAAAAGCCCTGGATATTACTGTCCCATTGCCTTTGGCTCTGAAAAAAATAAATTGTATAAACCCTGCCAGCAAGAAAGAGCTTTGGAGAACTAGGATGCAGGCAGAGCGATACAGGAGATTCAGGTGAAAAGTGGACTTTGATCTTTAACTCAATGGACTTTGCAGAGTTTGAAAGTGAAAGTGCGTAGCAGGCAATAGTGGGTGAAAATGGCGGATATTTATATTGCTTGTAGTCATTTTATAAGAGTTAAAGTGCGATAGATTTAATAGCTTATTGTTGTTTGCATATGGTAGATTATGATAGTTTCTATTTTTATACCTTGTATTTAGCTCTGGGAAGTTGGGGAGGGGGAGGGAGGGAGGTGTTGGGGAGGGTTGGGAAGAGGGGAGGGGGTTGGGAGGGGTTTTGTTTTGTTAAAGATAAAATGTACTGTAAAACTTTTCAATTAAAAAAAAAAAGTGCAATCCCCAGCCACAAATTGAAAATTTGCCTCTCTGAAGGGTTCTGAGTTACCATCATATCAAAACTGGCCTACAAAATCATCATGCAATATCACTTTTATTCAAATTGTGTTTTGTCGCATAGTTTTGTACAATATTGTTTTTTTAAAAAATATTTTTTGTACTAAGATGTTATAGTAAGCCACACACTGGAATCTGTTAGCTCTGTTAGCAAGCCTTAGGAACACAAGACATAAAAGTTTCAGTTTAGCCTTCACTCTGTTGGGCTAATTTTCCTCAGGCAGATATCTTTTAAATGTAACTATAGCTACAGGTAAAAATGCCTTTGAATCAAACACATCTTCTGATGATTCCATGAATATAACCAAAGCTGTAGGTTAGACTGAGAAGTTAAAAAAAAACAGCTTGGAAGAAGGGAAAATAAAAAAAACATATCCATACTGTTGCTACAAAAAGCACATAGCATGTCCAGGCAGCCAGTAGGATTCAAAACAGACTTTGCTGCAAATATTGAAAGAGCATTAAAAATCAAGAGAAATTATTGACTTCAGTTGTGGTGTTTCAGAACTGGATCTTCCCGTGTAAAGCAACAAAAAAAGACATTCTGTTTTCCAACAGAAAAGCTACTGTGAAACATTTGCTTGATGGAGTTTTAAATGATGAATTCTATCTTTATGAGGATCTCTATCTGTTATTTCTAATGAATAGGTCCATAAAGTTATTCTGTTACTGGCATTAAATTGTTCGGCTGATCTCCAAAATGCAAGAATTGAGCTGTTTCATCCCAAGGCTAACAGTGAAGTAGAGAAAATATTTTACAGCTTGTTGGGGTAGGGACTTTATGAAACAGAAACATCCTGAAAAAAGTCCCACAAAGACAAATTGTACTTCAACAAAAATATATTAAGTGCCGCCTTCATGATAAATTGATTAATACAGATTTTTGATAATGTTGATCTTGTCATCATAAAAATAACACTTAGATTCTTCTAGAAAATTGAACCTAAAATGATTCTCAGTTCTCAGGACCCTAGTCTTCATTTCTGGAAAAAAATATGCTAAAAGCATTGTATAGCATTCTTTTACATTTATTTCCATGGGTTGCAAATCACATGACCCAGGAGTAGGTAACATGTTTCAACAAGCATATTTGAAATATTGAGATGATGCGTAGGCACACTCACAAAATGGTTGGCCTGGGAGACTTTGCTTGCATCATAGGGAGCAAGATGACTCATAAAAATAAAGATTTACAAGAATGTGAACTATCCTAATGGATCTTTGTGAAGTCAAAACACATTCCTTTAGCTAAATATAGTGTTTTTCTTGGGCAGTACTGTATATCAGATTTAATTTTAAAACATTACAATAATGCTTAAAAAAACAGGTAGGAAAAGATTAGAGTGGCAGTAAAAAGGATGCCTGGGCTACAATGGTACCGGCACCATTTTGTCTTCCATTATTGTGAATCAGTATTATTATTTATTCACATTATTGTGAATGAGGTATGATTACGGTATATGTTAAGTTTTTTCTCTAAGAAATAATATGAAGTTATTTTGATTTCATTTCTGCAATTTTGTAATGACTGACATCACTAATCCTTTTGCCATTATCAGTAGATATAAGGATTTTCTAATTAGGTTTATTTTAAAAGAAATTTGTTCCCTGTTAAGCTTGTCTTGTGATATGCAAATAGAAATCACAGATTATAGAAGGTAGACATGTGATCTGAGAAGATAATGGTAAACTGATTATTTTGATTAATTTTTGAACAGCTGTTAAGTCATCCGCTTGAAAACCATTAGATAGATTGATATCCTAACCATGAATAATGGAACACATAAGCATCTTTAATAAAAAGCTTTTATGGGGAACTGTGGCTGTTTATATGACTTCTCCATTCTTTCCCAGAGAAATGCAGTGTCCTGATAGTAACAGAAATGTGTTTTCCAGGGATTCAAGAATAGGCAAAATAATTATAGATGTTTTGGATTACACCTTCCATAATATCTTAACATTTTGGGGCTGATGAAAGCTGAAGTCCAAAATATCCACATGACTTGGTAAGCTACTCCAGATCTAGCGGTGGTGCTCTCTGAGCTTGGTTGCTTTCTTGCAGACATTTTATTACCCATCTAGGTAATATCAATGGTACCAGATCTAACCATTCTTCCAGTCAAGAAGCCATAGTCTGCTCTGTGAGGAGATACTTTGGAATTAGTTGCAGTTATGCTCATATATGTAGTTTTTAATCTGTGTGGGCAACGTAAGTATGTATTTCAAAGTTACAGATACCTGAATATTTGGGAATCTAACAGTGTACCATCTAGGGGAAGTGTGATTGGCAAACTTGAAAAGAGCAAAAAGCTTATTTTGATTTTTAACATCAAGAATAAATTGGTGCTATACAAATATCCCATTTAAAATGCTTCAATTATTTATTTGATACTCTTATTTGGACTGGGTTATTTAGAGGACAGTTTTTAAAAACATAGGTTCTGTATTAAAATTAGTTTGATCTTGTCAAGTCCTAGGACTGTTTCCAGTACACCTGTGATACACCTGTGAACCATCTGTCTTTCTTCAGAAATTTACAGAATAGAAATAAAGCTCAGGGGACAGAATCCAGTGATGGAGAAGGAAAAAAAGTGTTAGAAATAATGTCTAAAGTGTGTGTTTATATGTACATACATACATTACATACCTCTGTGCATTTACTCTATTATGTCATAATAAAACTTCCTGTTATTACCATATCTCAGGGGTGTCAAAATGCTGGCCCACGGGCCGGTTGCATCATGCGGAGGCAGCGCCCACCTCAGCTCTGGCAATGCGAAAAAAGTCACGATACGTCGCAACACATCACGTGATATGGCGAGTTTGATACCTGTGCCATATCAGTATATTATAATGTGTAGCCCCTCCCCATGTTGTATTTATTTATTTATTTATTTATTTATTTATTTATTTATTTATTTATTTATTTATTTATTTATTTATTATTGGGACTTATATGCCGCCCTATCTCCCAAAGGACTCAGGGCGGCTAACAACAATAACATACAATAAATACAGAAGTTAAGATAAAATTAAAATTAAAGGCCCCTGTACAATAAATTAAAATTAAAATTAAAATAAATTAAAAATTAGAGTTAAAAAATTAAATAATTAAAATCCATCAGTCCAGGTCAGCCAGGTGGAAAAGGAGTGTTTTGAGGCCACGGCGAAAGGACTGGAGATCTGGGGCCATCCGAAGCTCAGGGGGGAGCTGGTTCCACAGGGCTGGCGCTCCCACAGAGAAGGCCCTCCCCCTGGGGGTCGCCAGCCGACATTGTCTAGCCGACGGTACCCTGAGGAGGCCTTCTCTGTGTGAGCGTACTGGGCGATGGGAATTCGTTCCCGGCAGCAGATGGTCCTGCAAGTATCCCGGGTCTAAGCCATGTAGGGCTTTAAAGGTAAGTACCAGCACCTTAAATCTCACCCGGAGGGCAACCGGTAGCCAATTTTAGTTGTTTTAGTCTACAACGGGTTTTTAAACTTGGCCCTTTTATGACTTGTGGGCTTCAACTCCCAGAATTCCTCAGCCAGGCTTGCTGGCTGAGGAATTCTGGGAGTTGAAGTCCAAAAGACATAAAAGGGCCAAGTTTGAAGACCCCTGGTCTACAACCTCAATTAGCCCCAACTGATATGGCTTAATAGAAATAGTAAGCCAAAACTACCAAGTCAGAATTTTGGCAAAGGATAAGATAAATGCTTGACAGATTGAAAATTAGGAATTAAGTAATTTACATCCTGATATTGAAAACCTCATTAATATAATTTTATAAAGCTTCCTTCTTTTTCACTAATTTTGAAATAATCTTTGAACTCTCCTTATTCAAGTGTCTCATCACTTACTCAGTTTGATTTTATTGTGCAAGAATGAAGATTGTTGACTAAAATCAAATGTAATTAACCTATCAACTTCTTGAAGAATTTTAATGTTTATTGGAACATTTTTGACTCTTAAATTTTGTACTTTATCTTCTAAATTTGAATTTGATTTGTTCCGTATACCTGTACAGATAGTGAATGAAGGCTGTTCTTTTAAAGTTGGTAATTTGCACAAAGTGATAAGCTGCTATTCGTTTCAACCATGATTTGTTAAAATGGCCACAGTGGCCTGATTCACAGATGAGATTAAGACATAAATTATGGCTTACCAAATACATTGCTTGACTTTACACATTGGGATATGTCAAATGCAGACAAACCACATTACTATATATAATCCCAGCTCATTTGAATGGCACTATTAAGTCTTCAGTGCAATTTTTGGAATTATAGACTATCTTGCTCCTCAGTGATTATACGTTGTAGTTAATTAAGAGTATGGATGCTGATTCTTCTCTTAACTTAATAGCCAATTCTGAATACCATTTGAAGTGATGGGTTTAGCTAACAGTGCCTGATTTCTGAGCATACAAAAGCTGTGTCCTCCTCTGAGAAATCCAGTGTATTTTGCCACTGTTCCTTTAGCTTAACAACTGCATTCCCCTTTCAGTTCTTTGTAATAATGCTTGTAGAAGCTGCTGCTGCATGCAAGCAATTTGGGTAATAAATAATGCACATCTAGTAATACTTGATCTAAACATGAAAATTGCACCTGCACTTACAGGCACAAAAAGTTCACAAATATATTGATTTACTTTCCAAATGTTACTTATTTGATGATGTTGGAACTCAATATGGCAAAGGTAATTTATAAAACTTCAAAGAAGTTTATTTTCTGTGGCAATCTTACTTTGCAGGTGTTGGATATTGAAGTGTTTTTTCCTAAAATTCAAATTGTCTCCTTTTTATTTGCATTGTGAAACTATTTCTACTGATTTGTGACCTTGTTAAATGCAATGAGATGGGGCAAGCACAAAATTTTGGCCTATTTTTTTTTAAAGGCTAGTGAATCATTCATAGGAATGAATAAAATACATCTTTACATATAAAAGCATAGCATCTTTACATGCTATTGGAAGACAATATTCTATTGGCAGTGAAGACAACTACAATGGAGTTAGACATTTTTTCTTAAGTATCTCGTGGGTTAGCATTAGTCCAGACTGATCTAACACATTCATGAGAACTGTAATGAATTTCCCCATGAACCGGTTATTAAGAAGACATATTTGTCAATTCAATTTTCTTCTTAAAACCGCAAGTGCTTCTAGTTTATGAACATAAAAAGAATACAAAATTAAACCAGTAAATGTTCTGGCTGAGAAAAAGAAAATGCTGAGAACACATTCAGATATAAAAGCTTGCTTTAATAATAATATTATGTAAAGACAAGATAGGACAAGCACTAATGCGATTCTCTAGGAACAGATTTCTTAGGAACTAAAACACTGAATGACTTATGTTGGATATTACGCAAGTGAGCTTCTGATTGTGCAATGGGATTTGGCCTTGCTTTTCTCTCCTCATGATGCCAACAGATGTTTCAGAGAATTTCCCAATGTTTCAAATCAGATTTGTAGAAATGTGAAGTGCAGGAGGGAGAATCTATACTGCAAGCAAATGTTCTGTGAACAACTAAACACATTTGCAAACAACCCACTAAAGATCTTTCTGCTTTACTGCAAACAACTGGTCTCTCCTGAAAGCTCCAAGTATCCCTGACGAACAGTTAAGGAGAGATACTCGTGGTAAAGTATCTCATCCACAGCTTATATAATTCTTTCATAATTAACTTCATTTTCTGCAATAGAAAATAAAAGAAAGCAAAAACGGGCAGGCGAGATGGTTCATGGTAGTGTGGAAGATAATTAAGGAACACTTCCTTACCTGTTTCAGTAGTACAACGCAGACTATTTGGACACTGTTTTGCTTAATTTATTGTGCATTTTAAACATTGTTTTATACTGTGGCATTTACATAAAATCTTATAAGATCATGCAGGGCACTCACAACCTTGTTTCAACTACCTTTCTTAAGATTCCTGTGGTTTTCATTTGTATGCTGTCATGCTTATCTCTGCATCTCTGAAATCTAGTTTGCACTGCATCTAGTTTAAAAGAACAGCTGAGATTTGTGGAGAGCTGAGTCCCGACTCCATAATATGGAATTGCAGGCTTTGATGCCTCTAAATAACCTCAAGAATAGACACTGCAGCAGCATTGCTATTTATAACTTTTGTCAGCTTTTATTCTCAGTTTATTAATTAATATAATAAGCCAGAACAGAAGGGAAAATGGGAATGCAGAATATATCAAGACTTGGCAGTGGCCACTTGATGAAATCACAGGCTGATTTTATATGTATTTCAAGAGGATTGGGGTTTTTTTGTTTTATTTTTCATCTTCCTAGTTTGACACATTTATGATTGTATCTATTTATCATTTGCCATGTGACTTATTTAATTCATGTGGCCAGCATCTCTCACTGTTGTGGCAGAAATTCTGTGATGCTGCGGGATTATGTAGAACAGATAAAATGAAAAATAAAATAGCGCAGATGCTGAGACAAGCAAGTTATTCCTTAATCAGAAAAGGAAGATAAATGTTATTATGGGTTTTTCACCCTTTAAAATCTTTTAATGTATTGTTCAACATTCTTTCTTAAATGATTTATTCAGCCAGGGATTTGTGGGAGAGATGTAGAAATAGAATTCTCTTTTTCTGTCTATGTAACTTAGTCCAAAATAAATAGCCAGATGCTTATATACATTCTTGACACGAATACACCTTGATTTTGTCTACTAGATTGTTCTTAAGTATATATTTGGGGTTGCTTCATATAAGTTCACTATATTTTAATGTGTAAGAAATCTCTGTATACTGAGAAAGGTTAAAGTTGTGAGTTTGTATTTTGTATTTTTCATATCTGTTAATTATAGTTTATTTATTTAAACCTTAGTCTTAGGGAGCACATCTGTATGTCTTCTGAATTTCAGTCTCTTTCTAGTATTTCCTCATGCAAAAATGAACAACTAGTGAAAATACCTCTGGAGTTTACAAAGCTTTAAGTTATGGAAAGATAGAATGAATGATGCATGTTAATTTTCATCAAGGACATTTATAATTTTTTAGCCATCGGATTTTATCAACATTGTCATTATATTGGGTGATTTTGTTTTATTATGTTCATTTTCAGCTAGTCAATTACATTTCAGCTATGTCTTCCTGTGGCTGACTGGAAATTTGCCACCTTTGTGAATCTAAACCTGAGGAAAAAATGCTAAATTGTTATCTTAGCATACTCTGTTCTCTTTATTTCAGGAGAATTGCTAAGTCAGCCCAGGCCAGAGGGAGTGATTGAGATCATCTGTCCGAAGAATGGTAACGAGCGAGTGAATGTGGCTTTGGTTTATCCCCCCACTCCAACAGTGATCAGCCCTTGTTCCAAGTGACTGCTGGAAGTCGCCTGCCTTGGCCCCTATTATAAGGACACTTCAGATGCCCCTTAAACCCCTGCTAAGCATTTTCGGAGATGTACCACTCAGAGATGGATCTAATTATTTATGGGGCCTGAATATCACAGCTTGGGAAATAAAGGTATGGTGGAGTTGGTTCTTTTGCATGTGGAAAACACACTACAACTCAGTCAAGGTGGGAGGGGGCATCAGAAATTTATGAGACTGGTTTTATTTTCTTTTTTGAAATTTATCCTTTATAGTACACATTGTAGTATTTCTATGCTTCCTGTGCTTTGGATTCTATCAACAATTTATAATCTGAGCAAACATTGACTGCCTGGGGAGTAAATCTTTTGAGAGGAATTCATAGCCACCTTTATCAGAAGCGTCGGAGGAAGCAATTCCTATTTGTATATGTATCTAGACTAGAGAATACTAGTGTAAGCAGGACAGAACTATTCCTATTTCTGTTCTCAACCTCCCACTGTCCCTCTAGAAAGTCCAGAATGTTATTGCCAGTATATAGACCTTTTGTCAATTTTTCGAGGATTTTCAGCATCCTTATTTTGGGCTATTTTGCTCCTATTCCCACCCTTACGTACCTGGAAAAAAGGAGGGAGGGAATTAAAATTCAAACTTTTTCTTTCCAAAACATCAACATGTCTTTGAAAGATTTCCTGCAGCCTCCAAAAGGCCATGATCATTAATTATGGTCTGTGAACACTCAGACGTTTACCTCCCCTGTCTACTTGTATACTCCCATAGTGAGCCAATACTTTTTAAACCAAACACTAACTGGTAAAATTTATTTATTTTTCTCTACTAACTACCTGGAACAGGTCTGACTATCAATAGGAACAATGTTCCTATTGATGATGAGTATTTTAGGTTATCCTGTTATAATTATTCTAATAAAACAAAAATTTAACATTTAAAGTCAACTATATTTTCCTGAGAGGAAGACTTTTTTAAATACTTTACATTTAAAATGGAAGGGATCATTCCTTTCAATTCTGTTACCTCAGAACAAGATAACTGAGGCAAATAACTTTTATTTTATTTTTATCCCATTTATATCCCACCCTTCTCCGAAGACTCAGGGCGGCTTACAATCTAGGAAGCACAAATCAATGTGCTTAGCAATAGCTTTTGGTATAAAATCCCCTTTGAATGGGGGAAGGACGATGTTTTAAATTCAGGGTCATCCTTCTTTTAGAAAGAGGCTATATTAAAACAATTCATAATAGCTATTCAGTACTGACTGATTTTATGATTGCAGGAGTAATACTGAACCACAACTCCCTCCTGTTATTCTTTCAGATTGCCATCACTAAGGATCACAAAAGGCAGATCAACCATGATAGCTTTGTACAGAGAATGACTATTCCAGAGCATTAGAGAATAGCTATCCCTATTTTGCTCTGCACGTGGATTTCCTGAAGATACCCAAGATTTGGTTGATATTAGTTGCTCATTTTAATAGATGTTGATCTCATTTAGTAAGAATAAAGAAGCCTGTTCCCCTTAGTTGTCCTTAATTTTATTATAGAGATTTATTTTATTCGGGGGTCAGGCAGCAATAAGGTAATTGAATATATATTTGGAACCATAAGCATGGTGTGAACCTTGAGACTTCAGCTCTGCCTTCTTCTGATATACAGATTAACGAGAGCAGGTGTGCTGAAGGCTGTGCATTGGGGTGGACACAAATCTGCAGTCTCCATGAATTGATCCTTTTCACCGATTGGGGTTGGACTGATATGCTCAGAAGAAACAGAAAAGCATCATCCTGATCTACTGTTACGTTCGATTACCCTGCAGTATGAAGGCTCTCACAAGAATCAAGACCATTGTTCGCTGAGAACACTATTGACCTGTGTTTTGCACTTGTTTGGACTCACGAATGTAAGCTTTTTCTCAATGTATGTACCATTAGATGTACCTGAAGAAATATCTAATGAAAAGGAATTGTTGTTAACTTTGGTGGTTTCTGTGCAGGTAGGTGTCGAATTTATCACTGGCAGCTTCAGTTGGCCTCTCCAGCTGGTAAGAAGTCTCGTGTCTATTCGCTTCTTCCACAGTCTTTAGAAGCCAAGAAAACTGCCAAAATGGTGCTTGGGGAGATCTGTTATGTCTGGGATACCTTTTTAATTCTTCTGTGTGCTTCAGCCCAATTATGCCGTCTTTTAAATCCTAGCACTAGCTGTTGCTTGTGTACAAGGATAGCAGTGCAACAAGAGATATAGGAAGCTTAGATGTCTATACAACATGTACACCTGTTCCTCAGTTATTGTCTGAGATATAACAAGAGATAATCTTGGGCAGAACTAGATAAATTTAATGGAGCCGAACTTATTGACTACCAACAATCTTCCATTTCACCCACAAGTACAGTCATCATGCTGACATAAATGGTCTGAATGATCCTTATATAAATTCACTACATCATGGAATTTTCACTGAAGAAAAAAAACCTCTTGGATAAATTGTTATCAGGGACTTCAAGTCAGATTTTGGAGTTCACCCAGCCTTAGTTAAGCACTACTAACTAAGTTCCTTTGGCCTGAACCAAAACAGCTAGGTTTATTTTCACATAATTACTGCCAAGTAACCTAATGTAGCTTTGCAAATAAATTTGCAAAAGGTAAACATCTGCAAAATTGTTCCTGTTGCTTTCACAGAAACAGCCTAAAAAGGAAGAACTGGGAAAGAGAGAATGCACTCTTCTTTTCAGTTTATAAAAACATCTCACTGTTTGGGCCATAAACAGGCTTGTTCCCTACATAGATAGTTTAGCAGAGTGGGGTAGTTTGAAGCCTGAATGTGCAGGGTAACTACTTCTGAAGGCAAACATTACATAGTAGCCTCATATGTAGTCCCCAAAACCTCTTCTCATTTGCCATATACTTTTAAGATGTGGTAACTTAGGAATGAAAAGCAGGTGAACGCCATCCATCTCTCTGATTTTGATCTGAACTTTCTCCCATTGTCAACCAGTGAAAAATTCTGTACAGTCATGGGCCTTATCCTGTTCTGCTGGGGAGAGATTAGTACTTTGAAACAGAAGATGTGCCTGATGGCACAATATTTTCATCTTTCTTAACTTGAACTGGAGAATATTAGCATGCCACAGGATACTATTATTTATTCAGATATCTTTAATTTGTATGTCTACGTTTCCCAGGTGTATTACTGCTTGTCTTCAGTTCAGTCTCGCAATTCCTTTTGGATTGGTTAGAAGTTAATTTGAAATCTGATTCCACCTACTTTGCCATCCTTAATTTGGGATGGCAGGAGAAGCAAATAAAGAGTAAAGTCTAGTATGCCAAATTATAACGTTGCAGAATCTGGGATTAGCTTTGTATTGATTATAAATTCTAAAAGCTCTTTAAGCCCTTTTCAGGAAAGGCCCATTTGCTTTGAGCAGCTCTTTTTGGAAATGTTCTTCCCTTCTTTCCCTCCCATTTTTTATTTTTAATTTTTCAATTTCTTGGATTTGGCCTGGCATTTCCTGCAAAGGGACTGGCAATTAAGGAGACATTCTTTCTTCTGCTAATTTGGCTCTTTTCCCTTGTTTAGAACATCCATCTGTTCATGGTCAGTTTTTTTAGGAGCCTGCTTGAATTAGCCTTAATATTAGCTCGGCTCTTAAAAGGTTGCTGAGCTACGTGAAAATCCAGGAAATGCCGGTCATTGAGATAGCATCCAGCCTAATTTGCACATATTATCTGCTTCCTTTCATTTTCATTTAATTTTAGAATTCATTTGGCCAGCAGTAAGTAAAACTGCAGAGCAGGCTAGACTGCTGGACTGAGTTTAAAATAAGAAATAGTTACCATTATTCTCCCGTTTTACTTGGAGTCACACTTTCCCCTCTGCATACTTGTTCACAAATTGTTACTTAGGGTTATAGTGATGCACTAATTAGGAAGTCTAGTTGGAAGCATCGTTAAAAAAGCAATTACAAAACTCAAACAGAAGTAAGTGACATCCAAAGTAATATTCATTCTAGAGAGCAGATGAAGATCAGGTTGATTTCCCAATAAAAGATTTAAGGAATAGCCAAGAAAATTCTGTCCTAGGTGTATTTATGAAAGAGTTGACTTGTGTCAGTAATATAAAATCAACCATAGAGGTGAATTGTTAGAGAAGGCTTGTCAGTTGAAACAAGAGATTAAATTGCTAATTATTGGCCACACTGAAATTGGTGCCTCTTAGACGGCAGGCGCAAATGTTTAACATGATTTGTTTTCCTCAAATGATTGGATATATTTGTTTTCCCAACAACTAAGTTTGTCCTTTGGTTTTATAAATATCCACATAATGAGTACACTGGCTTTGGGGCATACGTGAAGAACACTATTATTCTTCATATTGCATACTCAAGTTTAAGAGGTTCAAGTCCATTCTAGTTAGTAAGTAAACAAGCACTAACAAATCATCAGACAAGTAGCTGCCTCTTTGACAATTTTGACTAGTGGGACAACAGAGTCCATATTTATAAACCAGAGGCATGAAAGTTCTCAGTATTTTTAACTGAGCAAAAAATCATTTCAAGGTGTATATGAATTACCTCAAAAGACATTTGCTCCTAGATATACAGTATATATCTGGCAAACCAGATAAGTCTTATTTAAACAAGGATGATGGCTGAGAAAAAGCTATTGAGCTTTTCTTTCTACCATCCCATCATCAAACTTACTCCTGCTCATTATCACTGCTATTATATTGAAATAGTATGCATATTGTGATAAGAATGTTGGATTGTTTTTGGAAAGGAAGTTTGAGTTCAGGGCAGAAGATCACAGGTTGCAAATATCTTAAGACTCTAAAACTGTCCCACGTATTGTCCCTTCCTCCTCCACCGACCTCTGAAAAGTTTGGCCTGATTCCCATTCTGATGCAGTTTGCAGATTATCTGAAAGGAAATACAATGATCCTATTCATTTTTGTTGCTAGACTGTCCAGTTTGTTTCATTGTCCCCTTACCAATTTGTAAGAGGACAGGCCACCTGGATTGATACTGTCATGTGTGGAGGGGAAAAAAAGATTTCCTACTAACTTGTAGCTGCTATCGAAACTTTTACAGAGTGCAAAATTGGAAATGGCTCTTTTAACACTGAATAGAGTAAAAAGGGGACGATTTTGTACTGGAATCTTTCCCTTTCTTCTATTATGATTATCTCATAAAAGTTAAAAATATGAGGTCCACCCATCTTAAAGCTGCCATGGTCGAGAAACAACGACTTAGTCAAATACTGAAATGGGGGGGGGGGAAGGAGAATTATAGGAAATAGCAGAAGACAAGGGAATATACAGAAGAGCTTTCATTTATTTAATGATTGTGTACCCCATCTTAAATCTTCAAGGTGAGTAACAAAAGTAAATAATAGAACTAGTCTTTGCCTTGGCCTCACCCCAGAACAGATCAAAGTACAGTGACTTTTAGTGATTTTTTAAAGTTATTTGAGTCGGGGCATGTGCGCTTGACTTCCTTCCTATGCCTCAATTCCTGTTAAGAATTCTTTTATAAGGTGGAGGATGATGCGTTGAACTTTATATGGCACAATTGGGGGAAAAAAGTAAAAATCTTTCTCGAGGAAAGCGAAATTTGGAGGTATTATTCCCATCATAGCTTGGTGGGGATAAGGCATCCTGCCATTCAGGATTGAACAGCCCATCTTCAAATCAAAGACCTTGAGATTGGTCATGTCCACCGCAGCTCTTTGGACAGGAGGAAAGAAAACGGACTGATCTGTGTCCTCCTGGAGCTGCAATCGGTCAATATTTTTCAATGCTATGTGGCAATGCTTCTTGTGAATAATTAGCTGATTATGATTTTTTTTTACAAACCTCTCTGTCTTCCATCAATTATTTGTCTTTCTGTTCTTTTTCTCAGACCTTCAGTTTGATTTCAGAATATGTTTCCAGTTCTCATTTTGTTTAAAAACAATTTTCAATTATACTAGGGTGGTTTTTTTTTCCTTCGCTTCATTCTTTCTCATTCCTTTATTCCTCCATAAGCTACGCATTACTTACTATTGGTTGTAATTTTATAATTGTCTAAATGACTGGAAATAATGTATTTTTCTTGCATTGGAAGAGAGTATCCATAGTTGATTGATTTGTTTCACTTTCTCTGCCAAGAAGAGGTAATTTTTCTTTACATCTCCTTAAGGGGAAGGAGAGCAACTTTGTAGAATGTTTCGGGTCCTGCCTACTCCAGCGTACAGCAAAAACAGCTCCTTTTTTCCCTCTTTTATCTTTTGCCATGAGAAAAACCCAAGTAGCCTTACAATTTCTGTAGATGCTTCTGGAGAGCATTCTGACAAATAGGACAACCAACTCTTGAGCTCTACCCCTGGGTGAGTGCTTCCTCTAGGATGTGCAATTACTCAAGCAGCTCTATCTTCTGTTTACTTCAGGATTTAGCTGTGACACAAATAGCAGATATCAGTTGCACATTTTGAGATGACAGGATCATTGATTTTGGAAGCCAGCACAGGGACCTTAGATCAAAGGTGACATTCCTGGGAGGGAAGGCTGCTGTTTCTGGCCCTAGCAATGATATGTGGATCAGATTTGTACCCTTTGCAAGTGGCCTTCTCAGCGTGCTCATCCTCCTGCGCTCTGCTTACCAGGACTTCAAGGCTGTTTCTCCAAGCAGCTATTTCTCGAAGCTATTCTGATGGTGGTCTTGGACAGGAAAAAGTAGAAAATGGTATTTTGCCTGGTTGTAAACAGAGCTCTCTGCTTAGCATTAAGTAAAAGGCTACTGGAAGGGCACACCAAACTCATATGCTTCCGCAGGATCCCAAATGTCTAGGCATTTCCCCCTCCACTTCCAGTATGGAGAACTTTTAGATGAAAGATCCATAATATACTTTCAGAAGAAATGGGAGGCTATTTTGAAATGCAGATTTCCTGCTGCTTGCTAACCCTCCTTCCCTTTACAAAATCCTTACCCCATTTTTTTTTACTCTGAGAAAACAGTCCACCAATCCGTAGATGATTACAAGGTCAGATAATCCTTTCCCTCAGATATTCCTTCATGATCATCTTTCATAAGGGTCATGAAAGCCTACTGATTGCCAACAAAGGTCAAACCTTCAAAGTCGAGCACTATGACAAGTTTCTACACCCCCCCCTTTTGTAGGCTTCAAAATGCCACTGGCAGATGCCATCACTGTGAACTTATTAGGGAAACACTAATCAAAAAGGTAACATACAAAGTATCCTGATCACCTACAAAGTGGAATTATATTAAATAGGTCTCAGCTACCTTTGCATTCACTTGCATGTCCATCCCATGGTCTGAATGGCTTGTCGAGTATAAATATATTTAAATATTATTCAGCTGGCCAAGACTTCATCAATGACTGCAGTGCAGATGAAACACATGAATTAAAATGTTCCCTATACCAGGAGTCCCCAACCTATGGGCCGCGGCCAGGTAGTGGGGCCATGGCCTGCTGGCTAACAGGCCGCAGGACAGGCTGGCCAGTGCGCGGACACCCTCACCTGCACTAGCACTGCAGCCGCGGGGTGCGAAAACAATGCCACATGGTGCAAAAATGGGCCACTGCTGCGTCACATGGTGTGAAAATGGGGCACTGCCACGCAAGAACCGGGCAGGGCTAGCGAGTATCACGGAAGCGCTATCCCCACCCTGTTTGCATCATGCATGTGCTTGTGGCCCCATGCGCGCCTACACACATGTATGTAAAATGCTTCCCTTTCCCTCTGGTCTGCCAACCGAGAAAGGTTGGTGACCTCTGCCTTACTCTATATAAAGGGGACAACTCCTATGATTATCACCAGTCTTTAACAAGAAGATCCATTGTTGGAGATCAGTCACCATGTATGCTTGGATATTTCACATTAACATTAAAAGAGAAACACCTATAAATGCTTCAGGTTATCAATTATCTGCCTTCTATTTAAGCCACACAAACTAGTTTCACTTGGAAAAGATTCTGAGGATAGTATTAAATACTTACAGAATCCAAAAATAACGGGGTGGGGAAACAGATCCTGGACTGTGGGATACACTATACTGCTCCCATATTGGAACATTAAGGTTGATTGAGCTTCAAGGAGGCATACAGGTAGTCTTTGACTTGCAACCATTCATTTACTGACTATTCGAAGTTACAATGGCACTGAAAAAAGTGACTTAGGATCGGTTCTCACACTTAACAACTGTTGCAGCATCCCCACGGTCACGTGGTCAAAATTCAGGCACTTGCCAACTGGTATGTATTTATGATGGTTCCATTGTCCTAGGGCAGGGGTCCACAACCTGGACAACTTTAAGACTCCCAGAATTCCTCAGCTGAACTGAAGTCCACAAGTCTTCAAGTTGTCCAGGTTGCAGACCCCTGTCCTAGGGTCATGTGGTCACCACTTGTGACCTTCCCAGCCACTTATGACAGGCAACATCAATGGGGGAAGCTAGATTCATTTAATGAGCACATGATTCACTTAATAACTGCAGTGGTTCATTTAACAACCGTGGCAAAAGTTGTAAAGTGGAGCAGAAGTCACTTAATTATGTACATCATAAGTCGAGGTCCACTTGTATTTATATATACTATTAATCCATCCCATTGGAGATTTCTCCAATTGGAGTGTTTGGTACGGTGCTTCCAGAACATCACCCTTCCCTTCATGCTAGTATCAGTCATGGCGGAAATGGGGGTGTTCAATTTGATGGCACATTTTCAACATCGTAGTACATTGTGAACTCCAGAGGGTTCTTTTTCTCCTACTTCCCAGACATGAATAAAACCCTGCCCTGCCTGCTAAAATGAGGAGGAGGAATACTTTTCATTCATTGTAGAAAGAAGGCCTTCCAAATAAAATCCAATGTTTTGTATTGCATTTCCTTTTTTTGAGTTATTGTAAGCAGTATTTTCCTGCCCCATTTTAGCCCTAATGATGTGGAGATTACATATGTTATCATTTTGTTACCGAAAAGGTTGAAGACAGATAAGGATGGTTGGGCTGGCAATCAAATCACACTGGCAAACAGTGACAAAGAAGGCTGCACAACTAGTGTAAAAACATATTGTTGTTTCGGTCTACATGCTTGAAATTTTCTACTCTGATTTGTATGAAATGTATGCTTCACCTCATAATGTTTTATCACTCTTTTAGATTTATGAGCTTTAATAACTAAAGTTGTAAAGGAACCTTCAGCTCCTTTATACTCCCAGGTTCATCCAATTACTGGTCCAATTTCCTGCAAGTTATGGATCTGTTAGGCATTTTTCTTGTTCTAGATCAGTGGTACCCAACCTTTTCTATACCTTGCACCCCTAGAACGCTTCCGACATATTCTCACACCCCTTACAAAAGTTCAAAATAATGGCAACGAATTATGCATATACACTGGTGACTATAATTTTGAAACTTCTAAACCCAGGTTTTTGCACTCCCTGGAATATCGTCTCACACCCCCAGTGGAGAACCCCTGTTCTAGATAATGGAAGGGTAAAGTTCCAGATTTCCTGAAGAATGCTCCAGAATTGGACATGAGCTGGTAAGCTTATCTCCACCCCCAACCAAGACCAAGTGAGTCAGAGTATTTTTAAGGACTTTGCATAATCCTAAATATAAAGTAGGGTACTAAATCTAAAAAGAAATATTCTGCAAATAAAATAAATGAAACCCGGGGTGTGTGTGTTTGTCTTTGGGCCATTCCCACTATTTTAGTCCAACCCACCTCACAGGGCTGTTATGAGGAACATAGGAGAAGGAGGGAGTATTAATGTATGTTTGCTACCTTGAACTACTTAGAAAGTAATAAAGGTAGGACAAAAAAATCAAATAAAAGTAATTGAAATGCCACTGTATCCAACTTGGGGGAATAAATTTTCCTGAAAACAGCTCAGACTTCATGCTCTGTCTGTGGATAGTCACTGATCTGGAAATCTGCAAAGCTATCTTATTGCTTTAAAAAAAAGTTTATGAAAGCCATCCTGTGTATTCATCTGACCTCATTTTGTATTTTCTTAAGATAACCATGGGTAGAGTTGTTTTTATAAACAGGGATACCCTAGCTTAGTTTGGTACGCCTCCCAACATTTGGGGGACATAAATTGTCTTGCTATTCAGATGGGCTACTTGTGTGACAGTCTTGATTGGGGGATGTTTATGATTGGCTACTTGTATGTAAAGATTTTTTTTCCTTCTTTAGTTTCCACAAAGGAAGATACTAAATTCCTGTGACTGTGATATGCTTTGGAAAATGACATAACATTAAAATTGGAAAGCATTTTCTCTTCTGAAACAACACTTTCCCAGGAACATAGAAATTAAGAAATTCCAAACTGAAATGAATATAAAGTAATATTGCAGGTGAAAATGAACTGTTCATCAATTTAATTCCCAGGATTGCTCCTGAGCAAATAGCACGCCAACAGTATGGCTTGAAAAGCTTCTCAGGGATTATATTCAGTATGCAATATAAAAGTTGCAACTGCAGGCACTGACAACAATTAATATTGGGGGCTCTTGTTTCTGTTTTGTGTAAGAAGGATCATTGCTAAAGTTCAGTACTGTTCATACTTGCCTCTTTTAAAGTATTATTCATTTTTATAGCCTTCTAGTTATTATCTGCATAGGGACGCGGTGGCTCAGTGGGTTAGGACGCTGAGCTTGTCGATCAGAAGATCGGCAGTTTGGCGGGTCGAATCCCGAGTGCCGCGTAGCAGAGTGAGCGCCTGTTACTCGTCCCAGCTTCTGCCAACCTAGCAGTTCGAAAGCACGTAAAAATGCAAGTAGAAAAATAGGGACCACTACGGTGGGAAGGTAACAGCGTTCCGTGCGCCTTTGGCGTCTAGTCATGCCGGCCACGTGACCACGGAGACGTCCTCGGACAAGCGCTGGCTCTTCGGCTTTGAAACGGAGATGAGCACCGGCCCCTAGAGTCGGAAACGACTAGCACGCATGTGCGGGGGAACCTTTACCTTTTTAGTTATTATCTGCAGTCACAGTTAAGGTGAAATTGAGTTCAGCATGGCCACTGTGCTAGACCAGGGCTTTTCAACCAGTAGTACAGGTACCACCTGTGGTACATTGGCACCTAGCAGGTGGTACGTGACCATTCTAGAAAAGTGGTAGCGGGGGAGGGGAATGAGCTGAACTGCTGGCAGCACCACACAAGCCTCAGCGAGAGATGGCTGGAGCTGCAGGGCTCTCAGGGCTCAGCAGAAGTGCCAGGATCAGCACTTCTTCAGGGCTGTCAGGGCTCAGTGGAAGCACCAGGATCAGCACCAGGTTCCAGCTGGAGCTCGGCGCTGATCCTGGCACTTCTGCTGAGCCCAAAAGAAGCACCGATCAGCTGGAATGTTGCAGCATCTCCAGGGTCTTGTGATTTACATTCAGATGCTTGGCAACTGATTCATATTTATGACGGTCACAGTGTCCCAGGGTCATGTGAAGTGACCAAAACCTGCTGCAACCACCCAGCAGATGGGGGGAATAAAAACCAAACACACCCCCACCCCACCCCCACTGCCAATCCTCAACAGAAACGCTCACAACAATGAAAACCTCGGACAGGAGGAAGAGTGCCACCGGGCGGGCAGGCAGGTGTCTTGCTCGGCTGTGGCTTGTGGGGCACTTTTTTCAGTGCCATTGTAACTTTGAACAGTCACTAAGCAAACTGTTGTAAGTCGAGGACTACCTGTACTTCATCGCTTTTTTTCTTGGTCATCAAGTTTTGACACCTTGCTAGGCAACTGGTGGTACTTGAATGTTGCCATATCCTAAAAATGGTACAATGGGTGAAAAGGTTGAAAAGCCCTGAGCCAGAAGATGTTTTGGGAAAGTCTCTGATTCAGGTGCACTGTCGCTCCCTTCTGCATACCAAAGCTAGGTGAACTGGCCTTGAAGATGATAAAGTCCAAGCTGGCATTTACAAAGCTTCACGAAAAATTTCCACTGTGTCCTCCTGCATGCTTCCCCCCCCCACAGTGCCCATCACTCCCCCCCCTTTCCATGGCAGCTGCCGGCAAGCTGGCAAGCAAGCGAAGATGCAGGCTGACAGGTGATTGGTGCATGTATTGTGGAACGCTATAATGTTCTTCAAATAAGATTGGATGGCTAATCAATTCAAATAAATAAATTTGGGGGCCACTTTAAATATTAATTTGGATAACACAGTTGCTGTTCAATCAATAATCACTCCTTAATAATATTAATTTATATTTACATAGTGTGAACAAATGGAATGTGCTTATGTATCACACCTGCCACATCAGGCAAATGTAAATGTTTTGTAAGAATAGTACATGATCTGCCTGAACTACAATCTACAACCCATAAGTTTATAATATTTATTAAAATGTTTTAAGTACAAAAACTGAGAAGAAGCCTTCTGCTTCCCATTGCTGAAAAGAAATGTTACTTTCTGCAAGATTTGGTTTTATAACTAATATCCCATGAAAAATGCTATTTAAAAGCGTAAGTCCAAATATTGAAATAGATTTTTTTACAGAAAACTGAACAACCATTCAGTTTTCTGTTTACGCTGAAGATGGATACAGCTCACTTGGAAAGAGACTGAAAAAGTGTAGACTGCATTAGCAAATGTTGTGTTATGTCTAGTATCATGAGTGAAGTTTAAAGTCAGTTTGTGTGCACATGTGAAGGATTTAGTATATTTGATAACAATATGAAACTTGCCTGTGGGACTAAATGTTGTTCTGTTTGTTGGATCTTTTGAACAATTTTGGCCTAGGGAGAATTAAGTGGAATGTTTCCACAGATCATATTTCTGAAATCTGAGGAATTAACATAACTTAAATTAGCTTGTGTGTTTGAAATGTATTGTTTATCTTACTTACACAGGATCCTGTAAAATTTGGCCATTCAAAGATAAAGTGCCAAAAAACATGCTGGTCAATAGTGGTTTGGGGCTTTAACATACAAGATTTTCTGTAGATTCTAATCTCATATTTGATACAATTCTGAGGTGGAACACTAGTTTATTTAAACTTCCTTCTGGCTGGCCAGGCTTCATATAAGGCTCAGCAATCAAGGTTTCTTTAGAAACTCAAACCTGAGCTAACAACAAAGAGTTAAGGACACAATTCAGTCCTTGGAAGTAGGCCATAAACAAGCAAGTCAATAAATAAATAATGAAAATCAGCTACTGGAAAAAAAATCAGCCAATCAATTCAGCTCTCTATTTATAGCAGAGTTTTAAATCTTTCATCTCTTTTCTCTCCTGTTATAGCATAATGGACTTCTTCCGCATATTTCTCACCCTTGGATCTGATGGGCACTGCACTGTGTTTTGAAAACAGTCCTGTCTAGTCTCGGATTCTACTTCCAGTCTGGCCAGGTTTAGCCCTCATACTGAAAGCCAAAATGAAGTTTGGATCACTTGTGAATGTTAATATTTACTAGGGTGGTTCTTCCCCTTCCAGTGGACTTTGGTCCCTATCTGTTTTCTTGTTCAGCAACATTCTGTTGTAAGGCCCAGGTTTAAACAGTTGTTGCAGCTGCATTTTAAAAACAAATGCAGTTTTAAAACCCTTCCTAGCTCTACAAGATGTTTTGGTATAGAGATGGTGCAGTCAAGCAGAGAACTTTGGCTGGCTAAGTGTCTCAATAGGATCCTGTTATCATTGCATTAATAACTGGTTTCTGCCAGTTGTTCCGAGAAGATCATGAAATGCTGCCATATAGAGGCCGATTCTTTGAAAATTGTTGGAAAATTGCCCTGGTATCCACTTCAGACAGGAAAAGCTGTTTCCTGGTTATACTGCCAAAATAAATGTGTCCTTTTCTTTTAATTCCTCAAAAGAACCATTTTTCTTCAACCATCTTTAGGATTTTCCCCTGAAGGGCAGGCATAAAGTTTAAAATAATTGGGGAGGGGTTTTCATTTGAGGGCATTGTGACTAAAAATCCATTTTATGGTACAGGCATTTTTTTTATTTTTATAAGAAAAATAAAATACATTTTTTTAAAAAAAATCTCAGACCAAAAAGTTGACAATAAACATCACCTTAAACTTGAGTAATCTATGACTGTTTATTAACCTCAAAATAGTTAATTTGATGTGCATCTTTTGACAATATACTTGAGTTTTGAAAATTTTGAGATATTTATCTAATGCTCTATATCAGCAGTTTGGTGGGTCGAATCCCGAGTGCCGCGTAGCAGAGTGAGTGCCTGTTACTCGTCCCAGCTTCTGCCCACCTAGCAGTTCGAAAGCACGTAAAAATGCAAGTAGAAAAATAGGGACCACTACGGTGGGAAGGTAACAGCGTTCCGTGCGCCTTTGGCATCTAGTCATGCCGGCCACATGACCATGGAGACGTCCTCGGACAAGCGCTGGCTCTTCGGCTATGAAACGGAGATGAGCACCGGCCCCTAGAGTCGGAAACGACTAGCACGCATGTGCGGGGGAACCTTTACCTTTACCTTTACCTATATCAGACATGTCAAACACAAGGCCCGGGGGCCAGATCTGGCCCGCAAAGTGGTTTCATGTGGCCCCCGAAGCCATCCTGGAAACAGTGAGGGAACGGTCCCTGCTGCCTTGGCCCAGAGACCCTCCTTCTGCCAGAGACCCTCAGATCTGTCCCACTCCTGCCCAGGCCCCCCATAGACACCCTTGATGCCAATAATAATAATATTAAACCTTTATTGTCAAAGTACAACATGTGTACATTGAGATTAGCTGAGCCTCCCCCCATGCTCTCTCCCCCCAACACACAGTGACAACAAACCCTCCATCCCACCACACTATGTGAACCAACTACACCACACACTGGCCTCCCAAGTCAATTCTGCATAAGATTATGTCCTATTTAAAAGCCTAACAGCCCACGGATAAAAGCTATTTTTCAGCCTGTTGGTACGGCTGGCTATATTCCTATATCTCCTACCGGATGGTAGGAAAATAAAGAGATACCGTCCAGGGTGTGAGTCATCCCTGAGAATCTTCCTCACTCTTCCAAGGCAACGAGCCCTGGCGATGTCATCCAGTGGTGTCAGGGAACAGCTCACAATATCTTGTGCTGTGCTCACAATGATGTAGAGCTGGCCATGCCCACCCAGTAGGCCATACGCACTCCAGCTGCGCCCACCCAGTAGGCCACACCCACCCTGGCCATACCCACCCAGCCCCCTGAGGGCAACCACAATGCTGATGTGGCCCTCAATGAAATTGAGTTTGACACCCCTGCTCTATATCATTTTTATCTTCTACCTAAAAAAATTAAAATAACATTCTCCATCTCTTCTAAACAGCTTTTTATAGGTTAAGGTAAAAGATTAAACACACAGAGGTACAGTACTAGCAGTTTCTATAAACATCTGGGAGAAAGGACATAGCACTGGCTACTCCTGGAAGAGGAAATTAAACCTTTCTAACATTATTCTAGAAACTAGAATGGGCAATATCTGAAATTACAGAGTAAATTTTGAAGAGGCAAATGTTTTACATTTCAAAAGGAACACCACCATCTGAGAAGAGCTGTGAGAAAAAATAGGTTGTCCATAGATCCAGCACTGTTCTGATTTTGTTATGTTTGGAATCCAAAGATCCCATTGCAGATATCCTTACTCAGACTTCTCCAAGAGGCCATCACATACTGGCTTTTCCTCTTTTTGTATGAGTATTGGTTCCTGGAGACATCACTGTCTCAATGTCACTTCAAACTGTGAGATGGATGGGAAATAAATTTGATAATAATAATCTGGAGATAGCAGAATAGAAGAGCAAGAACTAGAGAAGATAACAAAATACATAAACCTGCAAATAGAAAGACTGGCAAAAGAAAACATAGTACCAATCGTAATAGGTGCCTTGGGTGCAAGGTAGGAACCACCACTTGAACACCATCGGCACCTCCCCAAACGTCGGCAGGTCTCCGTACCTCCGCGCGAACAGGCAGCGGCCCTGCTTGTTGCGAAAGCTGCCGCGGCCCGTCTGCAAAGCTGCCGAAAGGCCGTGGCAGCTTTCGCAACAAGCGGGGCCGCTGCCCGTTCGTGCGGAGGTACGGAGACCTGCCGACGTTTGGGGAGGTGCGCGCGCACCTCTCGGAATGGGTAGCGGCCCCGCTTGTTGCGAAAGCTGCCGCGGCCCATCTGCAAAGCTGCCGCTTTCGGCAGCTTTGCAGACGGGCCCCGGCAGCTTTCGCAACAAGCCGGGCTGCTGCCCGTTCGCGCGGAGGTACGGAGACCTGCCGACGTTTGGGGAGGTGCACGCGCACCTCCCCAAACCTCCCCAAACGTCGGCAGGTCTCCGGACGGCGGCGGCTTTGGAGAGGTGCGCGCGCACTCTCCAAACCGCCGCCATCCCGTTTGCACAGCTGCCATGTTCGTCAATGTTTGACGAACACGGCAGGTCTCCGGACGGGATGGCGGCGGTTTGGTGAGTGCACGCGCACTCTCCAAACCGCCGCCATCCCGTTTGCACAGCTGCCGTGAACGCAGCAGGTCTCCGGACGGGACGGCGGCGGCTTGGAGAGGTGCGCGTGCACCTCCACCCTTCGGAAAGGTGCACGCGCACCTCTCGGGACGGGCGGTGCGACTCTCCATTTGGAGAGGTGCACGCGCACCACTGCCCGTTCGAAGAGGTGCGCGCGCACCGGGCAGCTGGGAGCCGCAGGAGATGGCTCAAAGAGCCGCATACGGCTCCGGAGCTGCGGGTTGCCGACCCGTGCTCTAGAGTCTAGACTACAGGTACATAGTTGAGTCTCCTAGCATTTGTAGTTGAATGAGTAAAAAGGCCAGAGCAGTGAATTTTTAGAAACATTTGCTGTTATTGAACAGATACATTCATATAATTCTAATAAGCATGATTGAGCTACTAACTTATCCTCCACTGCATATGGTGCTCAGAAGTCTTAGACTCAACTTGACTGAATTTAAGATATGGATGCTATTTTGGGTTGGCAGAAATCAGAATTGGAAACAAAAGCTTGTTCGAAGTCACAGATTCTGGTTTCTGTAAAAATAAAATGGCAGTAGTTTCAGGTTTGAACTACAGGATAAGCCTAAGAATCTGGTTAAAGCATCACAGACGTGTTTGCATGTGTGTGTAAGAAGCCATATGCTGACCTTGGGCTGAGCCTTATGCAAAATGCCATCTTCTTCAGCATCCCAGCCTAAACTTAACAAACACTAAATTTATCCTATAGACAGTGGGATCACTTATGCTGGATTTCCAGGGGCTCACCATAAAAAACAAAACCCTTCACACATAACGGATATTTGGCAGATGAAGATGTAAATGATTAGACAGCCATTTACCCAGGATGCAATAAGGTCTTTTGCCTTGGGCAGGATATTGAACTAAAAGACCTCCAGGGTCCCTTCCAGTCCTAGATTTTATGACCTCTATACATATAAAGCCTTTAATCTCCATATCCATTCTGCTTCAAGTAGCTTCTTACAGAACTGCAAAAAAAAAAAATCCCACTTGGTTGTTTATAGAAATGGGCCCTCCTAAATGCTCATGGAGGGACATGAGGTTTCTCTGACGTACTGCTGGGAGACATGAGTATTTTTAAAAAGTCAGATAAACAAATAAAAAGGAAATGGGACAAGTGAAACTGCCCAGACATAACTAGGGATATTTTTATAATCAGGTTGTATTTCTATAATATGTAATGTGCTTTATCTACCAATCATGTTTCACAGTCAGATGCAAATGTGCTTACAGATTACCCATTCAAGTAAATTCTACTTTCTCCTACTGCACTGTTGCCATGGAACACCACACTCTGATGCACATTTTTAGGAGGAAACATATTCAGAAGTATTTATATAGTATGTCGGTTCAGCTGGCTTTCCTCCCAAGCAGAATTCAAAGAAAGTGACATAGATTTGGGGTTTCTAGACTGAAATGTACGTCAGGGTTTCCTTGTTTTATGAATAGGTCATACGGTACTGCTACCATGACTACTGTGATAAACAATATTTATATTCAAGGTGGCCAAATGAAAGACGACTTCCTTCAAGGTAATTTCACTATTGGAGCTCTGGTTTGTAAATTCAACAGGAACAAAAAGTGAAAAGGCCTAATCAGTTTTGCATGGATAGATTTTCTGTTATTTTTCATTGAGGCAGATGCCAATTTCTTCAGGAGCTGAAGGACATATTGGATTTGGAGTGGACACATCCATCCGATGGTTTCCTAAAGGAGGAAAGAAATTTTATATGCCTTTCAAGGTGAATTCCTACCTCCAGAGGTAAAATATCTGCTTATTCCTAGAAATTATCTAGCTATAAAAAGGACTCTTTATTAAAAAGTATTGCATATTATGGTTCTTGTAGGAAATTGTTGGCTACTGTTCCCACAGCTGAATATTTTTTATGCCAACTGAAAGGTCATAAAGTATTTAAGCTGTCAAATTCTCTAATCCTTTATTTTAAAATCTGGTAATGATTCTGTACAAATTTGTACAAATTGTAGAACTATTTCATTAATTAATGTTGATACATGGATATTAATTGCTTTCTTGGCCAGGCAACTGTGGACTTCATTTTATATAAATTGCCCCTTTAAGATTTATTTAAAAAACAAAACAAATTGTTAAAGATAAAATGTATTTTAAAACTTTTCAATTAAAAAAACAAAAAAAACCCAAAACCAAACACTGGATAATTTTCATTTAACATTCTCAAAACAAACCTGATCTTACTGCACTTTGGATATGGTCCAGATTAATTTTCTTAAGCAAGTAATGAGTGAAATTTTATTAAATGGATGAATGCTTATTATCAACAGCCTAGTGTGCAAATTACAACAAATCAACTCATTTCAGATTCAAGTTACAACATGATACTCATCAGGATTGCCCACTTTCCTTGTGGCTTTTTTATTTAATTTTAGAATCCTCATCCATTAGCAATTGTAAATTGCTTCTTGAATCCAACAGTCTGTGTGCTTTGCTTACAGGTATTTATACTGCCACTCTGAAGCCAAAAACAGACGTTTTGATAAACATTCAATAGTAAGTGACACTCTTTGAGAAGTAATTATAAACTGACAGACTCAAAAGCCACTTTTATTCTAAAGATGTCAAAAGGAGAAAGAGCACAAAATAATTTTCAAACAATACACACTGCAAATATGTATCAGTATTTCCTTGGTTTTTTGTGCTAGATCTTGTATTTGTTCCCTAGATAATGCAATAATAAATGATGCACTCTTTCAGTTGTAATACAACCCTTATCATTTTTGTTAATTATACATATTATTTAAAATCTCATTTAAAAAGTAGTCTCATATTTTCTTTAAGAATTTCCATTGCCCAGGTACACAGTCATGGCCTATCCGAAAGAAATATTTTTCTAAGGAAACGTTCAAACCAGGTAAGCTATGTTAATGTATATATATAAAAAATCCAATGCAAAAACAATCTAAGTAATATTATGTTATAGCATAATGGACTTCTTGCACTCAAGAAGATAAGAATCGAATCTCATTTCACTGGGAAAACTCCATTAGGAATTGTTGAAAACTTTATACGTTGTGTAACAGACCAATCTACTAGAGTGGCCTATGCCAGTTGATTTTCTATTGGTTTTCAAAGGTGAACAATGAAAAACCTTCCCTGTACTTCAGCAACTACAGATATCTTCAGTGGTGAGATTCAAATATGTGAACAACCAGTTCTCTGTGTGGATGCTGCTTCTGGAAGTCCATTCTGGGCCTGGGCAACAAAAAATTAGCCACCGGTTCTGCTGAAGTGGTACAAACAGGCTGAATCTCACCACTGGATACCTTCCATTAAAGAAACACAAACATACAATAGAAAGGAACTAAATCTTAAACAATGGCCCAGCAGAGAATCTTCTGCCACCTTAACAAATATGTTACCACTTACATGTCTTTAAATTAGCATATTATATTTTCACTGCAAAAGGGTAACACGGGTATTTGTCTATGGAGCTTATCAGTCATCCAGGTCATGGTTGACCCAAAGACGCATTTTCAAAAGAAGCCTCTTGGATGAGAAGTGAAACATCTTCAAGCAAAACCCACATAAGGCCTCAGGTAGAAAAAAGTTGGGCCTATAGTATAGAAGCATATATTGCAAGCTGACTTTTGATGTTACTCTTATTATGTCAGAATGTCTCCAGTTTCTTTGCCTATTCTGATGCATTTTTCTTTTCTGTTATTAGTTTCGTTTTTAAATTCAAAAAAGCTGACTTACCCAAGTATCTGGCAATGTATGAAAAGTTGGTATTGTATAGAAAGCCTACAAAATCTATAGAATGTGTGACGTTTCTAGGCAAAGTATGAAATGTCTGTGTTATTTTAATGTTATATATACAGCCCATAGGTATTGTATATAATTCCTAGGCATTATTCAGGACAAGAATTATTTAGGCAAAGTATGAAATGAGAGCCATGAAAGTGGTATTACTTAGGAAAGGTGTGAAATATTAAGCATTTCAAACTTTGACGTCCCATTTTGACATTATATTGATTTCCCAGGCATTCTACAAAATGCCTAATTTCATATACTGACATCACATGCCTCACCTCACAATAAAAATGTCACTAGCAAGAGTATTTTATATTTTTTCAGTTTGCCTTTGGGCCTTGCATGGAATACCTAGAAAATGTGTGAAATATTAACTGTTTCATATTTGGACATCCCATTTTTGGCATTCTATAATTTCCTCATTCTACAAAATGCCAAATTTCCCATATTGAAGTTGACATATAGAATAAATTAGTAATTTTCTTTTTAATCCGATCAATTCTTTATCTCAAGAAGGCACCCATAACTGACTTTTTTCTACTGTGTACATTGAATTTCACTGATCTTTCAAAATTAATAAGAATCATTTAATCTGTTACCAGATGAAGAGACGATCAGGAAAAATCAGCAAGAAAGGATAGCATCCCAAAATGGAAATGTTCCAGCTACTACAGTGCTTGCCAGCAAAAGAACTATAAAGAAAACCCCCAAACAGAAAGCTGATGCAACCAGTTCTTCTTTTTGCACCCTGCTGTAAATATCAAGGAAGCATAATTTCAGACAAACGGGCACACAGAGACCTAACTTGTGCCTTTCACCCAGACTATATAGCCAGACTTGACAACCACAGGATTCCTGATAATGGCATTGAATAACAGAAGTCCAGGTTTTTTTTACAGCAGGCCTGAATTCATTCGAATCACATTACGTGTATTTGCCCAGAAGCGCGTCCAGGATCGAAGTCTTAACTATAATTTGCTTCCTAACCACTAAGTTCCAAAATGCTATCTTTTCCTAATAAGGAATATACTGCCGCCCCCGTAACGTTTTCAAGAGGCAGAGACCAGCATTGTGCCCTTGATCCCCAGTGAGAACGCTCCAGAGGTCAGGATTGATGAATAAAATTTTGGATTTATAAAAGAAACCTTTCTCTAATTAATAAGCCGCTTAACAAGAATCTTGATTTTGCCGCATTCCCAGCGGAATCGGCTGTCCGCCTCCGCTTCCTGGCAGCCACTTGGGAAAGCTCTTTAAGCCGATCCGGTTCGGCCCTTCCCGCGCAAATCGCAGAAGGAAAGCCTGGGCGAGGGAGGGAGGGAGGGAGGGAGGAGCAGCGCGCCAAAAGACGCCCTCCCTCCCCGAAGCTCGAGCCACCTTTCGTTAATTTCCGGCGGGCCCTGACGTCACATTACATTCCCGCCTCCTCCTTGCGGAGGCGCTCCCACTCTCGACCCCGCCCTCCCATCCACCATTGAGGCGGCGCGAGGGGCGTTCTGACGTCACCCCAGTCCGGTTGTGGTGTTTTGTCTCTGGTGGAAAAAAAAGGTTAGGCGCCTTCCCTTCCCCCCCCGCCCCTCCGCAGGACCCCCCCGCGTGCGCGTGCGCCAGAGGCCGAGGTTTCCCGGCCGCGGGGCGGGAGAGAGAGAGCCAAATGGAGGCGCAAAAAGAGAACGTGCCGCGACGAGAGCACACCGGGGAGGAGAAGGCGGAAGCCAGCGCGGCCTCGGTAAGTGTCCCTTCGCGACTGCGCAGCCTGCCGTGGAGCAGCCGTTTGGCGCTTGGCGCCCAGAGACGTAACCGTCCCTGCCGGAAAGCTCCTTCCGTCAGCGGTCGAAGGGCTCGGAGCTCCTCCCTTGCCGAAGGAGGAGCAGCGGCGCGAGAGAGTGGAAACAATTGGACCGCGGCGGGAAAGCCTTCGTGCTTCCCGGAGAAATCGCGTCTCCCGCGGGATCCTCTTTTGCCCCGCTCTAAATTGGCCGCCGAGCGATTGCGTGAGAGAGCCAATGTGGCCCAGGGCCTTTAAATAAAATAAATCTTTGTTGTCAAAGTACAACATGTGTACATTGAGATTAGCTGAGCCTCCCCCTGTGCTCTCCCCCCAAGACACAGTGACAACAAACCCTCCATCCCACCACACTATGTGAACCAACTACACCACACACCGGCCTCCCAAGTCAATTCTGCGTAAGATTATGTCCCATTTAAAAGCCTAACAGCCCACGGATAAAAGCTATTTTTCAGCCTGTTGGTACGGCTGGCTATATTCCTGTATCTCCTACCGGATAAAGATACCGTCCAGGGTGTGAGTCATCCCTGAGAATCTTCCTCACTCTTCCAAGGCAACGAGCCCTGGCGATGTCATCCAGTGGTGTCAGGGAACAGCCCACAATGTCTTGTGCTGTGCTCACTACCCTCTGTAATACTTTCCTATCCGCGGCTGTCAGACCAGCATACCAGACCACAGTTGTATCATCTGTGAACTTTGAAGTAGCCTTGCCGCTTATAAAGGGTTTTTGTAGTCCATTGACTTTCGTCTTTCCAGTTGCACTTTACATATATTTTTTATTTTTATTTTTAATCCCATTTATATCCCGCCCTTCTCCGAAGACTCAGGGCGGCTTACAATCTAAGAAGCACAAACCAATGTGCTTAGCAATAGCCTTCCTTCTATGTATATGCCTGCTTATTAGGGCTTTCGCCCCCCCCCCCAAGTGGCATTATTACAAAGTCAGCTTAATTGCCCCCAACAATCTGGGTCCTCATTTTACCTACCTCGGAAGGATGGAAGGCTGAGTCAACCTTAAGCCTGGTGGGACTCGAACCTGCACTAATTTGGGTCATTGCCCAAAGGAAGAATCTGTGCTAAAACTAAGAAACCCAACCTTATGACATTTCCAAGAGGTGGTGATGGTAGCATTACTGATTAAAAGGTGAAAACATGTTTTACATCTTAATGATGTTTTTTTTTTAAAAAATAGTATAGGCAAACAGATGACAGTGCTTTGCTTGGACTGTTAGTAAAAGGGACAGTGAGGCAAGCTGTTTGTGTTACCTGGAAATACCCAAGAAATCTTGCAGTGCTACAGTACTAGAAAAAAAATTGTGCTACAGGTAGTTGACCACTATTGGGACCGAAATGTATGTTGCTAAGTGATTACTCAGCAATGGCAATTCTAGCAATCCCAGTTCCGATTGTAACTTCGGATGCGTGGGCCATTAAGTGGGAAATAGCAAAAGCACTTAGATTCATACTTGAGAAAACCTTTTCATAAGCGTCTGTAACTGTTAAATTATATCAACCATATTTGGCCTATTAACTGTTGACCACTAAAATTCATCAGGATGTTCTTCTAATATAGTTTCTATAATTTCCTTTGCTGGTATTTACCAATTGACTTTAAGCTTAAAAAGGTAAAAAAAAAAGTAAAGATTTTCCCTGCCCAGTCATGTCCAATTCTAGGGAGCGATGCTCATCTCCATTTCCTAGCTGAGGGAGCCAGTGTTGTCTGAAGATGCTTCTGTAGTCATATGGCCAGCATGACTATACGCCAAGGCACACAGAACACTGTTACCTTCCCATCAAAGTGATACCTATTTATCTATTCTACTTGCATTTCCCTTCTTTTGAACTGCTAGGTTGACAGGAGCTGGGGCAAGAACAGGAGCTCATCCTATCACATAATACCTGGGTCTCGAGCAGTCAACCTTCCGGTCAACCAAGCCTTTAAACTTAACTATCTTCAAAAAAGAATATAAGAACCTGTAAAAAATACTGTAAAGAAGGAAGCATAGCAAGTTAAACACAGATGCCTATTGTATGTTATTCGCAATTCTAAAATTTAAAATAAAGTAATATTGCCTTTGGGCCTGGTTTGAAATGTTGCTAAATCCCTTAACAGTGAGTTATGCTCATTTACAGGGTGCCCTGTTGATGACTAAGTAGAAAATTTGGCTAATTGATGGGCCATGAACAAGAGTAGGCTCACGTAACAATTATAGTAGCAGGTTCCTTTCTTTAAAAGAATGCATTTCAAAAGCTGGATGTTAGTAAGAAGTGAATAAATTGTACAACTCAGTATAAGTGAGGGCTTTTTCAATATAATATTGTGATCATTCCTGCCTTTGGACAATTAGCCAATGTCATTGTTTCTAGATAATGTTGAATAAAGTTATTATTCAAGCTTTTGAAGATAAAAGACAATTCTAACAATTTTTTTCTCATCATACAGCCTTTCTGTCAGAGTAAGCAGTGCTGCCAGTTTGATTTTCAGGAAGAAAATAATAAAAAATCTAATTCAGGTGATTTCAGCGATCCAATCTACAAAGAGATTTCTCTGACAAATGGTTATATCAATAGAATGAGCAGAGAAGAGCTGAGAGCTAAACTTGCTGAATTCAGACTTGACACCAGGTAAACAACCGTGTGTGAGTGCATACATCTTCTGATGTGTTTCTTATTACATGTGTAAAGGTGGAATTAATAAAGTCGCCTCTTGTGGATCTTTCTTCTGAGGTGCTTTTATCATTTGTAGAAGGAAGAAGCTCTATACATTATGGATAAATATTTCTGCACAGAAGTCTATCATTGGAAGAGTTTGTTGGCAGAGAAGGATTTCACACTGCAAAGTCATAAACAGATTCTTCAGTATGAAATCTTACACAAAGTTGTGATGCTAGAATTTCCGTTATAGCACTTTATACCTCTCCATATCTTCAGCTAAAGAAAGGGGTGAACTTTTTAGAAAGGCTCATCTGATGGAAAAAAAGAAATTCAAGAATTCAGTGAAAATTGAACGGAAAAGATTTAAGAAAATGTTACGTGGAAAAAAAAGGAAACCTAAATAGTAGAAGAGTTCCTTCTTCATTGAGAAGTGTGACAAGGGGCGCAATAAGAAACATTCCCTGAGGCAGCTTTCTTCCTAACAGCTGACTCCTAGGCAAGGAAGGCCCCTACCATAATTGCCTCCCAGAGGCTAGAAAAGACCCCAATTTTCTAAATGGTGTTTGAGGACACAGGCCTTTATATATTTATTGTTTTATATGTACATACAGTATTTAGTTTTAGTGATTTGATGTCATCCCCAGAATCCACTTGGATTGAATAAATTGCATACCTAAATTAAAGTTGGAACAAAGGAAAAAAAATAACTTTGTGATCGTCCCAGGTGTGATTCTTGGCATTTCCAGGTAGAGTTGAAAGAAACTCTTGATTGGCCACCTAGAATTCCCCTCTCAGCTGTAATTGACCTTACTGGGGTTAGGTGGAACTGTGCTCTGACTTTTTTAGAAGATAGCTTTCTGTGTCAGTTATGTAAAGGCAACATAATTTTTTTATATATGGTGTTTTTTGTAAATAGTGTACAGGACAGTGCTCTTTCTATTGTCTGCCCTAGAGACCGTTTAACTTACCTGAAATATACATGAAGGGGATTACTTGTGCAGAAATACTGTTCATGTCATTGCAAACAACTTAAGTAAAAACTGGAATACATTTTGTTTAAAATAATGTCATAAATTTCTTAAAGGCATAGAGTATTTTATAATCCTGTTGAATGTGTCTGCTCATGTTTTATCTCTTTCTCCGGAGAATTACACAGTAGGAGCAACTTCCTTTTGAGGCTAGTTTGATGCAAGCAGATCAGAGTTAGATCGTTCTTGTCATTTTTGTTGGAGGAAGTTATTAAAAGTAGGTTTGGCATTTGGAGAGATAATGTCCAAATGGATTAGGAGATGCTACATTTCTCTTCTAACTCAGCAGTACAGTAGTGGCCAAAACTGGAAACCTTTTGGGAAAAGTGTACATTTGAGGTTTCATGGCTAATAACACCACTTTGTTTTGGAGTAGTACCATAAAATTATATATCAATGGAAAGATAATTTAATCAAGAATGTAATACAACAAAGTTTGTTCAATTATGTATTTTATGAAACGTTATAGCCAAATAACCAGAAAAAGGAAGCACAACTTGCTTAGATTCATATCAGGTAGCTTTCCTTCATCTGATTGTAGCCAATGAGCATGACTGTTTAGAGAGCCAATCAGGTGTCATCTTGTTTTGACAATGAGCCAATCAGATCACATTAGGATTCAGTTATTGATGTCATGTATTGAAGCTGAGAGGAAGACATTTGTCAGTGTGTTATGTGATTGCTATCAAGTTGGTTGGGTTTTTTTGTGTTCTTTCATTTAGTGAGCTTGTAAAACGTAATGAAATTAAAGTAATGGTGCAAAGAGTTGACTGGTTGCCCAGAAAGCGATGTAAAATAGCATTACTAAGTGAACAAGGCTACAGTTATAAAGAAATTAGAAGAAAAATTGGTGAAAACTTAACCAAAGGTGGCATTTCTAAGTTTTTTAAAGACGTATAAAGAGACACAGTCACTACAAAACCACACTGGTAAAGGCAGGAAAAGGTGCACAACAGCAAGTGATGATAGAAGAATTAAGAGACGGCCTACGTGACAGAAGAAAATCATCTCGGTGTATACAAGATGAAATGGCGCAATGCAATGTGAAGTTGAGTGCACCACAGGAATTTGGCCTAAAATCTAGAATTCCATGAAAAAAACCACTTTTATCTCTTAAGCAAAGGTTAACAAGACTAAACTGAGCTAAAACCCATATTACCTGGACAGAGGAACAATGGGACAATGTTATCTGAAATGATGAGACCAAGACCAATGATGGCATAAAATACGTAAGGAGAAGAATCGGATAAGTTTTGCAACCTGATTGTATTACATGTACCGTGAAACACCCAGTCAATGTTATGATCTGGGGTTGTGTGACATCAAAAGGTGTGGGCAGAATTTGTGTGATTAATGGAAATATAAATGGCCAAAAATACATTAATGAAATACTTGAGCCCAAACTGAAGCCTTCCGCACATGATCTTTTCCAAGACAATGAAGCAGGATTCAGGATTCAGCTCCATGTGTTGCTGTTGTGTGCAAAAGGTGGTTTCAAGGTAATCATATTTCACTGCTGGAATGGCCTGGGAATATCCCAGACCTTAACCCAATTGAAAATCTATGGAGCCGACTAAAGAAACTTGTTAGTCAGAAGCAACCGAGCAATAAAACCCAGTTAATAGAAGCAGTCATTCAATCTTGGTTTCACATTATAACAACTGCAGAACTAAAAGAGTTGGTTCACTCCATGGGAAGATGTTGTAAGGCCGTAATTCATGCTAAAGGTTACCCGACTAAGTATTAACTGATAGTTTTTGTATATCTCGTTTTTTCTATGGTGATAATTTTTGTATATCTCATTTTTTCTACGTGTTTCATTTTTGTTCCTTATAACTGCTATTCTAATAGCAAATCCTTCATAAAAGTTATTGCATTACATTCTTGATTAAATTATCTTTCCATTGATATATAATTTTATGGTACTACTCCAAAAAAAAAGTGGTGGTGTTAGCCATCAAACCACAAATGTACACTTTTCCCAAAAGGTTTCCACAATTTTGGCCACTACTGTATAATTATCCCAGGGGTCGGCAACCTAAAAAAGGAAAAGAGCCACTGGGAACCGGTTCCATCACAAATTAAAAAAAGTGGGAGCCGCGTGCGTGTGTCCATGCACGCGCATGCGCAAAAAAACTTTTGCGCATGCGCAAAATGGTTTTTTTGCGCATGCGCGGACTCACGCGGTTGCCATTTTTTTAAAAAAGTGAGATGGAACCGGTTCCCGGTTGCCCGACGGCGACGGCCCGTCTGCAAAGCTGCCGCTTTCAGCAGCTTTGCAGACGGGCCGCGGCAGCGCCCCTGCCCATTCTGAGAGGTGCGCGCGCACCTCTCCGAACGACCGGAGGTGCGCGCGCACCTCCCCAAACCTTTGGAGAGGTGCGCGCGTACCTCCGCGCGAACGGGCAGAGATGCCGCTCTTTGAGGAAGCTGTAGCGGCCCGTCTCCAAAGCTGCCGAACCCGGAGCCGCGGGTTGCCGACCCGTGAATTATCCTAAAAAATCACTTTTTTTTTCAGAGGAGTGAAAGATGTATTAAAAAAGAGGCTGAAAAACTACTATAAGAAAGAAAAATTAATGCACAAGCAACCTCCAAATGCAGAAGACTACTATGATTATATCTGTGTTATTGACTTTGAAGCAACTTGTGAAGAAAAAAATCATCCAGAATTTATACATGAAATAATCGAATTTCCTATCGTTTTACTAAATACCCAGACGTTACAAATAGTAAGTATTTCTGTCCTATTTGATTCCTGGATAGTTTAATAAATTCATCAAAAATTGAGATTTGCATTTGAAAAATAGATAGTGAAGCAAAGGTATTATGCTGCCTTGTATGCTATATGATCAACATATTAGGCAGCTTATAACTGGCTGGCATAATCTTTTTTAGATCTTAAATTATATCCATAAGAAAAAACTGATATATGTTTGCTACTTAATGTAAAGGTGTTTTGTACCAAAAAAAGCACTTCCCTTTTCACTTGCTATGTGGAACAAGCAGAAGTAAATACATGGCTAGATTCTCACAAGTAGACAGTCTGGGAAAGAGAAAATGATTTTGGGTGAAAGACAACAAAGAATAGTCCAAATGCCCTTCTGTGCTACACTTCTGGTCTAAATGATAACATCCTGAGGCTGCTTTTCAATTTGTTTTTAAGATGTTGAGTCTAATGTTCTGCAGGTATATAACACTGATGAAGTTGCATATCGTACTAAGTCATAAAGCTTAGCATAAATGTGTATGCTCATGCTCATTAGTTTTCTGCTATGGAATGTGGCTAGCAAGTTACCTGTCATTGTTTGTTTAGAATTAAGCATGCTGTTTTCAATATGGGCTACATTCCTAGCAGAAAAATGGTTTTGTGGAGTGGCTTACGGCTATTCTCTGATTTGTTTTGACTGGAAACAGTCTAGTCTGCATGCTGTAGACAAGAGGCATGCTAATTAAACAAGGTATCAATGAGTGGTTCCCTAGCTATGCTGGTTTGAGTAAGGAATCAGCAGTTGTAGGTATGATGCTAAATCACAGGTGTATCCCTATGACATCAGATGGGGCTTTCTGTATTTCTTGGTTATCTTCTCATAGCTGTCCAGATACAGTGCCCCTAACATACTTTGTCAAGTGTGTAATGACTGTAATAGTATGTATATCCTTCCTTATGGGCTACTCTGCGTTACAATTCTTGGTACTCTTTGCAAACCTGAGCCTGAAGTGGGAGTTGTAAGAAAGCCCCCTAGCCATGGCAGCAGGAACAGCAGAATATCCCACCTAAAGGCCACATATGGTACTGCAGTACTTATTGCCAAGGTTCAACTGACCCTTATTATGTTTGACTGATTGTAATTCCTTTGGATTAATGAGCTATGTAAGGAGCAGCTTTTCTGTGTTTTGTCTGTATCATCATGAAATGGCCCACGTTTAACTTCAATTTTGTAGGAAGACACTTTCCAGCAATATGTGAAACCAGAGATTAATCCTCAACTCTCAGATTTCTGCATTAATTTGACGGGAATCTCTCAGGTAAATAGTCTGTCACGCACTACGCTCTTTAAGCAAAACTTTTTTTTAAAAAAAAGATAATGGTTTAGGCATCAGATATAATCCTAATACCTCACTGCAAACACAGCATATCAGTGAGGTGTGCTCAGATCTAAGCTTCCTGATTTCTCTTTTTCTTTATAGATGTATTTCTTTTAAATCGGTACCACAGGCTGTAAATAAAGTGCTTGTGATAAAGAAATGTGTAACTATTCTATAGATTAGAATCCTGGGTTTCTCTGGGCAAAACTGGAGACTGTTTCTAACACCATAGTGTTAGCAATGACTGTTGATCATACCTGATTTGGCTGGGTCAGAGGCAAAACATGTTCAATCAGTGCTTTGTGCACTTGGACAAACTGCTTGTACCATCAACAGTGTGAATTGTTTAAATGGTACATTTACTAATTAGAAGAGGATGATATACTGATAGTCCTCGACTTACAACTGTTCATTTAGTGACGAGTTACAATGGCACTGAAAAAAGTGACAAGACGGTTTTTCACACTCATGGCTGTTGCAGCACTCCCATGGCCACGTGATCAAAATCCAGAGACTTGGCAACTGACTCATGTTTATGACGGTTGCAGTGTGTCGGGGTCACGTGATCACCTTTGGCGACCTTCCGATAAGCAAAATCATTGGGGAAGCCAGATTCGTTCTGCAGTGTAACAGTTGCAGTAATTCACTTAACTGTAACAAAAAGGTCGTAAAATGGGGGAAACTCACTTAACAACTGTCTCACTTAGTAACAGAAATTTTGGGCTCCACTGTGGTCGTAAGCCGAGGGCTACCTGTAATTTTCATGAGAGTTCTACCTTGATGAAGACCGCTTTATTGCTTCCTCAGTGTCAGCTGCAGGAATAATGCAAAGACTGTGGTAATTAAACCTCAACCTAGCTACATTCTTAATTGCTTAGTAAGTTGCAAACAGTTTTGTATATATATATCTTGGAAAAGTGGAAGAAAGGTGCAGTTTATGGTGGAAAAGTGTTGTTTTTTTGCTCCGCATAGCCTAATTGTGTGTGTGTGTGTGTGTGTGTGTGTGTGTGTGTGTGTGTGTACACGTGTACACATACTTATACATATATACACATGTATGTGTGTATGTGTGTGTATATGTATGTGTGTGTATGTATGTACACACAGACACACACACACTATAGTTAGGCTATGCGGAGCAAAAAAAAAAGTTTTCTACCATAAAACTGCACCTTTCTTCCAGTTTTCCAAGCTGAGAAGGGTTGGAAGAAGAGGGAAATAATAGAACAACCAGAAAGAAAGGATGGTTGACAGCCTGCAGGATTTTCTTGAAGAAAATACAACTTGCAAGAGTCAGATCCGGGAGATCCCTCCCTTCCTTCCTGCCCCTCCCCCAGCCATTAAAGAATATTAGACATATGATGCAGATATTTCAGTAGATATAAAGAAGTTTGTATTTTCTCACTGAATGTAATAATGAATATAGGGTATTTTGTTGCATTAATAGTTATTGTAGAAAACCAACAAGGGTGTAGTAGAGTTTTAACTATATTTATTTATTTATTTGATTTATATACCGCCCTATTCCAGAAGGACTCAGGGCGGTTTACAGGGCAAAATTTAAAAACAATACAATATAAAATTAAAATAATATAAAATTAAGTATAGCCCCAAAAAATTAAAATCACAATTCAAAATCATTAAAACCCCTCAGTCCAGGCCAGATAGCTCAAAGAGCCAGGGTTTTAGGTCCCGGTGAAACGAACGAAGGTCGGCGGCAGTCCAGAGTTCCGTTGGCAGTTTGACTTGACAGAAACCCTTTTATATTATTTTCATATTGTATAATTAATACCTGAGTTTCTTAATATACAGCAATTGTATTTTCATTCATAATATTTCTAGGAACTGGTAGAGAAAGCTGATGAATTCCCAAAAGTGCTGCAACGTGTTGTAGACTGGATGAAACAGAAAGAACTAGGAAGCAAATACAGCTATTCCATATTAACAGATGGGTATGTATTGGGGAGAGATGTACATATGTTCAGTTGATGAACCATACTTATTTTTTAATTGCAGCCATTAAATTATGTCAGTGTTTTTCAACCATTCTTTAGCTTTGACAGGGTTGTATTTCTGGAGTTGTTCAGTTTGGTTGTATTTGCTACGATAAGCTAAATAGGATGTTGTGATTGGAATGTCAGAATACCTTGGATCTTTTCCCTGCTTGTCCTCTGGTACTGCACATGACTAGAAGAAATATGTTCTGTTTTGAACAGGTTAGAGCAAATATACTTTGATTAAAATCTAGAGCAGGGTTGTCAAACTCTTGCCCTGCAGGCCGGATGTGTCATGACAAAACCGCACCCACCCCATTGCTGGCAATGGAAAAAAAATTGCGATATGTCACGTGATGTTGCGAGTTTGACACCCCTGATCTAGAGTGTAGTATATTACAACTTGTTGAATTCAAGAGAATAGTCTGCATAGGTTATTAACATTAACATTTATACATGAACACTGAAGCCAGCTGTTTTATTCAGTGCCTATACATCAGGGGTCTTCAAACTTGGCCCTTTTATGACTTGTGGATTTCAACTCCCAGAATTCCTCAGCCAGCATGCCTGGCTGAGGAATTCTGGGAGTTGAAGTCCACAAGTCACAAAAGGGCTAAGTTTGAAGACCCCTGCTATACATGTACAGGGATTATAAATATGCTAATTTTTCTCTGACAATGAAGATAGCTAAAGAATGACTTATTTCCAGAACCTTATAAGGGAGTGCGTTCATATATCTTTTGATTATTTAATGTTTGGACCATATTTACATTTTAACAAGAAGTATCATGAGTAACAGAAGAGAATAATAAACTACAAAATCACAGCACAAAGTTAAATGAATCATAAAACTAATGAAAGATATGATCAATAAAATGCCAGAAAAAACACATCAAGAGCATGGCATAATATTTCCATGAGAAAATTTGGGCAAATAAAATTCTTGGTGTATATTTGGACCGCTGAAAAAGGAATTTAACAATAGGTTTGCCATTGATAGCACTGTTGGGCTGTTTAAGATTCAGGAACTCTTTAAAAAAGGATTTACAAATTGTCTCAGAAAAATAGGGGAAATACCCAAAGGAATATCCAAATAATTTGCAAAAGAAGTTTAAAAGAACTTCCTAATGAAATTGTTTACTTATTGTTTATTAAAGGTCCTGGGATATGAGTAAATTTTTAAATATCCAGTGTCGTATTAGTCGTCTGAAGTATCCTTCTTTTGCTAAGAAGTGGATTAATATCCGCAAATCCTATGGAAACTTCTACAAGGTTTGTTGTCTGCTTGTTTCCTGAAACATTTAGATTCTAGTTGAGAAAAGCAGAAAATCAAAAATGGGTTTATAATAATTGACAGGATAGTGAATTTATGTATATGCTGTAGCTAGGACAGTGATGGCAAAACTTTGGGGCTTGGCATGTCAAAAATTCAGAAAATACCTAAGTTCATTCAGCTGGTAGGTCACATACATACACTGATCAAAAGAGAAACAATTCTCTATTTCCCCCCACCCCTCATTTAGGCCACCCTGAACAGTGGCACTTGGCAGCAGCTCTAAGGCTGGGCCTGGAGTTGAGGTCTGAACTTCAGCCCATATCATTGCTGCTACTGAAAAAGGTCACCTTGCATCTTTCCCATTCTACCGCTTCTGAAAATTGTGCTTCTGAAAATCGTTTTTGGGTGTTGATAAATTCTGGATAAATGCTGATGTGTTACTCAAAACTTTGTTATCCAAAAGTTTGACATGTCTGTTACAGGTTTGCTATCACTGGGCTTGGAGAACTACATAACGTTTTGAGTAAAGATTGCCCCTACTAAGATCTATATGACAGCTATTATGTATTCTCTTACACTGCCATTTAATTAGCCCTTCTGCAACCCCTAAATGGGATGGAAGAGGTTTGCCTTCTTTTTATAGTTTTGGAGTCATTTTAAGCAGGGAAATGGATGCCTAAGCATCCCTCCCACTGGTGATGTCAGTAGATCACTCCATGTAATTTTAAAGTACAGATAATTCTCACTTACTGATGACAACTCCATCACTAAGTGGTTATTAGGTGAAATGTCATGTGATTGGAACTTTTGATGTCAGTTCCACAATGGTCATTAAGGGAATCACTGCAGGTCCTTAAGCGCAACATCATGTGACTGTGATTTATGACTCCTGCTGGCTTTTCTTTGCTTGTCGGAAGCCAGTTATGAAGAGCCCAAATGGAAATTGCTTGACTGTTGGGCACTGTGACCACCATAAATGGGCACTGGTTGCAAACTGCCTGAATTGCAATCACATGACTGGGGACACTTCAGTGGCCACAATTTTGAGCACTGGTCGTAAGTCTCCTTCTTCAGCTCTATTGTAACTTCAAAGTCGATTAAGTGAAGACTACCTATATTGAAGAAAACCATGTAGATTTTATGAAGGAACACAAAACCCATGCCTACCTCTGCTAAATACTGCACTTATGAAACTCAGAATCTGAATGTTGCTTTTTGTTGCCCATTCTTGTTTTTTCTAGAACTGGAACAACAGACCTATAAACATTCTTTGAGACAATGGGCGTTATTTGAAATGTGAGAACGAGTCCTGTGTGCTCTTATAAAATGGGCAACTTGAAGGACGTGGCCTGTTGTAAAATATCCCATTGCTGAAGGAAAACTGGTTCTCTTGCTCCCCGCCATCCTTTCCAGTGTTTCCTTCCAGGATATGTTCTTAATTTCCCAGCTTTACCTTTTTTGCCTTCTTTGGTGCAGGTGGGAATACTTTCAAATAAAATCCTGGGCTACAACTACCCATCATTTTTGTTTTCCAAGAATGCCTAAATACCTGGGTCAGTACAGAGACGTTCTCAGAAACAAAAATGGGAAATGGTTTGGTATGCCGAATGTTGTACTTTTATTTATTTAAATTATAAAACAGTTTACTTTAAAATTACACCCCTTCATGTAGAAAACCCGCTGCACTTCAGAGCATAGCTGGAATATGGAAGAGCCCATTGCCATCTCACACATATGCGGGCAGGGACAGAATTTAGAGCAGCTAGTAATGTAGACAGATTGATACTGCATTTCTCTTCTGTCTGCATCTGCTCAGAATGGTTCAATTCATTTTCCAGGTTCCTAGATGCCAAACAAAGCTGTCGACCATGTTGGAAAAACTTGGGATGGACTATGACGGACGGCCTCACAGTGGGCTGGATGATTCCAAGAATATTGCACGAATAGCCATTCGAATGCTTCAGGATGGATGTGAACTCCGTGTAAATGAGAGGCTGCACGGTGGGCATCTGCTAACAGTCCCTTCCTCAACTCCAATAGAGGGCGCTCCAATCCCACAGATGCCCAGATTTCGATAAATATTAGGAAGTGAGTTACCCTGTCTTCAGGCCCATATTCTTGGTATTCAAAAGCCATTTCAGACAACTGAGTTTTTAAAGAAGGCTCTACCCCCCCGTTTTAAACCCTTGCAGAAAATGCAGGTCCCAGACCATCCACTGAAAGTCTCTTAATTTACTACTCTAAATTAGTCACGCTAAGTTTCATTTTAGTTATCCAAGCAATCTTAGCACTTACTAAGATGGCTTTCTCTGAAGTAAAGTCAAGCAGAAGTGTAACATTTGATCTGAAGATTTTTAACATAGTTGAATACCAGGGGGAATGAATCTTTGCTGATTTTTTCTTTTACTGTTTAATGTGGCAGAAAGATCTATTTGATTTCATGTCACAGTGACCAAATTGTTTCCCGGTATGTGTTAGCTTATCTGGGTTCACAATGGGGATTTGTTTTTGTTTTTTTACTTTGATCTTCCTTACCCAGTTAATAGAAAATTTCAGTAGTAATACTTTTTTGATATATGTATTGATGTTCTAATCTTGTTGAGAAACCTATTGAGCCAATATTAGTTTACCTTTTAGCCTCATTAAATTCAAATAGCAATTTAAGTATTTCATTACATTTCTATTGAAACAGCGGAGATGTGTTTAACAGGATAATTGTGCTTTTTTCTTTCCATTACATATACAATAGCATGATGTAATTTACTTTGATATCCTTCCCCCAACACTGTTAAAGAAAAAACAGAAGCAAATTATTTCTGTAATAATTTAAGCTTTAGCATGGATTCCATGCCAGTATTTCATTCATATCATCAAAGAGAAACAAATCACTTCCCCTAGAGATTGACGTTTCATCTTATTTTTGAAAGGTTTGCTTTAATAAATACAATGTATGTTTTAATGCACTGAACCATTACACAGCACGGCACATTTTAATTTTTATGCACAACTGTTATAGATTTCAAACTTCAAATTAGTTTGCTATATTTTGCCACTTTCATGAGAATTCTGCTCAGATTTGTAGTCCAGAATATTCTGAGGGAATGCATTACTGATTCAGATCAACTAGTGACCTCAGGTTTCAAGATTTCAAGCCCATTTTTTATCTATTATACCTCATAGTGGCTGTGTACAATTTATAGTTTGGCATTGTATGCAGTATTGGTTTTCTCCTGAAAGCCCATTTTGTAAATATTCTGCTTTCTTGTAATCTGTCCAGAGTAAAAGTGAATAATGATTTGAAATTACACTTTCTGCGGTAGCCTGCAATCTTAATGTTCTTTTCTTCTTTCAACACTTTAAATCATGTGTGAAATCATTTTGTTCATGGAGTTGGGATGGTTTTGAAAGACTATGATTAGTTCATAACTTGTTCTAAGTAAAAATAGGCTTGACTATTTTATGGACCAGCCAGTCTACATTGTTTATGACTGAGGTGAACCCAGGCTATTGGGTGAATCTAGTAAAACTATGTCAATTAGTATGTTGTATGGTCACAGTTTAAGATTTTACGCTAGGTCAACTTTTTTCCACTGCACAAGTAGTTATTCATCTTCTGGACACTTTAAATACCAGTTTTTGGGGATACTATAAAAGTTTATACTCTTTTGAATACAGTTTGTATATTTTTACTTTAAAACAAGGTTTCAATCCACTGTAATCATTTGTATTTCAATTTAATGTGTTATGTCTGTCCAATAAAGGTACTTTGTAATGTCACCCCATAGCTCCTCTGCCCATTCAAAAATGGACTGTGGGAACAAATAGAAATTTTAGCTGATTGTTGAGGCTGGAGTTAAGACAGTGGACAACACAGAAGGACCAGCAGAGGCTGCATTAATATCTCCTCCTGGGTATGCATGTATGTTGGATAAAACGCTGGAAATAACTTATGAACATTTTAGTTACATATTGCCAAGCAATCACAAGGGAGATTCCTCCTCTACTTACTGATAAATTTTTTGAATTAGGTAATTAGTATGCTGCACGGCACACTGACTGACACTATCCAACCAAGTTTGACCTAATTATTGCTGCATTAAAGATGGATTTAATAATCTTAATCAAATTAAACAGAGGTAAGTAAGTTTTGAGAACATAGCCATTGGCTACCCCAACCATTTACATGGATATTTTTTTCCCCACTGAATTTTTCATTATTCTTTGTGGACTTTTTAGAAGCAATTGATTAGCCAATATGGGAAGTACATCAATCTTTGGTCAGCTTCAGCAGGACTTGTCTTCGTGTTGTTTTACAATCACTTTTAGAATTCCGTGACACCACATTCTTGAATAAAGGGTATGGTGTGGTGTTGCTGGATGGAAACACCAAAGGAGAACAAGTTGAGAAATTTCAAAGAATTCTGATGTGGAAGATCAGTAGAACAAGGCTAATAGATTGCAAATGGGATCAGCTAGTTGAGTATATTGTGGGAACATAGATTTTAAAAAAAAGTTTGTTCAAGAATAGTCTTGCTTTATCTCGTTAATTTGTTACAACATCCTTTTCTCTGAAAAGAATTCAGCGTAAATTAAGTAAGGCCCATTAATTTCACCAACAGAACTGTTAAGCATATATTTAAATCTCTCGGGGAAACCAGTGGATGTAAAGATTTTAAAATTGGACTAAACTGTTAAAACATACTAAAACAAACACATTGAGCTAATGGGAAAAAAATGTTTACATCATATCTCTTATCAGTTTTGTACTGTTTATATGCACTGATTAGATCTCCTTTAGATCCAGATGGAAGTTTATATCTGGTGTGCATCTGGATTATTCGGTTTCATGCCATCGTAAACAAGGCACTCAGCAATAGAACAATAAAAAAAAAGTTTTCCAACCCAATAAAGCAGTGTTTAAAAATCAATATATTTTAAAAAGTAAAAATCATTTTAATATAGTAAAAGGAAAACAGGAAATATAAAATACCCAGTTCTGATTAATTGCTAACTTACTAATCTCTGACACATTTTCCGCTGCTTTCTGAAAGGACAATATGGGGAGAGGCTAGGCAAACTTCTCTTGAGAAAGAATTCCATAATTGGTGAGCTATCACTGAGAAGGTCCCAGTGGTCATTGAACTCAAGCCAATCCATCAATAGGGAAAGCAAGTAATGCCTCTGCTTTGGATGTAGATGCACAGATTGGGGTGAGGCTGTGCAGGGTTAGTCATAGCTGATACTTCTAGTCATTAGGACTTTATAATCCCAAAGCGACACCTACCACAAATACCTTGACTGGATAGTCATGGGAGTTGTTAAGAAAGTGACAGGAAGGAGCCAGATCAGAACATAGTAGTCTTGCTTAAATAAATAAAATGTCTTGGTTTTTTAAGAAAGATTGACATGAAATAAGATACAGAACCCACTTAATGATTTAAACATTTCAATTTTTCAACTACAATACTTGGTCTTAGGGCAGTGCCCATGCCTAAAACCTTGGAAAAGCTAAACAACGTATTACTGAATACAGTTAGGATGCGGATTAGATTCTTATTCATTAATCATTGACCTATATTCACCATTCTTTCTAGAATTATATTATTTCAGGAATAAGCTGCAAGCCTAAGTATCTCCCAAACCTATGCGTTCTCCTGTGTACGAAGGCATTTGGCCATTTTAATGTATCAGAAGTTCTGCTTGAAAAATGGCTTTTTAATGGCAGTACATGCCTCTGTACAAGGATATGGAAACAATAGGTTATGCATTGCTCTCTTGTTTGTTCCGTCTACTGGGATTTACATAGAAAATATTCTCATGCTTGCTGTACTTTGTTTTCCAGAAGAACATTTGGTTATGATATGTTCTGTCTCCTCAGGCAAAATTAAATCATTTGACGATAAAGTGGCCAGGATTTTTGGGTTACACGTGAAGATTTTTTGGCTCATTTATCGTCATCATTCTGGAGCATTTGTGGACTTAACAATCTGTGTTGGCCTTACTAGTAGGTGAAATAGTGTGAGAACTCCTGAATTGGCTGATTTGGTATTACCATTAGTTAGCTTTGTGATTAATATACTTAACTATCCACGATATCTAGGATGTAATATACTGAAATCAAGTTAGGAAAATAAATAGTGATGACTTCAACGTTAATTCACTAACAGATTCTGAAGATAACTCTCAGTGCATCAATATAACATTGTTACAAAAGCAATGCCCACACTAGGGATCAGAATGTCTATCATATTATTTGACTGATAGAAGAATTGCTATTCTGTGATTTTTGTTGTTGCTGCGGTCACACTCTGCCATTGCCGTCTACCGGTGAGCTAATGTAGGTCATGTGTTTGTTTATTTATTTATTTATTTATTTATTTATTTATTTATTTATTTATTTATTTATTTATTTATGGGACTTATATGCCGCCCTATCTCCCAAGGGACTCAGGGCGGCTTACAACAATAAAAACAACAATACAAAAATTAAAAAACAAATTAAATAACAGCCCCAAAATAAATTAACTACAGTTAAAAATTAAAACATATTTAAAAACCCATCATCAATCCAGGTCAGCCTGATGGAAGAGAAAAGTTTTGAGGTCGCGGCGAAAGGACCGGAGGTCCGGGGCCATCCGAAGCTCAAGGGGAAGCTGGTTCCACAGGGCTGGCGCTCCCACAGAGAAGGCCCTCCCCCTGGGGGTCGCCAGCCGACATTGTCTGGCCGACGGCACCCTGAGGAGGCCCTCTCTGTGTGAGCGCACTGGGCGATGGGAAGTCGTCCCCGGTAGCAGACGGTCCTGCAAGTATCCCGGGCCTAAGCCATGTAGGGCTTTAAAGGTAAGTACCAGCACCTTAAATCTCACCCGGAGGGCAACCGGTAGCCAATGCAGCTCACGCAGGAGGGGTGTAATAAGGGAGTATCGGGATGCTCCCATCACTACCCGCGCGGCTGCATTCTGCACCAGTGTTGCCACTTATGGGGCAATAAGGAAAAAAGAGTTGGTTTAATCCAGTAGTGTTCTTTTGACTACAGCATCTTAGATGTACTGTGGTGCTGTTCCATAATGTACACATGGTTCAGTTTCTATATATATATAGTTTTGCACAATTTCTGCAGAAGTAAAATAATTCAGCTTAATATGCTTCCCTTTTCCTGTGCTTATCTGACATGCTTCAGTCTGCTTCCTCCCATTGTATCAGTTTCAGTTTGTTTCTACTTGTATTGTTCAAGGGTTCTGATGAATTTTCCAAAGCAGAAAATATTCAACTTACTTTGTTTGGGAGAACATTTCTCTGTAACTGAGAAGTTTATGAAATCATTCCATTTACTCTCAAAGGCATCTCTGTTCCTAACCAAGAAAATACCCCAATATAAATACGTTTTGCAACATTGCAGTACACTTCATTGCTAACCCCTCCACCTCATTCCCTTTATTAAAAATATTTATTTTCATAAAGACTATACTTAAAACAGTTAATAAAAATTTTAAACAAAAACTAAAAAATGAAAAAAGGACAATTTCACCTTCCCCCCCAAATGCAAACTAAAAAGAAAGGGAGAAACCCTAGCCTTATACCTAGTGAATACGTTAGCATAATATGATCATTGCAAAATATTGTAAAATATCACAAAGTCTCTGCCACAACAACACCTCTTGCTGCATTCCCCTCATCCCCTTCCCTGAAAGATGTATGTCCTGCTCTTATTAAAGGCCAGGCACCTAGCTAAACAGGATTAACCTGGGCATTGCCACCAAAATCCCAAAGAGGGACATTTTAGTGAAATACGAAATAATACATGTTTATCGTCTGAAAGTAGCTTCTAGGTCTTTATTAATTAATAAAACTCTAAACTATTTTACCATATTAATATTTTCCAGTAGCTCCGGGGTTGGGGAGTGGGGAGAGAATCAGGAGGTTGCATGAAACATTAGTTGGGCATTTCTGCTCAGAAGAAACACTACTCTGTATCTTCTGTTTTGCATCACCTGAAACTAGACAAGAGAATGAAATCTGCTCATTCGTGGGAGCTATGTCCATTCTGTTGCCTTGAGCTCCTAAGGCACAGAAAATCAGCTGAAGTGAAGGAACACTTGAGTTTGAGGATTAGTGCCAGTTACCAGACTGTAAGCCACCAAGGGGAAAAGTTTAATTTCTAGATGTCTATGGAGATTCTCAATCATCCAGGTCATGGTTGTCCTGATTTCTAGACCACCAGCTGCTTGATTATATGGAGATGTCCCATAAGGAAATATCCATTTGAAGGGTGGATTTACCATTTTATCATATGTGCTTGAGTCTACCCTAAATCCACATTGCATGACTTTTCAACAGAAGATATTCCTACACATTTGCTTTTCTTATTAGCAATTTTTTTTCCTATTCTTGCACATTTGGTGTTTCATTCTTAGGACATTTCATTTGTGAACTGGATCTCGTAAAGGCAAGATCAAAACGTATCTTATTAGTTTTGCTCCCTGGAAAGTATTAAAAAGTCTTGTGGTAGCTAACACATTTATTAATGCATGAGCTCTCGTTCATCACCTACTTCATCAGATGCTCAGGGTATAATGCTGAGAATTTATACACATATACACACATCTCTAAGCATCTGGATATCTTTATGAGCTTATGCATGTGCTTGCATACACACTTGTATGTTCATGCCTCTGAATGGGAGACTACAAAAGTGCAGATGACAGCACCATCAAATAAAGTATTCCAGATTCTTTGCTAGCTGCGCAGAAACAAGTCATACCGGTTAGTCTGTCTCTTTGTCCACAAGCCAGTTCTCTCCTGTTTGTTTTACAAGAAATGGCTTGAGGATGGCTTCAGCTTCCGGGTCTGCCTTTTGTGTGCATTCTTCTGAACGTTTGCTTTTCTCCTCCTAGAGATATTTAAGGAGATTAGCTAAATGTTGATTTCATTTCCTACTGACAGAAGTGGTCCAACTGGGGCTAAAAAACCCCCCACCAGCAGATGGTCGATATTATCAGGGGTGTCAGAATGGGCAAGACGCCTAACCTACACAGTGCAGAAACTATATACTCAGCTGAAATGAATTTCTGCTCCTGCTACTAGGATTTTCAAGTACACCTAAAATATGAATGAATGAATGGATTTCTCTAATTTTGAAAAAATTACTTGGAGATTCAACAAAGGTTAACACAGGCTGTTAAAATGCCCACTGTATATTCCATGATGAACATCTTGTAACACCAATTGTCAAAAAATGTAACTGTTCTTATGACCAAGAAGCTGCCACTCTCCTTTTACTGTCCCAGTTTCTAGCAGTTTGCAAAACTCTTTATCAATAGATAGGGTTTATAGAAGTTGCTTGTTGCCCTCCTTACATCATCATTTCTGCAACATTATTTTCATGACTGATAAATAAATTCTGAACACTGCAAAATTAAAGCAACAGCCTGACATGTTTCTAAAGAAATAATGTGAAGGACAGTTATTTAAAGACAGGCAGTCAAATCTCCTTTGAGTAGACTCCATCACTGTGGACTTCATGGATGTACCATATTTTCCCCCAAAATAAGACCTAACTAGAAAACAAGCCGTAGCATGATTTTATGTGTGTGCCTAATATAATTTAATTCTTTTTTAATATTTGTATTCATTTGTATTTTATTGTTGTTAGCCGCCCTGAGTCCTTCGGGAGATAGGGCGGCATACAAGTCTCATCATAAATAAATAAATAAATAAATAAATAAATAAATAAATAAATAAATAAATAAATAAATAAGCCCTACCCCCAAGATAAGCCCTAGTTAAGAGCCCACCCACTCTGTCCCACCATCTGGTTGCTTGTGGCTGCAGTGAGTTGAGGCATGGTAGCCTGGCTGCGGGGGCCCTGAAGTGCATGGGTGTGGGGCACATGGGGCAGCTCCCCACCCCGTAAAAGGACATGGAAGACTGCACATTGTTCAAACAGCTAATAACATGAACAATATAATGTTGCAATGAAATTAAATTATAAATACTAAATTGCAGGGCAGATCTAAAACCTCTTTGCTATTTACCAGAACATTTGTAATGCCACCCACCCTGTTTCTAGAATTTGCTTTTCAGTCTTTCTATGAATTTGCTTGTCCACTTAGATGAACCTATTTCTTGATTTCATTTTTTTTAAATCCCATTTATATCCCGCCCTTCTCCGAAGACTCAAGGTGGCTTACAATTTTAAGCACAAACCAATGTGCTTAGCAATAGCCTTCATTCTATGTATATGCCTGCTTATTAGGGCTTTCGCCCCCCCCCCAAGCAGCATTATTACAAAGTCAGCTTATTGCCCCCAACAATCTGGGTCCTCATTTTACCTACCTCGGAAGGATGGAAGGCTGAGTCAACCTTGAGCCTGGTGGGATGCGAACCTGCACTAATTGCAGGCAGCTGGTGTTACTTAAGGAGGCATTAGCCCACTGCTCCACCAAGGCTCTTTGTCCCTGATGTGCCCACCATGTAGATAGATCATGTTATGTGGGCAATATTCTCATCTTGGTGATTAATGATTCCCAATCAGCTTGTAGAAAATGGGAGACTTCTCCAAAAAGAGGTATTGTACAAAGTGTAAGGATCTTTGAAGGCAACAGAACTGAGCAGAAATACATCTGCATTTATTTTCTTAAATATTACGCTTTATACTCTGCCTGTTTGATGAACATTATAGGTTGTGCATCGAAGACCAGTGGCGTTATCATTGTAGCTCATAAGGAGCCCAGTTCAATAACTGCAGTCTCTGGAGTGCCACATAAAGCTTTTTTTTTTCTAATGGGAAAAATCTACCAACATTCCAGAGGAAAGCCAAACAGTTTTATTATTCAAGCCCCCAAATCATTAAGCAGTGGACTAATAAGCAAGTCTGAACTCTTCTTCTTTTGCAATTTGTTAAGACCCGCTGTCAGTGGTGCCAAGTCAATATTTCTACAGTGCATTTACAAGAATGACATTCAATGGCCAGCCAGATTAAATAAGCTCTTGCAAGGATTCTTTCTGCTCATTCTGGGATGTGGGCAAGCATTAAAACACTGGGAAGAATGCCAGGTCTTCATAACTCATGGGAACTGTGACAGTCCCTTTGTTTCCCTCTGTTAGTATACTACTACTCCTTTCAATCCACCAGGCTAGGTTGGCCCCCCTCCTCCTCATCAACTGATCTTCCAACAGTAGAACTGCAAATAAGTGGAGCATATGGAGGTCAAAGAGGCTGGACTGACAGGTAATTCACTTCAGAAGATTGTTTTGACCCATCCCTTCCACTGCTTCATCTCTCAAAGTAGCCTTCATTATAAAGTTGTTTGTTAATCAGGCATATGAATAATTCTTTCATGACTACTTTGAAAGAGATTTTTTTTTTATTTTTTATTGAAAAGTTTTAAAATACAATTTTCCTTTGAAAAACCCCCCTTCCCCCTCCCTCCTCCCCTCCCTACCTCCCCCCTATCTCCCCCCCTCCCCCTCTCCCTCCTCCCTCCCCTGCCTCCCACCCCTCTACTTCCCCTCCTCCCCCCCTCCCCCCCCCCCCCCGACTTCCCAGAGCAAAATACAAGGTATATATCTAAAAAGCAATCATAAACAATCATATACTAACAATTATAAACTCTAAAATCCATCACTCTCTAGCTTATATAGAGTAAACCAATCCTTAACGATACTAAATATGTATAAAGAACTAAAATAAAAGAAAACTAGCATCATTCCCATCTATGTTCTTCCACAATTCACTATTACCTAAACATATTCTCACTTACACATCACAAGCACCTATCCCTATTAACCTCTCTAGCCAAAATAGGCTATAATAGATAGTTCTTACACAAATTAACCCGCATTAACCCACAAAATTTTCTTCCTCTTCCTCTGTAGTAAATTGTCCATTAATTCCAAATTGAACATTCTGTTACCATAGATATCATCCCAAAACTCTTAAAAACACAGCTACCACTTGACTATAAGTATATTGTGGAAGTTCCATAGATTTCTACTGGTCTTATTTTTTAATCTTTTTTGAGCGTTTTAAGGCAGCACGCGTCACCCTCTGTTCTCTAGGATCATCCAAAAGAGTTGCAGCTTGATCTCCTCCTGTACCCTTCTCGTCTATCTGTCCATCTTCATCCTCTTGATGTTCTCCTTCTCCAGAGCCCTCTGCAGCTTCCAGAAGTGTTGATGGGGTTGCTTTTAAAACATTGTTGTAAAAATCATGCGCTTGCTTCACAGTACCCAAACAGTACCTTTTGCCATCATACATGAAGCTCAACCCAGCTGGGATCTCCCATCTGAACCTTATATCTCTTTGCTTGAGCTCTTGCACAAGAAATATAAAGTCCTTCCTTCTCTTTAAAATCTTTGGAGGAATTTCTTTTAGAACCAAAACTTCTTGACCAGCAATCACAACTTTAGTATCATAGGCAGCTTGTATAACTTCATCTCTAATTTCCCTTTTTACAAAATAAACCACCACATCTCTAGGCAACTTTCTCTGCTTAGCAATCCAGGAATTCACACGAAACACTTTGTCCATGCCTTGTTTTATTTCAGATGCTGGATGGTTCAATACCCCCTCAAAAGCCTCAGAAACCAGCTGCTTTAAATCTTCCTTAATATTCTCTTTTAGGCCTCTAATTCTAACAGCAAACTGCATCTGGTAAAATTGAGCCAAACTCTGTTCGCTATCCATTTTGTCTTTTAAATCTTCAATTTCCAATACTTTTGCTTCTAATATAGCATTCTTTTGAGTCAAGTCTTCCACTTGATCATCCAGCACCTCCACACATTTAGCTACTTTATGCACTGAGGACAAAATGTCTACCTTCATCTCTCTAAGTTTCTGCTCCATCCTTTCTTCCATTCTCTGCTCCAATTTCTCCAATTTCTCCTCCATCTGTGCAAATTTAACACCCATTGACTCCAAAATTAACTGGGTATGTTTTTCAAGATCCTTCGATGTCAATACATCAGGAGAATGCAACGCCTGCAGTAATGATTGTTGTTGCACCGGAGAATTTCCAGCACTCCGAAAAGTTCTAGGGGGAGGTTTAGCCGCCATCTTTTACTTACAATTGTGACGCACTTGCACTTTAAGTTTTAAGCATAGTCCATCAAGCTTGAGAGTAAAATAAAATAATCCTCTTCATCTCTTCACCTTTTCCTCTTGTACCGCTCTGCCTGCTCCTTTAAATCATAGTCCTTTCTTCAGGCAGGGATGGTTCGCAGACGCCTGGCTCTGCTCCAGGAAGTTCGGAGCAGAGACGACGGCCAGCTGGGAGCAACCCAGGCTTCGGGGGAGTTCGATCCTTCAGCCGCCCAAGCTCGAAGCTCAGGCGGCCTCGGAGAACTCTACCCCTACCTGGGTCCTCACCCCCTCCTCTTCTCCCGAGGAGGGGGCTTCAATTTCGCCCGAACAGCTGATCGGCGCTGTTTCGGGCGAAAAAACAAACAGCTGAGCCGCGGGCAGCCAGGGGAGGCTGTCTTCGGCGCCGCGCCGCCAGCGGAAGTCCGAAAGAGATTTTTTTTGTCACGTATGAAATAAGCTTTTTTGCTGCTTGGGATGAGAATCATAAATCCGTTATGTGCACGTTCTTAGGAGTAAATGCTTAAATCAGTAGAAATTACTTAGAAGATACTATGAAGAGGATGAAGACACTATATTGGTCAGTCTTGAACCAGGTTCGAGTCCCACTTAACCCTGAAGGTCACTAGGCAACTTTGGGGTCATCCCAATTTCTCAAGCTAATCTATTTTAGATGTACTAAGAGCTGTGGTGGCGCAGTGGTTAGAATTCAGCACTGCAGGTTAATTCTGCTGACGGCCGGCAGCCAGCAGTTTGGCAGTTTGAGTCTCACCGGCTCAAGGTTGACTCAGCCTTCCATCCTTCCAAGGTCAGTAAAATGAGGACCCAGATTGTTGGGGGGAATATGCTGACCCTGTAAACCGCATAGAGAGGACTGTAAAGCACTGTGAAGTGGTATATAAGTCTAAGTGCTATTGCTATTAGAAATACAATCAAAATACAACCATGTTTGTTGCTCTACACTTATTGTTGAAAAGAGAGGAAAGACTTGAATATAAAATAAAACTTGAATATAAAATAAAACTGGACCACTTGAACGGGTTGCTACAGAGAAGCTGCTAGAAATAATTTCTCAGTCGTGAACTCCTGTATCGGATGCAAATCTGTAGAAATTCTTAGGGCCTTTCTCTGTTTGTATTTAACCACGGCAAAATGTCTCTCTACAACACTTTTTCTACAATGTCCTTACAATGTCTTCATCTCAACTCCAGCTTATAAAATAGATTTAAGTTGTTCTTAGCTGTACTAATATTAATGTTTTCCTCTTTAAGCTGACAACATCCAGCGGTAGTCAGAAGACTATAGTGCAAAATCTGTTACACTTTATCATCAGGGGTAATGTCAGATGGGTGGGTGGGTCAGGTGGGATCAGAAGAGCATCTATTGGCTGTTACAGAACAATGTGATCATGCCCTTCCTCTCCAATCAGATTTTATTTCATTTGGCTTTCATCTCCCTAAAGAGGTGGATGCAACGGTCCAGGCAGTGGTCCTGTGGATTTGTACAAGAACAGTTTTTTTAAAAAAAAAATTGAAGCTTTCCTATGACAACCTAACTCTAGCTGTTTGTAAACAATTCCCCAAACAATATGGCTTATGGATGTAGCCATTTTTATATCCTCCAGGGGCTGATGGAAGCAATATCCAGCATTTTTTTTTTTAAAAAAGTGGGGGATGTCAATTAGAATTGTACAATAGTAATACAGTTTTCAGTTGGTAATACTGCACATGCTTTAACTCTACAGTCCTCCTGATTTAGCACAAGGTTATAATAAAAGAATAGTAGAATAATGGAATCAGTTTTCTCTCAGTACCGCCTGAACAGAACTCAGAAGAAGAATCCAGCAGTTATCATCTGCTGCCATACCAAAAAAAAAAAGGAAAAGAGTTTAAAGATAAGTGTGGTTTACAAGCAGCTTCCCTTATGACTCTGATCTTATTTGCCCTTTTGAACTTTCTCCACTGAATTGTAACAGAATGTGTTGAAGGAGACACAGGAAGATGACAAAGAGATGACAAATTGAATTCTGCAGCAGACTCACCCTAATCCTGCTATAGAACCAGGACTGGTGTTGAAGTGCTAGGCAGAAGGTAGCAAAGATGGAGGAACCAGGCAACCACATTGCCCATCGTGTGCATAATCAGAACAGAGTGATTTACATAGAGACAAGATTGGGATTAGTAGTAGGAGCAGCTCATTTCATGCCAGCAAATGTTTTTGACAACCCAAGGATGTTCCCTTCAAATGTCCTTAATTGGGAGTGGGGGTGGGGGAGAAAGCTGAAGATTTCAGCCTTGTTTCTAATCTGACATCTTTTAAGTTTTCTAATTTTTACTCCCTTCTAACCATTACGATACCAGAAATGCTCTGCAGCTGTATTTTATCCAGCTCACATCTTTAGCTTTAACTTCCTGTAAACTCATGGAAAGTTTCGTAATTTATGGGAACTTCATAGCCCTTCAGTTTCTCGGAAGTCAGAATCTCATTTCCAAACGTAGGCACAGAGGATGGGCATGGCTGCAAATTTTCTGTGAATGTCCCTGCAAACTTGCATAGAGGCAAGGTCTACAAAACATTCTCTTTGCTTATATGGGTCCTATGGGCTAAGTTGCAAAGATTTTCACAAAAATGCATTTAGCTAAAACTGCAACATACATCAGGTTGACATATGGTTAGCCATAAGCAGCCTAAATTATGCTAAGCTATTTGAACCAAAAGGGACACGGTGGCTCAGTGGGTTAGGACGCTGAGCTTGTCGATCAGAAGGTCGGCAGTTTGGCAGGTCGAATCCTGAGTGCCACATAACAGAGTGAGCGCCTGTTACTCATCCCAGCTTCTGCCAACCTAGCAGTTCGAAAGCACGTAAAAATGCAAATAGAAAAATAGCGACCACTACGGTGGAAAGGTAACAGCGTTTCGTGCGCCTTTGGCGTCTAGTCATACCGGCCACATGACCACAGAGACGTCCTTGGACAAGCGCTGGCTCTTTGGCTTTGAAATGGAGATGAGCACAGGCCCCTAGAGTCGGAAATGACTAGCACGCATGTGCGGGGGAACCTTTACCTTTACCTATTTGAACCAAAAGTGGAATTTGTAGAACTTGTTTTTTAACTTCACAGTCAATGAGTTCAAATTCTTCAGTGTCATCAGATGGAGAGAATTCAGTTCCATAGAATAAGGTTGTAGCAGCAACCAGCAAATCAGAAATGGAAGTTTGAGGTGGTCATAACCTTGCTATTGATAATGCAGACAGAATACTCCTATACTAAAGATACAGCATTTAATTCATGACTCATTTTTACAACCTCCCTCTGAACATCTGATTAATTTCCCTGATCCAAGGTGATAACAGAATGTAAGTTTTATATAGTTTTATAAAAATCAACTTCCTAGCAATGGAAAGACCACCTTTTCCCCTCCAATCATTTTCTTGAATAATGACTTTGCCCATATATGCCTAACACTTGCAGGGCCAGTTACCTATACAAGGACCTCCATCAGACGGGGGTTAACCTCCAAATACTCACCAAATGTAAAGGGAGAATTTTATGCCCACTAACCAATTTGAATCTAACAAGAATTTGTTATTAGTGACCAGGCTCCAAAATCTAGGCCACAAAAATCAGGGTGACCACAAGATGGCAGCAAACATAGATTTCCATATATCTTTATCACCATCTAGTGGCTGTCTAGATTTTTGCAACCCTTATTAGGAATGAAACACCTACTGTGTTTTCATCTCAAGTCAAGACCAATAGTTTACTGGAGTAGAGGAACTAGGTAAATATGTGTAAGAATTTTGATTTCTGTCACTCTTTTGTAGCTATTCCATTCCATTCCCATACTACCTGAGCATTTTCTTATAGCAACTGTTTTTTGCTTCTTCCCAGACTCTTTCTGCAACCCCAATCTGTCTCAATAGAGCCTACAATTGTCCTCATGCAGAAGAAAACTTGGACTGAGGCGTCCAACTCTCCCTTGCCCTGACCAATAAGGAAGTACAAGAAATGGGTCCCTCCTGGCCTCATCCTGTATCTGCTTTTGGGTTTAGGAAGGATGAGAATCCACAAGCGGACGTTTGATAGAAATTTGGCTAATGAGAAAACTGTTTGCACACAATCTCATAGTCATCAAATCATCAAAAATCTCAGTTTTAAGACTTGGGACTCAGCTGCCAAAAGTTGGCACAAACAATGGAGCAAAAAGTTACCATTCCACTATAGGAAGAGTGTCAAATTCCCTCATGGGAATTGCTTCAGCTGGTCAGTTTTATTTCTCCATAGCCAACCAACAGTTCATGTCTATGGCTCAGATCTTTTTGGTCACTTTTTTGTCTGATTTAATAGCAGGTTCTATATTTCTATACATTTCAGAATGTTGAATCTTTCTCTTAATGCATGGTGCTGCCTTTTGGCATACTTCAAATATAGGCCCAATTTTAAAAGACACTTTATAAGGGCAGTGACTAAGTAAAGCAAAACAAAATGATCACACTTGTGTTGTAGGACATTTCTGTTGATTCCCATCTCAGGATGATCTCATGCATAGCCCTACCTCCCTGGCCTTTAAGATTTAATTCTTGAAATCGTCACTATGTAATATACCACCCTCATTTATGAGAATTATTCTTTCTGTACTTGGTAGAGTAAAAATTAAGATGGTTTTATCTCTCAACCAAGAAATTGGGCATTTGGACAGTCAGAAAGTACAGGACAGAGCAAGTAAGGATAATGAACAGAGGCATCTGTGTAAGGGGTCAAAAAAAAATCCAGATGGTAATTCCGTCCAAATTATTGAAGTTTATATCCTTTTTTAACATGCACATCAAAAAGGGCAGGTATAGCTGTGGCTGCCATTTTGACTATTTTTTTTAGTCTCCCTGAAGTTTCCCTGATAGTGGATAGACATTAATGTGACTACGGAGGTTTATTTTTTATTATCCTTCCATTAAGTTCTGGAAGGATAAAAATGATAATGAAAAGCAGAAGGGTAGAAGAGATTGTACAGAATAGATCAAGGGAAAGTCTGATGTATGAAGCAATGAAGGAAAATAAGACATTTTTGAAAGAACAAGACACTTTTGAGACTCCAGGTTAGCAGAGGAGAGAAGAATACCTTTGGGACAGGGGCTTAGGTGAGAGAAAAATGTACAAAATTTTCAGGGCAACAATAAGACATTTGTATTAGAAATAGGAGGGAATGGGAAGACAGGAAAGGGATTTTTAACGAGACATTTCTTGCTATAAATATCATGAGAGAAGTTAAATGTTTTTGCTAACTGAGTTCTCTGCAGAGACAAGGAAGATTTAAAGAGCCAAAAATAATAGCTACTGACCATACTAGCTGGGGATTGTGGGAGCTGTAAATCAACCCATTTGAAGGGGATTATGGCAGGAAAAGCTGTATTTGAAATATTACTTTTCTCCGAGCTTTTTTCAACTTGCTGTAAATCCTTCTTAAATACCATGTTTCAAATTAGGACTGAAAACAACTGTGACTCAGGATGCTTTTATCCGTGGCTATCAGCTAAAACGAAAGAAGCTGCTGGGGGACGCCAAATGCTGCTCTTCGCAAAGAGAATCAGTTACCATGGTCTCCAGATTATGTTGTTAAATAACTGGCAGGCCAATGTTAATCCTTCATAGACCCCCATCTAAAAATGGGTTGTGCCTTTTTCTCTGGCTCTTTAACTGCATGAGTTGAAGGCCAGCGGGGTTAGAGTAAGATTACCACTGGATGCCAAACCCACATGTTTGGATGCCACGTGCCTGCTCTCATTTTTACTGGATTAGGTTACTCCATCAAGTTGCAACAACCGTCTGCCCTCGGTTACCTCCACTGAGCAGGTCTGTCCAAACATTACCGTACAGATTCAGTTCTTATAATTACTGTGAAACGACCCAGAGCTCCCACCCGCACTCCATTTAAGGGGTGAAACAAAATTATATAGTGTAATAGAACAGCCCTGTGATATTATTCATCTTTAGACCTGGCAATCCAAATCAAGGAAACAGAGATCACTTTAATAGGAACGCTTGGTCTGCAAGCAAAATGCATGAGCAGAAATAGCATCAGAGAGGAAAACCTGGAAGACGCTTGTTTCCAAATATGGATTGGATTCTTTCTTCTGAGCTAGATAAAGCCACAGGAACCTTGGGAGGAAGTGATCATGCAATATTGGAATTCAACATTATGGAAGCACAAGCAATAGAACACAGTCAAACTAGAGTCCTGGACTTTAAGAGAGTTAATTTCAATAAACTTAGAGAGGGCTTGGGAAGGATTCCATGGATGAGAATCCTCAAGGGGAAAACAACTCAAGAAGCTTGGGATATTTTGAAAAGTGAGATAATAAAAGCCCAGTCTAGTACAATACCAACAAAGAGGAAAAATAACAGCTCTCAAAAGAAACCAGCGTGGCTGCATAAAGAACTTTCTGACAAATTGAAAGATAAAAAGAACAAGTATAGAAAGTGGAAAGAGGAGCACATAACTAAAGCAGAATATCAGCAAATAGTCTGAGCCTGCAAAGATGAAGTGAGGAAAGCTAAGGCTCAAAATGAACTAAGGCTTGCGACCAAAGTCAACAATAACAAAAAAAGCTTCTTTCAACATGTAAAAAACAAGAAAAAAGTTAAGGAAATGATTGATCCATTAGTGGGGGAAAGTAACAAGAAGGTAACAAGCAACAGGGAGAAAGCAGAACCATTTAACTTGTTTTTTGCATGTCTTTACACAAAGGGAAAAAACAGACCAACCTATCAAAAATAGTGCCATTAAAAACGGAATAGAAACACAAGTTAAGATAGGCAAGAAAATGCTAAGTGAGCAGCCTAGACAAGTTCAAATCACCAGGACCAGATGGACTATACCCCAAGGTTCTCAAGGAACTGGCAGATGTGATCTCAGAACCACTGATCCTGGAGCACTGGGGAACTACCAGAGGACTGGAAAAGAGCTTTTTTTCCTTCAAAAATGAAAAAAAAAATAGATCCAGGAAACTAAGACCTATCAGCCTGACCTCAATACCTGCGAAGATTCTGGAAAAGATAATCAAACAACGAATCAGCAAGCACCTAGAGGCAAACAAAGTCATTACTAAAAGCCAGCATGGGTTTGTCAAAAACAGATCATGCCAGACAAATCTTATTGCATTCTTTGACCAAGTGACAAAATTAGTGGATCAGAGGGATGCTGTGGATATAATTTACTTGGACTTTAGTAAGGCACTTGATAAAGTATATCACAACCTACTACTTGATAAGATAGAAAAATGTGGGTTAGAAAGTGTTATGTACTGGGCTCATAGTAATATCACGTGGGTTGCTGGAGCAGCTAATGGCTCTCCAGCAACCCAGACTACAAGTCTCCAGCGCTACAATTGGCTATCCCTAGGCGGCAATGGTTATTTCAAACCTACTGGCTGCCACCTAGGGGCTAGACTATATATTGCGGCTAGTTGCAGCCATTTGCTCAGTACAGATTCTGCACGAAATAAAATATGAGTTTCCCTGTACTCAGCTAATTAATCTTCATTACTGTGCCAAAGAACCCGCTATTTAACAGACAGCATCACCACTAGATGGATTCGTAGCTGGCTGACCGGCCATACTCAGCATGTGGTCCTCAGTGGAACTGCATCTACATGAAGGGAAGTGTGTAGTGGGGTGCCCCAGGGCTCTGTTCTAGGCCCAGTGCTCTTCAACATCTTCATCAATGATTTGGATGAGGGGATAGATGGGGAACTCCTCAAATTTGCAGACAATACCAAGCTGGCAGGAATAGCCAACACTCCAGAAGACAGGCTTAAGATACAGGAGGATCTGGACAGACCTGAACACTGGGCGCTATCTAACAAAAGTAAGGTTCTACATTTAGGCAAGAAAAACCAAATGTACAGGTATAGTATAAGGGGTATCTTGCTCAATAGTAGCAACTGAGAGGGATCTCGGAGTCCTAGTGGACAATCACTTAGATATGAACCAGCAGTGTGCTGCAGCTGCCAAAAAAGCCAACACTGTGTTAGGCTGCATTAACAGAGGGATAGAATCAAGATCACGTGAAGTATTAATACCACTTTACAATGCCTTGGTAAGGCCACACTTGGAATACTGCATCCAGTTTTGGTAACCACGATGTAAAAAAGATGTTGAGACTCTAGAAAGAGTGTAGAGAAGAGCAACAAAGAAGATTAGGGGACTGGAGGCTAAAACATATGAGGAACGGTTGCTGGAATTGGGTATGCCTAGTTTGATGAAGAGAAGGACAAGGAGTGACATGATAGCAATGTTCCAATATGTCAGGGGCTGCCGCAAAGAAGAGGGAGTCAAGCTATTCTCCAAAGCACCTGAAGGCAGGACAAGAAGCAACGGATGGAAACTAAGCAACCTAGAACTAAGGAGAAACTTCCTGAAAGTTAGAACAATTAACCAATGGAACAACCTGCCTCCAGTTTTTAAGAAGAGACTGGATGGCTATTTGTCTGAAATGGTATAGGGTTTCCTGCCTGAGCAGGCGGTTGGACTAAATGACCTCCAAGGTCCTTTCGAACATCATCATCATCATCATCATCATCATCATCATCATCATCATCATCATCATCATCATCATCATTATTATCATCATCATCATCATCATCATCTCCAGACCACTGGATTTGGTATTAGTTTTCCAAGTTGGAGTCCAAAAATGTTAATATTTACTCCAGGGTCTAAATGACATAGCAATAACACTGGCTCCCATTATTCTAGGGGAATCAATGTTCCATTTATTAAAATGTTTGTTCACTCTCCACACTCTCTATTAAAGGCCACCCTGGTTAGCAGTGATTGATTAGTGCATGCTTGAGTTGATGGATTTCCTGGAATTGCCTGTATAGGTTGTCATTGAGTGACTGGAGTTTGTTCTTCTGGAGGTTTTAAGTGAAGAAACCAGCAGAAAATCTCCTACCTTCAATGCCTTTTGTTTGGTTAGTAGAAAAGATACAACAAACACACCCTATTTGCTTTTTCTCTGTAGGCAGAAAAGAATGCCAGCAGCAGCCATGGAACCTTAGATACTTGAGAGGGTATGTTTCATAAAGAGGCACATCACACACTGTCTTTCAAATTGCAGCTGCTAGAATTTCATTGCCTTCTCTATCCTCCTCGCTTTACATGTTTTTAGGAGAAAGAAGCTTCAGATCACGGTTCAGGTGTGAGTTCCTGGTCCTACTACTGCAGAATCTGGCCTGGTCAAGGCATAAGAATTGTGCCTTGTGGTAAGAGGGGTGGACAATAAATTTTATAAACAAGCTTCTTTATTGTAAGAAAACTGGGGCCTGGGCTGCCTGACTACAAGTGAATGATACTAAGCTGGCAGGAATAGCCAACACCCTAGATCAGGGGTCGGCAACCCTCGGCTCTTTTATGACTCGTGGACTTCAACTCCCAGAATTCCTGAGCCAGCTGGCTCAGGAATTCTGGGAGTTGAAGTCCACGAGTCATAAAAGAGCCGAGGTTGCCGACCCCTGCCCTAGATGATAGGCTCAAGATCCAGATGGATCTTGACAAATTTGAACACTGGGCCCTATCTAACAATATGAAAATCAATGTAGAGAAAAGTAAAGTCTTGGTGGAGCAGTGGGCTAATGCCTCCTTAAGTAACACCAGCTGCCTGCAATTAGTGCAGGTTCGAGTCCCACCAGGCTCAAGGTTGACTCAGCCTTCCATCCTTCCGAGGTAGGTAAAATGAGGACTCAGATTGTTGGGGGCAATAAGCTGACTTTGTAATAATGCCGCTTGGGGGGGGCAAAAGTCCTAATAAGCAGGCATATACATAGAATGAAGGCTATTGCTAAGCACATTGATTTGTGCTTTAGATTGTAAGCCGCCCTGAGTCTTCGGAGGGCAGGATATAAATGGGAATAAAAATAAAAAATAAAAAAAGACTTACACTTAGGCAACAAAAACCAAAAGTACACATATAGATTGGGTGAAACCAGGCTTAATAGCAGCAACTGTGAGAGGGATCTTGGAGTCTTAGTGGACAGTCAATTAAATATGAGCCAACAGTGTGTGGCAACAGCCAAAAAAGCCAATCCAATCCTAAGTTGCATTAACAGAGGGATTCGATCAAGATCACGTGAAGAACTAATACCACTCTATAAAGCCTTAGTAAGACCACACCTAGAATACTGCACTCAGTTTTGATCTCCATACTATAAAAAAGATGTTGAGACTCTAGAAAGAGTGCAGAGAAGAGCAACAAAGATAATCAGGGGACTGGAGGTTAAAATATATGAAGAATGGTTACATGAACTGGGCATGGCTAATCTAGTGAAGAGAAGGACCAGGGGAGACATGAAAGCAGTCTTCCAATATTTGAGGGGCTGTCACAGGGAGGAGGGGGTCAACCTATTTTCCAAAGCTCCTGAAGGCAAGACAAGGAATAATGGATGGAAACTGATCAAGGAGAGATTCAACCTAGAAATAAGGAGAAACTTTCTGACAGTGAGAACAATCAATCAATGGAACAGACTGCCATTGGTGCTTCATCACTGGTGGCTTTCAAGAAGAGAGTGGAGTGCCATCTGTCAGAAATGGTGTAGGGATTCCTGCTTGGGTGGGAGGGAGGGTTGGACAAGATCCCTTCCAACTCTGATATTCTATGATTTATTTGCTTAATGTTAAAATATATATGTTGTTATTTCTGGTAACTCTTAATAAATTAAGATTGAATGATGAGGCTTTATAATGGTTGAAACGTTAGAGAAGGGGTAAATTACTGAAATTCTATTTGTGTTGATGAAGGGAGAGTTGATTTCTTTCTATATCTTTTGTATATATACTTCCTTTGTCCTTTTTTCTCTGCATTTTTCTTTTTTTCTTCTTTTTTATATTTCTCTTAGCTTTTAATCTTGGTATGTTTAACCTATAATAAAAAATACCATTACTAAAAGTAGCATTATGTACGTGCTTCCCATATTGGAGCTAAAAGAAATATCAACCATCATAATACTTGCGGGTTACAGCTTTCAGAGGGGAAAATCATTGGAGATGCCTAACCATTGTGTAAATAAACTTTGACTTGCACCTTGATATGGGCTGAGCAATGAAGTACGTGTCTTCAACTTTACTGAACTCAGCTTGCTGGAAGAGTCTCTGCAATATTCAGCATTCTGCCTTCCAATCCCAGTCGCAGCAAAGATGACCTTTGGGGTACAAGAAGTAACCTTTGTCACCCTCTCTCCTTGGCTACTGGAGGGAAGAAAGATGAATCAACTCCACCAGTTCCCGCAAGACACATTTTGTTCCTTGTGATGAACAGGGAATGCTCTTCATGACAAGTCACAATTCATAGTACCTCATGGCAGCCAAAGTATTACAGCACAGGAGACAGAAAGTCCCATAAATGTCTCTCCACCTCCCTGGCAGTAATTTTTTTTTTCATGAAGCTCATGATGTGCCAGTTGAAATATCTGCCTTATTCTGTTTATTGCACTGACCAAAGGACCACTGAAGACCTTCCATATTTCCAAGGTCTGTCTTTTGTGTGTGTGTGTGTGTGTGTGTGTGTGTGTGTGTGTGTGCACGCACCCCTTCAAATCAGTATTAACTCTTAGTGACCACTACAGTCTTCTTGGCAAGAAAGGCTGAGAGAGATTGGTCAGCCCAAGGTCACCCAGCAGGCTTTGTGCCTGAGGCAGGACTAGAACTCACCGACTCCTGGTTTCTAGCCTGATGCCTTAACCAGGACACCAAACTAGATATATGCATTCCACCCCCACCCCCACTTCTCTCCATTTCCAAAACAGGAAAAGAAATCTACCAGGTGGAACCAAAAACCATAGTGATCCCCCATCCATTAAAGCTGCTGCTGCTGCTGCTGTTTTTTTTAACTCCACAATAAATATTTTACAGACTAATGATAACAGAAAAACTCTGAGCCAGAAGGAAGGTGTGTGCATGATTGGAAAGGAGGAGAGGAGACCCGGTTTGAAAACTGACTATCCCCTCCTTCCTCAGGCTGGCTGCAGGTTATTGTCTTGATCTGAATTTAATGGTTTACAGGTGTCTTCAGCGCTCCTGAGCTTTGCAAGTTAGTAATGTACAAGTGGGTCTCCTGCGAAGGTTACAATAATAATAATAATAATAATAATAATAATAAAATGTGAGCGAGGCCTTGCAACAGAAAAGGCCTCTTAAGGTGTTTTTCCAAAAGGCCCAGGGTGGCAATCTCAAAAGATCCTGCAACCTCACTGGCTTGTTTGCCATGATAGCTTTTTATACTGAGAGTGAGGTGGCACTAAAATTCATATAGAATATTAAGAGGTCGCAGCCTCACCAGGTTACACTGTTGTGGTGTAAAGTAGATATAGATATATTTCCTTCCCTTTTTTTCTTATTTCCTGCCATAAATATTTTTAGCTGATTCATTCTGACACCTTTTCTGTGCTTTACATGCCAATCTATAGGGGAAGTACACAATGAATATAGAATATAAATAGACATGGTTCTGTTGTCATGTCAAAATCACTCCTTTGTCCTTGGATATTTTACAAATGAACTTATTACGTATGGGTGTAGTAGGGGCACAGAGCTGGCAAAGCAGCATTTGCTGCTCTATTTAACTGAAAGCAAGGTCCCAAAATAATTATTGCCTATGTGATTTGAGGCAAGAGAAGAAATTACCATGTAATACTTGCTTATTTTACCTTCTCCTACAGAACTTCTAATTAATATTAATATAATTTTGTTTTGTTGAGAAATTACTGCTTTTCTTAAGGGACACACTTACAAATAAAAAAATCTAGGTATCTCCAAGGCTATCTTCTCCAACCAACATTGACATGTTTGAGATATTCATCCCAGGAGAAACTAAAGGTTTATGTTCAAATTTGAGCCAAAGCATTGCTCTTCATAGATGGCACCAATTCTTTGGACCAACTTCTCTTGGCAAGTGAGCCTTTCAGTCAAAATGGAATTGCTGGACAGAGATGCCACTAGCTATTATTGTGACCTTTTTCTTGTTCCATGGATTTTTTAGTTGCTGTATCTGTGCTTCATTCTGCAAAATCCCAAGAGTTACCATGATGTGCATTCTATAAATTTTATTCTTTTTTAAATCAAATTTCATTAAAAAGTTTTACAAAGTACAGAAAAACTAACACAAACTAGTAAAGAGGAAAAGCAGTAAAGAAAGTAAAGAAGAAAGAAGAAAGAAAAAGAAAGAATAAAAAGAAACAGAAAGAAGCTTCAAATTTCCTTGCATTACAAAGCCATCTGTTACTCTATTCTAAAAATGCTGGCTCTTTTTCTATTATTCGGGTTTTTTTTCCTAATCATTAAAATCACAAATCATAAGTGGTCAGGCATAAATGTAGATATTGTTCCTTGTCTAAATACAAAATGTAGTGATTTCCACAGGTTCCATCATCTTATAATAATAATAAAGTTGGAAGGAGGTCATCTAGTCCAACCCCATGCTCAGGCAGGAAACCCTATACCATTTCAGACAAATGGCTGTCCAGTCTCTTCTTAAAAACTTCCAGTGTTGGAGCATTCACAGCTTCTGGAGGCAGGTTGTTCCACTGGTTAATTGTTCTAACTTTCAGGAAGTTTCTAGGTTGCTTCTCTCCTTGATTAGTTTCCATCCGTTGCTTCTTGTCCTGCCTTTGGGCGCTTTGGAGAATAGCTTGAGTCCCTCCCCTTTGTGGCAGTCCCTGAGATATTGGAACACTGCTATCATGTCACCCCTCACGCTTCTCTTCGTTAAACTAGACATACCCAATTCCAGCAGCCGTTCCTTATATGTTTTAGTCTCCAGTCCCCTAATCATCTTTGTTGCTCTTCTCTACACTCTTTCTAGAGTCTCAACATCTTTTTTACATCGTGGTGACCAAAACTGGGTGCAGTATTCCAAGTGTGGCCTTACCAAGGCATTGTAAAATGGTATTAATACTTCACACGATCTTGATTGTATTCCTCTGTCAATGCAGCCTAGCACAGTGTTGGCTTTTTTGGCAGCTGCAGCACACTGCTGGCTCATATTTAAGTGATTGTCCACTAGGACTCCGAGATCCCTCTCACAGTTACTACTATTGAGCAAGGTACCCCCTATACTATACCTGTACATTTGGTTTTTCTTGTCTAAATGTAGAGCCTTACTTTTTTCACCATTGAATTTCATTTTGTTAGATAGCGCCCAGTGTACAAGTCTGTCCAGATCCTCCTGTATCTTAAGCCTGTCTTCTGCAGTGTTGGCTATTCCTGCCAGCTTGGTGTCGTCTGCAAATTTGAGGAGTTCCCCATTTATCCCTTCATCCAAATCGTTGATGAAGATGTTGAAGAGCACTGGGCCCAGAACAGAGCCCTGGGGCACCCCACTACATACTTCCCTCCATGTAGATGCGGTTCCATTGAGGACCACACGCTGAGTATGGCCGGTCAACCAGCTACGAATCCATCTGGTGGTGATTCTGTCTAACCCGCATTTTTCTATCTTATGAAATAGAAGGTTGTGATCTACTTTATCAAATGCCTTACTGAAGTCCAAGTAAATTATATCCACAGCATTCCTCTGATCCACTAATTTTGTTATTTGGTCAAAGAATGCAATAAGATTTGTCTGGCATGATCTGTTTTTGACAAACCCATGTTGGCTTTTAGTAATGACTTTGTTTGCCTCTAGGTGCTTGCTGATTCGTTGTTTGATTATCTTTTCCAGAATCTTCGCAGGTATTGAGGTCAGGCTGATAGGTATTAGTTTCCTGGATCTATTTTTTTCATTTTTGAAGGAAAAAAAGCTCTTTTCCAGTCCTCTGGTAGTTCCCCAGTGCTCCAGGATCAGTGGTTCTGAGATCACATCTGCCAGTTCCTTGAGAACCTTGGGGTGTAGTCCATCTGGTCCTGGTGATTTGAACTTGTCTAGGCTGCTCACTTAGCATTTTCTTGCCTATCTTAACTTGTGTTTCTATTCCGTTTTTAATGGCACTAGTGTATTTTTGATAGGTTGGTCTGTTTTTTCCCTTTGTGTAAAGACAGATGCAAAAAATGAGTTAAATAGTTCTGCTTTCTCCCTGTTGCTTGTCACCTTCTTGCCACTTTCCCCCACTAATGGACCAGTCATTTCCTTTACCTTTTTCTTGTTTTTTACATGTTGAAAGAAGCTTTTTTTGTTATTGTTGACTTTGGTCGCAAGCCTTAGATCATTTTGAGCCTTAGTTTTCCTCACTTCATCTTTGCAGGCTTGGGCTATTTGCTGATATTCTTACTTAGTTATGTGCCCCTTTTTCCACTTTCTATACATGTTCTTTTTATCTTTCAATTTGTCAGAAAGTTCTTTATGCAGCCACGCTGGTTTCTTTTGAGAGCTGTTATTTTTCCTCTTCATTGGTATTGTGCTAGACTGGGTTTTTATTATCTCACTTTTCAAAATATCCCAAGCTTCTTGAGTTGTTTTCCCCTTGAGGATTCTCATCCATGGAATCCTTCCCAAGCCCTCTCTAAGTTTATTGAAATTAGCTCTCTTAAAGTCCAGGACTCTAGTTTGACTGTGTTCTATTGCTTGTGCTTCCACAATGTTGAATTCCAATATTGCATGATCACTTCCTCCCAAGGTTCCTGTGGCTTCAACAACTTCTATCATTTCATCTCTGTTAGTGAGAATTAGATCCAAAATGGCTAATCCCCTAGTTCCCTTCTCAAGTTGTCTGCTAGGTTTGTCAGGAATCTGTTTGATCTTCCACTTGGTGTGGAGTTTGTCTCCCAGTTGATGTCAGGGTAGTTAAAGTCTCCCATTACTATTGTGATGTGCTTCCTACATACCTTAGTTAGCTGACTAGCAAAAAGTTCATCTACTGTTTGGTTGGGTGGCCTATAGTATACACCTATGGCAATGTCATTCTCCCCTTTTATATTGACCCAAATGCATTCAAGTTTACAGTTTTCATTATTGTTGTGCTCTATTTCTGTAGAGATGTAGTTATTCCTTATATAGAGGGCAACTCCACCTCCTCTTTTATTTGGTCTGTTTCTTTTAAATAATTTAAATCCCTCTAGCTGTGTGTTCGATTTGTGGGTTTCATCCCACCATGTTTCCATAATGGCAACAATATCATATCTGCCCTCATTAACCTGAATTTCTAGTTCACCCTGTTTGCTGTTTATACTCTGTGCATTGGTGAATAGACATTTGAGTCCTTTATGTCTGACCCTGTGTTTACTTTCTACATGACCTGTGTGGTGCCTGAGTTCCCCTATTGTCTTATCACCTATTTGGTTAGTGCACTTTGAGTGGCACTCGCTAATAGAAGCTTGATTTTGCTTGACAGCAAGGTTGATATTCTTGTCCACACACACATCTATGTTACATACATTGATAGCCCTATAATTTTTAGATTGGCGGGGACAGGGATGTTCTGTATCAATTAACTCACTGTCCCCACTGTTTAGTTTAAATATTCCTCCAGAAAATCTGTGAATTTATAGCCGAGTAACTCAGTTCCTTTCTTTGAAGGATGCAAACCATCTCTTTTGTACATTTTTTCATTGGACCAGCTACAGACATCGTGACTAATATATCCAAAGCCTTCCCGTTTACACCACTTCTTTAGCCACATATTGAATTGTGCTATACGCTGGACTTTTCCATTTTGCTCCTTATACACTGGTAAAACCTCTGAAAAAGTAAGCCTACAGCCTATTCTGCTAAGTTCCTGCCCCAAGCTCTGGAAATCATTCTGAACAGAGAGTACATCTTTTTGGGACAGATCGTTAGTGCCAAGATGTACAATAGCCTCCGCATCACAGTCCTTGCTGGCATTCTTGATTAGTTTAGAAATATGCTTCTTGTCCCGACAGGTGATTGTCTAGTCTCTTCTTAAAAATCTCCAGTGATGGAGCACTCACAATTTCTGGGGGCAAGCTGTTCCACTGATTGATTGTTCTGACTGTCAGGAAGTTTCTCCTTAATTCCAGGTTGCTTCTCTCTTTAATTAGTTTCCAACCATTGTTTCTCATCCTTCCCTCTGTTGCTTTGGTGAACAATATGACCCCCTCTTCTTTGTGTCAGCCCCTCAAATACTGGAACACTGCTATCATGTCTCCCCTATTTCTTCTTTTCTTTAAACTAGCCAAACCCAAGTCCTGCAGCGGTTCTTTGTATGTTTTAGTCTTCAGGCCTTGGATCATCTTAGCTGCTCTTCTCTGAATTTTTCCCAAACTCTCAACATCTTTTTTGTGATTTACCTTCATACAATGTGGTTGTATTTTTTTTAAAAATAAATTTTACCGATTGCAACCCAGAGACTTCTTTTTAGCCTAATGGACAAGCTACTGTTAAATAAGTAATGGAACTTTCTTTTTATATATGACAGCTGCAGCAAGACTATTATATGCTCAAAAGTGGAAAGGTTTGACACCCAGCACAATGAAAGGGGTCTATGACAATTCTCTGCGGCCAGCTCGCCATGGCCAACTTGCTGCAGGACAACTCACTTCAGGACAAGACTTACACTGATATGAAAGAAATGGTAGAATAGAATCATTAAAGAAAGGATGCAAAAGGAGGTACAGGATCAAATGTGAACAACAAAAATTAAAATACATTTTTATTTATTTTAAATAATTAAATTATTTAAATCTGCTGCGGCGAGTTGGCTGTGGTAAGTTATCCCATCTTTCTTTCTCTCTCTCTCTCTCTCTCTCTCTCTCTCTCTCTCTCTCTCTCTCTCTCTCTCTCTCTCTCTCTCTCTCTCTCTCTTCTCTCTCTCTCTCTCTCCCTCTCTCTCTTTCCCTCCCTCCCTCCCTCCTTCTTTCTCTTTCTCTATATCATTCTCTGTCACATTTCTGCTTAGTGACCATTTCAGTTAACAACCTAGTCATTAGAATGGAACTTGGTTACTGAATGAAGAGTGGATGCAATTCAATACATTATCACATCCTAATGCATTTTGTCGCAATTTCTGAAGTGGGTGGAATTTGAAAATATTAGTATCTGTTCATAATTTGACTGCTTTCTCCTTGTGACATACAAGTAAATTCTCTAAATTTAGCAAATTGACAACAAAGTGAAGCAAGTGAAGCTGTGACTGTGCTTGTTACTTACTTAGTTGCTTACTTCAGCTTCTCTTTCCTTTACAGACCTGTGAAGATCATAAATTCAAGGTTCGGTTGTAAAGTTACTTTTTCATCACCATCATAACTGTGATTAACCAAGATGGTTGCTAAATAAGGTCTACGTGTATTGAGGACCTGGCAGCCATGCTAATAAGACTAAACAAATAAGCTTTTAAGACTAAACAAATCCTATGCAAGCATGCACAGGTTTGTAAAAACATATGAAAACTCATTCTGGATATAACTGAAGATCCATTTAACCTCGCTTTCAGTACTGCAGTGGTCAACTAGATAAACTCTTAGCCATTTGAAAAATGGATATGATAATCCATCACTGATTGTCACTGGAAGTTGTCTGAGGGCTGAATCCTCAACCCTTTTCTTAAAACAAGTAAATCTTACAATTGGAGACAAGATGCAATCAAAACAAATTCTCATCTATGTTGGAGTTTGTGTATATTACAGGGTTTAGCAATTGCTGACTACTTCAAAACAAATTAAATAAAACAGATTATTTGGTTGGGGAATATTGCTGAAGCAAGCAGAAATATATCTCTTGTGGCTTTGAGCAATTCAGTTAGTTGGTGGAGCTTGGAAAAATCTAACATGCCAGACAGGAAAATAATAGTTCTTAGATTGTATCGCTTCCAAAATTCTTTGTTGGTTTGACTTAAATATTTACTCACTTCTGAAAGCTAGGTGGAATACTGGTTTACTGGTTACAAAGTAAGATAACCTACAATTCTATTTAAATTATACCTGAGTTACCTATTCCACTTTAACAAAGACAAATTGAAATTTACAAATTGAATACTCCAATATAATAACATGACAAACAGGCTTTAGAGTGCTAGAGATGTAATCTTCCTTCCCAAACCTGGGATGAAAGCCTCCCATCCATTCTCAAGAATTAAAAATAAACCGGGCAATACTTTGGTGATACTACAGAAGTTCTGACAGCCAGTTGTCTTATTGCATGAAAGATGAATTTTATTCATTGGTATCCTGGAGCTGCCAGGAAACTCCAGCTTCCATCTACTGCAAGCCTTTCAATTCCCAGTTGGAATGACCAAAAAGCAAAACAAAAAACCCTTCCCAATTTTGCTCAATGAGAATGTGTTTTGACATAGTATAATAGCTAAACATCCAGACATCCAATTATAAATTTGACCAGGTGTCAAAATCATAATTATAGTTGCCGTATTAATGAACTTAGAATGCAATAAGCTGTACAGCTCTTCCCTTGCAATGTGATTTGCATCATGTGGCAAGAACTGGAATGTGGGATTCCTGACATGGTCCTGCTTTTCCTTATTCTTTCTTGCCTGTCTCTTTCCTTGTTGGCACGAACAGGAACTCTTCCTCTCTAAAAGAAGATCAGCTGCAGTGGGTACACGGATGGGAATTTCTTAGTTCTACAGCAGGGGTCTCCAAACTTGGCCGCTTTAAGACTTGTGGACTTCAACTCCCAGAATTCCTCAGCCAGCATGGCTGGCTGAGGAATTCTGGGAGTTGAAGTCCACAAGTCTTAAAGCGGCCACGTTTGGAGACCCTTGTTCTATAGCAATGCACGACTACAGCCTCAAATTCAGCTACCCATGTCCTCCATATATGGACAATGCCTCCATCATCTTGAGAAAATATGTATACAAAGTGCTGCACAGAGAGAGACACCCACTGCACTCTTGATGATGGAGGAAAACCACAGGGAGATTAGTGACACAAAGATAATAACCCCCTTTCCACCAGAAAACGTGAGGAGGTCAGATGACTTTTCTTCCTCAATGTTATGGTGTCTCTATCCTTAAATTGATGACAGTAGTTTCTCAGTTGAAGATCAGATAAAAAGCAAAAAAAAAGGTAAGTAGAATGAACCAACATCCCAGATAAAATTATGATATGATTGCATATAATAGAGATTTTGGGAACATTGGACATAAGAACTCCCCAACTCTTATATTACATTTTATAATCTAACCCATGCATTCAGATTTCAACTTCCATAATCACCAAACAGTATTTCTTTTCTGGGAGTAAGAGTGGTCTGGGAATTACTGTCTCAACAAATGTGCAAGTGTAATATGAGAACTGCTGCTGTTGATGTGATGACTACACTGGTAGGAAACCTTATATTTATTTATTTATTTATTTATTTTTGGGACTTATATGCCGCCCTATCTCCCAAGGGACTCAGGGCGGCTTACAACAATAAAAACAACAATACAAAAATTAAAAACGAATTAAATAACAGCCCCAAAATAAATTAACTACAGTTAAAAATTAAAACATATTTAAAAACCCATCATCAATCCAGGTCAGCCTGATGGAAGAGAAAAGTTTTGAGGTCGCGGCGAAAGGACAGGAGGTCTGGGGCCATCCGAAGCTCAAGGGGAAGCTGATTCCAAAGGGCTGGTGCTCCCACAGAGAAGGCCCTCCCCCTGGGGGTCGCCAGCCGACATTGTCTGGCCGACGGCACCCTGAGGAGGCCCTCTCTGTGTGAGCGCACTGGGCGATGGGAAGTCGTCCCCGGTAGCAGACGGTCCTGCAAGTATCCCGGGCCTAAGCCATGTAGGGCTTTAAAGGTAAGTACCAGCACCTTAAATCTCGCCCGAAAGACAACTGGTAGCCAATGCAGCTCACGCAGGAGGGGTGTAATATGGGAGTATCGGGATGCTCCCATCACTACCCGCGCGGCTGCATTCTGCACCAGCTGAAGGCTCCGGGTGGTCTTCAAGGGCAACCCCATGTAGAGAGCATTGCAGTAATCTATCCAAGAGGTAACGAGTGCATGAGTGACCGTACGTAGGGCATCTCGGTCCAGATAGGGGCGCAACTGGCGCACCAGGCGAACCTGGGCAAATGCCCCCCTGGCCACGACTCCAATATGATCTTCAAAACTGAGTCGTGAGTCCAGGAGGACGCCTAAATTGCGCGCCCTATCAACGGGAGGCAACACCTCTCCTCCCATAACCAAAGATGGAACCTCTTGGACGAGTGGAGATGCCGGTACGTAAAGCCACTCAGTCTTGGCCGGGTTGAGCTGGAGCCTGTTCTTCCCCATCCAAATCCGTACCGCTTCCAGGCAACGGGACATCACGTCGAGGGCATCACTGGCTTGGTTCGGGGTGGAGATAAAAAGCTGGGTATCATCGGCATATTGATGATACCTCACCCCAAAACCACGGATGATCTCACCCAGCGGCTTCATATAGATGTTGAACAGGAGGGGCGAGAGCACCGACCCCTGAGGCACCCCACAATTAAGGGGCCTAGGGGTTGACCTCTGCCCTCCTGTCAACACCGTCTGCGAGCGGCCCGAGAGGTAGGAGGAGAACCACCGTAAAACGGTGCCTCCCACTCCCAACCCCGCAAGACGTCGCAGCAAGATACCATGGTCGATGGTATCAAAAGCCGCTGAGAGATCTAAAAGGACCAGGACAGAGGAATAACCCCTGTCTCGGGCCCACCAGAGATCATCCACCAGTGCGACCAATGCTGTCTCCGTGCTGTACCCGGGCCTGAAACCCGATTGGTATGGATCTAGATACTCAGTTTCCTCCAGGACCAAAGGGAGCTGCCGTGCCACCACGCTCTCAACAACCTTCGCAAGAAAGCGAAGGTTGGAGACAGGACGAAAGTTGTTTAAAATAGCTGGATCCAAGGCAGGTTTCTTGAGGAGGGGCCTTACCACCGCCTCCTTCAAGGCGGCAGGGAAGCACCCCTCACTCAAGGAAGCATTTATAACTGCCAGGAGCCAGCCTCGTGTAACCTCCCGGGCCGCATAAACCAGCCAGGAGGGACACGGGTCCAACAAACACGTGGCAGCACTTAATTTCCCCATGATCCTGTCCACTTCATCCGGAGTCACAGGATCAAACTCCTCCCAGATATTATCGGCCAAACCCATCGTTTCCCCCTCGTCAGATACTGCCCAGTCGGAGTCCAAGCCAGCCCGAATCTGAGCGATTTTATCCACCAGATACTCACTAAACTCCTCGGCCCGTCCCTGCAAGGGGTCCTCTCCCGTCCCCTGATTTAAAAGGGAACGGGTCACCCTAAACAGGGCGGCCGGGCGGATGCAATGAGGGTGGCAAAGTGAGCACGCTTCGCCACCTCCATTGCCACAAGGTAAGATCTAGAAAAGGATCTTAACTGTGTCCGGTCATACTCGGACCGAGTGGACCTCCAAATGCTCTCTAGGCCCCTTCTCCGGCGCTTCATCTCCCGCAGGTCCATGGAGAACCAAGGAGCAAGCCAGGATCTACGCCGGGTCAGAGGCCGCAAAGGCACAACACGGTTGAGAGCCTCCGAAGCCGCCCATTGCCAGGCATCAACTAAGGTCTCGACCGGGCTGTGGGAAAGGGAGGAAGGAATAAATCCAAGCGCCGTCTGGAACCTATCTGGGTCCATCAGGTGCCTGGGGCAGAACCACCTGGTGGCAGTTCAGCCCTAATAAGATGTTCTGGAGGTCAACACCTCCAGAATATCCCAGATAAGATAGTAGTTGGGAAACCTATGACATTGAAAGGACTAAGATGCAGCATAAGGACTAAGATGCAGCATAATGATTATTGGCAGAGGGGGGAGGGAGGGAGAACACAACTGCACTATATTTTTACAGTTTCAGTTGTCCTCTGTTCTGTTGGCAGCAGCAAAAATGCAATTGTAAAAATATATTTTCAGAACAGAATTATTCACAACTAAAAAGAGACATGGAAAAGTAGATAATAAATCAGTTCATAAGCCAAAAGCAAAACCAGTTCAAACCAAGTTAAGGTTCAGAGGGCAAGACAAGAGCATGTAGGCTGCAGCCCAAGCAATAAAGAACCAGTATCACCAGGGAGGTATGTCAGGCAACCAGGATTTCCAGTAGTTGGACCAATCATTTTAAGACATTGCTCCTGGCTATTACTTTCAGATAGAAAGCTTTATATTGTATGTTATTAGGCTGTAGACTAATAACAGGGCAAGATCCAGGGGTAGCTTGGGGGTTTCCAGAGGTAAAACCTCTACCTGGAAATGGTTGAAAGTGTTCTAGACATGGAGTTCCAGATTAAATAAATTTGTTTCGGGGTCCGTTGACATCCAGAACATCTTATTAGGGCTGAACTGCCACAAGGAGATGTCATAGTCTAGGAGTTCAATAGGTTCTGGAACATTCCAGACTTCTCCAGAACATCCTATTTTCAAATTAACTAATTTTGCATATCCCTCACTGTTTTTCTTTTATAGAATGTGAATGTAGTGTATGCAGCTAAAAGCATACACAGGATGTCAGCACAGCAGGAGGCATGGGGCTGGACAGCTCCAGGCTATAACCGCATTTGGCGGGAAAGCCTGGTTTAAACGAGTTTGACAGCCCCGGGCCATAGCCAGTCCTGGCGGGAAGCCAGGGTTTAAATCTATTGGCCACCTGCACTGGCAGGAAGCCCAGGTTTGAATCCATTGGCTGGTATTCACCTGGGCAGGTATAAAGGTATGCCAGGTAACCCCTTTTCCCCAGCTCCATTCCTGACTACAATAAGGAATTCTACATACCCAAGCTGAGCATCTGTCATTGTGTGAGGCCACGCGACGTTACACTGGCGACGAAGGTGGGATCCTGCCCCGAACATCACTAGCCGAGGAAGCGACCACATGCGGCTACAGCACCCGAGAAGCGGTGGAATCGGAGCAGGACAACCCGTGGCAGCGAAATGGCACAGCTGGGTCAGTATCCTCTCTTTAACAGCAACCGCCCCGAAGAGTGGGAATTGTTCGTGGGCCAGCTGGAGTGCTACCTCTGAGCAAACAGAGTCAAGGATGACGGCCAGAAAGCGGCGGCATTGCTGTGCAGCTGCGGGACGTACACATACCAGCTGGCGGTCGGTATCTGCTCGCCGGAGGACATCGGCTCCGTTGGCTACAAAGACCTCCTGGACAAGCTGACCGAACACTTCCAACCGGACATGTCCAAAGTCGCGTGGAGGTACCGGTTCGAGAAGCGGGTCCAACGTCCGGGTGAGTCGGCTAAGCAGTATATAGCTGCACTCAGGCAGGCAGCCCACCTCTACAATTTCGAAAACCTTGAGGTAAGGCTGAGAGATCATATATCTTTCGGTCTGAGAGAGAGGAAATTGCGGCAGAAACTGTTCACCAAGCCGAAGCTGACCCTGAGGGATGTCCAGGAGGAATTCCTAGCCTGGGACGTTGCGGAGGGGTCAGACGCGAAGGGTCCACAAGGCAGAGGGACCAGCGGAGCCATCCACCAGGTGAGTGGCTGCAGAGGAGACGAAGGGCCAGCGACTGAGATCGACGCGATACACCGGAGCCTTCGACCATCTGCCATGAATTGAGACACCCCGAGGGAGGCGAGACCATCAGAGGCGGAACAGAAGTGCCAGGAATGCAGGTGCGGAGCGAACACCCCCCGGTCTACCCAGTTCCCTGGCTGCGGCGCGAACCGGCCCCGGTCTACCCAACACTGCGGCTGCGGGTCCCGGTCTACCCAGCACTGCGGCTGCGGACAACCTCGGTCTACCCAGTGCTCCGGCTGCAGCGTGAACAGCTCCCGGTCTACCCGATGTGCGAGCTGCGGCGGACAGCACTCCCGGTCTACCTGCTGTTTCAAATCAGCGAAATGCCGAGCCTGCAGGAAGACGGGACACATCACGTTGGTCTGCCGAAGCAAGCAACGGGACAACCTGCACGAGGTGGAAGCGGAGTTCCAGTTAGCCACAGGTACCAGGGAGCGGCTTCAGAGACTGACTGTCAGCCACACGAAGGGCAGGGCGGCCGTTTTGGCAACCGGGGGTACACAGACCATCACCCCAAAAATAAAATTGGTGGTGAAGCTGCAAGGAGTCCCATGCACAATGGAATTGGACTCTGGGTCAGCCATCTCCATCATCTCCACTGGAACCTTTAAAACAATTTGCAAGCGGAGTGGCCAGCGGGTTCCCTTGAGGTCATCCAGACTGACCCTCACTGACTTCCAAAACACACCGATAAACGTTCGGGGGGAGGCATCAGTGGAGGTGCAATACAAGGGGTTCAAGGGAATGTTAGATGTACTAGTCGTAGAAGGGCAGCGGACCAGTCTTGTGGGGCTGGGATGGTTCAAAGCGCTGGGCATTAGGATCACAGGGGTTCACCAGACGCAAGGCTGCCGTTCGCTAGAAACCGTCTGTGAAGAGTTTGCAGATGTGTTTGATGAGAAGTTGGGAAAATACACAGGTTCCCCAATCTCTTTTAAGTTAAATCCACAGGTGCAGCCCATTCGGATAAAGGCTTGGAGAGTCCCGTTCGCTCTAAAGCATAAAATAGAATGGGAGCTCGACAAGCTGGTAGACCAGGGGGTATTAACTCTGGTCGAGGGAGCTAAATGGGAAACACCCATTGTAACACCCCTCAAGTCGAACGGTGACATGAGGATCTGCGCAGACTATAAGGGGACCATTAATAAAGCACTGAGTGTGCACTCATACCCGGTCCCCGCAGTCAGCAGCATCCTCACATCCCTGCAGGGCGGCTCGCTATTCGCAAAGCTGGACCTTGCTCAAGCTTATCAGCAGCTACCGGTCGACCCGGAGGCAGCTGAAGTGCAGACCATAGTCACCCACAAGGGGGTGTTCCAGGTAGACCGGTTGCAGTTTGGAGTAAGTGTGGCTCCTGGAATCTTCCAAGAGGTCATGGAAAAAACCCTTAAGGGCATACCAGGGGTCTGTCCATACTTTGATGACGTCCTCATTGCAGGGAATTCTGAGGACGTCCTGGCAGACTGCCTGCAAGCTGTGCTGGGGAGGTTCAGGGCTGCAGGTTTAAAACTCAAAAGGGACAAGTGCAGGATTGGGGTGACAGAAACTGAGTTCCTAGGATTCAGGATAGATGCTCAAGGCATCCACCCCTCAGCATCCAAGGTAAGGGCAATCAAAGAGGCCCCAATTCCTCAAAACAAGACAGAGTTACAAGCCTTCCTGGGCCTGCTCAACTTCTACCATACATTCCTGCCACATAAGGCGACTATAGCAGAGCCTTTACACAGATTATTAGACAAACAGACAGCCTGGAACTGGTCCACCACGCACACTGATGCATTCAATGCATTAAAGAAACTGTTGGCAGGAAATGCCACAGTCACACACTTCGTAGAAACCAAACCAGTCTGCATTGCTTGTGATGCATCCCCCTATGGGATTGGGGCTGTGCTCAGTCACTTAGAAGAAGATGGAACACAGGCCCCATTGCATATTACTCCAGGACCCTGTCAGCAGCCGAAAGGAATTATGCCCAAATAGGCAAGGAGGCACTGGCAGTGGTTGCTGGAGTAAAGAAGTTCCACGATTACCTGTACGGAAGGGACTTCGTAATTTACACAGACCACAAACCATTATTAGGCTTATTCACCACAGACAAACAAACTCCTCAGATTCTGTCACCCAGAATGCTGCGTTGGTCCATCTTCTTGTCAGCTTATTCTTGCAAGCTGGTGCATAGGCCAGGTAAGGAGATGGGGCACGCTGACCACCTCAGCAGACTCCCCTTAAGGGACACTGAACCAGACCCAGCACCTGCAGCCCAGATACTGGCTATCCAAGATCTGCCAGAATGCCCCCTCAACGCCAAGGATGTGGCTGCAGAAACCCCCAAAGACAAGATCCTGAGCTGGGTACAGTCATGGGTGAGCACCGGGTGGCAGGACAAATCGCCAGGCCAAGAGTTCGTGGCATACTTCACCTGGAGGCATGAACTATCTACCAAACAAGGGTTGCCTGTTATGGGGAAGTAGGGTCATAATATCTCAAGGGCTAAGGGAAAGGGTCCTACAGTCACTGCACAAGGGCCACCCAGGGATAGTGCGAATGAAGGCACTAGCTAGGAGTTACCTCTGGTGGCCCGGGCTAGACAAAGAAATAGAGGGCCTAGTAGCAGGGTGCTATACGTGTCAGAGATCATGCCCAGAACAGCCACACGCACCAGTGCACAAATGGGAGGAGACTCACACCCCATGGTCTAGAGTGCACATTGACTATGCGGGACCATTCCAAGGCCATACCTTTCTAGTCGTGGTAGACAGCCACTCAAAATGGCTAGAAGTGATTCCTGTAGGTAGCATGACCACAGCAGGAACCATTCAAGCACTCAGGGGCCTATTCACAACCCACGGACTTCCTGATGTAATAGTGTCAGATAACGGAACACAATTTACCTCATCGGACTTTCAGGTGTTCCTGAGGACATTGGGCATTAGACACGTCACCTCTGCCCCCTTCTACCCAGCCAGTAATGGGTTGGCAGAACGTTTCGTGCGCACAGCAAAGGACACCCTCAAGCGCATCATCCAAGGGGAATGGTAGCAACGACTGGCCACCTTCCTACTCCACCAACATTCCACACCCTGCACCACAACAGGCAAAAGCCCAGCAGAACTCCGGTGGGGCAGGCACCTAATAATAACACTGGACAGGCTCCACCCAGATAGAGTCGCAGCAGACACCGGAACCCCGATCCTCAAAAAAGTGTTCAACCCAGGTGACACCATCTGGGCAAGGAATTATGGCACAGGTCACCCATGGGTGCCAGGGGAGGTATTGGACCAAACGGGCCCCCTGTCTTACAACGTAAGGGTGGAGGGGGGACTCCAGTGGAGAAGGCACCTGGACCAGTTAAGGCCACGAGCTCCTGAAAGGGTTTTGGAGGACAATCAGGAGGCAAGATCAGAGATGGGGTCTGACGAAGGGGTGCCACCACAACAACCCAGGATGGCTACTAGGGGGTCACAAGGTCAAGCCTACTCCAGGCAGGGACAGGACAATGGGAGCAGGGTAACCCCTGACCTAACCGAAAGGAGGATGCTGCAACACTGCCAAGACAGTCCCGTAGCCGCTAGGCTCACAGAACCCCCCGGAACCACCTCACCCACACCTACACACAACAGCCCGCCACACCAACAGAAAAGGGCAGAAAAGAATAATAAAATGGACTCAAACAACAACACACCACCAGGCGAACCAGCCCTGAGGAGATCTAACAGGACTCACAAGGCCCCAACCTACCTCTCTGATTATGTGTGGACTTAAGGGGAAGGAAGAAGGAATAAGAAAAACAATATTGTAAATACTGTATATAGTTGCTAGGAATAGGAATGGTTAAGGAACAGCTCCTCACTATGGGGGAAGGGGTGTAGTGTATGCAGCTAAAAGCATACACAGGATGTCAGCACAGCAGGAGGTGCGGGGCTGGACAGCCCCAGGCTGTAACCGCATTTGGCGGGAAAGCCTGGTTTAAACGAGTTTGACAGCCCCGGGCCATAGCCAGTCCTGGCGGGAAGCCAGGGTTTAAATCTATTGGCCACCTGCACTGGCAGGAAGCCCAGGTTTGAATCCATTGGCTGTTATTCACCTGGGCAGGTATAAAGGTACGCCAGGTAACCCCTTTTCCCCAGCTCCGTTCCTGACTACAATAAAGAATTCTACATACCTAAGCTGAGCGTCTGTCATTGTGTGAGACCACGCGACGTTACAGTGAAGGACATGATTAATGACACAGTCTTATTAGAGAGCTTCCCTAGCTCTTTGATAATTATGGATAGACCAATAATCATTACAATGTGCCTGCTATCCACAGTAATTAGTAATTATTTCAAAGAAAAGGGCTTCTACTAAGATGTTTATGTTTATGTTTTATTTAATTTATATACCGCCCTTCTCCCTGGGGACTCAGGGGGGTTCACAGGGCATATAAATAAAAATACAATACTATACAAAAGTTAAAACAAAGATTAAATCAGTGCCCAATTAAAAAACAATAATGCAATCTAAAATGACAATTTAAAACACAGCTCCCCCATCAGGCCAGACCGGCCAATTCAAACAAATGGGTCTTCAGACCACGACGGAAAGTTCGGAGGTCCGATGCCGTCCGGAGCTCCTCCGGCAGTTGGTTCCACAAAGCCGGGGCACCCACAGAGAAGGCTCTCCCCCTGGGGGCCGCCAGTCGACATTCCCTGACCGGAGGCACCCTGAGGAGGCCCTCTCTGTGGGAACGCACAGGGCGGAGGGGAGTTGAAGCCGGCAGCAGGTGGTCCCCGAGGTACCCCGGACCCATGCCATGTAGGGACTTAAAGATCATAACTAAGACCTTGAACCTCACCCGGAAGACAACTGGTAACCAATGCAGCTCGCGGAGCAAAGGTGTAACATGGGAGTACCGGGAAACTCCCAAGACAACTCTCGCGGCCGCATTCTGTACCAGTTGGAGCCTCCGAGTGGTCTTCAAGGGAAGCCCCATGTAGAGAGCATTACAGTAGTCAAGGCGAGAGGTCACGAGCGCATGAGTGACCGTGCACAGGGCATCCTGGTCCAGATAGGGCCGCAACTGGCGCACCAGGCGAACCTGGGCAAAAGCCCCCCTAGTCACGGCCACTACATGATCTTCTAGGGTAAGCCGTGAATCTAGGAGGACTCCCAAGTTGCGAGCCCTATCCACGGGGGGTAAGAGCTCACCCCCCATAGAAAGGGGGGTGAACGCTTCTACAGTAGCGTTCAGCATTTGGGCGACCCTTTTCAACAGTGGAAAAAAGGGATATTAAATGACACCATTTCTTTCTTTGCTGGATAATTTAAAAAATATCCCACAAATTGATTGTTAAAGTAATAGGATGTAAAAATATCACCATCTCTTTTTTCTTCTCTCCTTCTTTTACTTTCTCCAACTAATACCTGCCTCTCTGTTCTAATACCTTAGTTTGTAAGTTCTCTGAGAAATGTAGCTGCTTGCTTTACAAAGAAACTGCCACCTCTTCTCTTGCATAATAGAATAACAAATTAACCTTTCCTCATAAACTTTTCCTTTTCTATAAGGAAGGAATTCAGTGGGTGTCAAGTGTATATTTAGATGACTTTCTAAACAAATAGAAGTCTAATTGACAAGAACTCTATAATTATGTGATGAGGAAGGAGCCATTTCATGTCAGTCAGAAGAGAAAGTCTTAAGTTTTGTTTACTTTCCCCAAAAATGATGGTTTTTAGCAGGCATTTCACAAAATGCTTAGTTCTGAATGTGAAAACTCCATGGGAAAACCCACATTTGTTCCTTGGATTATTTCTGCAGCATGCTCCAAAACAGATTTTGCCAATGTTTGCCCTGATGTGACCCAGAACCAAACCCAAGGGCAATGACACTAAACTACATTTTGACTCTCTCTCTATCTCTCAAAAAAAAAAAGACTGGAATGTGACTCAACACAGCCAGCTTCTCACAGATACACTGTGAAAATCTGGTCAGAACATTCAGAGATGGAACTATCTCTTAAAAACGTAAGAATATAAGTAGGCCTTCCTGGATCAGACTCCAGGACCATCTACTCCAGCAGCCAGGGGTCTGATCCAGCAGGGCCACAAGGAAGCCCAATTGCTTCCCAGCAGATGGCTTTCAGAGACAGTCACATGACCATCGAGGCTAATAGTAGTTGATTCTCATTATTTCCATTAATTAGATTTGTTCTCCCTTGAAAGCCAGCCAAACTAGCACCATGTCTGTCACTAAGATACTCTTTCCTTTTCCTTTTTCATATTTTAAAAATGTAGACAGGAAAGCTGTGGGGAGGGAAGGGAATTTATTTATTTATTTATTTATTTATTTATTTATTTATTTTTATTTAATTGGATTTGTATACTGCCCTTTCCCGAAGGACTCAGGGCGGTTTACAGGGAATTAAAACAAGAAATACAAAAATTAAAAAACAATTAAAAAGATTATAACAGTCCCTGAAAGAGTAAAAACCCCAATTAAAATTAAAATTAAAATTAAAATTAAAATTAAAATTAAAATTCTCAGCCTGGGCCAGAGAGCTCGAAGAGCCAGGTCTTCAGGTCCCGGCGGAATGAACGGAGGTCGGGGGCAGTCATGTTTAAATGTCTAAAATAGAGTTACTTTCTGTGAATTTAAAAAAAAACAATTTTTGCATGATCAAGTTATGCATGATAACTTACCACAGATGGCAGCAAAAAGTTAGAGTTATTTTATATTTTTCTGCTGCCTCCTAGTGAGTATCTCGATTTTTACAGCCTAGATATATGTTTAGATTTAATTGACGTGAGAGCTCATTGGAATCATTTGATCCATCTTTTTCTGTTGGGTCTTTCTCAAGTGAGGCCATTGACAATAGTGATTTTTTAATGGCTCTAGCTAAACCCTAAGTATGAAATTCCAAAGCACAAAAGCTAAAATAGTTAAATCCTGGTATGAATATAATGAGCTGTTTTTCAGGTTGAGGAAAGTTCTAATCAAGGCAGTATCAAGTTTACATTCTCATATTAAATATAGCTTGCAAAGCATTGTATGGTTTTCTATTGACCATCCAGATATTTTTAGTGCACCTATATTAGCTTTAGCAAAGAGAACATTTGAGAATTTGTAAAAATGTAAACAAAGGGCTCCACACGGTCAGGATCTGAGGTTCAAAACAGGTACAGGGACGACACCTAGTTAATCTAAAACTAAGTAGGCTTGGTTAGTATTGGGATAGAAGACTAAAGCTACAGGCTCAACAAGGAAGCTGGAAAAGAACGAAAACAAGGCAAATCCAGAAGAAAGCTAAATCTCTATATTGCTGCCAAGACCTTTACATGGACCAGTTTCTATGGTAACCAAGACTCAGATTCTTCTTGAAGGAAATTTTGCAAAATATCCAAGTGCCAAATAACTCCAAAATGTTTGCTAGGGTTCATGGAACACAAAACTATGTGCTTGCATGCAAAAAAAAAAAAAAAGCAGAGGACTATTGCAAAGGGGTTGTAGAAACTCAGTCTTGCCTTGGAAGACTGGAAAAAAGAACCTTAATTAACCCAGTGGTGGGATTCAGCTGGTTCGCACCACTTCGGCAGAACCAGTAGCTAATTTTTTGTTGCCCAGGCTCAGAATGGACTTCCAGAAGCGGCATCTACAAAGAGAACCGGTCGTTCACATATTTGAATCCCACCACTGCTTCAACCCTTACCCCAAGGACAAGGTAGAGAGAGCTTCTTTGATTTCCTTCTAAAAGGAAGTTACTTTTAGTCCTGGCATTTTGCCACCATCATGTGAATCTTTCTCAGTGATGATCTTTCATATAAAGCTATGCTTGCCAGCTGACAGGGAGAGGCTAATCTCCTTAGATGCCTCTTCCTGCTTCTCAGTGCAGTGGTGGAAGGCCTTGACATATGAGTTATAAGATTGTATCTGAGTTGTCACCTGGCGGCTCTGCTATTTCATTCCACATGAGTTTCCTTCTGCCATGTTATTTCACCAATAAATACATGTCAGACTGTGTGAAAGCTCATGACTGACCCATTTATTGTAGGGAGTTTTCTCCAAAGTCTGCCTAGTCCAGGGGTCAGCAACCTGAAACAGTGAAAGAGCCACTCGGAACCGGTTCCCTCACAAAAGGAAAAACTGGGAGCCGCAAAAAATGTGTGCGCATGCGCATACATGCGTGCAGGCGCAGAACAGGGTTTGACTGAAGAGCGGAGCCAAGGCGAGATATGCACCTACCCTGCATATTTGAATTGATTGGTTGAACTTTTTTAGTCCCACCTTTTTTTTTGGACTACACATAGAGGACTGGGAGCCGCAGGAGACGGCTGAAAGAGCCGCATGCGGCTCCGGAGCCGCGGGTTGCAGACCTGTGGCCTAGTCAAATCCAATATATTTAACGTTTTGTTCTTACAGCAACCCTGTAGATAAAATAGGTGGAAGACATGCCCTGGGTAGAATAAAATTTATATCTGAGCAAGAATGAATTTTCCCAGATTTAAACCAGTACTTGAATTGTCATAGCACATTTGCTTTGTAACTTTATTCTCTCCTACTCCAAGTTCCTTGAAACTGATGACAACATGTATTACCTGTTGTGTTAGATGCCCAACACCTGCTCCTGGTTATCGCTTTTATCTTGTATTTTGATTTACATTTCAAACTTGTCCCTCTTGGCAAGCAACACTTCCTTACTACAAGCCAGTTATTCCAAAAAGGATGACAAGATAGTGTTGTGTCTAAGGCAATTAATCCATATAATTCCTAACTTGAGCACCACACCCATCTGCATACAAGAAAAAAAATCCAGATAGCAAGATTTTCCTGTTGTTGAAATAAAAAAGTACAATTTTTATTCTTGCCAAAGAAGTTGATTCCAAAACAGTAGCTTTCCTCAGTTCTGTTGAGGAGATAGCTATGGAATGTCATATCCGACTCTACCACAGAAGACAGTCTGTCAAGGACATTAGTTACAAGTTGTTCTATCCTTTTCACAAGCCTCCACTTATATCATGCCATCAAAATTGTCTTGATGGATGAATGTAGATAAGTTTTTGTTGGAGCTGCATTGTTTCACTTTGTAGATTTGCCTGTGTAAAGATTACTTTGGGATTTCTACTATAGGCTTGTGGAATTTCAGTTTAATAATAGCCACATAAATCATAGCTTGCCTTGTCTTTATAATTACATCAATCATTTGGCTTGGTCTATAAATTCAGAAAATAATAACTAAAATGTTTGTATTCCATATGCATTGCCTACATGGAAGGACATTTGTCACATCTGAAATTCTATGAAGACTTTCTTCTCAGCTTCAAACGAGCCATTTTCATCACATCACAAAAGAGGAAGGACAGTTTTAAGGTATCTGTGGAACAACCCAAAAAGTAGATCAAACTGTGATAAAAGCTGGTATCACTAATTGTTACATAAAACACACACTATTTTGCATGGTTGTAGCATGTCACAAGGATACTCCTGTCCTAGAAAATTCCCTCAAGCATAAATTTTATTGAATACAGTGAAACTGATTTAAAGGTTGTAGTTCTTATTTCTACATTTTAGAAAAAGGAAGATTGAAGTGAGGTTTTACCTCTTAATAGCAATATAAAATGTGACAAAATGTTTAGCTGCATAAACCATTGTGGACCAGCTCTAGTGTAATGGGCTGTTCTTGCCTTTGAAAAAATACATTTTAAAAAAGAACAGTGCTTAGTGCTGTCATAGATGTCTACTATAATTGCACCCCACTGAATTCAACACGAGTTACTCCTAGTTAAGTAAACTGAGGGTTTCATTTTCAACTTTCAGGTGGAACAGTGTTTCTTAAACATTTTTCTCTCAGGATCCCTTTCCATTTTTAAAAATTATGGGGGAATCCCAAAAGAGGTTGTGTTTATATGAATTACATTTATCAATATTTTCTATATTACAAATTAAAATGGACACAGTCATTGCTGCTTATTTTTTCACGTAAGCTGTCAAATAATTTAGATTTTGTAGATCCTAGGACCACACTTTAAGAAACATTGATCTAGCGCAGGGATAGGCAACCTTAGCTCTTTTATGACTCGTGGACTTCAACTCCCAGAATTCTTGAGCCAGCCATGCTGAGAGGAAAGGGAGAGGTTTCTAAGCTGAGCTATGCTGGCTCAGGAATTCTGGGAGTTGAAGTCCACGAGTCATAAAAGAGCCACGGTTGCCTATCCCTGATCTAGAACAAGTCCCAAATCTTGTTCTCTTTTTGTAAAGTTTTCTTTGTCTCATCAGGAGTTGTTAAGTATCTTTTTTCCCCCATGTCTTTAATTCACTGTTTGAAAGAAGAGAAAAACCCAATGCATGTTTTATTTGTAACAGTTTATTATTTGCTCTCTGATAAAAACATTTCAAAAAAACACACTACACAAAATAAATCCATTTTGATTGTAAAGTGCATTTTTAAGTTGTGTAAAAAATATATTTAACAACATGCAAGGCATCCTGAAGCAAAAAATGGACTATTGCTCATTACATTCATACAGGCAAGAGAAACACAAGTCCAAGAAGTTGGCTTTAAAATTTGGAAAGAAGACTGAAATAAAAGTGCAATTGTTATAGCCATCCTGGGTATGCATTTCACACTGTCAAGCAATTTTTCTCTTTCTCTCTAGTCACATCACAATAAGCTAGATCTGCTAAATAAGCCAATTATTTTGATTCGCATGTGACTCCTCAATAGGCCAGGGTTTACAAACCCAATGGTCATCCACAAAACAAAGCCAAACCAAGCAAACTTCATTATGACTTTGTGCAGGGGTGCACTAGTTATAGTTACTCATATTTTCAAAATTCAATCAGAGGAACATTCAGACCACGAAACTCAAGTTTTACCCCTCTGAGTTAAGCAAATTGTGTCCTTGCCACTTTGGCATCATGTTTGATACTTTTAACTTTTTTTCTTGGAAACCTTTAGAATAATTTTACATACCATCAGAGGAAGCCATTACAGCCCAGCATAAGGCCTTCAGAAGATTGAGTTAAGGGATACATGGAATCCAGACTTTTGGACTGAAACAACCCAACTGGTTTATGTTCAATTTCTCCAGAGTTCTTCAGTTCAATATTGTTACTTGACATGTTTCAGTCGTATTTCAAATCCCTAGACACGGTAGGAATATGAAGGATTAATACAGATGGATTGACCAGGGGAATGGGATCTAGATTTTATAAAGATGTGTCATGTTTCAAGGCTTACAGGAAGAAACTTTGTCTAAACCGGGCCACATATAGTTCTGATCAGAAGATTAAGGATAATGCATTAAGTTACTCCAGCTTATTTTTTCTTCTGGCATGTTAATTCAACATGCAAGTTGTGAACAGCCGATTTGCAATGTTATTGAGGGGTTGCATGCAGGAATGGACTTTGCACATGACTTTTGGGGATTATTTCTTGAATATACAGTACACAAGGATTAAAACATTTCTTGTAGTCTACAGTAACTTCCCACCTGCAATCCCAAACTTGTAAGTTAAACTAATTTTCTACTCTTTTAACTACAAATTTACACATTAGTCTTTTCCTGCTTCTCAAGCCCTCCCAGACCCTCCAGACAACCATCCCATCATCCCCTGCAGCCATCTGGAGGTCTTCAGGAAGAGAAGGGTTATGATACATAATTCTTTTGAACATATGTACTGCTGTGTTCAGTGGCTTCACTTCCAAATGGTTTTGAAAATCTTGCCACTTAAGTTAAGGCAGCAGTTAATGTGTGCATTCTATTACTGGTTGTTTCTTGGGAAAGTAAAAAATAAATGCTTTTTTCTATAACCAACCAGAAGATTCAGCTAGATCAGTTTCCCTTCACAGAAAGTATTAGTCAACACATCAGAGGGGCTCAGCTACAAAATCCTTTCCTCAGAATAAACCCCACTGCAAAAGAAGCCATGCTCTCACTCTTCAAATGGCAATGGGGAAAAAAATCCATAGCAAGCAGGAGAAGTCAAGTCCCCACTTTGTCTGGATTCGGCTTTATCATAACAGGCTTACACCTGCCGATCACACCGTCTGCAGAGATTTTATTTTTTATTTTCAAAGCAGCAATAACTAAGACCAATTGGGAATTTGTGCTGAAGCTTCTAATACGCAGCTTCTAACAGCTCCAGTGCCAAGTCTTAATTCAAATTGAAGGCATGCAAATGAAATGACAGGACTCATTATAGAGAGTTAAGGAAATGCTGGGTATTCAGATTTCTTAAAAAAACAAGCTGTGGCATGCTGACAGACTCTCCCCATTTTTAACCACAAGCTAACATTCCAGGGAAAGGCTCTTGCATCACGCTAACTTATCAAGCTTGGTCACTGCTGCTTCGTCAAAATTGCATAGGAGTCTGCACGAACCCCTTTCCAAGTCAAGATTTTTCAGATAGAACAGGGAACATAAGAACTTCCATCTGAATATTAGATATTAAATCTAAAATCCTCAGTTCTACTTCACGTACAGCAAAACTATTTATGGGGCTACTTATTCTATCATTGAATGGAACCAGAACGACTGATTTGCTTTAAGGTTGAGTTATGAAACTCTAGTACGTATATGTTTGATCTGTCAAGCAATTTCACCATTTTGTTATTAACACTACAAGCAAGCACTGAAATGGGTTAACTTTCTAGTCAGTTGGATTTATTAAGGTGGAAAGTCTAAATGGCTTTCTTTAGTGTTACCAGAGAAGGATTGGCCCCAATAAATGATAAAACATGGCTATCGCCTGTAGTTTACTACTGCATCTGCCAACAGGGGAAAACATTTCGGAAAAGATAGTGATAAATGTATGAAGATGAAGCAACATTTTTGGATTGTTTTGCTCTGCATGCAGCAAATGATTTACCATTTTTGGTGAACCATCTTTCCTTCTCAACTTTACCGGCATTCAGGAACATAGGAAATTTGGTGTTTCATTTCATACTACATGTGTCCATTGCCAAAGAAAAGATCAGGATATCTGTCAAAAAGAGAGGGCAATCTAGCTCATTGCATAGTTCAGTCGGGAGAAACTGACAAGAAATTGGATATTGATTTCATTATAAAAAGGACTTGTGTTTGGTACACAGTCGTCACTGGAATTCATTCATACTGGCTTTTAGCTTTTCTATAATAAAGCTGCCTAACATTAAGTTCCTTGATTCTTGTATGGCTGTTTAATTCACTCTGCCACAATGCCATGCCAGGCCCTCAGCTCCTGCTGAAGGCCAATACTGGAAGATCCCCTATCCAGAGAGATAACATCCCGTGACTCTGGACACACAGAAACAGCAGAGCACTTACTCCTCCAGACCCTGTACTAGAGAGACATTCACACTAGGCTCATCTTGCCATCACTGCATAAATGCCCATGAGTTCAGGACAATCCTACACCTTCCTACTGCTTTCAGATATTAACCCTGCTAGAATATTTGTTGCCAGGTTTTACGTAGCAGTGCTTAAAATCCAACAGACAACGACCTCTGCCATCAAGCAGCCTTAATGAGCATCTAGCTCATCATTCTAGAGTGCTCTGTACTGTGATAGATTTAGGCTCCTGTAAACTAATCTCTGCTCCCCTACACCCATCTAATCCTTCTTTCAGTTCCCCATTAAGCTTTTGGTTTTTATGCACAGACTTTCTGTTTTATGTCTTTCAGCTTTTTATCATAATTATTTTTCAGATTTCGATGTGTTTTCTATGATTTTTAATTGACTGTAGCCCACTTTCTTTATGCTGCAATAAAAACTGGTTTATTAATTCCAGCCTGCTGGGAAAAGATCTGACACAGAATATTAACATCTCTAGAGAGCCCAAACGTTCCTGTGTCTGAATTCAAAACATCTGTTCTACCACTGAGTTAAAATTGCTCCTACTACTGAGCATAAGCATTGAGGGCAACAGAAAACTGGATTTAGTGGGTATCCTTTATTTGACACAATATCTTATTTATGTCAGTAACATTCAATTTATAGGCATTTTATAAAATTCATGAAACAAAATGGAATTTTAAAATGTTCTTCACCCAGATGACTAAGCCCAACAGGCCCCAAACAAAATTATATTTAAATAAGATGGTGTCATGAGGAGTTAAGACATAAAAACAATTTTATTCTTAACAGTCCTCCACCACTTAATAAAGGAGGGAGGAGGGAGATAAATAAAATCATTTACATAAAATTATTACTTATTATGGAAGCTAAAATGCTACATCAACCTTCTCCTGGCCACTGACTGTCCTGCCTGGAGATCATAGGAACTTACGTCTGGTACATCCTGAGGGCACCAGGTTGGTTAAGAATGGATTGTGTAACTAGGCTACATAGGGCTCATCTTACTCAGCCAGAAGAAATGTACATATGTGTTTCGGAAAAGAGATACAGGCAGAATGGTGAGTAAGCATTTCGGAATCTTCCCATAAAGAAGGCAATTCCTAAAATGGAAGGAAGCAAAGGATCATCTGAGCTAAAATTATAGTCTTTTCCATTTGGGACTCTTAGCCTCTCACAGATTGTACAATCTGATTAAGAGAGGAGGAGAACACTGCTTAGCTCATCCCTGCACCTTGTTTCTCCTCAGAGAGTTGGCTTTGTCAAGAGAGGTGCATAGCAAGTTTGTGTTGTGATTCAGGGTCAGCCTGTGGGTTCGGCAGTTGGGTCGGACGACTCAGAGGAGGAGGAGGGGGGTGTTGAAGAGCTTGCTGAGGGGATTGGACAGCTTGATGAGAGCCCCCAGCAAGGCCCCTCTCATCTGGTCACGATGCAGACCCAGCTGTGTGAGCCTGACAGCGTGGATGAAGATGACCCACAGCTGGCCCTGTTCAAGGACACCCGACGCAGGAGGCATTCAGTCAGGAGTAAACAGAGGAAGGCAATGGGGCACCTCGGAAGGAGGCACAGAGAGGCCACGCCCTGAACTGTATTTAAGGGGAATGTGTGGTAGGGCTGGTTTGCTGAAGGCAACCGCTTGGATTGTTCCTGCTTCTTAGCTCGTGTTTTATGGTTGGTGTCTTGTTTTGCTCTGTTTTATGTGAATAAATTTGGCAGGCGTAATTCCAGCCTCTTGCCGTTTGTAAAGGGGTTGTCCCTGCCTTTTCTGCAGGGCTGGTAGCAGGCTGGTACAGAACAGTTTGATTCGAGAGTACAGAAAACTAACAAAGGGGGGTGGGAGGAAATCTGTTCTGCACAGCTGACAATACTGTAATGTATTTCAAAGGATGCACATAAACCAAATTGCCCAAACTACAGCACCAAGTACTAAATTCGATCTGTGGCAGCCATGTCACAGGAGACCATCTCCTTTTGTTTAAATTCAAAGGAAAATGAAGAGAGCATCTGCCCTAAAAACCTTTGCAGCCAGGAGTTTTCTTGTGTCTCTTTGTTTCTATTCTGCAAGTATACCTTCAGTTCTTTTGCCCACTCTGACTCTGCAACCATCTCCTCAAGAGGGTTTTCTCTCTCTCTCTCTCTCTCTCTTCGTTCCTGTGCAGTAAATATAATCCAGTGCCTCTGCTTTAATAATAAGGGCCATGTTTTTCATATCCGGAATAGCTAGGCCATTCAGGAAATAAACCATAAGAACACCGGGGGCTTCCAAACTGATCAAAGGCAATCCCAAAATCTGGCTCACTATGAGGTTGTGAAATCTCCCGAGCCGATTTGAGTTCAGAGCGGATGATCCTGTAATTCAACCCCTTGTTGCTATCCCAGTAGACTTTGCCATCACATTCATAACACACTGCAAACTCGATTCTTTCATGGGCTTGAAACCGCTCTGGCAAGCTAATATCAAAGGAGAACGTATCCTTATCGGAACTGGCATAGGTGTCCTTCACGTATTGGCATGGGTAATCCGTGAAGGTTTTCCAAGTATCAAAGGTCATCCGAATCTTGACGGCCTTCTCAAACGCCAGATTCCTGACTTTCACAGTACCCACAATAGCTTTATCTTTCAACATGCAGTTCTCAAGACAAACGCAGTCCGCCTGCAGGCGATTCCGGAAGTCCAAGTAATCTGCAGAAGGCTGTACAAAATCCAAGACAAAGTCATCGTGATCCACTGTGGTCAGGCCCACAATGTTGTCTATCAGTTCTGTGATGTTCAAGGGAATATCCAAGGGGTCATCAAATTCTGAGAACACTCTCACCACTGTCAGAGCCAAGCCCCTGCTGTCCGCAAAAGAAACCCTTTTCTTCACCCTGTTCTCCTGCAGAGCTTGGACCTCTGCCCCCAGCTCATTCAGCACAGGGCTGCTGTTGACATGGATGCAGGGTCGCAAAGGTTTCTTGATCTTTGGGGCTATTTTGTAGGCAAAGCTTTCTTTCCGCAAAGACGGTGCCCGCAGGTAGAGTTGCATGGCTACATCCACTGCCATTCTGGGCTTTTGAGGAAAAGAGTCCAGGATTCTGGAGGAGGGAATAAATAAAAAGTAAAATAAGAGGAACACATTAAACAGTTACAAAGCCACATAGCAGGCAGCAGGCAGTCCCAATTCTCTGATAAGTGTACCCCTGGATAGCATGTTTTAGGAAAGCCTGCTCATTTTCAAGCTTTATATTTTTAGTTATCTCATCAAATATATACTGGACTCTACTGGGTACATAACGCTCACAGTCTTACCCTTGCTTAATATTCTCAATAAAGACAATCAAAGAGCCTTGGTGGAGCAGTGGGCTAATGCCTCCTTAAGTAACACCAGTAACACCAATTAGTGCAGGTTCGCATCCCACCAGGCTCAAAGTTGACTCAGCCTTCCATCCTTCCGAGGTAGGTAAAATGAGGACCCAGACTGTTGGGGGCAATAAGCTGACTTTGTAATAATGCCACTGGGGGGGGGGGGGCGAAAGCCCTAATAAGCAGGCATATACATAGAATGAAGGCTATTGCTAAGCACATTGATTTGTGCTTTAAATTGTAAGCTGCCCTGAGTCTTCGGAGAAGGGCGGGATATAAATAGGATTAAAAAAAAATCAGATATAGGTCAGAACAACAAGAAATGTGGACGTACAACTCACTTTTTAAAAATTAGGCTGCCTGGCAACCTAACAGTTGGACTTACAAGTTGATATGTCTGCCCTGATCTAGCAGCCAAATGGCACGTTCTCATTTTCAGAAATAGGCCCTCCTCCATGGAGAAAGTGTAAGTTTTGGCAGATTTCAACAGAAGATGTCACAAATAGATCAAAACTGTGTTTCATGTCATTTCACATGCTATCTCCCCAAACAAAGACCCAGACTTCAAATTTCTACTTATATGATCATGGAATCACACCTTCCCCAACATTACAATACTAAACCTGCTTCAGATGTTCTACTGGAAAAAAAATCTATCTTTCTTCTATCACATCTTATTTAAAGGCAACATAATAGTTTACCACACACTCACCCTGTAACCCAGAAAGAGCTCGGTCGAAACTGCATTCCAGTTTGGAGCATTCTGAACAGTTAAGATATTGAAAACCAGCAAAGCAATAAAGCATGGACCAGGCTTGGAGAGCCGAGTAAAACACAACCGCCAGAGGCTAAGACTACATTTCTTTTACAGTAAGTTCTCCGTTCCTCTAAGTACTGGAACTTTTTCTTTCAGTGTGTAGAAACAGGAAACAGAATAGACTGCAGCAAGAAAGAGCCGTCCCAACTTCTTAACTGGAGCGGAAGCCACAGCAGACCTGTGACTTCACAGATTTACAGTATAGCAATATTGAGACATTTCAGGAATTTGCATGGATGTAACTATGTCAATGAATCTGAGTCACAGAACTTTCAAATTCACTTCCGTAAAACTTTGCCAGGATCCAGGCACGAATAAGAAACAGGATTAAATAAATAATGTGAAGAAATACTGCCTACAAGAAAACTACCTAATTCCATCTGTGTATGTTACTACTTTCTGGATTTATTGCAGTTTTGAACATTACATATTACATAGATTTGGAAATAGATGGCTTCAAATGACAAGGAGACAATAAATTAGTATTTGTCCAAAGTTCACCTTTGAGTTAGCTACAGCTCAGAGCAGTATTAACACACAAAATAGCAATATTTAATCTGCAAAACACTTGCAGAATATATTTACGTAAATAGGCAAATTATATTTTACACTGCAAGCCAGTCTACATTAGGAACCATTATCCCCCAACCGTGACAAGTTCTGGCCTCTATGGAAAGTCAGTTTACAAAAATACAAATAAATTGGCCTGAGAGGAGAGATTCCAATAGCATCAAAGGGTTTAAAAGAAAATGGGGAGTTCAAATTGGTTCCAACCAGATGTTTTGAATTATAGTTCCCATAATTCCTTGCCACTGGTCCTGCTGCCTGAGCTGTGGGAAATTTAACAGTTAAAGTATATTAGTTTGGCAATAATAATAATAATAATAATAATAATAATAATAATAATAATAATAATAATAATAATAATAATAAGAAGAAGAAGAAGAAGAAGAAGAAGAAGAAGAAGAAGAAGAAGAAGAAGAAGAAGAAGAAGAAGGAAAGGACCTTGGAGGTCATCTAGTCCAACCCCCTGCTAAGGCAGGAAACCCTATACCTTTTCAGGCAAATGGCTGTCCAGTCTCCTCTTAAAAACTTCCAGTGTTGGAGCATTCACCACTTCTGGAGGCAGGTTGTTCCACTGGTTAGTTGTTCTAACTGTCAGGAAGTTTCTCCTTAGTTCTAGGTTGCTTCTCTCCTTGACTAGTTTCCATCCGTTGCTCCTTGTCCTGCCTTCAGGTGCTTTGGAGAATAGCTTGGCTCCCTCTTCTTTGTGGTAGCCCCTGAGATATTGGAACACTGCTATCATGTCACCCCTCACCCTTCTCTTCGTTAAACTACACATACCCAATTCCAGCAACCGTTGATTTAGACACTGAACCTGGACTGGAAAAAAGATTTTTTAAAAATTACTACATAGGGTGGCTCCTATGAGTCAGAACTGAAGAAGCTTCTTGGATGATAACCAAAACATTTTCAAGGGGGGAAAAAACCCCAATGAAGTCCAGCTGCCTTTTGGAAAAGCACCTTTGGGATAACCATGACCTGCATGGTTGAGAATCTCCACAGACATTCTACATAGGATAGCTTTTGCAAGAGTGAGTTGGGAGGGCAGAATCACGTATATCATCTGTAACTTCTTGGAAAGAAGATGAAATATAAATGTAATAAGTCAATAGTAATTATACTATGAAGCTTGGAACTCATGTATAATTGTTACACAAGCCACAAAAGCTTTACAATTGATTGGCATTGTATAATTGATTTGTTGGCATTAAGAGCTATACTATCAATTTAGAGTTTATAAAAACAAAATTCAAAACCCAGGCATAAACAAGAGTTTACAATTTTTCCCAAAGAGTTTCAAATGAATAAATAAGATTGACAGTGATTAAGAGCCATTCACGCAACAGATTTTTACCCTAGATATTTAATTCAAAATTGCTGAAATTTCTGTAGAACATTTTGCAAATAGGAAGGTTTCATCATTCACGAAACTTTGACTCATGCACATAGAGGATCAGCCAACAGATAAACCTGCATATGCCAAATACCGAAACTTGTTTTTATTAATGTCTGCTTTGTCTTCAGCTGTGTAGAACAGACACCTTAAAACTACTGGCTTTCTCTCAACTTCTTAGGGAATCAAAGCAACAGATATCTCCTTCTGTATATTTGGAAACTGTTGCCTAAACAAACTATATTCTTGGAAACATTGCTGTCCCCAAGAAATTTTAAAGGCTTTTCGCCATGAAGATAATTAATAGTGGATAAAGTCACAACATATGCAGTACAAGATCCACAGTTTTCCAAGCATTTTCTCTAATACATTTGTCCTTAATGCACAGAATTAGTGAGAAAGAGCAATGCCTTCTCTGCTCGATCTTTATGAAACAACAGCCCAGGTTTTTCATAACTCACCAAAAATGTATGTAACTTTTGCCCATTTGAAAATCATAGCAGCAACCATTTACTCAGAAAAGCCACCTGCTGCTTGATGTTAGGAACCATAGCTAAAAATTGATTTCTTATTTGATAAAGACGGCAATCATTACTGGTGAGATAAAAGCCTGAAGGCTATATTGCATTTGGAATCCGGTTTAACAGATTTGCCAGTGGCATTCAGGGAAAGTGAAAGCAGATAGTTGTAAAGAAATAGAATTCTGGTAACTAGTAACTTTCTCTAACATATAATTATCCACCTTCAAACTAAACCAGAGTAGCAAACATTTTTGCAATCATTTCCTGATACACTTCATTTTATACTGGAGCCTGCTTAGAAGTCTTGGTGAGTTTTTGCTACTAAGAGCCCCCAGAAGACTTGTTCCGATTCATACATTCAAAGATCAAGTTACCTTTAATTACTCTTACTAAAACAAAAACAAAAACCACCACTTTAAATGTTACAGCAAGTAAGACCTAGAGCAGCAAGCTAACAATATCCAATTTCAAAGCAGGATCACCAGGTCCAATAATTGGAAACTGACCAAATCTGTATTTTCCACAGAATCTGTTGTGCAACAGAAGGAGCAGGTTTGTGCAAAAATATGGATATTTTTTTAAAAAGACCACATTTCTTTAAAAATATCCCCGTAGGTTAAGCCTATTTATGAGATGAGACTCTAGAAAGAGTACAGAGAAGAGCAACAAAGATGATTAGGGGACTGGAGGCTAAAACATATAAAGAACGGTTGCTGGAATTGGGTATGTCTACTTTAATGAAGAGAAGGATGAGGGGTGACAAGATAGCAGTGTTCCAATATCTAAAGCACGGGTGTCATACTCGCCCTGTCACGTGAAGTGTCGCACTGTATCATGACTTTTTTTGCATTGCCAGAGCTGGGATGGGCATGGCCTCTGTATGATGCAACCAGGCAGTCTGACATCCCTGATCTAAGGAGTTGCAAAGAAAAGGGAGTCAAGCTATTCTCCAAAGCACTTGAAGGCAGGACAAGAAGCAATAGATGGAAACTAATTAAGGAGAGAAGCAACCTAGAACTAAGGAGAAATTTCCTGACAGTTAGAACAATTAATCAGTGGAACAACCTGCCTCCAGAAGCTGTGAATGCTCCAACACTGGAAGTTTTTAAGAAGAGACTGGACAAACATTTGTCTGAAATAGTATAGGGTTTCCTGCCTGAGCAGGGGGTTGGACTAGAAGATCTCCAAGGTCCCTTCCAATCTATTATTGTTGTTGTTGCTATTAATAATAATTTATTATATGTAGCAACCTAAAACCATAAGGTTATATTTGGTATCTTTGAAGGAACTAGACATAGCGGCTCAATTACTTCTTCACAGTGGTAGGAATTGAAGAGTCCATAGTGGACTCCATCGTTACAACCTGCTTTTGTGTTGAAGTTCCCACCTACTAGAATATATGCACTGGAAAATTCATTCAGGCAAACATTAAGGAAGTTATCAACCTGCTTCCAGGTTTGGGTTACCTGTAACTGGGGCTGCTGAGGAGGAAGATAGATGCATAATAAGGAAAACTGGTCAAAGACTCATGAAGCTGATACAGCATTCTCAAGCCGAAATGATTGTTTTACTATTTGAACACATACTGTAAGGTGGAAGAGACAAAAACAGACCAAGCCCCCTCTTAGGACCACCACATCTGAGGCTAGCTGGTGCAGGGGTTAACAGAAAAAATAGGACTGAGCATTCCTCCAACATTCATGCCTCAAAATGATTTTTATCAAATTTGAATAGGAATCCAATAAAATCTGGGTGGGCTTCTTTTGGGGCCTACCCAGCTATGTTTCAAGAGGGGACAGAGAGATCATTAACAGCAGTGGTCCCAAACCTTTTGGGTGCCAGGGACCAGTTCAATGCAGGGCGGGTTTTTTGTGGACCGAGGGGGGCATGGTTTTGTGCACTGTCTGGATACCGCACAGGCGTGGATGGGGCTTCACTTGCTTGCACAGCCCAGTTCCTGACGGGCCATGGACCAGTGCTGGTCTGCAGCTGAGGGGGTGGAGAACCCAATTAACAGGATATAGTAGTCAATTTGCTGGTTCTCTCAGAGTGCTGTCTCTGGATAATTGTTTAGGAGGAGCAACATTTGGAATGAGCAAGTTGATGACTGAGGGTGAAGATGGAGAGACTCTTGCTGCCAGTGAGGGTGGTTAGTATCCTGAGGGCAACTCCACAGGGGAGGTTTCATGGATTGAACAAATAAGGCCAGACTGAGGGTTGAAATAAGGGGGCTAGTCATGTTCAGAGCCCCTATGGAAGGAGTATCCTTAATCTAATCTTCTCTAAGACTTTTGCAAAGCCAAAAGCCTATGTATCAATAGCTATGAAGAAATATATAAATAGAATTTAATGCTACTTATATGAATATTGCATACATTTCTCAAGCCAGATGCTTGGAGCACAAACCAGGTTTGCTAAAACAAAACAAAAAAAACAACAACAACAAAAAACTAAGTCCTGGCAAAGCAACTGGCAACAAAGCAAAATCCGGCAAAGCAAAGTAGATGGCGATAATGATAACTCACTGTCTCCTGGTTTCATCATCATCATAAATAATAATAATAATAATAATAATAATAATAATAATAATTAATAATAATAATAATAATAAGAAGAAGAAGAAGAAGAAGAAGAAGAAGAAGTTGGAAGGGACCTTGGAGGTCATCTAGTCCAACCCCCTAAGGCAGGAAACCCTATACCATTTCAGACAAATGGCTGTCCAGTCTCTTCTTAAAAACTTCCAGTGGTGGAGCATTCACCACTTCTGGAGGCAGGTTGTTCCACTGATTAATTGTTCTAACTGTCAGGAAGTTTCTCCTTAGTTCTAGGTTGCTTCTCTCCTTGACTAGTTTCCATCCATTGCTTCTTGTCCTACTTTCAGGTGCTTTGGAGAATAGCTTGGCTCCCTCTTCTTTGTGGCAGCCCCTGAGATATTGGAACACTGCTATCATGTCACCCCTCACCCTTCTCTTCATTAAACTAGACATACCCAATTCCAGCAACCGTTCCCTATATGTTTTAGCCTCCAGTCCCCCAATCATCTTTGTTGCTCTTCTCTGTACTCTTTCTAGAGTCTCAACATCTTTTTTACATCGTGGTGACCAAAACTGGATGCAGTATTCCAGGTGTGGCCTTACCAAGGCATTGTAAAGTGGTATTAGTACTTCACGTGATCTTGATTCTATCCCTCTGTTAATGCAGCCTGGCACTGTGTTGGCTTTTTTGGCAGCTGCAGCACACTGCTGGCTCATATTTAAGTCATTGTCCACTAGGACTCCGAGATCTCTCTCACAGTTACTACTATCGAGCAAGGTACCACCTATATTATACCTGTGCATTTGATTTTTCCTGCCTAAATGCAAAACCTTACTTTTTTCACAACTGAATTTCATTTTGTTAGATAGTGCCCAGTGTTCGAGTCTGTCTTCAAACTGGTTCTAGATGAACAGGAACTAATTGCACTTCTATAAATATTTCAGTAAATGACTACTAGAAACATTTATCCAGGGGGACGTGTGTGCATGCATGTGTCAAAAATGTTAAGATAATGTTTATTTGATTGCAACATTTACACACAATCACCATCTTGACTCTCCCTCCATCTCCTTTCCCACAGACACTCCTGGAGACTATTACATGTATGCTACTCTTGGCTTATGTGAGAATGAGGACATCCATATAAACAAACAAACAAACTCATCCATCTTTTAAAAACAGCTTTTACTCTCACTAAATTAGGATCCAACTCTCCAGTTTACCCAAACAAACAAGTTTAGCACATGACAGATTTGTTCCACTGCTGTCAGCCAGACACGTTGGATTTCAGTTTCTATAATCTGCAGCCTGCATGCCCCATGTCTAGTGAATCTGCCTAGCTATAGCTGAAACCAGAAAACTAGATTTAAATGTTCTTTCAAACCTGTTCTAATGCATTTTAAAATCTCTTGAAAATACAGGCGCTGTTTAGTAGTGACTGTCATGTTCCAAATAGTTCCAACAGGTGCACAGCTTTCAGACATACTGGATGTCTTTCCCATCTATATGCAAATGACAATAGATTTCTGTCTCGCAATTAAAAACATATCCGGAAGCTTTTTACTCAATCTTTGATCTTCACCAGACTTCCTTTTATCTTACCCACACCATCCATTATAAAATTTTCAACAGCTCTTCGTGACCTTGATTGTGAAAGAGTGGTTTCTCAATTTTATAACTTTCAAGACCTAGCAGTGCAGGTCATCTTCAGAGCCCTGAGCATTAAACATATTTATCTGCCATTTCAAGGGTGGAATGCATGAAGTACCACCAACCCTGCTGAATTCTTCCTGGTATTTGTGTGGGCCATGGAATGCTTACCCCCTTTCTCTGTAACCATTTGCTGGAATCAAAAGTCTGGTTCTTGGAGATTATCGCCCCTTCCCCCAAAGTATAATAAAAAAATACTTGAATGGCACGAAGAAAACCTGCCCTATTCAAGTCGGAATGGCGTTTTAAAAGATGGGAGGGGGCTGGTGGAAAGAAGGGTTATATGTAGTATATGGAAGAGGGCCTAGGAAGAGTACTCATTTCAAAGAGTTAACTAAATATCCAATCCCAGGAATGCAGGTTGAAAAAATAATCACCTACTCACTCATAAAGAAGCAAGGTTATTCTTACTTACATATTATTGCAGGCATATGGCAAAGGGTAGTTCTTGCATCTTAGTAGTCATTAATAAACTATATTCCAATCTGTGACCCAAATGGAGTTCCCGGCAACCAATTTACAGCCCTACAGACCTTAAAACTGCACTGCTGAAATTCAGTAGGAAATAATTAATTTTCAATGGTGCAATATTTGCACTAAATTCCCTCCAAATGTGTGGGGGGGGGGGGCAGAGCAGGGGAAGGAACATTAGGCTACTGAGAGGCAAACAGCATGATTTTCCAACCCAACTCCTCCCCCCGACCACACACACACATCATGCAATCCATAGTGGGCTCCCAATCTTTTTCTTAATTCTGTCACTTTGCTGCTGAATTTTACTTACCATTTTAGGCCAATTTAACAGGGTTTTAAACACTAGAAATGAGTGCAGTATGGCGTCCAGGGGCTTCCTCTTCACTACTAGCTTAAACTTCAGGAAAACCACAAAGAGCAGGCAAAAAAAAATACTTCCTGTGAAGTATTAATATCTTTTTGGAAACATTATGAATAGCTCTCCAGCCAGCTGTTGTTGCAGGTCTGACTCAAGAAAATTGTCCTTCCCTACATTTGAGAACAATAGCTCTCCTGGGAGATGGTAAGATTATTTATTAGATTTATATCCCAGCTGTCCTCTGTGGACTCAGGAGAAGACACCCGCACAGATGTTCCTTATTTCATCCTCCTATCAACAAATGTGGAAGTAGCTAGGTTGAGAGAGAAAACACCGGCCCAGTATCACTCGTTGAGCTCTAGAACTGTCAACCTGCCCCCTCCACCCAGTTCTGTCCAATACATTAACCACAACACGATGCTGGCTATATTGTGAGCTGGACTTCTTTCAATTGATCCACTCACGTGAAGGAAACAACAGGAGGCTGCTAGCATGGGAGCCAGCCATCTGGGCTTTACTACTGCTGACCAAATCATAAGCCCAAGAAGATGAATAGCAAAGTATCCAATTATAGTAAACGATTACTGTAATCCTGAAGATATCCTAGACCACAGGTTGGCAACCCGCGGCTCCGGAGCCACATGCGGCTCTTTGAGCCGTCTCCTGCGGCTCCCAGTCGCCCGGTGCGTGCGCACCTCTTCGAATGGGCAGTGGTGCGTGCGCACCTCTTTGAACGGGTGGAGGTGCGCGCGCACCTCTCCGAATGGGCAGTGGCGCCGCTCGTTGGGAAAGCTGCCGCGGCCCGTTTGCAGAGCTGCTGCCTTCAGAGGAAGGCGGCAGCCTGCAAACGGGCCGCGGCAGCTTTCCCAACAGATGGCGCCACTGCCCGTTCCGAGAGGTGCACACGCACCTCTCCGAACGGGCGGAGGTGCGTGCGCACCTCTCCAAACCTTTGGAGAGGTGCACATGCACCTCCGCCCGAACGGGCAGTGGCGCCGCTCGTTGGGAAAGCTGCTGCGGCCCGTTTCCAGAGCTGCCGCCTTCAGAGGAAGGCAGCAGCCTGCAAACGGGCCGCGGCAGCTTTCCCAATGGACGGCGCCACTGCCCGTTCCGAGAGGTGCGCGCGCACATCTCCGAACGGGCAGAGGTGCGTGCGCAGCTCTCCAAAACTTTGGAGAGCTGCGCGCGCACCTCTCCGAATGGAAAGTTGCTGCGGCCTGTTACTAAACTCTACATATTGCAGAGCACACATAACTTGCCAGTTTCTAAGGAAACTGGGCAATTTTTCCACTCAAAATGTGGCGCTGAACTAAGCGATGGCAACGGAAATGCTATGGACTTCCACTTCCGTATTTCATTGCGTTTAAGAGGCCGGAGAAGAAAGTCTGGTTTGCTTTTTAACGAGCGCCAAGCAGTTCCTGACGCGACTCGGCTCTCAGAGGCTCCAGAAAAACCAAACCCGTCAGCTGTTTAGCTGGGAAAATTAAGTCCTGGGAGTTCTTTTTATAGCCACAAAGCAGCAGGAAAGTTCAGAGTAGGCGTGGTTGGGCCTCTCAGCGCTACCCTTCATGTAGTCGCGCACAGAGGTCCCCTTTTTCTGCTTGGGAGAATGCGAGGTTTCGGTGACCGAGGCCGCGATCGCAATCGCGGCGGGTAAGGAAAAGGGAATCGGGCTTCTTTCAAGGGTTTGTCGTATCTCTGCCACCCGCCTCCACCCAGTCTCGCCCCTTGTGTTCTTTCTGCTGCGTGGGAGGCAGAAATACTGGGGCAGCCAGCGCTGCCTGAGGGCTGATCGTGCTAAATTTCTGCCTTTCTCGTAGTTATTAAAGCATCGAATGGCACCAAGAAGAGGAGTGGGGTTCTGCCATTTTGTCGAAATGGGAAAACGTCGAAGTTGGGGAGCAAGTTCCTCGGAACTCTCCGGGACTTTTTACATTAAATCAGCACAATACTAGGCTGTGTGGAGAACTGATGCAATGGAGGAGGGCTGCCAGTTTGTAAGGTTTATGCTTTTATGTTGTGGGGAAAAGAGGACTTTAACAACAGGATCTTTTCTCGTAAAGAAAAAACAAAAGGCTCACGCTCTGTGTTGCTTTTCTTTCTCCCTGTATTTCTAAGATTACGGAAGCTTTGCCAGAAAATTTTATGCGGGTGGTTGAAAGATGGCATCACAATAAGGAGGTGACCGTTTGACTGGGTGCCAGATTAATGTCGGCTCTGCAAACGGGCCGTTGCCACCGCGCAACCGGTTCCATCACACATAAAAAAGTGGCAACCGCGCGCACGCGTCTGCGCACACGCAAGAAACAAAACATTTTGCACATGCGCAAAATGTTTTTGCGCATGCACGTGCATGGACGCACGCACGTGGCTCCCACTTTTTTTTATGTGTGATGGAACCGGTTCCCAGTGGCTCTTTTGCTTTTTCAGGTTGCCGACCCCTGTCCTAGACATCAGTAGCAATCTATTCCAAATGAAGGCTGATATCAATGTATAACACAAATAAGCAAACATACCCCTTGCTATCGGCTCCTATTGAGATCTATGTCTTCTTTTCTATTATTATATGAGTTTCTTTACTATTTACAACCACAGCAGAGGACCCCTCTATAATAATTCCTGACATATTTTAACAAGTGCATTCAATTTACAGGTAGTCCACGGTTTATGTGCATTTATTCAGCGCCCACTTAAAGTTATAGCAGCACTGAAACAGTGGAGATAGAACAGGTGCTCAGAGTTCTGGCCATCGTAGAACCTCGGTGGTCACGATCACAATCCAGTTTACAATTACAATGTTGCAGGGAGCTAGGGTTATGTGATCGCCATTTGTGACCTTTCCTGCTAGCATCCCACAAGCAAATTCAACGGGAAGGCCGGCAGGGAAGGTCACATGTCACTCCAGTAAGCTGGCCTTGCTTTTTCTCCCACCTATCCCACCTGCCCATGCTTCCACTGTCCTCCTGGGCCCTCCCCCAGTCTCCCCCCCACGGCACCCCATGCTATTTATCTAGGACTTCCATCTCGTCATACTTAATGATCTACATGTCTTGGGGTTACAACAGCCACCAAAGCTGCCCAGAATTGCCATCGCCAAGTGATGCAGTCATGTGACATTGCCCTTTACAATCACATTGCTTAGCTATGCAATCCCAGTCCCAATTGCCATCCTAACCCAAAGACTACCTGTATTTTTCAGTAGCGTGTATTTTCATCTATAGATCTTTCATTTTACAGAAGACATTAAATTTCATTCAAGACCAGTCCCTCTGGTCAATTTGAAATTTTGAAAACATTCTAGGAATACCCATAAAATACCACCAGATATACCTGGTGAGATAACTCCCTTGCATCCTTTAGCCTTCCAGAATGCCTTGCACAATCTCATCTTCATTTTTTTTGTAGATGAAATGTCACATTTGCAAACAAAGGTACAACTGCACACCATTTTTATTCTCTAAGATTTTTTTTCTCTAGAATGTTTATGAGATCCAATTTTCTTGAGATTAAAAAGGAAATCTTTCAAAGTCCTTAATCCAATTATATCCTGTACCTGCTAATACTAAACTGCAAGTCTTGGGGTTTTTCTTTTTTCTGACTTTTAAACATATTTTTTAAATAAATAATTGTTAACACATGCCCATTTCACATATATTACATTAGGTGGCTTACAAACAATTAAAAGGTATCTTACCTGATGAGTCTAATTCTAAGAAATATGAACCTCACGGTAGTAAAATATAAATTTAATTTTTTAAATTTTTTTATTAGATTTATATACCGCCCTTTCCCGAAGGACTCAGGGCGGTTTACAGGGTATTTAAAATCAGCAATACAAATACAAAAGTTAAAAAAACAATTAAAAAAGATTAAATTATCCCTTAAACTAAAAACCCCGGTTAAAAAATTCTCAGCCTGGGCCGGAAAGCTCAAAGAGCCAGGTCTTCAGGTCCCGGCGGAATGAACGAAGGTCAGGGGCAGTCCTCAGCTCCACAGGCAGCTGGTTCCAGAGGGCAGGCGCACCCACAGAGAAGGCCCTTCCCCTGGGTGTTATCCGCCGGCAATCTTTTACAATCTTAAGATAAACCAGGAGCTTGGAGAATAAAATGTGCTTGAATTATGATTACAATTGTGACTGGAATTTTGGTCTTAAGTCAAGGCACGTGACCAGACTCAATTCTTATGACCATTTTTATGATTTTTATAAAGTGAGTCACCATGGTTAAGCAAATCACATGGTTAAGCAAATCCATTTTTTTCTTTTATTCTCATTTAAATGTAAATTAAATCACTTCCAGTTTTGTCCTGGCCTCATTAACCTCTCATGTTTCTGACTACTGAAAAGCCTATATGCCCATGGATTTTTAAAAAATTAACACACCCCAAATTTATGCAATCATTAGGTCATTATGCTGACTTTTTGAAGTAGAGAGGAGAGTATCAAACTATTGATTGTTGGCCTAGAATTGCTTTCGCAGATCAAAGAAAATAAGTAAACAAAGTTATAAAGACTATAGAAGCAATTCAGTCAAAATACAAAATGTTTTATGTTCATTTGATCCAGGCAAACATATTTCTTTGGCTGGAAGTGGGGCTATGACACTATAGATAATTTGAATATTACCAAAAAAATTTCTGGGTTGAGTCTTTGGTTCAACCAATCCTTTCTGCCTCTTCTTAGAAGAAAATGTATCCTTGGATTATTATTTTTTAACTCCAGTTTCTTAGCTCACTGCTTATGCTTGGATCAGAGAAAACCATGCTTCAGGTCAAACAGAGGATTCTTGATATGTACCTGCATACTCAAAGTTTCAACCCATTGTTATGGGGGCCTTTGCAGCAGATTTTTATCAAGACATAATTGGAACTCTTACAATCTCTCTGTTCTGCACAGGAAGGCACTTACACTAGCAAGCACTATGCTTTACTCCTGCATGTTTGGAAAAGGATATTATTAAAAGGGATGTTACTCAGAACATTTCTGTCCTGCTTGGATGTGGCCATCAGGACAATTTCATAAGTGTTGCTGAGCTACCCTTTACATCATACTTGGCACTATGAATTAATGCTCGTCCTCCTTATTAAGGGAATAGGCTAGCCTGAAATGCACATCTTACAAATGGATCCATCAACCAATATTTCTGTGAACATTGTTTCACTTTGGTCAATTGCAATTGCTATTAGAATATACTGGGTAATTAATTATAACTGTGGTAGAAGGCCACCAACATTTAACGATTAGCATTAACTTTTCTCCCTCTAACATGCTAACTCTCCATTGCATTTACTGGATTGTGTTGGTTTTTCCTTTTCTTTTTTGGTCTTTGACCACAAACTATAATGACTAGATTAAGACTGCCTCTGAAAAGTGCTACAAGGAAAAATGCAGAAAGTATGCTGCTATTTTAAAGTGGTTAATCCCTTTTCTATCTTCTTTGTTAATTATAAATGTGCCTGACTTGGCACCCTTGGAATATGAAAATGAATGAAAACATGAAACAATGGAATCTATGGTTAACTGTATGAAGCTGACTCTCTTAGTATGGAAATTTGACATTTTGTAATGACAGCATCCATTCCTACTTATGCAATCTCAGCTAGATTACCAGTGTGCTTTAAAATTAAATATTTATCTTATCGATATTTACTAAAAATAGTCCACTGACTAGATCAGGTATTTTGGGACTTGCCAAGGGCTTTACACAGTTAGTCATCCTTCTGCTAATGCAAACAAGTCAACAGCCAGAAAACTATACCCCTGAATATTTGAAGGAAGGATTTGTGATGTCACGTGTCACCCTAGTCTATCATATTCATAATATAGAAATGCAGATTGATCCTCTATACGGCACACAAACCCAAAATACATCTTCGCTGTTGAGAGAATATAGCTGTAAGTTAATTAAAGAACCCCAGAATTCCCTGGGGTGATTTAAATATGTCAAGATAGAGACATTTTTTGTAAATAGACATACAATCCATTTAGAATGATATGGGTTGTATGCAGTGGTTTTTTTGTAAAAGAAAAAGGTGCCGGAACTCACACGTGTCATACAACCCGCCTTGCCTACCCTACAAGGTTCCATCCAAAAAAGGTGCTGGAACTCCGTTCTGAGCGTTCTATGACAAAAAAAGCCCTGCTTGTATGTCTACAGAAATATATCTATGTAACAGGGAGTAAATCTCATTGAATCCTTAATATATAAGTGATTGTGGACAAGAGGAAATTAACTTTCAAGAGATTCCTCTTGCATATTAATTTAGATAGATAGATAGATAGATAGATAGATAGATAGATAGATAGATAGATAGATAGATAGATAGATAATGTTTGACGTACCTCATAGGGGCAAAGGAGATGAACTGGATTGCTGCTTCAAGCTGTGGGGCAGAAGACAGAGGTATACCAGAATTTCACATCCTGCAGGTATTACAGATTCATTTCCTGAAACAAGATGGTATGGTAGGTGAGTACTTCTGAATCAATTATCAGTCTCTCCCATTTTTACATGCATGCCAAAGGAAACTATCTTCAAAGAAGGAAAGATATAGACCAAAAAAAGACCCCACCACCATTTCCCCCATTTCCACCTTTGAGCCACAGAAGCTCTACTGAATGAAACTGCCTGAAAGACACCAGGCTCAGTCCCCCAATATGCTTTCGCATAGGTGGCTCCCATTCATTTCAGCAGGCCCCATGGCTGAAACAAACTCTTAAAAAAACCCCGAAGGTTCGAAGGTCAATACCCACAACTGTAAAGAAGTACTGTTAATCCTGATGGGCTTAACGGGTGTCAATTTGCACCTTAAAACGCCTTTGCTATTTGCACTACTCTTAAACCAGACGTTTATGGAAAAATCCCCTTGGATTCCCTCCACAAACACCAGATTAATCATTCACAACAATTTTATAGCATGCTCCGAGCGTCCGCCTAAGACGAGTGTTGCCAGACGGGGGCCTCAGTCGTCCACCTAGAAATTCCAAGATTTATTTATTTATTTATTTATTTATTTATTTATTTATTATTGGGACTTATATGATGCAGCCCAGACCTGCGATCCGCAGCTTTGTCAGGTCGCTTTTATTCAGCGGCCGGTGCTTTTAATTCCTCTGAGCAACTAGTTCACCGCGCCCCTTTTCTTTCAACATTCAAACAATCCATCCAAGCAGGGAGGGGGAAAAAAGGGAAGGAGGGGGGTGGGGTGGGAAATAAAAATATCAGAAAGCTTCTCAAAACTATTTCACAGTAACCAGATGAGGAAAGCAGCCTTTAACATAGAGTACCAGGGCGAGCCCCTTGGAAACGCCAGCTGTTTCGTTGCCAAGGCGATTCATTCCAAATGCGCTACTTTTCATTACGCTAGCTTCTATGAATCGTCCTAAGATCGTAGCCCGTTCCTGTTATAGTCATCGATTTTAGACTCTTCTTTTTTTTTCTTTTTCGCGCGTTCACCCACCCGCCCGACCCACCAGGAACACGGAAGATCGAGCTATGCTAACCCGGATATACGGTTACTGCTTTGGGTACGCTATCTAAGTATAAATTTGCGTTTCTTCTAATGGCTCATTCTGAAGCCAAACTCGGAAGCAGACCCTAAGAAATGACCGGCTCAGCCCACTTTTAAACAAGTATACCAGAGATTAAATTTTCCTCGTCTCCCATTTAATACCTGCAAATTTCAGGATGCTTAAAGAGCACTTCAAGGTCTCCGTTGTTTTTTTTTTTTTGCCCTTTCGCCCCCCACAGAGCAGCGTTTAGCGCCTTTCACTGAAAGCTGTACGTAGAGCGACCGGCTGCTTGCAAAGGCTTAAAGATGATCCGTTCCGCCCTAGCAAACCAACTCCTCCTGGGTCATCCTTGTTCCTCTCTCAGCTCCGATCTCGTTACAGAACTTGGGAAGAAGACTTCTTTCCTCGCGGACGCTCCTGCAGGGGTACGAGCTGCGCCCTAGCCAATGGGCGTGCTTCGAGTGTTGCCTGCCAACCAATGGCGGGGGAGCTTTCCCGTGGAAGAGCAGCAAGCTAGCACGTGAACGCCAAGTTGGCTATGTGGGAGTGACCGTGGTTCCAGAAGCGGCGAACCTTTTTCTGCGTTGCCGGGAGACTCGGAGTGGGGCTGCGGCCACCCCTGACGGAGAAGACCGGCGTACGGAGTCCCCCCCGCCCGCCCCATCCTTCCCATACAACGATAGGGAAACTGAAAGAGTTGCTGTGTACAATAAAACTTTCGCAGGACTTTTCCCGCCCCGGTCGAGGTGTAATCTCCAGAGAAACAGTTGGTAAACGCCTTCGATTTAATACTGTGAACATACTGCAATGCATGAGAATTCGAAGTTTCCAACATGTTTCGAAAATGGCAATTTAAATTCGAGAGTTTTATGGAAACCGGACACTTTGGTGTAGAGTTCAGGCACCGGACTAGAAACCAGAAAGCTGTGATATACAGTCCTCGCTTGCACAAAGCCAGCTTGATGACTGGGCTAGTAGTACCTCTGTCTCAGCCCTAGGAAGCAAATTTTTCCTTCTAAGAAAACTGCAAGGACTTGTCCAGGCATTCAGGAGGAGTAAAAAAAACGGAGAAAAGAAAGGATTATGTATTATATGTATATTTTAATATAGGCTTTCTGTATAAATTAATTGCTTAACCCTCTTTTTCTTTGAATTGCAACAATCCTTTGGGTGCAAGTGCCAGGCCCAGATTAACCTGGTGAATTTCATGGCTGAGCCAGGATTTGAATCTAGATCTGCTTCAGTTTGGGTGAGTTTAATTTACTCGAGGCTTTCAGCAATTGCTACTGGATACATAAGACTTTCAGGAGCATCTCCATGGAGGCTTTTTCTCTCTTAGGAATGTTTCACATGTGCATTTTTCTAAAAGTGATGCTTCTTGTGTGTGAATATCTCAGATACAAACAACTGTTCCTTTAAAATGTTTTCCTTTTTACTAAAAAAATAACTATTACTGGCAGATAGTGTGTAGAGAAATCAAAGGATGAAGTACAGACATTTATTATTTGAGTTCAAATTCATGTTGTGCCATGAGGTTTGTGTGGTTAACCTTGAGCAAATTACTGTCACTCTAAGCCACTGAATGGGATTGTGATGAAATATTAACTTGTCCTTTCAATATCAACTTTCTCTATTACAGTGTTTTAATTAAAGTTTTAATTAAATGTTTCTATTCATAGCAGCTGATAGTTCATTTTATGACCTGTTTGTTAAGCTGGAGAGGGTTCACTGTCTTGACGTGCATGGATTCAAGTATCCTATGTCTGTACATACTGCCAGTTAAACTTGCACACACCATGCTCATTCATTGTGCAGAATAGTAAAGAGCAGATCCGTGCCCTTGAGGAGCTTGCAGTTACATTGTTTGATCTGAAATATGAAATATGAATGTATGATCATGATTGACAAATATTTTCAATAAGGAATGGTATGCATTTGGAAACAGATTAAAGAACTGATCTAGGCCTGCAATAAAAAAATGAAATAATTCAGGGTAACTTCATCGGTTTCCAAGTAGTTTATCAAACTTTCAATTTGGTCACTGGGGACCCAGTCTGATATGATTTGATCTTGATCAATTAACTTTCCTGGGCTTTCTGATAACCTTTTGCAGTAGGATTGATGTATATTGTTGACAGTATGCAGTGCCCTTTGGACAATAAAAGTTAGAGCAGCACTTTCAGAAAATTGGTGCAATCACTATGTTAATCAAAAATTATGCTGCATGCAAGTTCTGGGTGGTTTTTTGGGGAGGGGGTGGAGGGGTTCAATGAAACGTTTCTGGGTTTCTACAGTTGCATAAACAATTGTCATTTTTTGCTTCCGTTGCACCCTATAGAGAAAGAATAGAGATATAAACTTCAGTAGCAAAAAGCAGTGAAAAGAGCAGTTTTGAGCTGAAAAGTAGCCTGAAACATACCCACCTATCCTGTAGACCTTTTAAGGCTTAGCAATGCCTTTCTGCTCCATTCTTCCACTGAACCTCAATATCCCAAGGCTATTTTTGGTACAGGAAAGAGTATTCTATTAAAGGTATGTATATTGCTGCATGTGATACTGTATTTTTTGTTACTTTATTCTAATCTACTTTGGGATTTTTAAAAGAATAAAACAGTGTGCAATATTTTGCAATGAAAGAAGTTCTTCATAACTGTCAAGAATTCAGCTTGCTTGGTCAGAAACTGAGGTCTACTAAAGCCATCTTGAGGTCTACTAAAGCCATCTTTTTTAGTGGCTTAATATGTGACAAGGATGTGACAGCATAAGAAGTCTCCCACTTGATTTGCTTTTAGGATTTCACTGATCCTAGGAGTGTTCGCAATGATGCTGGGTATATTTACCAAAGACAGCTGTTGTGAACTGAAGTATAAGCTAATAAGGCCATCACTTTCTTCCTGCCACAGGCCATTAAACTCAGATTTGTGCCTATGCTTGGATATCATAATACTCTCTTAATTTAACTTTATTGAATCTTACTCTTAGTATGCTGCATAATCTGGGGAGGGGGAAGTGTCTACCTGGGTGAAGGAACTAGGTTGATAAAGGTGCTATATTTCTTCTGATTTCAATTAAGATTGGTACTTATTTTCATGGGAGATCCTTAAGCATCTTTTAAGATACAGTATTAATCTTTTCAGTGTAAGAGGATGGACAGGAAATAATTAGTATGATGTAATAGCTTAGAATAGTTTTGGTGTTAGAAAGCTATACTTTGATAAGGTAATGGTAGGCTTTCTCAATTTTATACCGCATAAAAGGAATTATAATACAATTTATCTTACCAGGTTACTATAAAAAGTACTGAAAACAATATTGAACTATACAAATATATGTGATTTATATTGATCTTTCTGCTATATTTATCCTATATGAACATGTATCATTTATTGCCTTTCTATCCATTGGGCACATTCTAATTGCTTAGGAAAGCTGGCAGAAAAAAATGACAGTTCTGTGGATTAGCATATTTTCCACTAACAGTTATTATTTAGTAGTTGTTAACCCATTTCTATTTTCCTTTCATCCATTTTTTTCCTTTTTAGTGGGGAGGAGTTAGACGACTCAAAACTGCAGGTGAATGCTGAATGCTGTTCCTTCTAGGGGCAGGAAATGAGGCTTTCATGTGCCAACAATACTGATCAACCTTTTTTCTCCCAACTTCCCATACCCTTTATATTCTTCAAACACAATAAACATAAATCACAATTTCAAAAAACACCACCTGTACCAATCTGCTTTGTACTTTATCTCTAGTTTATTGGTCAGAGAAAAGGAATTTCTCCTGCCTACATTCAGTTCTCTGGTGGAAAGTATTAATTCTTGGGCAGCAATGAAGATACGAAAAAAAATTGTCCTTTTTCTCTGATAGGAAGTGTCAGAGCAGTAATGTATCAACTATAAATTCTATATCTGTTAAAGCTTATTTATTTAATCTAGCTATAATATTACAATAAAGGAATTCAGCAAGAGGTATGTAATACAGAATGTTTTTTAAGAGTGTGTTTATGCGCTATCAAGTCACTTTCATAATGACTAGATGGCTAGATTTAAGAGTGGGTTAGGGTTCAAAAGTTCAAACCATATATGAAACATCTGCACATGTTTACAATTGTCACTGTGTTCAAAAGAATTAACAGTAGATGATTCCAACTGTTCTGTCAAAGTAAAGGTATAGTGTGAGATACTGTTCACATGTATTCAGTATTTAATGGACATGTTGTCTCCTGGCTGCTGCTTACTGCATTGGTCTTTCTAAAACCAGGAGGCAATTAAAATTCATTCCCTCTGGCCATGCTCAAAAAAATTTCTTCACCACTAGTCAGTTTAGATCAGGGGTGTCAAATTTGCAACATCACGTGACGTGTTGCAACGTATCACGATTTTTTTCCATTACCGGCAATGGGGTGGGTGCAGTTTGACACCCCTGGTTTAGATGGATGTAGAATTTAAAGTGTTTTTGAGATGTGGGGATATTAATAAAAAAATTGAACCTTAATGTCCTATTTTTCCTCTTTTAGCTTTGTTTTTTTTTCTAAATCTCAACCCACTAAGTATATATACCGTCATTTGGGGCCTAACTCTAAATCTGTACAAAAAGCTTTTGAAATTGCTTCATCACGAACAAGCATCAGCTTTTTGCAAACTGACTGCTATTTAAAGAGTGATCAGATTAAACAAGTACAAGTTACATCTTAGTCACTGAATATGACCAAAGAATAAATTTACATTGTTTAGTGTTTTTCTTCTCAAGGTCTGGCCTAAATTGGAATCTTCATGGAGGCTGATCAGTTAATCTTAAAACAAATCTTGCATAATATGAGAATGGCTTTTAAACATACTTTGTTTCAGGTAATGATTTGGCTTGCTTTCCAAAAAGGCTGTAGGGAAGTTTAACAAACTTTATCGGCCAAGTGGAGTTGCAATAATCAAACCCTGGGTCTCCAATAGATAAGCATAGGAAACAATATTCAGCTTCTGGAAGCTGCAGGTAAAAATACTGTTGAAATTGGATAACAGCAGATAGCAAATTTTGAAATAGTTACTTCCCAAAAACAAAATCCATCCATGCAGTGAACACCAAGCCATTAAAGCTTTAAAAGTTCAAACCAAGTATACTTTATTTGTTTTATTTAATTTTTCGTATGTTATTTAAAATATGTTTGGCAGATTTAAAAAAAACGCTTTAACATGTTTTTTTAAATTTTAAGTTATGTCTTATTTTGTTAAGAACTTCTGAAATAAATGTTAATAATAAATGGAAATAAAATTACTCTCAAAATTGCATTGTGACATAAAAATTAATGCTAAAATATTAAATAGCTGGAGAGAATAAAAACTTGTTTGATGCTGGAAGGACCCTGGAGTAGGTGGAGGTGTTTAAAAGCTGGAGGACTGCAGCTACAAAGGTAAGTTCAATTGGAGTAATCACTGTAGCTCAGCATGGGGGGGGTGGCTAAGCATCACAGCTCAGAAGAAGCTGTTAGATTTCATTAGGGATTTGGCGTGGATGTTTTAATGAGTCATAGACAGGTGTTTATTTACTTTCCCAAGCATGCTGAAGCAAATCTGAAGCATTATACAAATGAGTTCCTTCAGTTTCTGTCATCCCAAGTATCAAACTCTTGATACAGTAAAACAAGGTTCTTATGAAGACTTTGAATTTGTTGAAAGTAACAAGAAATTAGATTATAGCAATTTTGACAACTAGATGCTTGCACTTTTGAATCCAATTTAACTCTGAATTGCTAGGGTAGTGGTCTATTTGGATTTTGCTTTGTTTTCCAAACTGCTTTCATGTTCAAGTACTGGGAATAACATAATACCAAAATATGAAGAATTTAATAGTTTACATAACTGGGGCCACACTCTTTTAAAAAACAATCTTTATTAAGAGATTTTACATAAATAATAAATTACATCCAAAGTAAAGTATATAGTAAAGTAAGTGTGAAAAAGAACCAAAGAAAAATAACAAAGATGTAGAAAACAAATAGAAATTTTTTTTAAAATGAAAGCATACATAAAGAAATAGCTTCCAATATCCATCTTGGCAATTATACAGACAATTCTAATTGAACCACTCTGTCCAATTTCCTAGGGCACACTCTTTACATAGTGCAAATCTTGAACCTGTTGAAATGGAGTGGGATGGTTTGTGTGTGTGCAATGTCACAGCTCTAGCAATTTATGGTATCCTCAAACAAAACTAGATCTATCTGGTCAGTCTAATTTCAGAGAAGGCATATAGTGTCTTAGAAGAACATGAATCTAAAGCATTCACATTGTACAAAAATAAACATTTAGAGCAGACTCTGAAGCAGGTTGAATACAATTGGTACGACAATTGAATAGTAAACCAATCAACACTTCATTCTGTATAGGTTGATCTTACGTTTATTGACCCTTGTAAACTTCATTATAGTAGCTCAACACTGATTAACAAAAAGAATTGCATGTCATCACTGTACTGATAGAGCATTACTCTAAATCTCTTGTTTGATCTCGCCTTGGTTGCTTCATACAGATATTTAAAACGAAAAGATAAAAAGGAACCACATAGTGCAAATATAATGGGCTGTGCTGGAATTTTCCCTGGCACGGTCTTCTGAAGATAGTTGTCCAAGAATAAGAGAATAATTTCAAAACTTTTCTATCCATGTGTAACCTAGATTCTTTAGGTTTCTATGAGTAATGGTACTGAAAACTGCTGAAAGGTTCAGGAAAATTTATAGCATTTCAGTTCTCTTAACATTTGGCCAAATAAAGATAATTCCATAGGCAAGCAGAGCAAGTTCAGTGTCAAAATTAGGTCTAAAACAGGATTGAAATAAAATTCATAAAAACACTTTGAATGTCAAGAATATCTAGGTAGATCTCATATTTTCCAGAAGAAATTGGATATTGAGAAATAGCTATAACTGTTCAACTTTTTAGGTCCATTTTTTCCTAACTGTAGACTCAGAATCACGAGTGGGAGACATTGTCTTCTTGAAAGGAGGAATTTAGAATTCCAGGATCCAAATGAGCATCTTCTTATTAGATTTATTTATTTATTAGACTTATATACCGCCCTTCTCCCGTAGGACTCAGGGCGGTTCACAAGGTTTTTAAAAACAGTGCAACAAATTACAAAAATTAAAATCAATTAAAATGATTACACTAACCTTGAAATAAAACCCAATTACAATTAAAATACAATTAAAACCCCAGTTAATACTCTCAGTCCAGGCCAGAAAGCTCGAAGAGCCAGGTCTTCAGGTCCTGGCGGAATGAGCGAAGGTCAGGGGCAGTCCTAAGCTCTACAGGCAGCTGGTTCCAAAGGGCCGGCGCACCCACAGAGAAGGCCCTCCCCCTGGGTATTGTCCGCTGGCAATCAATAAATCTCATTTGACCACAGAAATCAAGCATGCAAGTTACTGACTAACCTTAACCAAGCATCTCATCAATATTTTGAAGCTAAAAATCTAAAATACCCTTCCCCCTCCCATTGTAACAAGACAGTATATTCAGCACAACTAGGTACTGAATTTTATCAGAACTATGGAATCAAAGTCATGATAAATATGATGATGTTTTCAAAATGTCTTGTAAACCTGTCTCAGAAAGCTTTTGAAAACTTTATTTGATCTCTCAGTAGGAAAAAACTTGAGCCCCAAAACATTCAGAAAAGTTATACTGAAATACATTGAAAGAAAACTTTGACGAATGCTTCTTGCCTCTACCCATATACTAAAGGAGGTTTAATAATGAACTTTAATGTTTAATTAGTTTTGAAATACTTTTCTTTCAGTTGGGCCCACATCTTCCTATGTTCTTTACTGATAATATGAGATAATAATAAACAATTTGTATGCCCCCTGAATTAATTATCATAAAATTAATTATCATAAAATCACTCTGAACAGATCTGAGAAAGGGAAGCATGTCATCTTACTGAATAATTGTTTCTATTGTCAATCTGGTCTTACTGTTGTTATTTTTAACAAATCAGAACCTGAGTTCCTGAAACTTAAATCTGACTGGCTTTAATAATTGTTTAGCATACTGAGGACACAGCAAAACATGGCCTCTTTTTGATCCAGATCCCAGCAATTATTCCTAGGGGAATACAAGGAAGCAAGGGATTTTTTAAAAGTCCCCATTATTCCCTATGATGGAATACTCTAAATATTTTGCATGCCATTAATACAGGTTACTTAAAATGATCAAATATTTCAATTGAGTTCATTTGGTTCCAAACTCAAAACAAAGCTTATTTATTTGGTGTGGTTTTGTGCACACCACTAGAAATTACAGTGTCAGCCAAATTATTTTTTGACCTATTAAATTTATGTTTAGAATTTAAAAGAATGGGAGAACATTTAAAATAATGAAAATCAAAAATAATGAGCACACTTTGTAATTTTGCTAGAATGTTTTTGGCAGGATGGAAGCCATGAAGAAATTGTTTTCCAGACTGAATTAGGGCAGACTGACTCCTATATACATCATGTTGTAATCATGCATGCTGGGACAAGGAACCTTAGATGTGTAATACTGTGTGCTGACTTTTACTTATTTATAATAAAGATAAATTGCTTTCCAATGACTTGTAAAATTCTGCCAGACAGAATTATGGACAAATTCTTTCTTGACATGCAAAGTCTCCTTAATTATTCACTGTATGACATACAGTCTGATATATGAAGTGATTCCCCAGGTATTTGGGAAGTGCTATTATAATTGAGACAGATGAATTGACCTTTAGGAACATTTGCAGAAATGAGAAAAAGAAAAATACTGCTATCTTTTTATCAAGCTCCACTAGTACCACATGACTATATCTTTAGTTTTGCTGAAAACTGGCATTTACTTCTGGACTTCAGCAAAACTATGCCTTGGTGAACCTTTGGTTCACTTAACAACTGCGATGTTCATTTAACAATCACAGTGTTAATTTAACTACCATGGCAGCTGCTTTACAACTGCTGCAATTTTCTTAATGACCACAAAAAAACATCATGAGTTATGACCATGAAAGACAGGCTCCAATACAGTCATAACTCAAGGACAACTCAATATGTTGTTATAACTGCTAACTAGAAGAAGAAACATTTGTTGACTTATCAGCTGGCATCTAAAAATTTACCCGATTGGTGGGAAACTGAATAAGATACCAAAGTTTGAGGAAATTGAAATTACTGATAAGGACAGGACAGATGTAGGTGATGGCAAGATTGGGCAAGACACTGATTATCAGAAGATAAAGCACAGTTCTGCTGCCTTTTATCATTGGTTGTTCACCTTTAGTTATACTCCCATTGAATGTTTGAAAGCAAAGATGCCATATGTTGTTTGCTGTTGTTTATATTGTTTCTCAGGAAACAAAATTCTGTATGCTGTTGCCTCTGAAATCTTTCAAGGTTCAGGAGATTCAGCACTGGAGCAAAGGAAGTTGAACTTGAGCAAAGGACAGCCCTAATTCAATCTTTATCATTATGACAATTTGGAGGAATTTTTTTAAACCATAACATGTTTGTCCTTTCCTAAAACAATATTTATATCCTTTTCAATATTGTTTCAACCTTATAGATCAGGGGTGTTAAACTCAATTTCATTGAGGGCCGCATCAGCATTGCGGTTGCCCTCAGGGGGCTGGGTGGGTGTGGCCTGGGTGGGCGTGGCCTACTGGGTGGCCATGGCTAAAGTGCGTATGGCCTACTGGGTGGGCATGGCCAGCTCTACATCGTTCGCATCAAGGGTGCCTACGGGGGCCTGGGCAGGAGTGGGACAGATCTGGGGGTCTCTGGCAGAGGGAGGGTCTCTGGGCCAGGGCCAAGGCAGTGGGGGCCGTTCCCTCACTGTTTCCAGGATGGCTTCGCGGGCCACATGAAACCACTTTGCGGGCCGGATCTGGCCCCCGGGCCTTGTGTTTGACACGTTTGTTATAGATGCTCTCCAGTGTCACTCCCTTAGGATTTCTAGTTGACGGGATACTAGATACTGAGCTAGAAGGATCAGTACACAAACTCATTTTTGTATGATGAAAAACATGGACACATTAATGTTCTGAAAATCTTCACTGGAGTTGAAGGGTTTCTTATTTTTTTATGTCCTCTGACAAGCACATTGGGATACAAGCATATTCGAACATTCTCAGGCCACAGCTACAGTCTCCACATCCTTCAATTTAAGGTTCATTTTCATGATATGATTGGTGCCAGATTTTCTTTCTTTCTCTGACCATCTGGTGATATCCAATTGATTGTGGTCTTTGCTGGACGGTGCTCGCTCATGCAGAGTATGTGTCCAGCAAAGTGCATTCTTCATTATGTCATTATCTCAGAGAGTCTTTAGAAATTCCTTCTTTGTAGAATTTCCTCATTTGTGACCATGATCCCTATATAAGATATGAAGATCCCTTCTGAAACAACACTGTTGAAATACATTGATCTTATGAATAATTCTTGTTGTAGATTTCCAGGTCTCACTGGTGTGGATGGCAGTTGGAATGACAATGGCATTAAATAATCTGATCTTGGTTGCTGGGTTTATGGCAGACATGAGTGTATTTGTTGGAAGACAGCAGTTGCTTTGGTTATTCAACATTTCACATCTGCTTCTGTTCCCCCATCTGTATCCGTGATGCTACCAAGATAGTTGAATTGTTTCACAAATTTTAAGACTCGTGGTCCTAATGTTATTGGAGTGTTGTCTTGAACACTGCTAACTTGCATCAGCTTGATTGTGTCTTCACTAATTTTTAGGCCCGCTTTACTTGCTTCTGCTTCAAGTGCCAGTGTCATATCTTTCAGCTGTGTCTTAATGTTTGCAAGTAAAGTAATGTCATTGGCAAAATCTAGGTCAGTCAATTTGTGTTGTTTATTCCACGGAATGCTGTGGTCCAATCTATTCATTGCCTTTCCAGATTTTTAAATCTGAACCAAAAAAATGAATAAATTTAATTTTTAATGAATTCACATTTAATATTCAGTTTTTATAACAAATGCTAATTCAGAAGGAAATTGAATGGCCAAAACAACGGCCATTGGAAACTCGCCCATTTACACAAGCTTGGTTACCAGCACCTCCTCACTGCTTCCAGGATCTCTTTTAAAGCCTCTGTGGGGACTTTGAAGAATGCACTGGCACTATGGGAAATGGATAGGCCCTACCAATTGGTAGTTGAATTGCTAACAGGCCAGCTACTTATGATTTAATTAGAGGCATCTTTTTTTTAAAAAAGGAGGCAGGTGGAGCAGTTGAATTGCTAACAGGCCAGCTTCTTATGATTTAATTAGAGGCATCTTTTTTTTGAAAAGGAGGCAGGTGGAGCGTAGAAGAGAGGTGTCTTTGAATGATATTGGGGAGGCTGCCTCAACTCTCTTGTACGTCTCCCCAAATTATTTTGCCTTTTTCAGACTCCAAGCTGGGGGGAAAAAGGAATTGACTTCTGAATAGACAGGACTTTGACTTGCTAAAATGTGGGCAGGAAATAACAGGCTATGTTGGCTTTTGAAGCCAATATTTTTAATAGAAAATAAAAATGTTATAAAGGTAAAAGTAAAGGTTCCCCCGCACATGCGTGCTAGTCGTTTCCAACTCTAGGGGTCGGTGCTCATCTCCGTTTCAAAGCCGAAGAGCCAGCGCTTGTCCGAGGACGTCTCCGTGGTCATGTGGCCAGCATGACTAGACGCCAAAGGCGCACGGAACGCTGTTACCTTCCCACCGTAGTGGTCCCTATTTTTCTACTTGCATTTTTACGTGCTTTCGAACTGCTAGGTTGGCAGAAGTTGGGACGAGTAACAGGCGCGCGGCACTCGGGATTCGACCCGCCAAACTGCCGACCTTCTGATTGACAAGCTCAGCGTCCTAATCCACTGAGCCACCGCATCCCTAAGAATGTTATACTATATTACTAAAGAGGACATTAATGCAAAAGATATTGATAAGTATTTGGAGAAGGCTAGCATCCCGGTTCTTACGCAAGTACAAAAAGAGGGGATTAATCAACTGATTACAGAAGAAGAAATTTTTATAGCTATTAAGGAACTGAAGGTGGATAAAGCGCCAGGTACGGATGGCTTGACTGCGGCCTATTATAAAAACTTACAATTAGAGATGATAAAACCATTAAAGGAACTGTTCCAGACAATCCAGAGGGGGGGAAAGGTGCCTCCGTCTTGGAGAACAGCTTTTATCTCTTTGATTCCGAAGGAAGACCAGGATGCTACTTTAGTTAAAAATTACAGACCGATATCGCTTTTAAATACAGATTATAAGATATTTGCTAAGGTTTTGGCTAATAGACTGATGAGGGTTCTGCAACAGGTGATTCATGGGGATCAAACGGGGTTTATTAGTGGCAGGCAAATGAAAAATAATGTGAGACATATAGTTGATGTGTTAGAGTTTTTGGAAAGGCACAACCAGATCTCTGCAGCGCTAATTTTTTTAGATGCTGAAAAGGCCTTTGATCAATTGAATTGGCAATTTTTGTTGAAAGTTTTAGATAAAATGGATTTTGGGGAAAATTTTTTACAGCCGATTAGGGCATTATATCAAAAACAAACTGCCCGAATCATAGTTAACAATAGCCTGACAGTAGCATGTAATATTGAGAAGGGCACAAGGCAAGGGTGTCCGTTATCGCCCTTGTTATTTGTGTTAACATTAGAGATATTATTGGTTAAGATTCGGAACTCGGAAAAAATTAAAGGGATACAAGTTGGGGATCAGGACTATAGATTGAGAGCATTTGCAGATGATCTGGTTGTTACAGTGACCCAGCCAGAGAACTCTGTTGTGGACCTGATGGAGATAATAACACAATATGGGAAGGTTTCTGGATTTAAAGTAAATACACAGAAAACTAAAATTTTGGCTAGAAATATGACAGTTTCACAGAAGGCTCTCTTAGAAGGATTAACTGGATTTGAGATTGTTAAAAGGGTTAAATATCTGGGGGTGATTTTGTCGCCCTCTAATACAAAGCTATATAAAAATAATTATGAAAAACTATGGGGGAAAATTCAAAAGGAATTGGAGAGTTGGCAAAAATTGCAATTGTCTTTGCTGGGACGGATTGCAGCAGTGAAAATGAATGTCCTGCCCAAATTTTTATTTTTGTTTCAAATGATACCGATTCTTAAGAAAGATTCTAATCTGGAGGAATGGCAGCGAGGTATCAATAAATTTGTGTGGGCAGGGAAAAAGCCACGAGTTAAACTTAAGATTATGCAGGATACTCGTGAGAGAGGTGGCCTTAAATTGCCTAATCTTAAATTATATTATGAAGCTGCTGCATTAGTAGGAATAAGTGATTGGATTAATTTGACGCAATTGAGGTTATTAAATCTTGAGGGCCATGATTTGTTGTTTGGCTGGCATGCATATTTGTTGTATGATAAGAAGGTAGATATTGTGTTTAGGATGCATATTTTAAGACAGGCATTGCTGAGAGTCTGGAAGAAGTATAGACATAAGCTAAGCAGCAAGATACCATTGTGGGCAATTCCAAAACACGCAATAGAAAATATACATGCTGGTTTCAAACATGATGTGACCACGTACAAGGAAATTTTAAGCCTGGAAAGGAATGTTTGGTGTTTGAAATCATATAGCCTCTTGCGAGAAGAGAAGGTTGTTCAATCTTGGTTTCAATATATTCAATTACAGGCCAGGTGGAAAGAAGACCAGAAAAATGGATTTACAATGATTGATGGAAATTTGATAAAGCAGATTAGAAATCAGGGGTCAGCACATATTAAACGGATATATCTTGCATTGATAGAGATTGACTCGGAAACAGAGCTTGTTAAGGATTGTATGATAAAATGGGCCCAAAATATCCAGGAAGTTATCTCAATGGACACGTGGGAAAAGATTTGGGTGAGGAACGTAAAATTTACTCAAGCTCAAAATTTAAGAGAGAACTTTTACAAAATGTTTTATAGATGGCATCTAGATCCTAAAAAGCTTGCAAGTATGTATCCGAATTATCAGCCTAAGTGTTGGAGGTGTGGTGATGAAGATGCAACGTATTTCCACATATGGTGGACATGTAAGAAGGTTAAGGCTTTTTGGATAAAAGTCTGGTGGAATATGCAGAAGATTTTTAAACAGAGGATAAAGTTTTGTCCGCAACTTTTTTTGTTGGGAATAATTGCAGACGCTACAGTTGTGGACACTAAGCTGATGTTGAACTTAATTACGGCGGCAAGACTTTTGATAGGCCAATATTGGAAGAAAGAGGAACTGCCGACCATAGAAGAGTGGACTTTAAAGGTTTCTGACCTGGCAGAGATGGCGAAGATTTCGGCTTATTTGAAAGATCATTCGCAAGAACGCTATATTATGGAATGGAGAAAATGGATTGAGTTTATCCAGAACAAGTTTAGGGTTAAGAAGTTTTATGTAGCATTCGAATAAGTCTTCTTTCGTTTTTTTTTCTTTTTTTTTATTCTAGTTTTTTATATATATTTAATATTGTTAAGGTGTGTCTTATCCTATATAAGCTAGAGAGTGATGGATTTTAGAACTTATAGTTGTTAGTATATGGTTGTTTATGGTTGCCTTTTTATATGTATATACCTTGTATTTAGCTCTGGGAAGTCGGGGGGGGGGGAGGGGGAGGGTGGAGGGAGGGGGGGAGGGAGGGAGGTTGGGGGGAGGTAGGGGGGGAGCAGGGAGGGGGAAGGGGGGTTTCTTAAGGGAAAACTGTATTTTAAAACTTTTCAATAAAAAAAAAAAGAATGTTATACTATATTATTAATTAGTTGATGTAAGATGGTGAGAAATAGAATATATTCAAATAGATAAGACGTGTATCCTGAACATTAGATTTTGTGATGAATTGGGATAAAGGGAACTGTGGTTATTTAAAACTTGGAAATTATAAATATTAAATGTTAAATTTAAATGTGGGTTGGGACGCTGAGCTTGTCGATTATTTAATTGATATAATAAGAATTGTATTAGTTTAAACATGAGACAGTAAACACTAAGGGGAAAAGAGAGGAAATATTTAATGTAGTAGTTTGAGACTTGTACTAAAGATATTTGTATATTATTGAATTATCGATTAATTCAGCCGCCATGTTTCTTTTTAAATATTTAAATGTAAAACTAGAAAATCAATAAAACCTTTTTTTAAAAATTAAAAAATTAGCTATTAGTTCTGCCGAAGTGGTGCGAACCGGCAGAGTCCCATCACTGGAGCTTTGTGTAGGAAATATTTGCTGGTAAAGCAGAGGCAGTGACCCACTTCTGCTTTGGCCATAACAGCTGGGTGCAGAAGGGAAAGTTCTGTGCAGGAAACTGGGAGAGAAGGCAGCATGGTTGCTGACGCTTCCTGAGGTTGGCCTCGGCCTTCAGGACAGAGAGAGATTGAATTCCAGTGAATTGAACTGAATTGATTGAAGTCTTCTTTCAATTGGGTTCTCCTTGCTAGGAATTTGTCTCCCCTATAACTCAGTTTTAAGGTATAAAAACTTAAGGTTATAAGTTTAACCTTTACAAAAACAACTTCTTGTTTGTCGTTGATATGAAGAAGTACTGATATAGTAACCTGTTCCAATTTAAATACAAATTTGGGTGAAAGACAGAGTTAAGAATGGTTAATCCTCAACCCTACACTGCCTGTAGCCTATCAAACTCTAACTGTGGAGTTCGAAAGAGTTTATTCCCTGAATTCGAGGAAGAGACACTATTTCCTTTGCTAAGTGGAATCTGCATAGGGGGACGGTCACTGGGATGTTCCAACTCGTAACATTCTTAGGGGTATTCCCACACCAACCTCAGGTTTCCTCCCCAAAGTGCATGGCAATATATCAATGAAGATTCTCAGTCATCCAGGTAAGACTTGTCTGGAAGTTGAGTCGTGGCAATCGGACTAGTTTTCTTGTTCGTTTGAAACATTTTCATCAATGTGTTTTTTTAATCAACACATTGAAACACTTTGGGGAGGAAACCCTGAGGCTGGTGCAGGAATACCCCTACAAATTTTAGGAACTGGTACATTCTAACGACTCTCTGCTCACTCAGACTCCCCTAACCGACTTTTTCAGACTGAAGAAGCTTCTTGGATGGGCAGTGAAACATCTCAAACCAAAAAGAAGATCAATCCACTTGCCTTGACTCAGCTTCCAGCCGTGGTTTCCCAAACTTCAAAAAGAGGCACAGGTGCCCTTCTAAATATGACCTTTATTAAAGAAGCTAATAATGAAGCTTTACAATTACAGGTAACAAATCCAGATTTAAGGTGGAGTTTAAAATTGAGCTACATACAATTAACGCTGTACATTTCTGGTACAGCATTTACATTTACATTCTAGTAGAGCTGGTCTGAGTTCATTCTCCAAATGGGCTCCCAAGCAGGATTTATTAGTTTCAAACAAATACTGTAAATCTCTTTTATCAAATTGGGAAGGCTGGTTTTTTTTTTTATTTCTTGTTATGCTTCTGTTGAAAGGAGAGGCAGACAGGCCACAGCAGGCAAAGGACCAGAGGTAGCTGGTTTTGAGTTATGAAGAGAGGATGGCAGCTTTTGTCATGACAGCCCCCAATCCTGCCATTGCTTGAGATCTGTGATGTGTGACTGGGGGCCCTCTTGGGCTTCCTATAGGACCGCCGATACCTCCTGGCTGGCTGCATGTGGGGAGGTCACTTTGAATGATATTGGAGAGGTTGCCCTGTCCCTCTTGCACACACATCCCATATTTGATTGCACTATTGGATTTTAGGCCCCCCCTTCTGCTGAAAAAAACGAAGTCCTCTGAGCAAACAGGATTCAGACCCATTCAAAGGTGGGCAGAGAAAAGGGAGTAGAAAGAAAGGCCCAGAGAGGAAAGGAAAGCCAAATTTCAGAGAAGGCTTAGGGATGAAATAAGTTGGCCTCCCTGGTGTTTTGTGCCACATGTGATTGTGCTTTTGCATTGTTCATGAACAGACAACTTTCCATATGAAAGGCAGAGGTCATAGGCAACCAAGAGACTTGACCCCTGGATTGTTCATGCTAACTATGAGACAACCACCAGATGTAAATGTGTCCATGGTGAAAGACCAGTTACTGAGGGAACGAGGTTTTATGCCTGCTTATAATGCCACCAGCCAGTGCCCATTCCTACTGGCCTGGCTTGATAGCATATAGACACCCCTTTGGGTCTCTTGTGCTGGGGCCTGTCCTACCACCATTTGCCATGTAGATCTATCCAGTCTCTTCTATGGCATTAAAAAGGCTGTGACTATGACTATGTAGGACAGATGGGAAGGAAGCTAACTACCAGATTGCAAGAATACACATGAGTGGTCAAACTAGGAAACCTGAACTCATTGGTTAGCCTTACATTGCAAGGACAAGGACATATATTCAATTTTGTAACTGCTAAGATTGTTGGACGAGCAGATACAAACATAGCCAGGGAAGTGATTGAAACCTGGGAAATGGGCCCCTTGTTAGTCAACAGGAGTGCTAATTTACCACCAGCTTATCAATTACTTAGGAGATAAGGGTTTGGCAGCACAAGGAAACAACAGCCAACTACTTAATAGCCAGTCATCACCCCAATCAATAACTACAAAGCCAACCAGGCACCATATAAATATCACACATAGAATAGCCCAAAGCACACACATGGCTAGAGAGAGGTTCCCTGAGGATGGGCTCAAGCACAAGTCCGAAAACTTGGAAGACTAAACCTCTGGTCCTGGTGACTGACCCAGATTGGATCTTGCAACATGATCCTGGGATATGTATATTCGCCTTCATTCATTAAGGCTGTTCAGGGTAAGTGTGGCCCTCTCAGCTGCCAAGAACCAGAGAGGAAGGGAGAAAGACATGGCCCCAATTCTCTCTCCTTGACTCAGGTCTCTTTCTGTCCCCCTCTTCACAAAACATCTTTGAAAGGTGTCCATGTTCCTGTTTTGTAGGCACCAGGGAGAAGACCTTCCTATGCCACCTGCCAGATACCAAAGCCTTCTCCTAAACCTCAAGTTCAATGAGGCACCAATGACATGCCACAAGAGTCTGCAAGAGCCTCTACTGCCCCCAAACCACTTCATGTCCATAGAGGGGGAAAAAAGACCAGCAGGCTGAGTGGCTGGTCTTGGAAAGGAGAGGATAAACTAACATTTGTTTCCTCCTGTCAGGACTCAAGAGCACAGGAGCGGCACAACTCTCATGATGAGGTCAGCTTTGCCATTTCAGGAGTAAGGAAGAGTTGGCAACATAGCAGTCACGCCTCAAGTACTGTTGGTTGGGGTGAGGAATTCTCACTGGGGAGCCTGGCCAGCCTAGCAAACTCAAGAACAGCCCCTTGGATTCCTAGAAAGACTTTTATAGTTTGGAGGGCAAAGTGACAACATTTGCAGGCCCTTTCCAAGCAATCCTTCCACTCCACTTGTGTAAATCCTCCTGGCACAATTAAGAAGCAGTTGCTCTGAACCTCCTCCTGTATGCTTCTCCCTCCCCTGGGTTAAAAGCCTCTTCTTCCAAGGCCTGCTTCTTCCTTCTCCATTTTCCCTAGACATCTCATCCCCCTGGCTTAGAAAGGGTATCTGAGGGAAGGGACCAGTAGTGGACCCATCTCCTCCTCCTCCAGTCTCAGGGCCTAATTTCTCCCCTGCCCCCAGTGCAAGATTCCAGATGGATAGTTTGTTAAGTAGCACCAGTTGTCAAGCCACAACTGGTAGAGGGACACCCGGTGAAGAAATAGTGATTGAAGACGGGGCTGAATTACTATGCATCCATCTTTTCATGAACCCCCTCCCCCAAGGAAAAAGGAGAGAAGGACAAATAGAGGAAGAGGCTTTCCAAAAATGTTGCCAAATGCTCCAACCTTGAACACAGCCTATCTGGAGAACAGTTGGTGATTATTTTGAAAGCAAAATCCTCTTAACCTAAAGCTTCTGAATGCACTCTTCTTGAGGGACTGAGCTTTGCACACTAGGCTTTGGCCATCATTTTGGTATGCAGAGAGCTTTGTATTTATACTTTGAAATAAATAATTATCATTTTTAAGGTTCAATGAAAGTCCATGGGGTCACCAGGACCCAGATCTTGGAAGATGTGAACTCCAGTCTCTATTCAACAAGGTAATTCCTCTCACAAGGGATTTTTAAGACCCCAGGAAGACAATGTTGTGATTCAGGGTCAGCCTGTGGGTTCGGCAGTTGGGTCGGATGACTCAGAGGAGGAGGAGGGGGGTGTTGAAGAGCTTGCTGAGGGGGTTGAAGATCTTGCTGATGAGAGCCCTCAGCCAGGCCCCTCCCACTTGGTCACCACGGAGACCCAGCTGTGTGAGCCTGACAGCGTGGATGAAGATGACCCACAGCTGGCCCTGTTCAAGGACGCCCGACGCAGGAGGCAGTCAATTAGGAGTAAACAGAGGAAGGCAATGGGGCTTCTCGGAAGGAGGCAGAGAGAAGCCACGCCCTGAACTCTATATAAGGGGAATGTGTGGGGAGGGCTGGTTTGCTGAAGGCAACAGCTTGGATAGTTCGTGTTTCTTAAAGCTCCTGTTTCTTGGTTCGTGTCTTGTTTGTTTTTGTAGCTATAAATTTGGCAGGCGTAATTCCAGCCTCTTGCCGTTTGTAAAGGGGTTGTCCCTGCTTTTTCTGCAGGGCTGGTAGCAGGCTGGTACAGAACAGACAATTGCATCACTGTCCTGAAGAAAAAAGGCTACAAGAAACATCTAATCTGTAACCTAGTTATAGATTACTATGAAATGGGTGCTCTATCCCCTGGACAGGAAGTCTTTCTCTTTTCTTCTTAATCAATGGGACAGGGGTCTATTTAGGGCCAAAGGGGGACGATGAAGGCACCTCAACATGGAGTGCATGCTTAAAGCTCAGTAGAGTAAGTAAGCTTCTGGTTTTCAAAACCTATCTAAAATGACAGCACAAAAGAAAAAGGAAGGATTGGCAAACCAAACTTCCCATCTTAGCCAGTTGCAAGGACTGAACCAAAGCCTGTTTGAACCACTTTCTCGGGGAAGTTCACCTCCTTTCTTTCTCTACCTCTTTCTCTGATAAAGAAAGAATGACTCAGGTAAGCACGAGGCTCTGTCTTAGGCACAGTTCTCTTCAATATTCTGAGGGAATAGAAGGGGAACTCCTCAAATCTGCACATGACACTAAACTGGCAGGAATAGTCAACACCCCAGAAGACAAACTCAAGATCCAAAAAGATCTTGACAAACTTGAACAATGGGCCCTATCTAACAAAAGGAGGTTTCATGTGGAGAAAAGCAAAGATTTACATTTAGATAGGAAAAATCAAAGGTATAAGCATAGATTAGGCGAGACCTGGCTGAAAAACAGTAACTGTGAGAGGGACCTTGGAGTCCTAACCCTAGTGGACAATCACTTGACTATGAGCAAGCAGTGTGCAGCAGCAGCAGTCAAAAAAGCTAATACAGTCCCGGGTTGTATAAACAGAGGCATAGGATCAAGATCACGCAAAGTATTATTATCGCTTTCTAAAACCCTAGTAAGTCCACACCTGGAATACTGCAACCTATTTTGGTTGCCATGCTACAAAAAAAGATGTTGAGAATTTGGAAAAAGTACAGAGAAGAGCAACTAAGATGATCAAAGGCCTGGAGACTAAAACATATGAAGAACGGCTGCAGGACTTGGGTTTGGCTAGTCTAAAGAAAAGCAGAAATAGGGGTGACAAGATAGCAGTATCCCAGTATTTGAAGTGCTGCCACAAAGAAGAGGGGGTCAAATTATTCTCCAAAGCACCAGAAGGCAGGACAAGAAACAATGGTTGGAAACTGATCAAAGAGAGAAGCAACCTGGAATTAAGAAGAAACTTCCTAACAGTGAGGACAATTAACCAGTGGAACAGCTGCCTTCACAAATTGTGGGTGCTCCGTCACTGGAGGTTTTTAAGAAGAGACTGGACAGCCACTTGACTGAGATGGTTTAGGTTCTCCTGCTTGAACAGGGAGCTGGACTAGAAGTCTTCCAAGGTTCTATTCTATTCTATTCTATTCTATTCTATTCTATTCTATTCTATTCTATTCTATTCTATTCTATTCTATTCTATTCTATTCTATTCTATTCTATTCTATTCTATTCTATTCTATTCTATTCTATTCTATTCTATTCTATTCTATTCCATTCTACTCCATTCTATTCCATTCCATTCCCCATGGCAGACTAGCTGACAGGCTTCTTAAAACATCCACATGGCCACTCTTGAAAGAGGGCCCATGGCTAATTTTGATCTTTGGCTCGTTCAGTCTCTCCCCAGTGATGACAAAGAGGCAGGCAATCTACATGATTTGGGAGAGAAAAGTGTCCTCGCTACTCTCTTTTCCACCAAAAGCTTCACAATAGTAAATTGAGGACAGTTGCATCTGCCAATTAATACAATTTTCTTTCCAATCCAATTGCCAGATATCCCTGACCTTGAATTATCTCCCTAAATCAATATGGTCAGCCTTATTTGACAATCTAAAACTGAAAATCTCATATCTTATTTTCCCAAGTGGGGATTAGCCCCCTTTAGCCTGTATTCAGATGATAGGTTGTAATTTAAGGAGTCAAGAAATCCTGCCTTTGGACAAGACCAGCAGCCTGAGGGATGTGAAGTGGGAAATGAATTCTGATCATTAACGTAGGCAGCACCTCAGCGTTTGAAGATGTGGCATTTTCCCCAAAGGAAAGGTAAGGGCCTTCACAGGCTGATGAATTTGGAATGATGGAGACTCTTGAAGTGGTATTTCCCCCTTCTGCTGGTTCAAATATCTCTAATCTTAAATTATTATATCCAAATATGTAAGAAAGTGAGATTTAGTTGAGCCCAGAGTTTTTAAAGGTTCTAATGTGCCTGAGACCTAGTTGTCTCTTTTTTGTCTCTCAGCCACTTCACTCATGAGTTAGCTGCAAGCATCATCAAATCCTGTAGTCTCCTCATGAGGAGCAGCTGTCCAGAGTTTAAGTGAACAATCTCTCCACCTCTCCTTGCCCAGAGAGCTGTCCTGGCCCAGACGTTGCTAGGCCACTGGTCTGCACTGCACTGCTGTCTCTGCTCTATTGGAGACATCTTAGTTTGCCATAGTCCTCACCCTGTAAGCCTGAGTGGAGGTGGCTTTGAATGACATCAGAGAGACCAACTTGCCCTTTCTTGCACTTCCCCCAAACTATGTCCCCACTTTCGTGCCCCAGCCCCCCACTCCAGGAATATGAGCCGGAAGGAGTTAAACTTATTAAAGTGGGGCAGGAGATAACAAGCTATGCTGGCCCAAAGGGGAAGGAAAAGTCAAATTGCCCAAGAGGCACTGCAGAGAAGCAAGTTGCTATGTGGTTTGTGTCAGGTGATGGGGCTTTTGCATTACTCATGAACTGTGATGGATGGTGTCTTTGAAGGGGGAGGTGGTGTGAATGACTACAATGAAGCAGCAATTTTCCAGGAGGGAGGGAAATTCCAAGGACGGGTGAGACAAGAAGCAACATAGTCTGGAGCTGGATCAGAAATGAAGGAACAGAGTTAGGATATCCACTCCCTAGAATTTCCTGGGGTACATTTGTTAAGGTATGTATTAGTTTAGCCTGGCAAGATTCTGCCTATTAGGTGCGAACAAATAAAGAACTGAACTTTGGCTGGATTGTTCTGTACACTTCTTGGTCTGGGCCTGACATGAATTGACAGCTTCCCATACAAAAGGCAGAGGACACAGGCCACTAAGAGAGTGACCACCAGGTTGCCCAGCCCCTCCTGGTCCCAAGAGAATTATCATTCCTGTGCAAGTTCAAAAAGTGGCCATTGGGGATATTTCCCCAGTTGCCGAGGGAATGAGGTTCTGAACCCTTCTAAAGAGATGTCATCTTTGTGTTTGCTCAAAAAGTGGCTAATGGGGATGTCTCCCCAGTTGCTGAAGGTATGGCAGTCTGACCCTACCTACAAAGTCCTGGGTCTATGGATACTATCATGGGAGATCTTCCAGTGCTGCAATCCAGGTACCAAAACCATCTCCCAAACCAGGCGTGGTGGGTGTTTGGAGAGGCTAGCAGCTCTTGCAGATTCTCAATCAATGGGGACCACTTCTTATCCACAAAGGGCTTGCAGCAGGGAAAAAGATTGTCAAGCTGACTGGCTGGTCTTGGAAAGGAGAGACTGAAGTTCTTTCGTGTATCACCTTCTTCCTCTGGTGAGGAACAGGAGGCAAGGAGCGAGTTGAGGAACAGGAGAGCTGTTATAATGGGGACAGCTCTTCTGCCTCAGAGGTAAGCAAATTTTGGCAACAAGGCCAATGGGAGTTCATGCCTCAACTCTGAGCGGAGTGGGTGTGGGGGGAGTGAAGAAATTCTCACCTGGGAAATCCAGTTAGGCTGACAGCCTTAAGAACAAAAGCCTCTTGGATTACTGGAAAGGCATTTGTAGCTCAACACTGGAGAGCCTTTCCAAGCAATCCTCCCACGTGTGTAATTTTCTCTGGCACAATTAAAGGACAGCTTCTAAGGGACCAACAGGGAACCCTTCTCCTCCTCCTTCAGTCTCTGTGTCTGACATCTCCCCTGTCCCTACTGCAAGATTGCAAGTGGATGGTTTGTTAACTAACAGTTGTCAGGCATGGCTGGTGGAGGGACACCTGCTGATGAAATGGTGATGGAGGAAGGGGCTCAGTGCCCCGTGGTGCTGGAGGCTTGGTTTCCTGAAGTCCTGCTCTGCCAGGTACCTTGAAAATAAGACCCAACTGGAAAATAAGCCCTAGCATGATTTTTCAGGATGCTCGCAATATAAGCCCTACTCCAAAAATAAGCCCCAATTAAGATCATCAGCCAGCCAGACACATTTAGTAGTGTATTTCCCTGAAAATAAGACCTAACTTGGAAAATAAGCCGTAATGCGTCTTTTGGAGCAAAAATTAATATAAGACCCAGTCTTATTTTCAGGGAAACATGTTAGATACCATTACCAAAGGCACCAGGCCACAGAATACGAAGAGGGGAATCATTTGTTTCTGGCATAAGTAGCGGCACTGGGATGGAAAATCTTCCTTCTTCTGAGTTCCTCCACTTTTTCCTTTCTCATGTCTAAACAACCATTTAATTTTAAATAAACTGACTTTTTTGGTTTGTTCACTTTCTTTTTATTTTTCTTAATACCTTTGTCTGGGGTTCTGGTGTTATGAGTGCCTTTTCACTGGAAATGTTATTTTATGACTTTGCAGTTATTGCACGATAATGGTAATCAGAATGCCTCCTATGAAAAAGAAGCATTTTGCTATATTTGGTTCTGCAGTTGGCATTGTTGGTTCCAACACTGGCCTCTCCTGGGAAGGTCCCCCAATCATTGGCAGAACTTGGTTGTCTCAAAGTTGTTGGCGGTACTCTATGACAGGGCTTTTCAACCAGTGGTACAGGTACCACTTGTGGTACATTGGCACCTGGCAGGTGGTACACGACCATCCTAGAAAAGTGGTAGTGGGGGAGGGGAATGAGCTGAACCGGTGGCGGCACCGCACAAGCCTGAGCGAGAGACGGCTGGAGCTGCAGGGCTGTCAGGGCTCAGCGGAAGCGCCAGGATCAGCGCCAGGCTCCAGCTGCAGCTCAGTGCTGATCCTGGTGCTTCTGCTGAGCCCTGAAGAAGCAGTGATCAGCTGGAATGTTGCAGCATCTCCAGGGTCTTGTGGTTTACATTCAGATGCTTGGCAACTGATTCATATTTATGATGGTCACAATGTCCTAGGGTCATGTGAAGTGACCAAAACCTGCTGCAACCACCTAGCAGACGGGGCGAATAAAAACCAAACACACCCCACCCCACCCTCGCTGCCAATCCTGAACAGAAATGCTCAAAACAATGAAAACCTCGGACAGGAGGAAGAGTGCCACCGGGCAGGCAGGCAGGTGTCTTGCTCGGCTGTGGCTTGGGGGGCACTTTTTTCAGTGCAATTGTAACTTTGAACAGTCACTAAGCGAAATGTTGTAAGTCGAGGACTACCTGTACTTCATCACTTTTTCCCTTTTTTTTTGGTCATCAAATTTTTGACATCTTGCTAGGAGACTGGTGGTACTTGGATGTTGCCATATCCTAAATGTGGTACAATGGGTGAAAAGGTTGAAAAGCCCTGCTCTGTGATAGCTAGCTAGCTAGTTTCTTAAGGCAATGAAAGGAGGCTAGAAGCATGGGAAGCAGATCTATAGATACAAGCCAGAAACAGCATCAGCAGTAGTAATTTTTATTTTTCATACAACTATAATTATATCAGAGGGACGCGGTGGCTCAGTGGGTTAGGACACTGAGCTTGTCGATCAGAAGATCGGCAGTTTGGTGGGTCGAATCCCGAGTGCCGCGTAACAGAGTGAGCGCCTGTTACTCGTCCCAGCTTCTGCCAACCTAGCAGTTCGAAAGCACGTAAAAATGCGAGTAGAAAAATAGGGACCACTACGGTGGGAAGGTAACAGCGTTCCGTGCGCCTTTGGCGTCTAGTCATGCCGGCCACATGACCATGGAGATGTCCTCGGACAAGCGCTGGCTCTTCAGCTTTGAAACGGAGATGAGCACCGGCCCCTAGAGTCGGAAACGACTAGCATGCATGTGCGGGGGAACCTTTACCTTTACCTTTATAATTATATCACAGAAAAGATGCTGGCATAAAACAAGTGGCATTTATCACCTTGTTGCCTCCTGATTTCAGAAATATACTATAAAATAGCTTTGGTAAATGTTGGCCTGGCACTTATTCTTTTTGTCTCTGATACTTAGAAATCATAATAACATCACATAGGCAGAGGTATTGCAGGCCTCACTTGTAGACCTCCCCTAGGTTAGGTTTTTCTTTTTCTAGTGAGAACATCCGCTGCACTTCTGTAAAGGGGGTGATCTTTTTCCATCTTTTTCTTACCACCCATTCTACTCCCAGCTTCTATGCTCAGCTTCAGCATTCATTTCTTTCTGGATGTAGGCAGACAAGAGCATATGCCAATGGTCTTTTTTTCCCCCGACCCTTTATAGGTTTAGATTTTCTTGTAATGCTTCCAAAGTCCTGGTATTTGAGGTTGCATTACACAATACACAATTTTATAACTGCAGTTACCCGGAAAGACTTTAAGAGGTAAATTTACTGTTACATCATTATAGCCATGGTATGATTGAAATAAGTGTCTAGGTTTGTTTATTTTCATGTTTCATAATCAAGTTGTCTTTCTTTCTTTCTCCATCCCTCAACCTTGCAAGTCATTTCATATTACTTTTATGGAGGAGGAATGAAAGGTTGTCACTTCACAGTCCAGTACAGTGAGATATAGGAACTATGGGCTCAGGTAATCAAAAGAATAATAAAGTATATGGCCACACACAAACCCCTCTGTGGTGACAGAACTAGAACACACATGCAGAGGAGAGGGTGACTCCAGCTCATCTATTGTCTTAATTGTACACTCAAAAATTAAATAAAAACTACGACAAAACCCCTTTAAGTTTATGTTGTGAAAAAATAACAACTGGGAGACATCTGGAGGTGGATGAGAGGGAACTGATAGAATTATATGAGATTGATTGATTGCAGGAGATACTGCTAGAACAATTGATTGCTGAAACGACCAGCTCAATTTGCATCCTAACACTTTTATTTTATGGGAGATTTGCTGCTACTGGAGATTTCTCCCTCTTTTCTCCTTTCCCAAAACCACCTCAAAAGATTGTTCCAGTGAAAAGCTGAATATACCGATAACTTGGGAGTGGCTTTGTTCTCCATTCAAGCTAATCTTCCCTTTTCAGCTGAATGTCCTAACAGCCATCGGTATTGAGACTGTGTATATAAAGATGGCTACCGCTGTCACTTCATACTTGTTTATTAGTAGTAATTTCCTTTGGGGGTCAGACATGCATTTTCAGATCAAAACAGAGTATACCATATGAACAACATGTTGCCACTTGAGTGAGAATAAGACTTCCTCAACTCTTGCCATCCTAATCTCTTCTCTTCCTGAGATTCACCAATGATTTTTAGTTGGATTCATAAACGATGGACCCTGGCAAATTTAATAATTCCAACACACCAATTCCTGCATAGATTTTTTTCTGGACGTTACCGTAATCTATACAATGAACACTCAAACACTATTTTTATAAAAACAACAACAGCTGACTGCTATACATACAATATCTGACTCCAGTTTTCACCCAGAATACACCATGAAACCTTTTTATTTATAGTCAAATCTAATAAGGCAACCAAATCAATTCAGACTCATTCTCAACCTTGCCAAAGATAACTAATTTTTTCTAGTTTATTGTCATGTCTAAATACATGCATTTCTGATAGCTTCAAGGAATGATTATTAGTTATTTTGGCAGTATATGGTACCCTTAGTAGCCATCTCCAAATACAAAATTTAAAAATGTTTAGCTTGTTTCTTTTGCTCATTCTTAGTGTCCAGTATGCATAGCTGTATACCACATTGAATAGCTTATTGCTTTAACTATTGTGATCTTTGCTTATCCTTCATGAACTTGTCTATTATAGCTTACTATGTAGGATTAATCTTGTCCTTACACCAATACATTGCCTATCTTTATCTATTCTTGATCTTAAGAAAACAAAGTTACAGTATTACCACTTCATTTCTTTGCCATCAACTGCAAATGCACTAAACACATGGTTTGACATTATACTAAGCATGCAGTTATCAACATTCAACAATAACTTGGAATTTTCACTGTCCATTTTTATTTTCATAATGAGCTACATGCATATTTCATATTTTTGTCTCTCAGAAAATGGAACTACACAGCCATGCTGCTTTCAGGAACATGTTTATAACACAGATCTAAAAGAGAAAACAATCACAGTATTTGGAGTTTTTCATTCTCCCTTTTTAGCTCTTTAATGGGAAAGTGAGATTTTTTTTTTAGTTTTCTCAAACACATTAGGGCAGGGGTCTTCAAACTTGGCCCTTTTATGACTTGTGGACTTCAACTCCCAGAATTCTGGGAAATAATAATAATAATAATAATAATAATAATAATAATAATAATAATAATAATAATAATAATAATAATAATAATAATAATTAATAATGATGATGATGATGATGATGATGATGTTGTTGGAAGGTACCTTGGAGGTCATCTAGTCCAACCCCCTGCTCAGGCAGGAAACCCTATACCATTTCAGGCAAATGGCTGTCCAGTCTCTTCTTAAAAACTTCCAGTGTTGGAGCGTTCACAGCTTCTAGAGGCAGGTTGTTCCACTGGTTAATTGTTCTAACTGTCAGGAAGTTTCTCCTTAGTTCTGGGTTGCTTCTCTCCTTGATTAGTTTCCATCCACTGCTTCTTGTCCTGCCTTTGGGCGCTTTGGAGAATAGCTTGAGTCCCTCCCCTTTGTGGCAGCTCCTGAGATATTGGAACACTGCTATCATGTCCCCCCTCATGAAGTTGAAGTCCACAAGTCATAAAAGGGCCAAGTTTGAAGACCCCTGCATTAGGGATTTAAAACTCAGCACATCTCAGTCCTCCATCTTTTAAGTCTGATTTAATTTTGCTGGGAATTGATATCTTTTTCTTCCTTTTAATATCTATCTATCTATCCATCCATCCATCCATCCATCCATCCATCCATCCATCCACAACACAGATCCAAAGAGAAATAATTTACCATTGTTACCTACAACTCTCAGTTACATAAAATATCCTTTAAATCAAGCTCAATTTGTGTATCCTTGTAGTTTGCTTGGCAATTGTTCAGAAATAGTTTGCCATTATTTTCTCTTTTTTTCAGCTTTGGTTGAATTTTTCTGGTGATATAAATTAATCAAAATTCTAACCATGTTTGATTCTGGTTATTTTATTTCTTTAATGAGGAAAATCAATTTGAATCTACCATCTGGCTAAACTTAATTTTCAACTAAGGCTGTTCAAATATTTTATCATGAATGTTTCAAGTCTTAAGTAGTAGGCTTGTAAGTGCTTACAGATAGGCAACTAATCTAAAACTGTAAGTAGCCACCAGATATAGATTATGCCAAGCCCTGTGTCAAACTGAGATGCCATCTTTGTCCCATATTTACTGGTGCACATGTTTGTGCATGCACACCCCACAGCAATATAGGATGGTACTGGAAGGAATGTTTTTTTTAATTTCATTTGAATTTCCTAAGCTAGTAAATTGTTCTATTCCATTTGATTCCTAGCCACTGATTATTTTGTAACTGTAATTTCTGAAATCAGAAATTAAGGAACAATTATTAGCTATTTTTTTCATTGATTCTCAATGCTTATTCTCAATACTGTAACTTAGGGGATGAGTTAGCATTCAGCGGTAGGAGCCTCCTCCTGGTGCAGAAGTTCAAAATAAATTCTGTTATCTATGCTGGTATGTGGGAGAACGTTTATGGCACGCTTGACCTGGGAGTATCCTGCTTGTAGGTTCAAGCTCTAAATCAGAGGTCTTCAAATTTGGCCCTTTTATGACTTGTGGACTTCAACTCCCAGAATTCCTCAGCCAGGCACCTGAGGGCCAAGTTTGAAGATCTCTGCTCTAAATCATCACTATACTAGGGATTGGGATATTTCTCAGGCTAAGGCTGTCTGGGAAAAGCATGTTGATATGCTCTTATAGTTATCTGATTCTGCTAAGTGTGTCTTGCTAGACTTTGGTCTTGATGTTTGTGACTCATCTGAGCTTTGTCCAAAGTTTATCCATGGGTATGTAATTAGTCCTGGTCTGTACATTTTTTAAATCAAATGATGTCTTTGTCAAATACAGTTGTTTCATTGGCGTGTATGTGAAAAAAGTACAAAGTACATCATGTAGGAAAAATGAGAATCCATTCAAACAGTGCCATCTAAAAGTGGTAATATAGTATCACAGCGGTTCTCAAACATTCTGGTTTCAGGACTCCTTTACATACTCAAAATCCCTTTATATTCTTAAAAAATCTAATGCTTCTATTAGAATTATCTATCGTCTGGATTATTCTATTTTTAATTATCTATTAGATTTCTATATTTATTTATTTGACCTCAGATCCCCTGAAAAGGTCCCAAGGATCCCAGGATCCCTAAAACACACTTTGAGGAACTGCTGCAGTATCACATTAATGCAGTGGTTATCTAGGACTAACCATTGCTAATCACAAATAAACAAAGCACATTATATTGCATCCTGGTGGCATATAATGCATACTCCACTCCAGTGCTTTTTTTGTAAAAGAAAAAGGTGCCGGAACTCACACATGCCTACCCTACAAGGTTCCATCCAAGAAAGGTGCCAGAACTCCGTTCTGAGCGTTCTATGAGAAAAAAAGCCCTGCTCCACCCTAAAATATACCATGGGTAACATTAACACTTATAAATTGGGGTTTTAGTAACAACAAGAAGTGACACTGGCCAGAAAATATTTCTGTATAGCCATCTCTTATGAAAAGTATGTGATTGTTTTGAGATAGTTCATTTGCCAACTGTCAGACATCAGAGGCTGTTGAAGCAATTTGCTATAGTTTATTCTTCTCTCTTGTTCTTTTGTTTTCCTTTCCCAATTGATCCTAAATATTCCAAACCTGATGGTTATGCTCTATCTTTATTTGACTGGATTACTAAAAAAAAATCCGATGATGATTTTTCATCAGGCTCCAAAAACCAAGAAAAACATGCATAGTTACTTCTAAGCAGTTTCCTTTATTGTTCCTCACCTATAGACAGAAATCTTGCAGAACTAAATCAAACTCAAGAGTTTCCAGGAAAGAACTATCTTGATCCTCTTTCTCCCAACCAAACTCTTTAAACTTTGCTGCCTTTTGGTTTTCTGGAATGCAGCTCCTCCCTCCTACCTGACACCTTATCCTTTTAAAACAATAATTTGCAATTTTTAAGTCTTAATATTTAGACTTGTTTCTTATAGGGGTAGGATTTGGATGATAACTTGGGAGAACCTGGTCCACAGGCTTTGAGTGAAAACTGATCATGCTAAATGGCCACAGAACCTATGTTTTAGGGAAAACTAGAATACTGCAGGAAGAGAGATGAGGAAGCATAATTGCTTGGCTGGAATTCAGTGAAAAAAGGTTTAAAAGTACAACTAAACATTGTTCTGCTGAATTTCCAGTCAAGCATTTATGTTTCTTAGGCTCCCTTTCCTCCCTATATTCCAGTTTAAAATTGCAGTTTCAGAATTTGCAGGAAAAGATTGTAATGCATATTAGCTTCTTGCTTTTATCATCTTTTTAAAAAATCTCCTTTCATCGGCATGGAAGAGTTTGAGCTCCATTTCCACATTTTAATCAGAAATGAGGTTGGAGCTCCTCCCTCCTACTCAGTGGTGGGATTCAAATATGTGAACAACCGGTTCTCTTGTGTGGATGCCACTTCCGGAAATCCATTCTGGGCCTGGGCAACAAAAAATTAGCTACTGGTTCTGCCGAACTGGTGCGAACCGGCTGAATCCCACCACTGCTCCTACCTGCCAAGCCAACTCAGTATTGCTCATATAGTTAGCAGGAAGTCTAACCTGCTTATCAATTGGCATTCAGTATTCCTTGGCACTGCCAAGTCTTTCTGAGTGAGGATCAATTCATTCCACCCAGGTAACATTTATCTTTTGCCTTTAACCTACAAAAACAAAACTCAGCTGCTATAAATCACGTACGCTTGAACTGAAAGGCACATGGTAGAACAGACGGCTTGTTGTATAAGACTTCTAAAATGGAAATAATTACGATTAATGCCACCGGCAATGACATTTTCTCGCATTAATTTTTGAAAGAACGTAATTTTGGTTATGCAAGACAGTTCTAAATTAAGTGTAGGGAGTTTTTGCTTCTTTGATTTACATTCATAAAATATAGCTGTCCTGGGGGGAGGGGGGGATACCTGCTATTACATACAGCTTTTTCTAACTTTGTATCATTTTCCTGGTACCTCAGTTATAAAAAAGCAGTAGCTTAGTAATAGAGCTTATGCAGATGGTTTTGACGTGAAAGTTGGAAGGAAAGTAGCAAATATCTGTACTATATGAAAGTTTTATTTATAATCTAACAGTATTTTAAATAGAATCTCAGTATTGCCTTTCTAATCCAAAGATGCAGACCTTTCTCATCTGATAATAGCATTGAAAATGATTGAAGATCTTGGAAATGTTTGACTTAATATTGCTCAAAACCAACTTGTGTAATCAGTGTGTGCTCTGTGATCTAAAGTAACACTGCCATTTCAAACTTCTGCCTTCTATTCTGGCCCTTCCCAGTTGTGCCTGAATGACTTAACTCTGACAGAGACATGAAAGTGAGGCATACAATAAAATCTGCAAACACGGTTTCCTGGGGCATTACAGCTAAATAGGGCTATGAAGAGAAAATAATGACTGAGCTAATTATTGTCTGTATATAGAAATATGGCTGTAGATTAACATATTAGAAGCAATCATATTTCAGAGTTCCCTTTTATTCTTTTATTTATCTACCCACAGACCTGGAATAACAGATCAGGCAAGATCAGACAAGACGCACAGGTATAGAATAGGTGGTATCTGGCTCAACAGCTATAACTGTAAGAGGGATGTAGGAGTCCTAGTGGACAACCACTTAAATATGAGCTAGCAGTTTGCTGCAGCTGCCAAAAAAGCCAGTGGGGTCTTAGGCTGCATCAACAGAAGGATAGTATCGAGATCACGTGAAGTGTTAGTTCCACTTTTATACTGCTTTGGTAAGATCATATTTGGAATACCACGTCCAGATTTGGTCACCACAATACAAAAGATGTTGAGACTCTTGAAAGAATGCAGAGAATATTAGGGGGCTGGAGACTAAAATGGATGATGAATGGGTATGTCTAGAGAAGGACTAGTGATAACATGAGTATGGGTATGTCTAGAGAAGGACTAGTGATAACATGAGAGCAATCTTCTAATATTTGAGGCGTTATCACAGAGAAGAAGGGACCAACCTATTCTACCAAGTACCTGAGGGTGGGGCAAGAGATAACATAGAAACATATCAAAGAGAGCTCCAACCTAGAATTAAGGAGAAATTTCCTGACAGAACAATTAATCAGTGGAACAGCTGGCCTCCAGAAGTTGTAAGTGCTCCATCACTGGAGGTTTTTAAAATATTGGACGGCCATTTGTCTAGAATGGCATAAAGTCTCCTGTTTAAGCAAGAGATTGGACTAGAAAACCTCCACAGCCTAACTCTGTTATTCTGTAATTTGCATGTCATAATGTAGACTCAAATCTATAAAAACATATTTTCTGTTATCATCTATCAGATGCCATACTGTTCTCGGAGGCCAAACTATTAAGTCAGCAAATCCATTATTGGAACACATGATTTATTTTTGTTTCCTAACAACAAGTGTTTGGGTTAAAGAAAAAGTTTAGGGTGGGGTTAAATGTTTCTCCTTGTTCCAGAGTCATTTGTAGGATCATTAAGAAAAAAATGGGAAAGTAAACTTCCTATAGAATAATACAGTATGGTATAGGTTTACACAGTTCCATGTGATCAAAGCCCCAACTATTTTGCACGTGCATTGACATTGCAAGGATGTACAAAGAGGTGAAGCTTAAATCACTTTATGATGATTACTTGATTTTTTGACCCCCCGTTAAGACATCCTTCATATAACACATCATTAAACAATAGAATTCCTCTATCAGATGTAGAAATGATGGCCAACTTAAATAGTTTTCAAAAGTGGTTAGATAAAACCATGTACTGGTAGGCTAAACTTCAGCAACACAGCCATTTTGCTTTCCTGCCAGCTACTAGGACTACAAGCCAGAAGATGTTACTGCACTATTGTTTTCATAGGGTTCATACTCAGCTTCCTGGATATGAAAATGGTCAAACAAACTCTACTGTGTGAATTAGTATGAAAGTATTTTTAAGGTGAGCAGTCCACCCAGTGAATAACAAAGGGGGCACGACTGATTCATATAAATCAATAACTGAGAAATGTGAGATAGATTAGATTTGATTAGATGGACACACAGATAGATAGAAAGATAGTAGTTTGGGGGTATATCTGTGTGCATAGACACACATACATAAAAGCAGTAGGGTGAATTAGTTCTTGCAAGATGTAAATGTCATTTGCTAAATCTCACATCAGGAGGCCTCTTTATAATTCATCTCTGTGTCCATAACAGAAGTAGCAATGTGTAGCACTGGTGGATATTCCCCAGGCTCTCTGAAAATACAGCACCACTTATGAATGTGGGATTTATTAGCTGCTGTAAATAGCTTAGTTTGGATTTATAGAATTTGACTGTAGCTATTCATAGAAAGTTATTTTGTTCAACCAAGAGAGGTGTTAGGGTAAAATCAATCAGGGTACCAGAGATAGCAGCTGAGAATGACAAAGGCAACTTTTCTTTAGAGTCTGTTTCTTTGATCATTACCAGCATCACTGTCATTTCATGATCTTCTAGGCTCTGTTTTAGAGTCAGTCTATGCATTTCCATGAATCACAAGACAAAATTTCCCTAGATGGTGTCATTTCAGACTGCAAGCAGATATAGATTGTTCATACCTTTCTGAGGTAAGTTATTTCTTCTTTACTTTAATTTAGGCAGGAAAAATCAAATGCACAGGTATAGTATAGGTGGTACCTTTCTCAATAGTAGTAACTGTGAGAGGGATCTCAGAGTCCTAGTAGACAATCACTTCAATATGAGCCAGCAGTGTGCTGCAGCTGCCAAAAAAGCCAACACAGTGCTAGGCTGCATTAACAGAGGAATAGAATCAAGATCACGTGAAGTACTAATACTACTTTACAATGCCTTGGTAAGGCCACACCTGGAATACTGCATCCAGTTTTGGTCACCACGATGTAAAAAAGATGTCGAGACTCTAGAAAGAGTACAGAGAAGAGCAACAAAGATGATTGGGGGACTGGAGGCTAAAACATAGGGAACGGTTGCTGGAATTGGGTATGTGTAGTTTAACGAAGAGAAGGGTGAGGGGTGACATGATAGCAGTGTTCCAATATCTCAGGGGCTGCCACAAAGAAGAGAGAGTCAAGCTATTCTCCAAAGCACCTGAAGGCAGGACAAGAAGCAACGGATGGAAACTAATCAAGGACAGAAGCAACCTAGAACTAAGGAGAAACTTCCTGACAGTTAGAACAATTAACCAGTGGAACAACCTGCCTCCAGAAGTGGTGAATGCTCCAACACTGGAAGTTTTTAAGAAGAGACTGGACAGCCATTTGCCTGAAATGGTATAGGGTTTCCTGCCTGAGCAGGGGGTTGGACTAGATGACCTCCAAGGTCCCTTCCAACTTATTATTATTACTTTTAATGATGTGAGCACCTGAATTGGTTCCCTGCGTTCGACCCAAACCATCACCTGCCTTAGTAGACTAAATAATATTAGAAGATAGAATTTATGGAAAGATGTTGATGCAATCGACAGTAGCTCTATTCCTAATGTTTTTAATTTGCCTATACAGGGAAAAACAGACTACTGACAATCCATGCAGTATAAGTCGCTAGCAGTCTTCACCTCTGTCAGCAACCTGCTTGAAAATCCAGTCTTTCCCATTGGAGAAAGTGCAAAACAAACAAAACAGAGCCATATATATAAGTACTTCCAGCAGAATGCTTCTAACAGTAGCTCTTATCACCTTCATCTGCCCTGTATCTTGTATCATCAGGAAAGTATAAAATGCAAACGTCTATGGAGATTCTCGGTCATCCAGGTCTCAGGAAAGTATAGAATGCATGAAGCAATTTGGAAAAAAAGAGAGCTTTCTGATGGGAGTGGCCTTACTTGTGGTGGGGGTACTGCGGGCTGGATAGCCTCCCTTAGATTAGACCTGTGAGCTGGAGATTCTTCATCTTTGCCTTATATGACCATGCTGGGATAGATGAGGGAAAGCCTTTAAGCTCTCTGCTTGTGTATCTGAATATTATATAGATAGATTGTATAGCTGTAGATCTCCAACAAACATAAGCATACCTACCATATTCATCGAGCTTTAACTTTGTACTGAATTCTAACTTCACTGCAACAAAAGTGTAATTTTCCTCAACTTTGACTAAAAACTTCTTGCAGTGAAGTCTCCCTCAGGGAGGATTTGCCATCTGCCCCAGTCAGGATGGCCAGTAACTCTGGCAAGGAAAGAGGGTTGCTCCATTTCATCCTGTGGAAGCTCTATTATGGTAGGGATAGCTCAGACCTCCTGACTTACCAATACCCATAAAGATTCCCTGAAACATCTTGGGATACAAGGGTAGAAAATCAAGCTGATTATCCTGATTTCAAGTTTCAGATCATGTTTCCTCACATGTTGATCGATATGTGAGGTTCCACATCTTCTTGGGTGTTGAGGTTGGCCTCCTGAACACCAGGCAAACATTTTCCAAATCAACAAATCTAATTTTGCACGTAATCAAGCAAAAACTAGGATGGGTTGTTTTGTTCTAATTTAGACTGTATACTTACAGAGTCCATCTTCTTGGATGAAACATGTTTAGTGCCCTGAGGACAACTGAAAGCTGGCTGAGATAAAAAACTGTTACATAAGGATTAAAACCAAACTGATTAGTAGTGGCCTCATACCTCTGCCAGCTTGGCCTGTTCAAACAGGCTTCTTTTTTTAACCCCTGTACTCAGGAAAATTGGGCAATTTTTGCTAATATACAGTATACATATATATTTATAATTCTATATACATGCACACATAACCCATAATATTATATGGTTTACAATATTCATTACGGTTATTTGATATTAATATTACATCTTTAGCTTTGTGTTCAGGAAGAATGGGCTATTTTTGCACATATATATATATATATATATATATATATATATATATATATATATATATATGTAAGGTAAAGGTAAAGCTTCCCCCGCACATGCGTGCTAGTCGTTTCCAACTCTAGGGGCCGGTGCTCATCTTCGTTTCAAAGCCGAAAAGCCAGTGTTTGTCTGAGGACGTCTCCGTGGTCATGTGGCCGGCATGACTAGACGCCAAAGGCGCACGGAACGCTGTTACCTTCCCACCGTAGTGGTCCCTATTTTTCTACTTGCATTTTTACGTGCTTTCGAACTGCTAGGTTGGCAGAAGCTGGGATGAGTAACACGCGCTCACTCTGTTACACGGCACCCAGGATTTGGCCCGCCAAACTGCCGACCTTCTGATAGACAAGCTCAGCGTCCTAACCCACTGAGCATATATATATGTAGATCTTTGGTCATTTGGGTTTTTCCCCACGTAGAATTGGAGGTATCAGGGCGACGTTTCAACGAAATCTCATCCGTCATCCTCAGGCTGGTGGCTTCAGCTTCGTTCTTCTGGGAGAAGAACGAAGCTGAATATATATATATATATATATATATATATATATATATATATATATGGATCTTTGTTCATTTGGGTTTTTTCCCGCGTAGAATTGAAGGTGTAGGAGCAACGTTTCGACGGAATCCCATCCGTCATCATCAGGCTGGTGGCTTCAGCTTCCTTCTGGAAGGAATATATATGTTAAGTGTTTGTTAAGTATTTTAGAATACCTTGCTAGGCCCCAAACATGGGACAAATCTTATTTCCTGTTTCAGCCTAACCCAAGGCCATCCACAGGCTGTAATCACAACAGTGACAGCTCATATTTGTGTAAATTTTTGGGGGGGGATTGCTAACAAAGAATTTGTTAGCAAGCTCTATCTCACTTTGTTAGCTGAGAAGCAAGGGAGATATGTGTTAAATGCTTGTTAACTATTTATTTGTTTAAATTTTAGATTGCTAACAAAGAATTAAAGGGAGACTGATAGCTTGTGGCCTAGAGGTTAAAACAACTGCCTAATGTGCAATCAGCCCAGGTTCAAATCTCAGAAGGGTATGGCTGACTGATGAAAACAAATAAGTTTGAAATGCATATCAGTCTCCCTTTAATTCTTTGTTAGCAATCTAAAATTTACACAAATATGAGCTGTCACTGTTGTGACTACTGCCTGTGGATGGCCTTCGGTTAGGTCAAAACAGGAAATAAAGATTTGTCCCATGTTTGGGGCCTAGCAAGGTAATCTAAATAGTTAACAAGCATTTAACATATCTATATCTATATCTATATCTATATCTATATCTATATCTATATCTATATCTATATCTATATCTATATCTATATCTATCTATCTATCTATCTATCTATCTATCTATCTATCTATCTATCTATCTATCTATCTATCTATCTATCTATCTATCTATCTATCTATCTATCTATCTATATACAGTCATGCTCGAAATTGTTGGCACCCCAGAAATTTTTCCAGAAAATTAAGTATTTCTCACAGAAAAGTATTGCAGGAACACATGTTTTTCTATACACAGGTTTATTCCCTTTGTGTGTATTGGAACACAACAAAAAAGGGAGGAAAAAAGCAAATTGGACATAATGTCAAACAAAACTCCAAAAATGGGCCGGACAAAATTATTGGCACCCTTTCAAAATTGTGGGTAAATAAAATTGTTTCAAGCATGTGATGTTCCTTTAAACTCACCTGGGGCAAGTAACAGGTGTGGGCAATATAAAAATCACACCTGAAAGCAGATAAAAAGGAGAGAAGTTCACTTAGTCTTTGCATTGTGTGTTTGTGTGTGCCACACTAAGCATGGACAACAGAAAGAGAAGAAGAGAACTGTCTGAGGACTTGAGAACCAAAATTGTGGACAAATATCAACAATCTCAAGGTTACAAGTCCATCTCCAGAGATCTAGATTTGCCTTTGTCCACAGTGTGCAACATTATCAAGACGTTTGCAACCCATGGCACTGTAGCGAATCTCCCTGGTCGTGGACAGAAGAGAAAAATTGATGAAAGGTTGCAACGCAGGATAGTCCGGATGGTGGATAAGTAGGCCCAAACAAGTTCCCAAGGAATGCAAGCTGTCCTGCAGGCTCAGGGAGCATCAGTGTCAGCGCAAACTATCCGTCGACATTTAAATGAAATGAAACGCTATGACAGGAGACCCAGGAGGACCCCACTGCTGACACAGAGACATAAAAAAGCAAGATTAGAGTTTGCTAAAATGTACTTGAGTAAGCCAAAATCCTTCTGGGAAAACGTCTTGTGGACAGATGAGACCAAGATAGAGCTTTTTGGTAAAGCACATCATTCTACTGTTTACCGAAAACGAAATGAGGCCTACAAAGAAAAGAACACAGTACCTACAGTGAAATGTGGTGGAGGTTCAATGATGTTTTGGGGTTGTTTTGCTGCCTCTGGCACTGGGTGCCTTGAATGTGTGCAAGGGATCATGAAATCTGAGGATTACCAAAGGATTTTGGGTCACACTGTAGAGCCCAGTGTCAGAAAGCTGGGTTTGCGTCCGAGATCTTGGGTCTTCCAGCAGGACAATGACCCCAAACATACGTCAAAAAGCACCCAGAAATGGATGGCAAGAAAGCGCTGGAGAGTTCTGAAGTGGCCAGCAATGAGTCCAGATCTGAATCCCATTGAACACCTGTGGAGAGATCTTAAAATTGCTGTTGGGAAAAGGCATCCTTCCAATAAGAGAGATCTGGAGCAGTTTGCAAAGGAAGAGTGGTCCAAAATTCCGGGTGAGAGGTGTAAGAAGCTTATTGATGGTTATAGGAAGCGACTGATTTCAGTTATTTTTTCCAAAGGGTGTGCAACCAAATATTAAGTTAAGGGTGCCAATAATTTTGTCCGGCCCATTTTTTTAGTTTTGTTTGACATTATGTCCAATTTGCTTTTTTTCCTCCCTTTTTTTGTTGTGTTCCAATACACACAAAGGGAATAAACCTGTGTATAGCAAAGAGAGAGAGAGAGAGAGAGAGAGAGAGAGAGAGAGAGAGAGAGAGAGAGAATATATATATGTCATATACATGTTGTGTGCTTTTAAATTATTCATTATGTATATTTTTGCAAACAGGAAAGAAGTCTTTATATACCTGAATGAATATAATGTGAAGTCCCCAAGCAAATACATAGAGCAATTATCTCCCAGTCTGAGAAGTAGAAAGCAACTTGTAAGAATATAGTGGGGGGGCTTATGCACAATAGGTGCTGTGGGAGGACTCCTGCCCATTCACAGCAGAAATTTATTTACAGAACATCTGTGACCATCCCTTCTAAGCCTCCCTTCCTCTTGCAGGTTCCTTTATCTTGTATAGTATTGCTATGGCCTTTCCTGGGCAGCTGAGGTCAACTCAGAAGAAAGTACAGGTTTGCAACCACCTCCCGTTTTCCTCTTCTTTATTAATTTTTCTATCGCATATTCAGGGCACTTTGTGTGGCTTGTAAAGATTTTTTCCCCTAGAGATAATTGGAGGGAAATCAATATATAGGTACAGGTAGCCCTTAATGTACAACTAAAACTGAGCCCCAAAGTGAGACAGTTGTTAAGTGAGTTTTGCCTCATTTTATGATCTTTCTTGTCACAGTTGTTAAGTGAATCACCACAATTGCTAAGTTAGTAACGTGGTCATTAAGTGAATCTGGCTTCCCCATTGACTCTGCTTGTCAGAAGGTCACAAAAGGTGATCACATGATCCTGGAACACTGCAACCCTCATGAATATGAACCAGTTGCCAACTGTCCAAATTTTGATCACGTGATCATGGAGAGGCTGCAACGGTCATAAGTCTGAAAAACGGGCATAAGTCATTTTTTTCACTGCAGTTGTAACTGTAAAGGTCACCAAATGAATGGTTGTAAGTCGAGGACTACCTATACCACATTCAACCAGGAATGGCTTCAATTTCACAGGCTAGTAAACAGGGGAATTCAAACAGTGTATCTGCTAAATCAGAGCAAAACCTGGACTGGTAGATTCAAAGGCAGCCTAGTGTCAAAGTCTGCCTCATTAAGATAGTTTGGCTAGCATCATTCCTCTAGTCTGATAATTTTAGGGATCAGGGCCTGGAGGAGGAACTAGAGAAGATGTGGAAAGTCAAGGCCAAAGTGGTCCCAGCAGTGGTAGGAACACTTGGGGCTATCACTCCTAAGCCGGGGGAGTAGCTCCAGCAGATCCCAAGAGCGACATCAGAGCTCTCTGTCCAGAAGAGTGCAGTGCTGGGAACAGCTAAGATCCTGTGCTGAACCCAGTAACTCCCAGGCCTCTGCTAGACTAGAGAACCTAAGATTAAGGAAGACAAATACCACTCACAGGGGTGAGAAGGAAATTTATCTATCTCTGCCCACTAGGGTGCCGGAATTGGAAAGCCAAGCTAGAAAGTTAGGGGTTTGTTTTATAGCTAATGGGTCTTTTATAGCTAATGGAAATAAAAACACCAAATGGGACTTTTCAGACTTAGCCAATGGATAAACTCTTTCTGCTCTGATGAATAATTATAGCCTGGGCAGGAGTCCCACTGAACTGGCTAAATGTGGACTATGCTTTAATGTTCTATCCTAGCATAATCCTAGCAGATTATATATAACCATATGTTATGTAATTGTTTATGTATAGAAGATGGCTGGGTGATTTGGGAAGTTACTCTTTCTCTCCCTCTCTCTCAGTGATAGACTGGGAAATAAAAAAAACATCCATCTACCAATCCACACTGGATCATCATAGTAGGTTTTGACATATAATCTTCATTGAAGAGGTCTTTTTCATTGATCTGGCTGAAGCTGGATAGATGACAGAGTCATCTCTCTCTCTCTCTCTCTCTCTCTCTCTCTCTCTCTCTCTCTCTCTCTCTCTCTCTCTCTCTCTCTCTCTCTCTCTCTCTCTCTCACACACACACACACACACACACACACACACACACACACACACAGACAATATGAAAATTTGGTCAATAATAAACTCTGCTGAGTTCTATAAAACTTTTAATGAATACCTCTTTACAGAACTGAAATTATCATCTTCCATAATTTTTTTGCCTAGCAAGGAAGCATTATAGTTGTGCAATAAAAAAATTTGAGAACAAATTGAAAATAGACAGTGAAAAAAAATTGAAGAGAGTGGAGAAAGGCAGATCCAGACAAAGCTATAACATTGTTTATAAATGCAAGAGGGATTCTGACAAGTAGCGTAAATGAATGGAAAGGATTTCTCTAACTGCCCAGACTTTAAGGAATGTCTCAGATTTTCAAGTCAATATTTGTTTTAGAGTAATACCACCCCATGGGCCTCATTGTGCTACACCCTAAGCAAACACCCCACAAGAAGTAGCTCCTGTGAGATACTCTCATAAACTGGAGTTGCTTAATATGTAATATGATGCCCACTGCAACCAGCTAGTGTACTTCCAGTCCCCAGTTCTGGAATCTGGGCGATAGTCTTTCTCAGTCTAGGTTAAAATGCACCTAAGATTAGTTTAGATGCCTTTGACTATTTGCAGATCTCTGTGGGTGTGAACATAGTCATGTCTATTTTAAAACTCTGTTAGTACCCAAAGTTGGCAAGATCAGTAGCAATAAGGGGCAATAAGCTGACTTTGTAATAATGCCGCTTGGGGGTGTGTGTGAAAGCCCTAACAAGCAGGCATATACATAGAATGAAGGCTACTGCTAAGCTTGTAAGCCGCCCTGAGTCTTCGGAGAAGGGCGGGATATAAATGGAATAAAAATAAATAAAATAAATAAATAATCCAAACAAACAAGTCTCATGACTCAGTAAGTGTTTATTTTCGGATCAATAATTGAATATAGAAATCTGTCAATCATTTAGTATCTGCTTCCTATCATTCAAGGTGGCAAATAGCTGAGTGGCCTCGCTACTAATCAGATTCTTTTGAGTCCAAACCTGAACCAGCATTCTGTCCCATCTTCACAAAAAGAAAATAAATGGTTAGCATGTTCCGGTTCCTATATTTGATCTCTCTACATAGAATTTCATGACAGCCACTTTCGTATAGTGATTAAGGCATTGGACTAGAAATTGTAAGTCAGTGATTTCTAGTCCCGCCTTAGACGCAAACCCAGCTGAGTGATCTTGGGCCAGGCCCTCTTTCTCAACTATAGGAAGAGGGCAATAGCAAGCCACTTTGCAAAATCTCGCTAAGAAAACCACAGGAACTTGACCGAGCAATTGCAAGGAATCAACAATGACTCAAAATAACCACTACCACTATCAGAATAGATTCTCGTACTTAGATTAATGCAACACACTTGATTTGAACTCGCTGCTGAAAATGTCTTGGAAGCTGCAATCACAATTGCAACACTTTGGCGTTTAGGAGAAAGTTTGGTAGTGTTACCCCTCTTGTGCCATCCGAGGCCAAATAGAAAGCCAAGCCAAGAATATTTGAAAAACTTTATTGCCATGTCATAAACTTATGGTAATAATTTGAAATTAGGTGCTAATTAGCCAGAAAGTACTTGAGACTTGGCAAATTGAAAAGCTTGACAATGTGGCTTTTATGTCATGAATTGAAGCAGGTTGCTAGCAGGATGAAGTAAGAGCCATAACAGTTGTGTGTAAGGATCCAAGATTTGAATTCCACAAGCTGGTCCAAGTATCAAGTCTTGAGTCTGAATGCAAGGCCAGGAACAAGAGTGACAGGGCCAAACATCTGGAGTTGGAGAGTTGGGGCTAGAGATTGCACTTATATAGGCCAAGGTTGTGACCTGGATTGATTAGGGCTATAGCTGTTCTCTCCTCTGAAGAAGATGAAGGGTTCTGTAACTGGAACAAAAAGAAATTGTTTAGCCTAACTATTGCTATCTTGCTTTTATAATCAGCGTTTGCGTCAGGGACAAATTTCATGCAAGTGAGGGAATTCATGTACATGGATGGGATGTACTGAAGGAGGGAATAAGGGAGTGTACAGGAATGATTGATGTCTTCTTTACGATGTAATGGCTCTGTTGTCTGCTTTTCATTGGTTAACAAAGTTTATAAAGCAATGCTACTAACTTTCTAAGGTGTGGCACTTCTGGACGTAACCCTGCCAGTGTTCCAGATTGTCTGCCACTCAGCCATCTTATTTGATCAAATAAAGAGCTGTCTAAGAAGCCTCCACTTGGGTTATCTGATTAGATTGCTATGGTATCTCAAGTTCAAGTAAGGGCCAGTGACCTTACAAAGACATGCTGATTGCCATCGCTGAACCCTTGGTAGCTGTGACCACTGCTTGGATTAATCACCCTGCCAGAATTTGGCCCCTCATTATCAGAATGGAGTTTTGTCTCACATCCATTGCCTGTTGAAATTGCTGTAACTGTCTTATTGCCTGCTGGCTCTTCAGTCTGAGGTCTGCCTCTTCAGCCTCTTACTGAAGCATTCAAATGACGTACACTTCTTTGACTGCCTTATCTTCTGGGTTTATTCAAGGTGTTGGTTATCACCAATAAAGCTTCACCTGTCTTTGTGCCTGATATTTATCATTTGTTCCAACCCAGTTCCAGCTTGGCCGATATGTGCATCCTGATAAGTATTGTTGACAATTCCTATCTTCATGGCTTGAAAAAATTTTTGATTCCCCATGTTATGGAGCACTTTGCTTGCTGAGGTCCAAGTCTTCTTATATTTCTCACTTTTTAAATAAGGGTTTAAAAACAACATTGTTCATCTTTTGGTAGATGGTTCATTGATACCTTTATCCTTTATATTTTGCATGTTTGTGTATTATCCCGAGTCCTTCAAAGTGAGCCGGTATATTGGTACAGAGACACAAATAAATGTACTTGTGAACATGGATCTGGTTTTTCGGTAGTGGAGAAAGCAAACCTAGCAAAGAAAACGGAGATTTCACCCTTTTCCTTCCTGCTCTTTGACATGACTAGAGTCAAATCCAGTTTATCTCTTTGTCTAATGCTAACAAACCGAAAATGACTCTTTCCCTGCCCCTAGATAAAGCCTCCTGAAATCCCATCTAAACCAAAGAATAGAAGTCTCCTTGCCAGTTCACAGTACAGCTCGGCAGCAGCTCTTACAAGAAAGAGAAACCCCAACATTTATTTATATTGCAATAATAAATTGAGCGCCTGCTTTATGAGAAAGAAGGATTCTGAACAACAGTTGTTGCAACAAACATGGTTCTTCTCCTCAGTGTTGTGTTCCTTCTTCAGACTGAATTCACATCATTTTTAGGCTAAATAATTTGGAGGCAACTTCCAGAAAACTGCACCACAGGAGATAGATTAAGAATAAAAACAAATTTAGGAAAACTTTCAAAATCTTCCTACACATTATGCAGTAAACTTTGGCTGTTTTTCATACTCCTGCAATTTCTGTTGCCAGCATATCAGTATAGTCTGCATTTTCTAGTACATTATTATGGATTACCATTACTAGGATGTACTAGGTTGAAGAGGTTGAAGAAGACAAAACACACCTGCCATTGAGAGTACAGATAATACAAGCCATTGATACCTTGCAATTTCTGGAGTGATATTCAGTGAACTGAAATGATATTCAGTATTTTATCTAGCAAGGAAAAAATAGCATGGGCACAAGAACAGGTCAAGCCCCCTTCCCATGAAATTCTGGATTCAGAGGGGTGGGTGGGTGAGAAATCACTCCAGCAGTGGGAATGCATCATCATGTAGAAAATCCTAAATCAGGAGAGTAAAAAACAGCTGCCTTGTGTGATTCAGGGAAATAAATTAGACCATATTTAGGAAAATCACTGCTTTAATAAAATATTTCTTATTCTATAGGTTTAGTATCTTTTTTTACATTTTAATGGGTAGTGTGAAATAGGATTCAAAAAGAGGTCATTGCTTATGAGTAGTCAGGGGAGATAAATTTAAACAAATTTCAAAAAGTGCAACATAATACAGAGGAAGTACAATGCAAATATTGCTAAGTACTGTATAGTTTCAATTATTAATATCTGTAGGTTTTTTCATATTGCTACCATAACTTTGTTCTTTTCCTGGTAAGGATCTATACCAGTGAGTTGAGGTAACTCTCCAAAATACAAATTTAGGCCCTTGACCTGTTTTAGAACATGACCAGGAAGAGGAACCCACTAAACCAGGGGGTAGGCAACCTTGGCTCTTTTATGACTCATGGACTTCAACTCCCAGAATTCCTGAGCCAGCATAAAAGGTAAAGGTAAAGGTTCCCCCGCACATGTGTGCTAGTCGTTTCCAACTCTAGGGGCCGGTGCTCATCTCCGTTTCAAAGCCGAAGAGCCAGCGCTTGTCCGAGGACGTCTCCGTGGTCATGTGGCCGGCATGACTAGACGCCAAAGGCGCACGGAACGCTGTTACCTTCCCACTGTAGTGGTCCCTATTTTTCTACTTGCATTTTTACGTGCTTTCGAACTGCTAGGTTGGCAGAAGCTGGGACGAGTAACAGGCGCTCACTCTAGTGCATAGCTGGCACTAAACAGAGCAGGATATGCTAGAAAGTCTATTAGCATAAATGCTACAGGTTCTTTTTGAGCGAAGATCTTTTTAAATTTCAATCAATTAATGTACAAAGATGTAATTTATGACTCTTTGTTCCTCTTCACCTGCTTGATTTTTTTTAAAAAAATCAATAAGAAATCAATCTCTTCCTGTCATCCATCCTTATGGAATATAATAATCACAGGTGTTTCTTTCTCATTTCCTTGGTATTCCATCCATTTTCTAATGAATTTCACAACCTGATTTTTCCTGAAAACTTTCACTAGTCAGTGTTTTTTTAAAATTTCTTACTCAGTTTCACAATAGCAATCTTCCTGGTTTGATATCGACAGCTTGTGCAAGGAAAGTATATATTCTCCTATCCAGTGCTTGTTTTGTAAAAGAAAAAGGTGCCGGAACTCACACGTCATACAACCTGACTTGCCTAACCTACAAGGTTCCATCCAAAAAAGGTGCCGGAACTCCGTTCTGAGCGTTCTATGAGAAAAAAAAGCCCTGCTCCTATCATTGTTCCCCAAATATAACTGATAGTATTATAGCTTTGAAACAACAGAGTGTGAAAACCGTGGTGGTACAACAGATCAGTTACAAATGGAGTTGGGAGAAATTGATTGTTGAAGTGCAGCAATATCAGAAGAACATATTGCTGTGACCTCTTGAAGAAAAGGCAGAACGTAAATCTAACAAATATATTTGGAATATGAACAGTGTGTTCCAGAAATAAAACAGCCATTTGCGTTGTCAAATGCACAGTCTGCTCTGTTCCCAGTTAACTTTGAACCTTCCTATAATTACTACCCTGAACATATATTTGTCTTGTTTTTTCTTGTTTATTTGAAAGTATGGTAGAGCAAACTAAAATACTTTTTCTCCCTTCAGTAACACTTTGAAGTGTTTCCTCTACTGATTTTTCCTTTGCCACACTGTAGTTCCCAGCTACTGAGGCACAAGTAAGCTCTTGCTTAAGATCTATTTTAATCTAAGCTAAAGAAGGTATACAAGCACCCTTATTAGTGAACAAGATTTAAATCATTTTAGTCAAGAGGTACCTATTTTCATTGTCTTTATAAATAAGTGGAGTTGTGGTGGGGAGGGGAATGATGCAAAATAATAACATAGTTCATGATGCAAACTTTGGCCTTGTGTTGTAACAACTTACAGTATGCAAATAAATTAGGAGCAGAGCTTGCATCATAACATCGTGACATGTAATTTTGGCAAGTTCGTGACTAGCTATGAATGCCTCTGCCTATAAAAAAACTTGCCTAGCTTGATTTTTCCAGTATTAAGCAGAGTGCTTCAATAATTTTGTTCTCCACATCTCCATCCTCAGGATTCTCTCTCTCTCTCTCCCCCTCCCTTCCTCCCTCTTCAGGTTTTGTGAAATATGTCCTTGCTATCTTTTCATCATTACAGTTTGCAGGGTTTTTAAAAATCACATCAGTAAGAATGGTCCTTTTACAGCAGGATGGGCTTCTTTTCATTGTTCTTTGATTTTGCTCTTGCAAAATTATGAAACATATACAACATAAATGTACTGAAAACATGGATGGAGCATATTAACCGTTTATCAATGCATGTACATCTGTGAGCAGCAGAATGCAAGTTCATGTATTGGCCAGCTGAAAGGAGAACTGATTGGCTGCTTGGTTTTAGCATCTGGAGGTTAGCAGGACTAGAAACATCAGGGAGATGGCTACATACTGATTGTATAGGATTGGTGTACACCTTACAATTAATTGCACCTTCAATTAAAGTATCTGAGACAGACTTATTCAGGTGTTACATCTTCTATTGGGAAGCAGACAAAGAGTTTCTTTGAAAATCCTGATCCAAAGATTTGCCCAAAAACAAAGAACAAAACCCAACATGGATGGAGTATATATAATTCTTAGGAGTCAAGATAAATTCAAAGGTAATTTTATTTTGTTTTTCAAAAATTTCTACTGATGTTAGGTCTGGGAAGCACAGTCTACAATTAATGTAATTCTAATTACTAGAAGACTGGTTAGCAGATAGGCACACTGCTGCTTGATTCCAGCAATAACTACACCTTTAATTTCTAAATTATTTTTTTTCAGAGACAATAATCCCTTCTCACAAATACAGATTTTAAAATAAATGAAATGGGAGTTAAAAAACCAAAGTTCAGGAACAAATATTTCTTACAAACAAAAGTAGAAAAAAAGAAATTGTGTGTTTTTGTCCTGCAGTTCAACTTAGAATGGCTTACAGATGAGCTCTTTTTAAAAAGTTATTTCATGTACTTTCTGTAACTGCCCTCTTCTGGACAACCATGGTGATGGACCCCGAGTTATATATTTTTACAGGGAAACTAGACAAATTTGTAGAGGATTTAGCTATTGGCATCTACTACTGTAGTTTTGATGATTATTTATTAAACTGATGTGAAACATATCTGATCAGATTTAAATTAATTCAATTTAGAAAATAGTGTTGATTTAATCCAAATGTTGGCTTCAATGAACCAGATCAGTTCAGTTAATATGACTGATGTGATTAGAAAAATTGGGGGGTTGCAGATATGCAAATTTGTCAAATAGATTGAGAAATTGGTTTGGAAAACTGATTTTAAGAGAAACAGTTTAGCAACTCAGTCACTGATAGCACCTTGGTTATAGGATGGACTGAGAAATTTAAAAGAATCTTAAGAGGCAATGATAAATTACTTGGGTACTGTTGCCAAGAAAACTGCATGGATATTTGCATGAAATTATTAGGAACCAAACTCAATGTAAACTTTACTTGAATAACAAGAAGCACACCAGAAAAACAGTTGTAAGGCTGCCACAGTAGAAAAAGAGGTATCACCCTCTTGCCCTTATTTATGAATTTCCTTAATTTATTTGGTTAGTCAGAGAAGGACACCGTATGTTGGATTAAATAGACCTTTGTTCTAATTCTGCAGGGTTTTTTAAAATAAGTTTCTAAATCCTACAGTAATACTTAATAGCAGGAAAGACTCAGAATACAGTTGAATAAACTTTTTTCAAAAATGCAGCAAGATTGCCACCTTGTGGTTAATTTCAGTAACTTACAATCCTGACAAGGTCTCTCTTATTTACTTAGGAGTAACTACAACTAAACACCATTTCTTTCTTAATAAGGCACGCAGTCTGGAAAATATTTTAAGGAGTTTTTCTAGACAAAAATATTTCAGACAGTTTTTCCCCCTTGTCTCTTTTGAGTCCTCTTAAGACTAAGGTACTATCTGCCCAAATACTGAACCAATTGTGAATGCCTCATGGTTTGAGATGTAGCATTTCAGTGTAGCACTTATTATAAGCAGACTTCGAGGTTTTAGTAAAGGCAAACACTTTTTCTTTAGACATGAGAATGGATTCTTTAAACATATTTCAAATGAATTTATTAAATAATAAAACACTGTCAAACCGTGCCTGTAGCACTGAAGATGCTAATCTAACTGCCATTTCACTTTGAGGTACAATAAACCTTGCCTGTCCTCAAAATCCACTATTTTTGTAGTTTGGGATTATTTTCCTCAATGAACCAATAAACAGCTATAGTGTTTTGAACACCTTTGTTCAACTGGGTTTTTTTCTAAATTAATTTTAGGACTTGGGCGAAGAACAGTTCACGTTCTGAGTCATATTTACGCAGAAATATTGGAAATTCAAAAGGGGTTAGAAAACAAACACCACTAAGATGGGTAAGATCTGGTTCTACACAGAACTATGACGAGGGTATATTCAGAATAAATATGGGACTAAAAAGTTTCATTTAGCATTTGAATAAGTAGTGGATATATATGATGTATAATTAGTTAATAGTTATTTTATTAATAATTTGACGATGGAGAGTTGAAGTGCGACAGAACTTAATGTTTTATTGTTGTTAGCATATTTTAGATTATGTTTGTTTGTATTTTTATACCCTGTATTCAGCTCTGGGAAGTCGGGGAGGGGGGAGGGGAGGGTAGGGAGGGGTTGGGGAGAGGGGAGGGGGAGGAGGGGGGGCTTTTTTGGTATTTAAAAATGTATTGTAAAACTTTTCAATAAAAAAAAGAACTATGACGAGGGAAAGAAAAACCCTGAAGAAAGCAGCGCCAAACTACAGGGAGGACTCCACGAAAGAAAAAAAAAACCAGGTACGCTGCCCAACACAAGAGTTCGCTCGCGCCCAACTTCTCAGCCAGCAAACACCCGACGGTCTAGGGAAAACGTTCCGCTCGTCTTCCGACATCTCACTGCCTTTACGTCACTTCCCTCCCCGCCGTCCCATGATTGGCTCCACGAAGCCGGATGCGAGGGCGGGCAATCCCTCCCCGTTGCCGCAGTGACAGGACCCGAGCGCTCTTCGAGCGGGGAAATGGCGGCGGCCTCGTCGTCGTCGCGTCGCTCGCAGCCGCATCATCATCACCATCACCCCCCTCACCCTCCAAGCCATCACTCCGTCCAGGCGCCCGTATCTCCGCCTCGCAGCCCCAGCCTTTCTCCCACCGGAGCTTCCCCTCAGCAGCGGCCCACTCTGGCCGGAGTCGAGGGCGAGGCCCCCCCTGCCAGCGGCGGCCGGGAAGGGACGGCGGTAGCGGAGAGGCCTTTTTCTCCAGAGAGCGCCGGCGAAAGCTCTGGGCCTCTTCCGCCGCCAGGCTCCGGGGCTAGCAGCGCCGCCGGCAGCAGCGGCAGCAGCAACAGCAGCTCCGGCTCTTCGTCGTCCTCGTCTTCCTCTGCTGCCTCCAGCCCGGCTGCCCCTGACAGCCCCGACCCGCCCGCTCCGCCGTTGCAGCCGCTCCCTCCGTCCGTGGGAAGCGGCGCTTTTCGGGAGCTGCTCGAGGCCTGCCGCAATGGGGACGTGACCCGGGTCAGGCGCCTGGTGGATGCTACCAACGTCAACGCCAAAGACATGGCCGGGCGGAAATCCACCCCTTTGCACTTCGCGGCAGGTGAGAGTCCTGGGGGGGAGGGGGCCGCGCCTCAAAAGTAGTACCGGGTCCGCCGTTTGGTGGGATACTTTGCCACTGCTGACCCTTCCGCTGAGGTGAAGAAATGGTTACTCACAGGTATATATGTGAGTATATATGAGTATATATGTGAGTATATATATGGCCTGATGGGTTTGGGTTTTAACATTACTTTAACTAACCTACAACATTGGGCACAATCATCTAACTTTAAATCTTGTATCCTGTATTCTTATTTTTAGTGCCCTGTACACCGCCCTGAGTCCTTCAGGAGAAGGGCGGTATATAAATCAAATAAATAAATAAATAAATAAAATAAATATATATGAGGACCCAGATTGTTGGGGGCAATTAAGCTGACTTTGTAATAATGCCGCTTGGGGTGTGTGTGTGAAAGCCCTAATAAGCAGGCATATACATAGAATGAAGGCTACTGCTAAGCTTGTAAGCCGCCCTGAGTCTTGGGAGAAGGGTGGGATATAAATGGAATAAAAATAAAAATAAATAAAATTTGTGGCCCCGACTCCCGCTCGACACAAGAAAGGGGATGGTAGTAATCCATAATGGGCTTCAGGCTTTCCCCTCTCCTGCATGGAAGCAAGGAAGACCCTGGCGCACAAGGCGGCAAAATTACTAGGTTCCCTCTGTAGGAACATCCTCTGCTCTGTCTGAGCTGTAGGATAAAGGAGGGTTTGCCCTGCTCAGGCTGGCTCTTGTACTGCCCGGTGAAGAATGTGGTTGAGTTCATGTCAGGAGGTTGTGCCTGCCTTCTTCGGCTTACCTTTTCATTCTTTCTGGGGGCTCAGGAAAGAGAAATCAGGGAAGGGGTAAAAGAATGTATCCGTTCCTTGAAGGAGCAAATGCAGCGCCTGTCATTTCTTTCTTAGCAACACAGTGGGAAAGATGATGTTGTTAGATTTAGAGCAAAGTAGGGTTGGCGCATTGTATTGAGCCGTAAAATGGTTGATTGGTTAGATTTTGGCTTAGACTACGATGTGAATCCAGCCATTGTGTTAATATGGCAAAAGAACCAAGTAAAATAGGAGAGTTTGGCCCAGAAAGGCTGCCTAGAGAATGCTCATTCTGTATAGGATCACTTGATGAGGAAATTTATAGTTCCTAATGATGAGAATAAGGAGTTCTTGGAAAAGGATTCTCTCTGTTTAACTTGGAATCATTCCTGGAGAGGTGAACAGTCCTTTTATCCCTTACTACTGCATTCATTTAAAGAATAAAGGATGTTGAGCATCTTAGGATCTTAATCCCGGTTTAGTGATAGCTGTTTCTAAGGCTCACTCTTTACATTGTGTTTTTCAGCCTATGGCTTTCATAACATGTACAGTAATGTGAATGTATAATTAAGCAGAAGATGCATTGTCAGAAATTTTTATAAGGTATCTCAATGAAGGCTGTGTGGTGTAGAGTTTCATGAATTAGAGTTGCTAAAATCTATTGCATATAACACGGGTTGGCAACCCACGGCTCCGGAGCCGCATGCGACTCTTTGAGCCATCTCCTGCGGCACCCAGTCGCCCGGTGCGCGCGCACCTCTCCGAACGGGAGGAGGTGCGCGCGCACCACTCCAAAGGTTTGGAGAGCTGCGCGCGCACCTCTCGGAATGGGCAGCGGCAGTACCCATTTGGAGACCTGCTGGTGCTGGTTTCTAAACCGGCACCAGCAGGTCTCCAAATGGGTGTTCGGGCGGAGGTGTGCGCGCACCTCTGCCCGAACACCCGTTTGGAGACCTGCTGGTGCTGCACCAGCAGGTCTCCAAACGGGTGTTCGGGCGGCAGTTTGGAGGTCCCGGGGGTGGCTCCGGTGGCGCCCGGGCTGAAGGTGGCACCGCAACCCAGCGCCCGTCACCACGGAGACCCGTCGCCGCTGGCTTGCAGGTGCGTCCACATAAAAAAAGTGGAACCGTGCATGTGTATCCATGCACGCGCATGCGCAAAAAACAGAATGTTTTGCGCATGCGCAAAACATTTTGTTTTATGCGCATGCACGTGCGTGGATACATGTGCGCGGCTCCCACTTTTTTATGTGTGATGGAACCGGTTCCCAGTGGCTCTTTTGCTTTTTCAGGTTGCCGACCCCTGGCATATAAAAATATCCCTTTGAGTGGTCTCTGTAGTATGAAGTAACAGAGAAATAAATTTGTTTGCAATTTCATATTCCAAGAAAAAAATGGCAAAAATAGTGGGAAAGCATAAAGAACTTGAAAGTGTGCTTCTTGGAATAATTTTACTTAAACATTTATGGAATTGAATGGTTGATTGGAGGAGCAAGCTCAGAGACTGGTTGATTACATAACTAGTATTTTTAGTTTTGTTATTTAAAATGTGAGGAACAATAATGGACAGAAATAATGGCTTTCTCCTTTCAGAAGCACTGTTTATAATTACAGCAAATGTTTTAAAAGTTTCCATAAGAGGGATTCAAAGGATAAATCACATGGTTAAATCAGTTTAATAGACTTTTCCCCCAAAACTTCTATTTCCAGTATTCTCTTGGGAAGGCATGTTGGTCAGTATGAAACAGATATAGTTATTTCCACAACCACATTTGGTACATAGCTGAAAAAAACCCGCCCACTTCTTTCTCAGTATGGACCAAAAATATGAAAAACAGATGTTTAAGTTTGAAAGCAGACGATCCAAAACCAGCTGTTCTCCCTTTACTGGTAAAACTCCCCATTTATTTATTTTTAATTGAGGTTTCCTGAGATCCATAAGATAAAATGAGGTACAGATATTTCAAATTATTCCTATTATCTCCCTTCCTTCCTGTTATCCTAAATATTTCTGATTATTATTTTTTATTATTTTTATTTATTTTAATTCCATTTATATCCCGCCCTTCTCTAGACCCGTACCAATTGGGTTTCAGGCCCGGGCACAGCACGGAGACGGCATTGGTCGCGCTGGTGAATGATCTCTGGAGGGCTCGGGACAGGGGTCATTCCTCTGTTCTAGTCCTATTGGACCTCTCAGCGGCTTTCGATACCATCGACCATGGTATCCTGCTGCGGCGTCTCAGGGGATTGGGAGTGGGAGGCACGGTTTTACAGTGGTTCTCCTCCTATCTCCAGGGACGCTCACAGTCGGTGTTGACAGGAGGGCAGAGGTCGACCGCGAGGTCTCTCGTTTGTGGAGTTCCTCAGGGGTCGGTCCTCTCGCCTCTCCTGTTCAACATCTATATGAAACCGCTGGGTGAGATCATTCGTGGCTTTGGAGTTGGGTATCATCAGTACGCTGATGATACCCAGCTTTTTCTTTCTACCCCAAACCACCCCAGTGATGCCCTCAACGTGATGTCCCGTTGCCTGGAGGCGGTTCGGGTCTGGATGGGGAGGAACAGACTTCAACTCAACCCCGACAAGACCGAGTGGCTTTGCATACCTTCATCCCGGGTCTATTCGGATATTCCATCTCTCTCTATGGGGGGTGAATTATTACCCCCCGTAGATAGGGCTCGCAACTTGGGAGTCCTCCTAGATTCGCGGCTTACCTTGGAAGATCACATGGTGGCCGTGACTAGGGGGGCTTTCGCCCAGGTTCGCCTGGTGCGCCAGTTGCGGCCCTATCTAAGCCGGGATGATTTATGCACGGTCACTCACGCGCTCGTGACCTCTCGTCTAGACTACTGCAACGCCCTCTACATGGGGCTTCCCTTGAGGACCACCCGGAGGCTCCAACTGGTACAGAATGCAGCCGCGAGAGTTGTGTTGGGAGTTTCCCGATACTCCCACGTGACACCTCTGCTCCGTGAGCTGCATTGGTTACCAGTTGTCTTCCGGGTGAGATTCAAGGTGCTAGTAATGGTGTTCAAAGCCCTCCATGGCATGGGGCCGGAGTACCTCAGGGAACATCTGCTGCCGGCATCAAGCTCCCTGCGCCCTGTGCGTTCCCACAGAGAGGGCCTCCTCAGGGTGCCACCGGTCAGAGAATGCCGTCTGGTGGCCCCCAGGGGGAGATCCTTCTCTGTGGGCGCCCCGGAGCTATGGAACCAGTTACCGGTTGAGCTCCGGACGGCGCCCGATCTGCGCTCCTTTCGCCGCGATCTGAAAACATACTTGTTCGAGCAAGCCGGCCTGGCCTGAGGGGGGATTGGTGGGGTTTTTTATCATTCTTATTGGGGTTTTTACTATGTATCAATTGTATTTTAATCGGGCATGCATTTAATTATTTTTTAATTTTTGTAAATTTCTGTGTTTTATTCTTGCCCTGTACACCGCCCTGAGTCCTTCGGGAGAAGGGCGGTATAGAAATGATAATAAATTAAATTAAATTAAATTCTCTGAAGACTCAGGGCGGCTTACAAGCTTAGCATTTTAAAGTAATAGAAAAACCTTGTGGAGTTTCTAGTATTTATTCCAGTAATGCAGTGTAATTTGCCCATCAATAGATATGTTATCCTGAATATATAGGTGTGCATACATACATTAAAAGAAAAAGTTTGACGTAGTGATGAATGCATCAGGATAAAATTGGGAGATTGAATTCTAGTCCTGCTTTAGGCACAAAGCCAGCTGGGTGATCTTGGGAAAATCACTTTCCTCCAACCCTAGGAAGGCAGCAATGGCAGACCACTTCCAAAACATCTTTCTGAGAAAATTGCAGGGACTTACTTGTCCAGGCAGTCATTAGGAGTCAAAAACTGACTTGGAAGGCATAAATACATCATAAATACATTGGAGATGATGCATCTTTGTATGTAATATTGATTAGGTCTCACCTGCAATAATCTATGTGAAATTCCACCCACTCTGCGGCATATAGTTATAGGTTCAGTAATAGGGCATTGATGTGCGAATTGTTTTCTGAAACTAGTCAGGGGTCCTATTTTATTAAAAGTTACTTTAGAGCAAGCATGTCAAACTGCCGGCGCATGGGCCAGATGCGTCACGCCGAAACCGCATCCACCCCATTGTCAGCAGTGGGGAAAGTCACGATACATCACGTGACATTGCGAGTTTGACATGCCTGCTTTAGAGGAATAAATAATATTAGTTTCAGGACCGACATGACTTAGGTTGAATTCAAAATACCAAGCAGTGAAGTGGTGTTTTTGACTTTGACGTTTGAAATAGTGTGAAACGCAGTTTGTGTTAGGATTACACTGTAATTCTAACTCATGATATCAGAACCTTTAATCCACAGAGATGTAGGAATAAGTAGCTGAGGGAATAAAATAAACCGGAAATTGGTCAAGGAAACAATCTTTTTTTAAAATTATTTTAATTTACATGAGCTATTAGTAGAAAACCCAAACATTCATGAAGCACAGAAAATGTAACTTTCACTATTCAAAACAAATGAAATTTTTTACTCCAATTCCAAATTTCTGTTCATTTTTATATGTATACTTCATAGTACACTTTTATTTGTTTCTGAATCAGAATTATACACACACACACACAAATATATTTCCAGTTTTTCCAAATAATCCATTTTGCTACTTGCCATAGTCTTAAGCCGCATACGATCCAACCACTTCTAATTGATCAACTGTCAAGAATGTCCGCTGTGACAACATTTTTCAAAGTTGCTTTAATATTTCAGTAAAATGGGTCTCTTATTGGACACTTAAATGTACACAAAAATTTCTTTTATTTCAGTTTATACTTGTCTTCCTACTAATAAGATATTCATAGCAATTAACAGCTACAGCCAAACAGCTAAAATTTAACTAAAATAAAAAATATATATATTCTGCTCAAAGAATTTGGTAGTTAAAAGTTTTACACTCCTTCCTTGAAAATGGAGAGTGAGAAGGAAGCTACTACCCCATGGAAGTTTTTTTTTATCAGGGAGCCTGAAAGAAACTCCAAATCCAAGGAAGTGGATTATTACCGGTATTATTTTTTTGAAATTATAAGGTATTAAGAATACTGTGTTTTTATGCACCTGATGAAAATATTTTAAATTCCATCTAAAAAGTATAAATGATTTATTTATCTGTTGTACATAGTACACATATAATATCTAGCTGGACCTCAGGATGCATAATTCAGCAAAATAGAGCTATACTCTTTGCAGTGTATTAGCAGCAATTATATATGCAGTGAAATTTATTTTAGAGAGTTACACTCCCACATGCCATATGCAGTGATAATATTTATGCATGCCATATTGCATTAATTCAACTTCTTTTTACTAGGTTTTGGAAGAAAGGATGTGGTGGAACACTTGTTACAGACAGGAGCTAATGTCCATGCTCGCGATGATGGTGGACTGATACCTCTTCACAATGCCTGTTCCTTTGGTCACGCTGAGGTAGTTAGCCTCTTGCTGTGTCAAGGAGCAGAACCAAATGCCAGAGACAACTGGAACTATACCCCTCTGCATGAAGCTGCAATCAAAGGCAAGATAGATGTGTGTATCGGTAAGTGCATCTTTCTTCAAAACACCTTAACTTCTTTAACGTTAAAAAATTGTAAGTATCAAAGCCAAAGCACATTTAGAAGATCCATTGAGCAGTCTGTACAAATCTTCTAACTGCATTTTATAGTTCATAATCCACAGTTCTTACACAAAAATATAAATAGAATTAAACTTAAATCAGCTAAAACAATGAATACATTCAGTAGTGCCAATTTCAGTTTAAATATAAAATGCTACCATCTGTGGATTGAAAAATCTTGATATTTGGGATTAATGTACAACTGTTCTAAATGTAAGATAAGAGGTAACTGTCTACCCTTATCATATGTAAAATTTACTTTCTACAATGTTTTCAGCAGGTTTGGCAGCTATGATGCTGAATTACCATCGTCATAAGGCGGAAAGTAATGTGCATAGATAACGGTGCAAGAATATATTTGATTGCAATTTAACCTCTGTATCATTTAGGTTTTGATATTAAACATATTTGTCCTTTCCTTTATTATTAAATTCTCCACTTGACAGTGTTCTTCCAAAGTAACCAGGAACCTTCTAAAACTAAATAAGTAGTACAATAATTAAGTTTAATTGTAATCACAGGTCATAACATATAAAACATACCATAAAATACAGTATAATAAAATAACAGCGGAATACTGTTGGTATTGTAACATGAAGTGGTAAAAAGAGTATTAGATGTAAAAAGGTTAAGTAAAAGATAAATCTGAGGCTACAAGTAAAAACGTAAATATTTCGTTCTAAGTTTAAATTACAGTGCAGCAAAAGTATCAATTTGGAAACAACTGCAAAAAGGTAGTTCAGTTGTTCGAGGTCTGAGCCCTTGAGGTCATCGACCATCAATTAAGTTAGAAAATGATATCTCTATAGTTTATATTAATTATTGGATTTCCTTCCTTCCTTCCTTCCTTCCTTCCTTCCTTCCTTCCTTCCTTCCTTCCTTCCTTCCTTCCTTCCTTCCTTCCTTCCTTCCTTCCTTCCTTCCTTATGTTCCCATCTTCCATTTTTCCTGACAACATTGTCAGGTAGTTTGTTGAGAGAGAGTAACCTTAAAGTCACACAGTGAGTTTCCACTGAGGAAAAGTTAGGGCGGTTGGGGGGGGGGGGCTTGACCCAAGTGCCAGTTCAACAGCTTAGCCAGTATACCACACTGTCTTCCATTTTTATTTGTTAGATTTTGAACAATGAATGACAAAAGAAAAGGTGCAAAATAGATGGCAGCTAGTCCCACTCTTTTTTCATTTCTCAATCAACTTTCTATATTTAATGAGAGAATCTGAATCAGATATTTTCACCTTTTTGGTCACCTTCAGATACAAAAGCAAGACAGATCCCAATGATCTACTGATAAATAAACTTTATGAGAAGTTGTGGGATGCAAGGGGCCTGGCTGGCATATGGATATCCTGAAGTAGTATATTGCTGACCTGTCTTGTTGAGGAACAACTTTTCGACAAAAATAGTTTTAGGGGGGAAAAATGTTTGTGTGTGTGTGTGTGTTAAAAGTTATAAAAATGGTATCCAGACTCTAGTTTCACTGAATTATAGTATGTCTTTTATGTTATAGTACTGGTAGTTTCCCGTTAATGACAGTAATTGGAATTTGGAACTCCATCACTAAGCAACACAATTGTACAAAATAAAACTTGATACCACAAAACTGCCAGCGTATGATGGCTGTTCTGGCAGTTCCAATCCTGAGGCAAATCCCACATGGATATTAGGCACAAATGTCATATAATCATCATTTGTAATTTCTTGCCAGCTTACCCATTGTCTTTGCTTATTGGAAGCTGGCAGGGAAGGTTGCAAATGATGATCGTGGGACACTATTCTAATTGCAGGCTAGTTGCCAAGCATCTGAATTGTGATCCCATCACTGTGGGACTGCTGCAATGGCTACAATTTTGAGGACTAACTATATGTCTCTTTGTTCAGCTCCGTGATAGCTTTAAATGGTCACTGAAAAGTTGCTGGTCCAAACTAAGGAGTTCCTGTTGAAGCAGTTTCAATGTTCTTAGGATCTTCTTTGTGAACAATTGCTCTATATTGAAAATCTGCCCTTATATGTCTGTGATTTATCTAGCTTATTTTACTAAACATAGAGGTTTTTCTAAGACTAATATTTTGGACATTAAATGCATAGTATTTCTCTCTGAATCATTCTCTGAGGCAAAAAGTCTTTTTTAAACATAAAAACTTAAATCATATTGCACATTGATTAAAACTGGCAACGAATGTCCCAAATGTACCCAAAGTATACCAAATTAATTTAGCATTGCTGTGCATTGTTCAAATAACTATACAACATTGCTTCTAGGTTATTTGAGTCTAGAATATGTATTTAATTTCAATCAATCAATCTTCATCAATACTTTATGTATGACACATATTATCAGAGAGCCAATAGTTAAGGTACCAGGCTAGAAACCTGGAAACAGAGTTCCAGTCCCATTTTACCTTCAAAGCCAATTAGGTGATCTTGGCTCATCCTTTCTCTGAGCCCTAGGAAGGCGGCAGTGGCAAATTGTTTTTAAAGTCTTGCCAAGAAAGCTACAGGGACTTACTTGTCCAGGCAGTCACCAAGAGAGAAGGCACTAAATAAATAAATGAAAATACAGCACTACTCCCAAAATATGGAATATATGTGCAGTGTTTTTACTAGAAACCAAACAAGAAATTTATGGCTCCGACACCCTTTATTTCCTAGATTTTCATGGCTTGGAGCTTCTGTGATAATGGCCAGGACTGTCATCTCTAAGCGATGCAGTCATGTGACATCACGTTTTATAACTGCATTGCTAATTAATGGCAATCCCCATCCCAATTGCCATTGTAACCTCAGGACTACCTATATCAGTGGTCCCCAACCTTTCCGGCTTTACAGACTGGCAGGGGGGAGAGGAAATGGTTCCTTTTGAAAGGCAAGCACACGCACTTGGGTGCACAGCTCCATTTGCACGAGCGGCTTGTGCCTGCGCATGCACATGAAGCTCCATTTTGTGAGTGGAGCTTCACACGCATGTGCAAATGCCCACTGGCTGCAGCCTGGTTCCAAATGAGCTGCAGCCCAATACCGAGCCAGAGCCCGGGGATTGGGGACTCCTAACCTATATAAAATATTTAGAATGCTTTCCATCAAAATTAGTGTCAGCTTCTTCCTGAAATCCTCTTACTACAAAGGCCTGTGAACAAAATATTTTGTCCCTGGAATGCTTAAAAAATAGATTCATTATTATCCAAATTCACCCATCTCACTCTTAGTGGGATATATATATTGGATATGCATTTTCTTCATCTTAATACATGGCATTTTTTCAAAAGACAATTATTTGATAAACATAATTGGCTCTAAATGTAACATTTAATGTAACAATGTAACAAATTAATATAACATTAACTGATGCTTTGGAATCTACAGTGATATATGCTGAAGAACGTAACGGTTTTACATAAATATTATCAACTTATTACATTGAAAATTGGCTTCAGTGCAATATTTTTTTTTAGTTTACGATGTAGTTTACTTGGCTTCCAGTTTAGTGGAACTTTGCAGGATCGAGTTAAGTCAGGCATGTCAAACACAAGGCCCGGGCCGGATGCGGCCTAACATGTGGTTCCATCTGGCCCGGGGATCTGCTCTGAAAAGAGCAAAGAACTGGCCCGCTGCACCTCGGCCCAGGTGTTGATCTACTACCTGATTGCAGCCATCAAAGCCAGAATGTGTTCAGCGTTAAATCCAGGGCTTTTTTTCTCATAGAAAGCTCAGATCGTTGCTCCAGCACCTTTTTTTTTTAAAGAAAAAAAAACCCTAGAAAGCTTTTGCACAAGCTGTGCTGTTATTGGCTTAAGGCTAAGCCTATTGCAGGCTTTGCTCTTTTATGACTCATGGACTTCAACTCCCAGAATTCCTGAGTCAGCTATGTATTGGCTTTTGGAAGCCAATAGGAATTGCTGCTGAGCTTGCCAAAAGACCCAGCAGGCAAATGTTGCAAGCGAAAGCAGGAAGTTTGCACTCCTCTCTGCTCCCCAACTACACCATTTCAGCTAGGTAAGTAAGATATTATTTGCAAATAGGATATCCAAGCATGGAGGGAGTAGTGGTTTGTTTCACTTTGTTTTACTTTTCAAATTGCTGTAGGGAAGAAATGATGATTAGAAAAAGGCAGGAAGTTGTTTTTATTAGGAAGAATTCATTTATCCCATGCTAGATCTTTGGGAGCTTAATACCACCAGCACAGAACATTTGCTTTTCTGAAATTTCATTCAAATTCAATTCCTGATAGGGGCATTTGAAAAAAAATGTTATTTATTAAATTTATATGCTGACTATCTCACCAGGATGACTCTGAAGTCAAGGAGAGGGCTTGCAACTTCTGTTTGTAGTTATCCAAGTTTCTGAACACAGAGATAATCGGCCATTGTACAAATACAGAGCCTATCATGCTTTTATATTTATATGGAACAGATACATTATCTGAAATTTTTGGAATGTGTAAAAAATTTGAACCAGCCCAGAAACTCATTTCCCATTTTTGTGTATATAGAAAGTAAACCCTGAAATAGATTTGGAAAGAGCAAGGACTTTGATTAAATGGAAATGTTGCTAAGCATAGAACTGTTGAGTTAATTTGCAGCTGTTTCTGCTGATTTCTTTTTATGTGCTTATCTAAAGCATTAGTTTGGATCATTGGAAAGAAAAAAGATTTAATATTTATGATTCAAAAATATAAATATGTGAGAAACATGTTTTTAAAGACCTTTGCAGCTTGTTCTCATATATACCCTGCCACAAAGGAATAACTAAAATTATGAAATTTAGAATCTACCAAGCTTCCCTCCCATGGACAGAAGACAATCCATGGGAAATGTGAATCCGTAATCAATAGCTTTAGCAGCAATAATAAATCTATGCTATGCATATTTAAGTTAGCCAAACCCTGGAGCAGTGGTAGCAATCTTCTGTCACAATGGCAAGCCCTTTAAGATTATATAATTGTTAATCATATAAGTGAAGAAATGAGGAAAACTGTGGTTAAAGAAATTGATCCAATAATAATCATTGATAACTGATGAATCAATCACAATAAGCAAAAAAACTACCCTTATAGTATTTGTTCGATGCTGTATCGAAGGTATGGGAATGAATTCACCAGTAAATTTGTTTTTGGACTTAGTAGAACTTGAAAAAGTAACAGCAGAAGGGATATTTGATTCCTTACTCCAATGTCTTTTATGGGATGACAGAAGATTATTTGAAAAAATATTTGATTTCTCTGGCATGCAATGGTGCCACTGAGATTATGGGATGTAAAAGTGGAGTGAAAAAATTGCTGTCAGAACATTTTCCATCTATTATAGTTTGGCATTGTGCTAATCACAGACTAGAATTATGAGTAAGTGATGCTGCCAAGGAAACTTCAGGAATAGATTCCAATCATTTATTGATAAACTGTTTGTCATATACCATATACCACAGGTCGGCAACCCGCGGCTCCGGAGCCGCATGCGGCTCTTTGAGCCGTCCCGTGTGGCTCCCAGGCCTCCTTCCTCCGCCATGTTTACTTTTGGGGAAAAAAAGTGGCACTAAAAAAGTTTAATCAATTTAAACTTCTCACAAAAAAACCTTGCAAAGTTTAAATTGATTGGTTGGTTTGTGGGACCGCCCACAAACCTCTTTGTTTTTCTAACTGCACTTGGCAGCAGTGGAGGAAGAGACGGGAGAGCTAGAAAGGTGAGTAGGGGGGGTGGCGGAGGCTTGCAGATCTGCCTTCACCACCTCTTCGTTTGCGGGGGGTAAGGTTAGGGTTGCCTCCCCCTTCTCTCTGCCGAGGCTTGAAGCAGCCCCCACAGAGAGAACGGGCGGTTTGCCTCCCCAGAGAGAAGGGGCGGTTTGCCTCCCCTTCTCTCTGCCGAGGCTTGAAACAGCCCGCGTAGAAACAGCCCGAGCAGAGAGAATGGGGCGGTGGAGCGCTCCGCTGAGAGAATGGGGCGGCAGAGGCTGGATCCCCCAAAAGAAGTCTCTGCCGAAACGAGAGAATGGGGCGGTGGAGGCTTGCCGCCCATTATCTCGGCAGAGACTTCTTTCGGGGGATCCAGCCTCTGCTGCGCCACGCCAAGAGAACAGCAAGCCGCCCCATTCTCTCGGCGGAGTGCTCCACCGCCCCATTCTCTTGGCGGCTTGCCGCCCCGTTCTCTCGTCTCAGTGGAGACTTCTTTCGGGGCGGCAAGCTGCCGATAGAATGGGGCGGTGGAGCGCTCTGCCAAGAGAATGGGGCAGCTTGCTGTTCTCTCGGGGCGGCAGAGGCTGGATCCCCCGAAAGAAGTCTCCGCCGAGAGAATGGGCAGCAAGCCTACACCGCCCCATTCTCTCAGCGGAGCGCTCCACTGCCCCATCCATTCTCTCGCCTTGGCAGAGCCCAGCTGAGAGAAGGGGGCGACAGAGGCTGGATCCCCCGAAAGAAGTCTCCGCCGAGAGAATGGGCGGCAAGCCTCCACCGTCCCATTCTCTCAGCGGAGCACTCCACCGCACCATTCAGTGGCTTGCCGCCCCATTCTCTCGTCTCGGCAGAGCCCAGCTGAGAGAAGGGGGTGACAGAGGCTGGATCCCCCGAAAGAAGTCTCCACCGAGATGAGAGAACGGGGTGGCAAGCTGCTGAGAGAATGGGGCGGTAGAGCGCTCCGCCAAGAGAATGGGGCGGCTTGCTGTTCTCTTGGTGCGGCAGAGGCTGGATCTCCCAAAAGAAGTCTCCACTGAGAGAATGGGCGGCAAGCCTCCACCGCCCTATTCTCTCGGTGGAGCGCTCCACCGCCCCATTGTCTCGGCAGCTTGCCACCCCGTTCTCTCATCTCAGCGGTGACTTCTTTCGGGGGATCCAGCCTCTGCCGCCCCATTCTTTTGGCGGAGACTTGCAGAGCTGCTACCTTTGGCTGCTTTTCTTTCAGGGCATCCAGCTGTTGAGAGAAGGGGGCGGCAGAGGCTGGATCCCCCGAAAGAAAAGTAGCCGAAAGCAAGCTGAAACAGAGAGAATGAGACTGCAAGAAGGGCGAGATCAGCGTGGGTTGAGAAACGCTGATCTCGTGTTCCTGGCAATCTCCCTCTTCCACTTGTGAAGTTCGGGGCTGGCCTTACGGAGTTGTCAGAGCTCCCGGGAGGACGCATACACCCGGCCGCTGATCAGCCTCTTGTTTTGCGCATGTGTGCGCATGTGCACTCTTTTGCGGCTCCCAGTTTTTTCTTTTGTGAGGGAACCGGTTCCGAGTGGCTCTTTCACTGTTTCAGCTTGCCGACCCCTGCCATATACCATCATATACCAAGGAAGGAACAGAGGAAGGAAGGAATAGAGGGTGGGAGGGAGGAAGGAGAGAACAGAGGATGGAAGGGAGGGAGGTGGGAGCGACCATGTCCCAGCACTCGCCCCGGTCCCACCCTCCTCTGCCAGAGACCCTCAGATCTGCCCCAGTCCTACCCAGGAACCCCTGAAGCAAGCAAGCTGGCCACGCCCACCCAGTAGGCCATGCCCATCCTAGCCACACCCACCCAGTAGACCACGCCCATCCTAGCCACACCCACCCGGCCCCCCGAGGACAACCAAAATGCTGATGTGGCCCTCAGTGAAATTGAGTTTGACACCCCTGAGTTAAGTAATTAGTAAAGAATAAAGCCAGAGTATGCAGCCAGGTCAGAATAATGTTAAATGAGGAATGGGGATTATAAAAATGAAATATTTAAACTGTATATGTTCAATTTTTAAATTAATGTTGCTATATACAACTACTTGTCTCCAAATAGCAAAGATGACAATTACTTAATTTTATTATATTTATTCAGAGAATATATTCATGCATTAGTTATTTTGAATAGCGCTTGTCTTCTATAACAAATATTTTGTGTTAGCTAAATTGTTAATTTTACTAAAGATAAAAAATAGATATGAATTATGATTCTCAGTTATCTGTGTTATTAAAAGAAAATAGAAACAAGAAAATTTTCTTGTTTTTGAAAGTCTAAAGTAAAATAGATAACCACCTTATTGAAACAGGCTTTGTCTCAATCCCGCCAAGACTGAGTGGCTGTGCATATCGGCATCTCGGGTTAACCAGACTATTCCATCTCTAACGATGGGGGGTGAGGTGTTACCCCCCGTTGATAGGACTCGCAACTTGGGCGTCCTCCTGGATTCACGACTCAATTTTGAAGACCATATAGGAGCCGTAACCAGGGGGGCTTTTGCCCAGGTTTGCCTGGTGCGCCAGTTGCGACCCTATCTGGACCGAGATGCCCTACGCACAGTCACTCATGCGCTCGTGACCTCCCGTTTAGACTACTGCAACGCTCTCTACATGGGGCTGCCCTTGAGGACCACTCGGAGGCTTCAGCTGGTGCAGAATGCGGCCGCGCGAGTTGTGATGGGGGTTTCCCGATACTCCCATGTAACACCTCTACTCCGCGAGCTTCATTGGCTCCCGGTTGCCCTTCGGGTGAGATTCAAGGTGCTGGTGATGACCTATAAAGCCCTAAATGGCTTGGGTCCGGGATATCTGAGGGAACACCTGCTGCCGGCATCAAGCTCCCTTCGTCCAGTGCGCTCCCACAGGGAGGGTCTTCTCAGGGTGCCACCGGTAAGAGATTGCCGGCGGACGACACCCAGGGATAGGGCCTTCTCAGTGGGTGCGCCTGCCCTTTGGAACCAGCTGCCAGTGGAGCTTAGGACTGCCCCCGACCTCCGTTCATTCCGCCGGGACCTGAAGACCTGGCTCTTCGAGCTCTCTGGCCCAGGCTGAGAATTTTAATTTTAGTTTTAATTTTAATTTTAACTGGGGTTTTACTTAAAAGGTAAAGGTAAAGGTTCCCCCGCACATGCGTGCTAGTCGTTTCCGACTCTAGGGGGCGGTGCTCATCTCCGTTTCAAAGCCGAAGTGCCAGCGCTTGTCCAAGGACGTCTCCGTGGTCATGTGGCCGGCATGACTAGACGCCAAAGGCGCACGGAACGCTGTTACCTTCCCACCGTAGTGGTCCCTATTGGTGGTTTTACTTATGCAGGGACAAATATAATTTTTTTTTAATTTGTTTTTAACTTTTGTATTTTTGTTTTTAATTACCCTGTAAACCGCCCTGAGTCCTTCGGGAAAGGGCAGTATATAAATGTAATAAAATAAATAAAATAAAATGTAATAAAATAAATTTGCAGAAAGTATAACTAATAATTGAAACTAAGCTCCTAAAAATCAGCATTATTAGTGTTTCAATACTAAAAAATGCTATTATCTATTATTGCCACATATCTTTTTGCAATAAAAGATAGCAATTCTCCAATATTATTTAAGGATAATTATTGTTAATTTTGTGTTAGTAAAGTGACAGCTAAAAATGTAAGATGATTGCATAATCATGATGTTTGGTATATTTTAGAAGAATCAATGCAACAGACAATCTGTTTACTCAAAAGCTTTGTAGCAAATTATATGTGCATATATTCTGGACAGCGGATGTGTGCATAGCAAAATATTTTTTGAAACTTGTATACCAAAGGTCAATTTAAGGAGACAGAGAATGTGCTCTAAAATGTTCTGTACATCAATTCTGCATTGTCCACAATCAGTTTAGAGAAAATTTGCAGCCTGATACGGTTATTATGTGATATAAGGAACGATGTTCACCCTTGAGGAAAAACCAATCAGTAGTTGAATGGTCTATTAAACAAAAGCAGCTTTCTGGATTATGATTTTTATTGAAAAGATTGGCAGCATGGTCAGCGTATATGTATTTATTGGCAGTTGTATTTATTCTATATGCCAAATGTTTGAGAATAATTATTATGTTTTTATTCAGTACTGCTACAACATGGAGGTGATCCAAATATTCGGAATACAGATGGAAAATCAGCTTTAGATCTTGCAGATCCTTCTGCAAAAGCTGTACTTACTGGTGAGTACACATGATTGTTAAGATACATATAATTAGCCATCTAAAATTCTATCTAAATTTTCTGGGATAAAAACAGAACACTGTATGTATTGACTTACTGCTATTAAGGGATTAAAATTTACTTTGCTTATTGCGCTTACTTTTAGTCATATGATGGCACTTGTAACTTGTAATTTAATGATTTTGATTAAAGTTTACATATCTATAAGCACTCTTAAGAAATCTGCAAGTGTCTAGGATGGAAATGGCACATAATTGTACAGAAGATATTAATTGCACATGTGGATACCCTATGGTGTGAGTACAACCCTCGTGTTGCATTATCTCTCAGTGGCTTTCCATATCATTGTATCCTTCTGGGCTTTCACCAATGGTTGGGAGTGGGAGGCTGTGAGTTGCAGTAGTTTTAGACTATTGGTTCCAATTAGTTATGATAAGAATGGAGAGGTCCATTTCATAGTGGGGTACCATAGTGGTCAGTGCTCTTCCTTTGTGTAAGAAGCTCTCAAAAATTTGCATGAATTCATCTTTCAACACAGGTTCTGATGTCATCAGTATATTGATGATGTTTAATTTTCCATCTTGACTTTGGGCCAAGCATGTAATACCATTGAAGTATTGTATTGGTATCTAGTTACTGTCAGGGTTTGAATATAGAGAAACAGAGTTATGCTTGGGTTTGGAAGCTATCCAGTTCCAGAGAATTAACAGCTTTAGTACTGGATGAAATCACACTCTTTCTTATGGAACTGGCTTGTAACGGGGATTCTTCTCGTCTTTTAGCGTCTGCTGGTTGAGTAGGTTACAGTTATGTCCAAGAAAGCTTTATACAGCTACATCTATTGCAACTCCACTGATTCGCTCTAATCACAGTCATACCTCATTTACTGTTTCACTATACTATTACACTGCACATTACATTGGGCTGGCTTGTAAAGTAATGAGAAGCTGTAGTTGGTCTATAATACAGTGCCAACAGGGCTTCCACAGGAAGAAGTACAAATGGAAAATGGCTCTGTAAAAAGTGGGGCTGATAGCCATGGTGAAGAACGAAGAGCTACTGAGTAGACGGATTCTCCTCAAGAAGAGAATAGGAGATTACTCACATGCACTCTGAACAGTTGTCCTTGCAAGGAGAATGCAAGACAGCAGTCCCTGGCAGGTTTTGAGCACTGGGAAATGATGGGAATAGTCATCTTGCTTGGAATTGCAGTCAGTGCTTTTTAAAGGACACTTAAGTTTGAAGACTCCCTTAGAATTTAGAAATTATGTTTGGAAATTGTTTGTTACCTACTTTTAAGCTATTAGATCAACAAGTGTGGAAAATCCAGACGAGTTTGCCTTCAATTCTTAAAGATAAGAAAATTTTAATCATAAGCTTAAGTATTTAAAAATTTGAAATTAACAGCAAAAGTTAAATAAAACTTTGACCCTTAAAACTTATACACTGATTAATTTTAAATAACTTTAAAAATTGGACACTAGAGAGAATTAAATATTTTAATTAGCCCTGATTGACAGCTAATTAGGACTTATTAAATGATGGGAAACATAACAGTGAAAGTACTGATAGTTACTTTAGAAAAATGGAATCAGAAATTAATATCAACAGTGTCAATAACAGTGTTTGCTTCTATGGATAGACTATGTCCAAAAGATATTATGGAAGACATAGCACATGAGAAACAAGTTTTACTTGACATGATAGCGATGGCATTGAAAATAAAATTATAAATGACAGGCTAGGAATATGACACGGAAAAGGATGTTTTACTGGACATAACAAAAGAAACTGGTTGACGTTTCAAAACTCAAAAGAAAAATACAAATAATGAACAGAGTGACCTGAATAATTTTTTATATTGGATTTACAAAAAAGGATTGTTAAAGCTTTGAGAAGGAGCAAAGAATAAATGAAAAGAAATCATATTCTATTCGAATGGACTAAAGATTAAGACTGTTGAAAATAAAAAGAATATAAAATTGGTTTATTTGATGAAAGTTAAAATAAAATACATTGCTACTTCTGATAAAGCTTAATGAACTTTCTTTTGTCACCAAGGCTGAAAAGATCATGCTTTATGGATTTGTCTATAGATAAGAGATGTAACACGGATGAAGAAGTTATCCATAGTAAACAAAGAGGAAATGAGGAGTTACTAAAATGATAATTGTATTGAAGGTTTTTTCTTCTTGTTATTTTTTTTCCATTTCTGATTTTTCCTTTTGTACTTTTTACTCTTTTTTATTCTTTTAGTTTTAGATTTTATTATAATTAAAATTGTTAACAATATTATCTAAAAAATATAATGTCTTCAATAGTTGAGGTTACTTTCATATGAAGAACGGTTGCAGGAATTGGGTATGTCTAGTCGGTTTAATGAAAGGAAGGACTAGGGGTGACAGCAGTGTTCCAATATCTCAGGGGCTGCCACAAAGAAGAGGGAGTCAAGCTATTCTCCAAAGCACCTGAAGAAGCAACGGATGGAAACTAACCAAAGAGAGAAGCAATCTAGAACTAAGGAGGAATTTCCTGACAGTTAGAACAATTAAACAGTGGAACAACCTGCTTCCAGAAGTTGTGAGTGCTCCAACACTGGAGGTTTTTAAGAAGAGATTGGACAATCATATGTCTGAAATAGTATAGGGTTTCCTGCCTGAGCAGGGGGTTGAACTAGAACAGGGCTTTTCAACCTTTTCACCCATTGTACTACTTTTAGGATATGGCAACATCTGAGTACCACCAGTCGCCTAGCAAGGTGTCAAAAACTTGATGACTAAAAAAAAAAGGAAAAAAGTGATAAAGTACAGGTAGTCCTCGACTTACAACACTTTGCTTAGTGACTGTTCGAAATTACAATGGCACTGAAAAAAGTGCCCCCAAGTCACAGCCGAGCAAGACACCTACCTGCCTGCCTGGTGGTGCTCTTCCTCCTGTCCAAGGTTTTCATTGTTGTGAGCATTTCTGTTGAGGATTGGCAGTGAGGGTGGGGGTGTATTTGGTTTTTATTTTCCCCCTCTGATGGGTGGTTGCAGCAGGTTTTGGTCATTTCACATGACCCTGGGACACTGTGACCGTCATAAATATGAATCAGTTGCCAAGCATCTGAATGTAAATCACAAGACCCTGGAGATGCTGCAACATTCCAGCTGATCGGCGCTTCTGGGCTCAGCAGAAGCGCCAGGTTTGGTGCTTCTGGCTCCATCTGAAGCCTGGCGCTGATCCTGGCGCATCCACTGAGCCCTGACAGCCCTGCTGCTCCAGCCATCTCTCGCTCAGGCTTGTGCGGTGCTACCACCGGTTCGGCTCATTCCCCTCCCCCGCTACCAGTTTTCTATGATGGTCAGGTACCACCTGCCAGATGCCAATGTACCACAGGTGGTACTCGTACCACTGGTTGAAAAGCCCTGGACTAAAAGACCTCCAAGGTCCCTCCCAACTCTGTTCTGTTATTCACACACCACCATAATTTTGAGAGTTACATCGATTGCCATCTGACTCCTAGTGCCATTCAAGGTGCTAGTTAGAATCCTTGGTGCTCTCTAGTCTTGGTTGTTTTCTTGGAGAAATTTTATTATCTAGTTAAGTAACATCTTCAGTGCTAGAAGAGGTTTGCTTTATGTTTATATACAGTATTTTTATTTATTTGTTTGTTTGTATTCCACCTTTATTATTTTTACAAATAACTCAAGGTGGCAAACATATCCAACACACCTCCTTCCTCCTATTTTTATACGGTACTGTAGTTTGCGCTTTCAGTGTTACTGGGCAACTCTTTATGATTCAGGATTTGGATTTTCGCATTAGTACTATCTACAATAATATAATCAAGTAGGGTGGGCTTGCTCACCATATTAATTCCTTTGCTTTTCAATGACCTATTTACTGCCATTTTCTTTCTTTTCAAAAATATTTTATTGATTATAATCACCTTAATATTTGGTAAACAGCGTGTTATATGGGTTTATATTTAAAAAACAATAACAATTTTTATAATTCTATAGTCCATATAATGGCTTTGCTTGATTTTCTCTTCTTCCAATAATATTCTCTTTTGCCAACCTTTAATTAATACAGTTCTTATTATTTGAATAGATGGCAATTAAATATAGACATTTTTCTCCTGTTTCTGCAAATAATAACCACATCCATATAAAACTTCTTTTCTAATTGATCATCTTAATTGCCTCATCATAGATGCTGTTTACAAAATTCTTATTTAAATTTGTTTCCAGGAAATCAATTTTCAAGTTGAAGAGAGAAAATTACTTTTCTTACCTAGTTCCAAACATGTTGTTTATAGTCAGGTTAGAGTAGTGCTTTTGGGCTTTGGCTGCTTGGACTAGACTCTGAGGTTAAGCTAGCCTTTCTCCTGCTGGTTTCTGGAGGCCTTTTCCCAAACCAATCGGATCAACCGCTGTCTCTTCGCAATTAGCGGGACTTTCTTCCTTCTTCGTTGCCTCTACGGGGCAACTTCAGGCCCATTTTGGGTCCCCTAACAGGCAGAAATCATCCGTAGGGTACGGAGCCCCGCGATCCCTCAGCTGCTATGGTACTGTGTAAAACCCCGAACTGCCATTTTCAAGGATCACAGAGACAAAGCCTTCTCAATTTCTGCTTCCTATTAAGTCAGTCTTTCAGCATAGACCAGACTAGGAAACTAAAATTATAAATGCTAATACTACTTTTATTTATTGTTTTCTGTTATTTATTAATTTTATTTGCTGCCCATTTCGTTTTGAAGTAACTGTCTTATTATAGGTTTATATAAGACTAACGTACTTACCCTTTCCTGCTTTTATCTTCAAGAAAATTAGGGATGGTCAATTTTGACATATTTTCTCTAAATTACATTTCTGCTTTAAACTCACATTTGTTTTTATTTGATTGTTGACTTGGTTGTGACTCTTATTCCTATTTTTTCAGGGTTATTCTTTCACCCCCATTACATCTAGTGGAAAATATTCCCCTGGATATCTGAATGGCCTGCTCAGCTAAATTGCATCCAGTTACTTCCAAACATTTTTTTGTGCAACTGTTTGACCAAAAACGTCAAAACATTTTATTAATACATACTTATTTTTCCCCTATAGATTGTCATCTCATATTAGGGCAAATGAGATTTGTTTGAGAATTGCTTAATACAGGCCCTAAACTCTATGATTATAGAAGTTGGTCTTAATCCTAGACAAGGCTCTGATCACAAGTCTTTCATTTTAATAAAGCAAGCCCCTAAGTCCAACGGATTGTCTCAAATTAGACCCTACTGGTAGCCAAAGGAAACAGTGGAGAGATATGAAGTTTGGTACAATTAGCCATGAAATTTGATTGACTGATTGATTTAAATTAAAGTGTTTAATGTGTAGTATGATAATATCCTCATCTCTTTCTACCAGTTTTATTGCTTTTAAGATGGCTTTTAATCCTGACAATCATTTCCCCTTATTGTGAGTTAAGCTCCCAGTACATTACTGGACAGATATTGTATGTGCTTAAATGTGGGATTGGAATTGCTCTAGTTGAGAATTCCAAAACTAGTGAGCTTGCATGTGTTACTTTCTCATTCCTTAGTATGACATTAACCTCCCAGCTCAAATACCCTAGCCTAGTGCAATTAAGTAGCTAATTATGCTATAAAGACTAGCCTGTCCAATTTTGGGTTAGTCTTGAGTATTAATAAATTATATAATAGAAATCTTAATGGAAATTTGCTGATTGGTTCTGATCTCTCATGTAGATCTCGCTGTGTCACCTTCAGTGATTTGAAAGCAGCCTTTGACTCATTATCTAGAGCAGAGGCCCCCAACCTTTTGGACACCAGGCACCAGTTCTGTGGAGAAAGGTTTTTCTACGGACCGGAGAGCACGTGGTTTTGTGTGCTGCTTACATCCCACAGATGAGGCTTTGCTCGTTTGTGCAGACCGGTTGCCGGCATGCCACAGCCCGGTACCAGTCCACGGATCAGGGAGTTGAGGACCCCTGATCTAGAGATAATTTATAGAGAAAGTTGATGGATACATCTACAAATTATTACTAACTAGTGCTTCATAAAAATACAGAAATGCAGATCAGATGTGCCATTATTTGTGACCCGGAGAAACAATCTGAAAACATTTGCTTCAGTTCCTATTCTAGAGCATCATTCTTACCCCTCATTTTTTCAGGGTTTTGTGGCTACCAAAAGAGAACTTTGAAGAATAGGAATGTTGTCTCTAAATCCAATTCTGTCCTCCTTCCAGACTTTTAAAGAGGAAGCTATACAGAGAAGCTCTTGATGATGTCCTAATGGACAACATGAAGAAAGCCGTGTCCTTAACCACCATCACCACCACCACCAAAAACAAAGCAAGGATAGCAGAATGCCCAGTTGCACCTTCCATCCCTCCATCTTTACAGCATTCTAACAGATCTGCAGAAGAGCCATAAAACATTATGTGCGTATGGGCGGGGGGTGGGTGAGGTGTTTGTGATGGTAGAAATCGCAAAATAGATTATAACAGAATGTCAGGCAGAATCCTTTATTCACCCACAGAAAGAGGGGGGAATATCAATTTAGTGACTGTCTTAGCTTCCCTGTGTACAGGAAACTAATACAATTTACTGACATCCAGATTCACATGAAATATGAAATGCATGGGTCACAAAGATACATTTCAAATTCGCCATGCCCCCTTGATACCCCAATCCCCAAGTTTTCGTAAGACAACCAAACAGCAGCTGATTCTGAAGATCATAAGCCATATCCAAGATGTACAGGCTATCAAATAGGTTTAATGAAGCGAGAGATTCTCTGACTCAAAAGTCCATATTCCCGAGAATAGGAGTGGTGGATTATCTTGGATCTCGAACAAATAAACCACCATATCAAATACAACAGAATAGAGAGCCCCTTAAGAAAAAAAAATCTGTCATGCTCTCAGTGGATTTACTGGAGATGGTTTATACTATTCTGTCCACCCATCCCTTCTACATTCCTTTTATGACCAGGGCCCCTAGGTCAATTCACATCCCCTAGTTTTGCTGTTATCACATCCCAAAGTATTAATGGAAGGACCTGGATTTCAGAAACAAGAGATGAACATCCTTTAACTGGTTCACACCCTATATTGCTGTTCCAGACAACAAGGGAGGCCTGATCTCCATGCCAAAAGAGAGGAAGTAGATTATATAGCTGCTGATCATTTCAGGCTAGCTAGCCACCAGGACCTCTTAATTTTTGCCATTGTCCCCAACCAAATTAGGCAATGGTCCACATAAGCTTATCTCGCAGGGCATTGTGTTTACTCCATTAGAACTAAAGACATCTTGGCTGTTCTCATTACTAATGCCTCTGGGATGCTTATTTTTTTGGACTTGCTCTCTGGTTTATCAGTCTGAAATGGGGAAGGAGTTATCCTTTCCCCTAAGAACTAGAAAAGGACTTTGATATTAAGTCCACTTGAACCATTTCCAAGGCATACCTCTCTTTTCAATGGGCCTGCTTTTTTCTGTTTAGATGTACATCTTTTTTTTTGTTTGATGGTATCCCACTGTGTTTTAGCTTTTCAGTCTTGTATCTATTACAGCTAAAAAAGAAAATTCTCATATAGTGAAAGATGAAGGGAAACCTGCAAAAAATGCAATTATGACTCTCCCTTCACCGCAGTCGACTGACGTGAAGGTAAATGTGTCGGTATTTGAATTGAGTTAAAAATAACACCTATATGGAATATTAAATAATTTATTGTGCTATGCTTTATTCAGTTGAGTATCAGAGTGACTTCAGAAACAATTGTATAACATCTATTGTGATAGCCATAGGACTACAGTGTTTTGTAGGGAAGACAAAAATGATTCAGGACACCCCAGCATCATTTCTTCTAATGGGTGCCTCCAAAGGAACCCTTCCTTGATGTTTAGAATCAGCCATTATAGATACTTTTTGGTTCTAACAAGTGGGTCAAAATTAACATAGGATACTGGGAATACAGTTTTTCATGCCATCAAACCCAAATGTAGCTAGCTGCTACCTGATTAGTTTACCAGAAACTTTTTTGTGAATCCTTTCATTTTGTTTCTCTTGAAAAAGGAGTTCTCATGCCCATAGGAAATACAGGCAGTCCTTGGCTTAACAACCATTCGTTTAGTGAGTGTTCAAAGTTACAACAGCACTTTGAAAAATGTCTCATGACCGTTTTTCACACTTACGACTGTTGCAGCCTTCCCACCGTTATGTGATCAAAATTTGGACGCTTGGCAACTGGCCTGTATTTATGACGGCTGCAGTGTCCCGGGTTCATGAGATCACCTTTTGCAACTTTCTGACAGACAAAGTCAATGGGGAAGCCAGATTCACTTAACGACCATGTTACTAACTTAACAACTGCAGTGTTGTTGCAATCTATCCTGTGCCTGACCTGATTTTTCTCTTCCTCTCCCTACTACACCAGAGAGGAAGGGATTATTTAAAAAAAGGTAAGCAGACACAAAATCAGGAATATACTGTATATCGAAAGGATAGTACAATGGCAATTGGAACTACCAGAATTGCTGTCTACGAGATCATGTGATGTTGCACTTTATGATCACATTGCTTAGTAAGACTTGCTGATCCCAATTACCGTAACTTAGTGACTGCATCACTTAGTGGCTGTGTTGCTGATCCCAGTTTTGGTTGCTAAACAAGAAATACCTGTAGTTGTTTGGAATATTTCATTTGCGCATTACTCCAGACAACCTAGATAGTTCTCATTGATTTCACAAGTTATTCAATTCTATTTTAAAATACAGAAGCAATCCTATTGCCTTTTAACTCAGAAAAAATAGCTAAGGACTGTTAATATATTCGTTTTATATTAGATTTATATTCTGCCTTTTAGGAGTTGAAAATGGTATTCATTGTTTTCTTACAAGACCATTTAGAGATAATTGAGGCTGAGACTCAAGAGCCTAGCTGAAAGTTAAACAGTAAACTGAAAACCAAACAGTAAGCTTCCTGACATCTAATGTTAACAATTAGGGATGTAGCTTATTTGGATACAGGCCCTCAAAAATAGTCTGAAAAGTCAATGTCTTGCTATTTTATAAGTCTGCTGACTTCTTTCTAGATCACATTTCACTTATCAAATATTGGGCTATATGAATTTAGCTATTTCTATAGAGGCATTAAGGATATTGCTGTCGTAGGATTTCCAGCAATTTTCATTTGAAATCTGGATAGCAATTATAACAACAGTGGCAACAATAACAATATAATTTGATGGTAAACTGACAAGTAAAGATTTAGACACATATGTTTATGATTAAGGGATATTAACATAAAGTTATCTTTCTGGATATAGGAATGAGCAAATACTAACTGAGGTGTTTCAAAGAGGTATTTAGCTATGTGGATATGTATATAGGTCATTTTTGTTACATCTGCCAATTTTGGTGCCAAATTTTCATGGAGCAGTCTCATGATACAAGATACTTTGAAGAAGGAGGCAGAAATGGGATGCTAGGATGGCATAAACACTACAAGGTGCCCACCTTTGCACTAGTTGAATTGTTCTTTATCCTCTTCATCACCAAATTTCTCCTGAGAAAGTTTAGGGTTCCTCCAAAGTATATTTTGGGAGGTGAACAGAACAAAATCTGCCATGCTAACACAGGTTTCTTCATACAATAATGAATGTTACTGTATGGCTATGTTGCTGATTTCTTTGATTAGTTTAAATGTTCAAATGTCTCTTAAAATATTTTGATGTTTCCTAATTTCCACATTCAACAATACTGGATTTTTTAAAAAAAATCTTCACATATACGGTACTGCTCAAAAAAATAAAGGGAACACTAACACAATGTACTGTATTTAATAGTAGGATGTCTTATTTTCTGTTCCCTTTATTTTTTTGAGCAGTATATTTTGAACCCATCTCAGCCGTGGACAATGATGGTAATGAATTCTATACAATGGCATTGTTGGATGATCATCAGTAGGAAGAAATGTTACATAGAAATCTGAATGAAATCTACAGCCTTCCTTCCTCTGATGTAACTATTTCTATCAGTAGGCCCTAGAGGTGTGCAACTACACCACCACCTGCAGTTTCCTATTGCATTGGAATTCAGTGCAGCTTGTGTTGCAAAAGGCCAGCAGCTGCTTTAGTTGGGCATGCCTCATCAGCAGCAAAAGGAAGAAGATGGCATGTCAGCAGATGCTGCTGACAGCCATCAGGGATAGGTTGCCAAGGCCCAGTGCAGGGTGGCCAAAAGGGCAGAAATTTGGGAAGATAGGCAGGTGGGAGGAATTGGAGGTGACCATAGTAGGACAGGAGGGGTGTGAGATGCTCACTTGATGATACAGTCATTGCCTAATGATTGCAACCAGGACTTCTGGAACTGCCGTTTCTCAGTGATTTCATCACATTTCACCTAACAACAGCTTTCCTGGAAATTCCAGTCTTCATTAGGGCTTCTAAGGAAGGACTACCTGCAAGGTATAATGCGTTTTGTAAGATGATGTGCATACTTCTGTAATTTTGAAGGTGCATTTATAAAATTATTTGAAAGTAGTAATTATATTCATTACCTGTGCAGATGCAGAAATAGTACCTGAGCAATGCTAATCAGACATAAAATGTCTCTATCATTTTATTAAATGATCTGTTTAATAAATCGTATTTGCAATAGCAGCAGTCCAATACTTAGTGGGCCCATCAGATTTTGTTAACTGTAAAAGAGATGCCCCAAGGCTAAATTATGTAGTCTTAAAAGTTATATAACTGGATCTAATCTTGCTTCTTTGTATTCACAGACTGAAACCAAAATAAGTGAATAAAACAATGAGTGAATAAAACAATGAAAATATTGGTTTATCTCTGCTGTGAAAACTGATTGTGTTTAAAGAAATTTTAGTTTAAAATACTTGAATGTCCACCTATTACAATCAAACTTTTAAAATCACTAGTAAATTCATGGCATGGTTACTTAAAATGACAGCAAGAGTGTAATCAGGTTGCTAATTACTGGGTTCAGTTGAAAAGATTACAGTCTCCTCCCACCCCTCAAAATACATCCCCTATAAAATGGGAATGTTATATTGGATTCACTAAGAATGAAGTGAAAGTTGCAAATAAGAGGCTATGTAAAATAGGCTGTTTTTAGACCTTTTTTATTGGAAGGGAAGAGAACACTGACAAAATGTAAGCTGTCCCAAGAGGGAGGTTAAAGAAGATGCTTTGTTGATTATGTTTTCTTTTCAAATTGCTTGATTTTTTTCTTGCAAAATATTTTGCTGCAACATCCAATAATAATTGTTGAAAGTGTCTTAACATCAAAATGGCCTGTTCCAACCTTACATGAAGTGATTGAACCACGAAATGGACCATTTGACCTTTGTATTGCAATCTGTAAATCTTTCAAGTTCAAACTAGGCTGGCTGAGCAGGACATTTTGCCCACATAATGTTTTACACACCTTTACTTGATAGTAATATTACTATATGAGAAGAAGCAATAAATCAGATTATTTGTCATGTATATTTTATATTAATTGACATACAGTGAGGGAAAACATTATTTGATCCCCTGCTGATTTTGTACGTTTGTCCACTGATAAAGAAATGATCAGTCTATAATTTTAATGGTAAGTTTGTTTTAACAATGAGAGACAGAATAACAACAACAAAAAATCCAGAAAAACACATTTCAAAAAAGTTATAAATTGGGAGTGTTTCTAATGTCAGCTTGTTACCTGTACAAAAGACACCTGTAAACAGAAGCAATCAATCAATCAGATACCAAACTCTCCACCATGGCCTCCAAAAGAGCTGTCGAAGGATGTCAGGGACAAGATTGTAGACCTACATAAGGCTGGAATGGGCTACAAGACTATCACCAAGCAGCTTGGTGAGAAGATGACAACAGTTGGAGCTATTATTCGTAGATGGAAGAAACAGAAAATAACTGTCGATCTCCCTCTGTCTGGGGCTCCATGCAAAATCTCACTTCGTGGAGTTTCAGTGATCATGAGATCGGTGAGGAATCAGCCCAGAACTACATGGGAGGATCTTGTCAATGATCTCAAGGCAGCTGGGACCATAGTCACCAAGTAAACAATTGCTAACACACTATGCCGTGAAGGACTGACATCCTGAACACCTGTAAGGTCCCCCGGCTCAAGAAAGCACATGTACAGGCCCGTCTGAAGTTTGCCAGTGAACATCTGAATGCTTCAGAGGAGAACTGGGTGAAAGTGTTGTGGTCAGGTGAGACCAAAATCAACTCGCCATGTTTGAAAGAGGAGGAATGCTGCCTATGACCCCAAAAACACCATCCCCACCATCAAACATGGAGGTGGAAACTTTATGGTTTGGGGTGTTTTTCTGCTAGGGGTACAGGACAATTTCACACATCAAAGGGATGATGGACAGGGCCATGTACCATCAAATCTTGGGTGAGAATCTCCTTCCCTTAGCCAGGGCATTGAAAATGGGTCGTGGATGGGTATTCCAGCATAGCAATGACTCACAACACACAGCCAAGGCAACAAAGGAGTGACTTAAGAAGAAGCACATTAAGGTCCTGGAGTGGCCTAGCAAGTCTCCAGACCTTAATCCTACAGAAAATCTTTGGAGAGAGCTGAAGGTTTGAGCTGCCAAAGGTCAGTCTGACTTGGAAAGGATCTGCAAAGAGGAATGGGACAAAATCCCTCCTGAGATGTGTGCAAACCTGGTGGCCAACTACAAAAAACGTCTGACCTCTGTGATTGCCTACAAGGGTTTTGCCACCAAGTACTAAGTCTTTTTTTTTACGAAGGGGTCAAATACTTATTTCAGTCATTAAAATGCAAATCAATTTATAACTTTTTTGAAATGTGCTTTTATGGATTTTTTGTTGCTATTCTGTCTTTCACTGTTACCATAAAGCTACCATTAAAATTATAGACTGATCATTTCTTTGTCAGTGGGCCAATGTACAAAATCAGCAGGGGATCAAATATTTTCCCCCTCACTGTGTGACAATTTTACATCATAATTAATTTTGTCTCTCTGTGTTTGGAATACCTAATTAGCTATTTAATCAGTGATCTGCTTTATTATAAATAAATCAGAACTAGTTTTAAAGTTAAATAGCGAAAGTGACATATATAACAATTAACATATTATCAAAATTTTTGAATTGGAATCTAAAGAGAGAATTTTTTCAAAACTCTCCTAAGAGCAACCCCAGAAAGCAGCATTTTATCTGGAATTTGATATGGAAGCAGTACCACTGAGAAAGCTATCATTAGTGATAATTCATCTTAATGGTAGCTGAGAAATAGGGCCTCTGTGAATCTTAAAATGTGGATGGGTAACATTCATTCACATAAATCATGGATAGTTTTATATACTATATCATTCAAATAATCAGGTTACAAAGATGATCAAATATTTAATGGCTGAAATGAACAAATCAGACATGGAAATAAAGCATTTACCCGGGACTCAAGTATTTCTATTTGATAGCTGAATTTCTCAGGTTCCCATACAGAATAAATTATAGAAATTAGATTAAGTTCATGCATTTCTGAATTTAGATAAGATTACATTGGTTGTACCAACCAAAGTTGATAAAAGAGACACTTGGCTACCCTTGCCCCCTGTGATTCCACACAAATATTCTGAAATTCACCCAGTTACAAATCTGGTCCTTGAAAAGTAGGCAACCCCATCCAACGTTAGGAATTCTTCTACCACAAAGTTTTTCCATTATTATTGCTGGTTGCACAGCCAGATGTTCAGACTGAATTTGGCATTTGTGCCCACCTGCCAAGTCTCCCCCAAGGACCTGGACTAAGCAGATGTTGTTATTTAATAGTATTAAAGGTACTGTTGCACGTAAGCTGTTCCAAGTAAAGTTGCTTTTGCAGTTGATTGATAATAATTCTGTTAACTCTGATAGTGTTCAAATGATGCTCCAGATGTTTTGGGATTGTACTTAAGGCACCTGTTACTATTGGTACTACTTTCTTGTGCCACAGTCTTCCTATTTCTCTGCAGGCTTTTATGTTTTGTGTTTTTTCTCCCCTTCTTTTACTTCTAATCCGCTGTTTCTAGGTATTGCAGTCTTTATCTCCAGACTTCTTTGTCTTTCTTTTTTTTAATTAAATTTATTATTTAAAACATTAGACACGGTACAAACGGACTGACATACCTTCTTGTCTGCAATATTCATATATGTATATATACACATAAAATACACTTAAGATACGTATCAATTATATATAATAATACAATACTTAGAGCAATCAACCAATCTATAAATTCTAATAGAGACCTTCCTTTTGTTCCTGCCAAAAATAAAACTTATTCCAAATTTTGTAGTAACCTGATTGATCTTTATTTTTAATTCCCAAAGTTAATTTATCCATTTCTGCGCATTCCCAAATTTTCCTTATTACCTCGTTTTCTACTGGGATTTCACTCCTTTTCCAATTCTGGGCAAATGACATTCTTGCTGCTGTAATAATATGAATCATCAGATACAACTCTTCTTTGGGGTATTTCTCTTTTGTTATGCCCAATAGGAAAAAATCTGGACTAAACTCAACTTCTTGTCTTAGTATTTCTTTTAGCCAGGTCCAAATCATTTGCCAAAATCTTTGTGACTTGCTACAGGACCACCACGTATGAAAATATGTACCTAATTATTCGGAGCATTTCCAACATTTGGGAGATACTGTCTTATACATTTTGGCTAAACGTGCTGGGGGAAGATGCCATCGGTAGAACATTTTGAATAGGTTTTCTTTGTAAGATGAAGCCAGCGTTATTCTTTTATTTCTGTCCCAGAGCGTTTGCCATGTAGCAAGATCAATGCCATGACCCAAATTTTTAGCCCAAGTCAACATAGGGTCCTTCACTTGTTCCTCGAACAACTTATATCCCAGAAGCAAATTATATAATTTCTTTATCTGTTTATTATCTGGGCCCAATAATATTTTATCCAAGGCCGTTTCCTGGTTGTTTATCCCCCATTCTTTTTTATCTTTCCCAAATCTTGATTGAATCTGTAAATAGGCCCACCAATCTAGTTTTATTCCTTGTAAATCTAATTCATTTCTAGACTTCAATTCCCCCTCATCATTCATGATGTCCTTATATGAAATTATGTTGCCCAAGTTGAATAGATTTGGATAGACAATCGCTTCGAGAGAGGATAGCCAGACTGGTACTTTAGTATAGTTGTGAGTTCTAATTTTGTTCCAAATGTTAAATAATGCTTGCCTAATCCGATGTTTTTGAAAATGTGAAAATAATCCTTGTTTCTCAGTCCATAAAAAGGCGTGCCAACCAAATTGTAAATCATGACCTTCTAAAGTCAGTAATCTTAAATTTTTCAGAATTATCCATTCTCTAATCCAATTTAACGCCACGGCATGGTAATATAACTCCCAGACTGGCAATCCAAATCCCCCATTTTCCTTTGTATCCTGCAAGTATTTCATTTTAATTCTTGTTTTTTCCCCTTGCCAAATAAAATTTAATGACAGTTTGTTCAGATTTCGGGAAAAATTTGAGTCAAGTTGTATTGGGATATTTTGGAACAAGAACAAGATTTTGGGCAGGACATTCATCTTGATAACCGCAATTCTCCCCAATAATGAAAGGTTCAAGTTTCCCCATCTTTCCAAATCTCCTTTTATTTGTTTCACTGTTTTATCATAGTTATCTTCTTTAAGTGAAGTGCATCTAGCCATAATATTGATTCCTAAGTATTTTATTTTTTTGACTATTTCTATGTCCATAATTCCAGCCAACTTTTCTTTTTGTTTGTTAGTCATATTTTTAACAATCATCTTAGTCTTATGTCTATTTATTCTCAATCCAGCAACTTCACCATATTTAATTAATTCTTCCAGTAATTTTGGTCCCGTGTGATATGGGTCCTCCATGATAAAGACCAGATCATCCGCAAATGCTTGAAGTTTGAAAGTTTCCTTTTTAATATCTAATCCTTTTATCTGTGGTTCATTTCTAATTATTCTCGTTAGGACTTCTAGTGTCAATATGAACAGCAGTGGAGATAAGGGGCAACCTTGCCGTGTTCCCTTTTGTATTTGAAACAAATACAACAGTTGTTAAGACTGGGGTGTTGTGTGTCAGATGCTTGTCTGTTTGAATTCTAAAATTCCAGACCACTTTGGCTTCTTCATTTTCTATTACTTTGTCTGTTTTGTCATTCGACCAGTTTCTGCTTGCATTCCAATGTGCCCTTGTTGCTACTGTTTTATGCCATTGTTTGTAATCAGTCTGCTTGTGACAGCTAACTAGGTCCATTGGTTTCTTCAGCTTTTTGCAGAGAGAACATATGCTATCTATGACTCTCTTCTTAACTCTGGCTTTATTTGCATTTGTTCTTAAAGCTTGATCTTGTGCAGCCAGAATGAACTATCTACCTCTTTTTTCAGCATTCTTGCTATAAGTTCTTGCAAATGTTACCTGTTTTTTTATCTGCTTTGCCAGTAGTTTTTTTTTATGTAGTGGCCATTTAATATGGTTGGTAACAGCCAGATATTTAGATTGGGTTTGGCATTTTTATCCACCTATCACGTCTTTCCTAAGGACCTGGGATAGATAGATGTTCTTATTTGATGATGTTAAAAGGTATAGTTGCAGGATATAAGCTGTTCTAAGTAAAACTGCCTTCATTATTTCTTCCAATAGTTTTGCAGCTGCTGGCCCTGGTTGCTCAGCCAACAGTCCTGAGTCTTGTAGCCCATTTTTCACCAGAGGTCCAGTGTGGTCCTTGTTGACCTAAGTCTAAATATGTCCTTGTTGACCTGGACAATGACCAATCTGCTACGGGTTTCAGTGTAAATTATGCCTTACCATATCGTTTATGGGAGAGACAATCTTCATCTGGCTTCTCTGATGAAACCTGTCCATTATAGTTGAACCTCTGGCATGGCTCTCATCTTGCTCAGAGCGCAAAAGCCCCACAACCACATCAAAGTAGTGCCTTCTTATTATTATGATTACATTGATTATAATTGCCCATTTCAAAAGACTTTGAGCAGCTTATATCAGAGGTCCCCAACCTTTTTGGAGGAAAAGGGAGAGGCAGCACCTTTATGTGTGCATGCGCTGCAAACAGGGCTGTGAGTGCCACAGATGGGGTGGTGCTAGTGCCTACCTGGTCTTCAGTGGTGCTAGCGCCCACCCAGCGCTTGTGGTGGCACTAATGCCAACCTGGTGCTCGCGGTGGTGCTAGCGCCAGTGGGAATGTGAGTGCACACATGCGCACTGGCCAGCTATTCATGCGGCCCGGTGACCTGGAGGCCACGGCCCACAGGTTGGGCACCCCTGGCTTACATCATATAAAACTAGTAACAGCAAAACTTGACATCTTCAATAAAAAACAGCTATAACAAACATGGGCTCCTTAAACAGACTAAGCCAGGCCTTGGAACAAAGTCAGGTCCCTTCCAGAACCTAAGACAGTGGATGCAATACATGCTAATAATATTTCAGTGTCGTCTGGATTTGTCAGCCTTGCTCCTAAGAAGCATTTCTGTGGGCTAAGCTGCTACACATCCAACCATTGCTTTGGCTGTGGCTCTTCTCTCTGTCTCCCAAAATAATCTCCATGTTCCATTATAGGATTAAAAACTTCAGTATTTTTCCTGCTCCATCCAAAAGCTGCCTACAAGTAGTTCTCAACTTATGACCACAATTAGGATTGGTATTTACATTATAAGTCATTGTGATTGTAAGTCGAGCCAGACCCGATTTTATGACCATTTTTACAATGGTCATTAAGCAAATGCCATGACCGTAATTGCGAACCCATTCTTCTGAATGGGTGTTTTTTGGCTAAGAATCAGCAGAAAAGATTGCAAATTGTGATCATGTGACCACAGGACATTGCAGCTAGTCATAAATGTGAGCCATTTGCCAAGTACCCAAATTGTGATCATATGACTATGGGGGTGGTGTGACAGTTATAAGTGTGAGGACCAGATTTTTATCAGCAGCATTGTAATTTAAAGCAGTCACTAAATGAATAGTTGTAAGTTGAGGACTACCTTCATATGCTACCTGTGCAAGGGTAGCACTGAAATTAGTAGATGTCCTCTAAACCCAATGAGAAACCCTGAAGGATACTGGATCAATTAAAGTATATTGAAAGCTGTTGAAAACTGAATCAGTTCACAAGCATATATATAGCCAAATGATAACAGTTTTGATCTCAAACCTAGGTATAAACCTGGATGAGAACGTATCCAAGTGAATCTGAAAAGTCACGTTTTGCTCCATAACCTATTCGAGAAAGGAAAATGAGACACAAAATAGCAGTTATCATAGATGGTTAAATTAAGTAAGCTGGCTTTTTAAAGGAGATGTGGATATCATTTTCATCTCATAAAGCATCTGGATCAGTTAACATCAATGGCATCTGACGATGGGGTAGAGACATAACAAGAACAGCATTGTGCTGACACAGTGCAAATTTTGCCCCTTTTGTCCATGCATTGTGATGTTTATGAAAGCGAAGAAGCTCACAGTGTGACAGTGCCTGCACCATTTTGATTAAAGTAGTGAGTCCTTGGATACCTATAATTATCATACTTGCCAATGAATTCTTATTTGTGTGAAAAAGAGATTTGTGCACAAATCTTGAATATAATATAATATTTTGGTGCAGAGCTTGTCTCCCAGTTGATGCCAGGGTAGTTAAAGTCCACCATTACTATTGTGATGTGCTTCCTACATACCTTGGTTAGCTGACTAGCAAAAAGTTCATCTACAGGGAGTGCAGAATTATTAGGCAAATGAGTATTTTGACCACATCATCCTCTTTATGCATGTTGTCTTACTCCAAGCTGTATAGGCTCGAAAGCCTACAACCAATTAAGCATATTAGGTGATGTGCATCTCTGTAATGAGAAGGGGTGTGGTCTAATGACATCAACACCCTGTATCAGGTGTGCATAATTATTAGGCAACTTCCTTTCCTTTGGCAAAATGGGTCAAAAGAAGGACTTGACAGGCTCAGAAAAGTCAAAAATAGTGAGATATCTTGCAGAGGGATGCAGCACTCTTAAAATTGCAAAGCTTCTGAAGCGTGATCATCGAACAATCAAGCGTTTCATTCAAAATAGTCAACAGGGTCGCAAGAAGCGTGTGGAGAAACCAAGGCGCAAAATAACTGCCCATGAACTGAGAAAAGTCAAGCGTGCAGCTGCCAAGATGCCACTTGCCACCAGTTTGGCCATATTTCAGAGCTGCAACATCACTGGAGTGCCCAAAAGCACAAGGTGTGCAATACTCAGAGACATGGCCAAGGTAAGAAAGGCTGAAAGACGACCACCACTGAACAAGACACACAAGCTGAAACGTCAAGACTGGGCCAAGAAATATCTCAAGACTGATTTTTCTAAGGTTTTATGGACTGATGAAATGAGAGTGAGTCTTGATGGGCCAGATGGATGGGCCCGTGGCTGGATTGGTAAAGGGCAGAGAGCTCCAGTCCGACTCAGACGCCAGCAAGGTGGAGGTGGAGTACTGGTTTGGGCTGGTATCATCAAAGATGAGCTTGTGGGGCCTTTTCGGGTTGAGGATGGAGTCAAGCTCAACTCCCAGTCCTACTGCCAGTTTCTGGAAGACACCTTCTTCAAGCAGTGGTACAGGAAGAAGTCTGCATCCTTCAAGAAAAACATGATTTTCATGCAGGACAATGCTCCATCACACGCGTCCAAGTACTCCACAGCGTGGCTGGCAAGAAAGGGTATAAAAGAAGGAAATCTAATGACATGGCCTCCTTGTTCACCTGATCTGAACCCCATTGAGAACCTGTGGTCCATCATCAAATGTGAGATTTACAAGGAGGGAAAACAGTACACCTCTCTGAACAGTGTCTGGGAGGCTGTGGTTGCTGCTGCACGCAATGTTGATGGTGAACAGATCAAAACACTGACAGAATCCATGGATGGCAGGCTTTTGAGTGTCCTTGCAAAGAAAAGTGGCTATATTGGTCACTGATTTGTTTTTGTTATGTTTTTGAATGTCAGAAATGTATATTTGTGAATGTTGAGATGTTATATTGGTTTCACTGGTAAAAATAAATAATTGAAATGGGAATATATTTGTTTTTTGTTAAGTTGCCTAATAATTATGCACAGTAATAGTCACCTGCACACACAGATATCCCCCTAAAATAGCTATAACTAAAAACAAACTACAAACTACTTCCAAAAATATTCAGCTTTGATATTAATGAGTTTTTTGGGTTCATTGAGAACATGGTTGTTGTTCAATAATAAAATTAATCCTCAAAAATACAACTTGCCTAATAATTCTGCACTCCCTGTATTTCCTCTGGTTGGGTGGCCTAGTTGGGTGGCATAGTATATACCTATGGCAATGTCATTTTTTTCTCCCTTTTATATTGACCCAAATGCATTCAAGTTTACAGTTTTCATCATTGTTGTGCTCTATTTCTGTAGAGATGTAGTTATTTCTTATATAGACAGCAACTCCACCTCCTCTTTTATTTGGTCTGTTTCTTTTGAATAATTTAAATCCCTCTAGCTGTGTGTACCATTTGTGGGTTTCATCTCACCATGTTTCCGTGATGGCAACAATATCATATCTGCCCTCATTAACCTGAATTTCTAGTTCACCCTGTTTATTGCTCATACTCTGTACATTGGTGTATAGACATTTGAGTCCTTTATGTCTGACCCTATGTTTACTTTCTACATGACCTGTGTGGTGCCTAAGTTCCCCTATTGTCTTACCACCTATTTGGTTAGTGCACTTCATGTGGCACTCGCTATTAGAAGCCTGTTTTTTCTTGACAGCAAGGTTGATATTCTTGTCCACACACACATCTATGTTACATGCACTGATAGCTCTATAATTTTTAGGTTGCCAGGGACAGGGATGTTCTATATCAATTAACGTGGAATACTGCATCCAGTTTTGGTCACCAAGATGTAAAAAAGACTTTATTGGATTTTAGTGATCTCTCAATCAGACTATTTTAATTGGTATCACAAATGCCTTCAATCTCATTATGGAAGCACAAGAAGTAGAACACAGTCAAACTAGAGTCTTGGACTTTAAGACAGCTAATTTCAATAAACTTAGAGCTTGGGAAGGATTCCATGGATGAGAATCCTCAAGGGGAAAACAACTCAAGAAGCTTGGGAAATTTTGAAAAGTGAGATAATAAAAGCCCAGTCTAGCACAATACCAACAAAGAGGAAAAATAACAGCTCTCAAAAGAAACCAGCATAGCTACATAAAGAACTCTCTGATAAATTGAAAGATAAAAAGGACAAGTATAGAAAGTGGAAAAAGGGGCACATAACTAAGTCAGAATATCAGCAAATAGCCCGAGCCTGCAAAGACGAAGTGAGGAAAGCTAAGGCTCAAAATGAACCTTAGTCAAAAATGAACAAAAGTCAAAAATAACAAAAAAAGCTTCTTTCAACATGTAAAAAATAAATAAATAAAGGAAATGATTGGTCCATTAGTGGGTGAAAGTGGCAAGAAGGTGACAAGCAACAGGGAGAAAGCAGAACTATTTAACTCTTTTTTTGCATCTGTCTTTACACAAAGGGAAAAAAACCAGACCAACCTATAAAAAATAGTGCCATAAAAAACATAATAGAAACACAAGTTAAGATAGGCAAGAAAATGGTAAGTGAGCACCTGTCCAGCCTAGACAAGTTCAAATCACCACAACCAGATGGATTACACCCCAAGGTTCTCAAGGAACTGATAGACGTGATCTCAGAACCACTGAACTATATCTTTCAAAGATCCTGGAGCACTGAGGAACTACCAAAGGACTGGAAAAGAGCTGATGTAGTTCCCATCTTCAAAAAAGGAAAAAAAATGGATCCAGGAAATTACAGAACCTATCAGCCTGACCTCAATACCTGGGAAGATTCTGGAAAAGATAATCAAACAACGAATCAGCGAGCACCTAGAGGCAAACAAAATCTTTACTAAAAGCCAACATGGGTTTGTCAAAAACAGATCATGCCAGACAAATCTTATTGCATTCTTTGACCAAGTGGCAAAATTAGTGGATCAGAGGAATGCTGTGGATATAATTTACTTGGACTTCAGTGAGGCATTTGATAAAGTAGATCACAAACTACTACTTGATAAGATAGAAAAATGTGGATTAGACAGCATCACCACCAGATGGATTCGTAGCTGGCTGACCAGCCATACTCAACGTGTGGTCCTCAATGGAACTGCATCTACATGGAGGGAAGTGTGTAGTGGGGTGCCCCAGGGTTCTGTTCTAGGCCCAGTGCTCTTCAACATCTTCATCAATGATTTGGATGAGGGGATAAATGGGGAACTCATCAAATTTGCAGACACCAAGCTGGCAGGAATAGCCAACACTCCAGAAGACAGGCTTAAGATACAGGAGGATCTGGACAGACTTGAACACTTGGCGCTATCTAACAAAATGAAATTCAATGGTGAAAAAAGTAAGGTTCTACATTTAGGCAAGAAAAACCAAATGTACAGGTATAGTATAGGGTACCTTGCTCAATAGTAGTAACCGTGAGAAGGATCTCGGAGTCCTAGTGGATAATCACTTCAATATGAGCCAGCAGTGTGCTGCAGCTGCCCAAAAAGCCAACACAGTGCTAGGCTGCATTAACAGAGGGATAGAATCAAGATCACGTGAAGAATTAATACCACTTTACAATGCCTTGGTAAGGCCACACTTGGAATACTGCATCCAGTTTTGGTCACCACGATGTAAAAAAGATGTTGAGACCCTGGAAAGAGTACAGAGAAGAGCAACAAAGATGATTAGGGGACTGGAGTCTAAAACATATAAGGAATGGCTGCTGGAATTGAGTACGTTTAATGAAGAGAACGCAGTGGCTCAGTGGGTTAGGACGCTGAGCTTGTCGATCAGAATGTCGGCAGTTTGGCAGGTCGAATCCCGAGTGCTGCGTAACAGCGTGAGCGCCTGTTACTCGTCCCAGCTTCTGCCAACCTAACAGTTCGAAAGCACGTAAAAATGCAAGTAGAAAAATAGGGACCACTACGGTGGGAAGGTAACAGCGTTCCGTGCGCCTTTGGCGTCCAGTCATGCCGGCCACATGACCATGGATACGTCCTTGGACAAGTGCTGGCTCTTCGGTTTTGAAACGGAGATGAGCACCGGCCCCTAGAGTTGGAAACGACTAGCATGCATCTGCAGGGGAACCTTTACCTTTACCTAATGAAGAGAAGGACTATGGGTGACATGATAGCAATGGTCCAATATATCTCAGGAGCTGCCACAAAGAAAAGGGAGTCAAGCTATTCTCCATAGTGCCCAAAGGCAGGACAAGAAGCAATGGATGGAAACTAATCAAGGAGAGAAGCAACCTAGAACTAAGGAGAAACTTCCTGACAGTTAGAACAATTAACCAGTGGAACAACCTGCCTCCAGAAGCTGTGACTGCTCCAACACTGGAAGTTTTTAAGAAGAGACTGGACAGCCATTTGTCAGAAATGGTATAGGGTTTCTTGCCTGAGCAGGGGGTTGGACTAGATGACCTCCAAGGTCCCTTCCAACTTTACTATTATGATTATGAAAAGTACTGAGGCAATTTGTGTCATTGTGTGCAGCACAGTGAACATGGATAAGAATAAGAAAATCAGTTGCCTGTGGAGGAAATGAAGAAAGTAATAACCAAACATGGTAAAGGCTCCAAAACCATCTCCAAAAACGTTTACATTCCTGTGACTATGATTATTAATATTACGAAGAAATTTAAGATCCATGGGATTGTAGCAAACTTCTCTGGACATGGCTGCAAGGGGAAAATTATCCTCCCAAAAAACAGAAAGTTAGTTGAAATAGTAGAGAAAGAACTAAGAAGAATTAAGTAAACAACTGTCAAGGTATAACAACTCCAAGTTGCACTACCTGAGTGAAAGACCTAAAGAGAACCCATTTTTGAAAAACGGATACAAAAAAACCAGACTGGAGTTTGCTAATTTGAATGTTGACAAGCTACAGTCCTTCTGGGGGAATGTCCTTTGGACAGATGGAACTAAATTAAAGCTTTTTTAAAACAAAAATTAAACCCCACCATCTCTATTGTGAAACATAGAGGAAGCTTCATAATATTATGAGGTTGCATTGCTGCTTTCATGATTAGGAGCCCTTACTCTATGCAGCAGAGCACCATGAAATCAGAAGGTTATCAAGGTTTTCTGGAATAAAACATAATGCCCAGTGTAAGATGTATCTTAATCACATGTCACAGTTCTCCCAGCAGAATAATGCTCCAAAATGTTACTTCTAAAAGAACACAAGAATATAGGACGTGCTTGACTGCAGTTATTGCTCAAAAGGTTGTGTCCATGTCATTTGCATTTATTATTTAGAAGAAGAATATGTTAAGTCATACATTAAGAGCAAGGTACTGCTCTTTGGACTATGGAATTGTGGCCTCCTGCAATGAAGGAAAGAGTGCTTGATGTTGTTATACCTTGTTCATTACCTAGTTGATGAAAGCCTGGAGTGGTTTTCATCAACCTACCTGCAGCATATAACAATATGGAATATTGCTACACAAGTAAAATAGTATCACTGGAGATAATATGCTTACCAGGGTCATTGGCAACTTCCTCCAAAACTGGAAATTTTATGTGACCCTGAATGACAACAGTAATAGTAATAGTTAACAGTAACAGAGTTGGAAGGGATCATGGAAGATACCTAATCCAACCCCAGTAGACGGAGGATGCAGAACAACAGGCTGCCATAAGGAAGTGTATTGTCTCCAATATTGTATAACATATATACAAACGATCAACCTATCTAAGTAACACTAAGGCTAAAGTCAGCTCGAGGAACAATATCATCAGGAAATTGATAAACTACACACGGAGAGTTCAACCATCTATGTTGCACACATCAGCTTTGGCCTTGAATGTCTCTGCAGCAGAGTATGCTGCTTTAGTGTGGGGCGCATCTGCACACATGAAACAAGTTGATATCACCCTCAATGAAGCAGTATGCTTAGTGACAGGTTGTCTCAAACCTACTCCAATTGAGAAAATATATCCTCTTGCTGGCATTGCCCCACCCAAGATCAGGTGAGAAGTAGCAGCAAATGCCAAGAGAACTAAGCAAGAGAATGATCCTTGACATCCTTTGAATGGACATGTCCCCCAAGCCCTCCATCTAGCAACAGCTTTATAACAAGAACAAACATTCTTGAGAGTACACAAAACAAAATCACATTAAAAGATGGAGGAAGGAGACTATCAAGCAAGGAATAATATTAAAGGAGGATATGGCTGAAGGATCTGATCTCCCTTGCACTATTTGGAGGACCCTGAATAGGTTGAGTTGGAGTGCCTAAGTGTAAAACTGATATGCTGAAGTGGAGTCTCTTAGTGGATAACAACATGCTAAGCTTGTAAGCCGCCCTGAGTCTTCGGAGAAGGGCGGGATATAAATGGAATTAAAATAAAATAAATAAATAAATAAATAAACATACTATGTGAATGTGGGGATACACAGAGCCCAGCCCCAGCTGCTGGTATGTCATCTACTACCAGAAACATGTACCGATAATGACTTATTTTTGGCCAGTGACAAAGCCAAGCTGGTGGCTTCATTCTGGTAGTTTAAAGTTTGATCTAGATATGGAAGAAGAAGAACCCTAGTTAATGCTTTCATCAAACTTCATTTTAAATTTTTTCACTGCAGAAAAATGCAGTAGAAATGCATCTGGTCCTGGAAAGCATTGCTTCCTTTGTTTCATTTTCTGTAATTCCTTTGGATGATGTGTATATTTCATAATCAGCATCTGAGTACTGTGTAATCTTTTCCAAACTTCATGCTGGTTTTTCATATATTTATTTATTTATTTTATTTTATTTTATTTTATTGGATTTATATACCGCCCCTCTCCCAAAGGACTCGGGGCGGTGTACAGGGCAGTTAAAACATGGTATATAAAGTTAAAAAATAAATTAAGTTAAGTTAAGTTAGCCCCAACAAGACAAATTCTAAAGTTTAAAATCCCAGTCCCTCAGTCCAGGCCGGCAAGCTCAAATAACCAGGTTTTCAGGTCGCGGCGAAAAGAGCGAATGTCGGGAGCCATCCGGAGCTCAACAGGAAGCTGATTCCAGAGGGCAGGCGCGCCCACAGAGAATGCTCTTCCCCTGGGAGCCGCCAGCCAGCACTCCCTGGCCGACGGCACCCTGAAGAGGCCCTCTCTGTGGGAGCGCACAGGACGATGGGAAGTTGAGGCAGAAGGTGCTCCCGTAAATAATCCAGACCCATGTCATTTGAGAATTAAATTTAATAAAATGCTGTATCATCTCATCAGTACTTCAAATAGATTGCTATTATCCTTTAGCGAAGTCATAGGTCCTTTTCTCATTTCATAAAACAACAGTTTATTTGAAATCTTTCTTGAAATTCACTTTTTTTTGTAACATCTGTTTCCAGCAGTTTATAAATCATTTTAATCTTTTGTATAATATCAAATATTGGTTTCTATTTTGTATTGATTTTGATAGTTTTGAATCATTTATCTATCCATCCATTTCCGTAAAACAAATATAAGAGAAGTACATCATAAAGCAAAACAAATAAACAGAATAAAAGAGGCCAGTAAAATAAAGAATTAAAGATGGTGACATTCTTTAACTGCTGTCTGAAGTTTTTCTTTCTATTTAATGCCAAAGAAATAAATAATCCTCTCAGAAATGCTTTACTAGATTTCCATACTGTGAATAAAGAAACATCAAGAGATGAGTTTGTTTGGAAGGTGCTCTTTAATTAAGGTTGACACTTAAATTTGATAGCTTCTTGTAATAATAATAGGCCATTCAATTCTACTTCTTCAAGCCAGAGATTCTTTGATGCAATATTACATTTGGAATTAAGTGCTGCAACTTCTTTACATTAAAGTAATAGCGAATTAAATATCCAGTTCATATCTATCCCTAAATTAATGTTAAGAGAAGGGGAACAATATGTATATTTTTCTCTAAAGGATATTTATGTCTTTAAACATCTAAGGAAGAAAGTAATGACATAGAATCTATAATTTTTTGGCAATTTGCAGAACTCTTTAAATTTATCGACATTTACGTGAAGAATCCTGTTAATGTTTCCAAGACTCAAAAAATATCTTGCAATTTCAAGAAGTAATTGAAAAAAAAATCACAAGATATTCTCTAGTTATCTTTTAAAGCATAAATTGAAGCAATTGTAATTTCCATTGTTCAGTTTGAAACCTTAGTAATAAAGATATTTCTGTTTCATCTGGAATTTTGTGCTGTACGTTCCTAATATATATTAATACTCTGTTGTTTCCACCAGAAACCACATGATTTTGACCTAATATTTACATTCTAACACATTAACATGATCTTTTAAAATTGTATTTCATAAATACCTATATTGTCTGCATTCTCATTTTTCTTCTCTTTTGAATGGGCTATTCAATCTCTTAATCTTTGTTGAAAAATTTATTAATTTGATCCATGAAGTCAGCAATTAATTAAATGTATGGGTAGGGGGAAAAAATCTGATCCAGTTTTGGTCTTCTGTCTGTCTGTGTCCTTTTTTTTCTTGTTCTGTAGTAGTTCACAACTCAAGCATTTTCTTAGCATCTTCTGTGGAGAATATAAAAGCTTTGCCATTCATAAAGACCCACAAAAGAAATGGAGTAATCCACCTGCATTTAATATTTCTTACTTGGAGACAGGTTGCCATTATAAACACTGTTCTGTTTCTTTGAATTCATAACTTTTACTCTGAAATGTCTTACCATTAGATAGAATGCAAAATTATCTACTACAATTTTTATAAAGATTTCAAAGACTAAAATATTAAAACTTTCAAAGGCAATATACTTAAGATGTCTAGTGGATGACGTGCTAGTGAGATAGAGCTAAATTGCAGGGTATGAATTTTTCATTCTTTCCAAAAGATACGAAAACAGACAACCATTTTAATGGATGATTTCAAAATGCTATTGTCAGAATACTTTTGTCTTTCCCACATGTTTTATTATGGTTCACTAGTTCTCTTAAGGTAACAAACATTTACTTTGGACACAGTTTTAATAACCTCTGAAATAAATCTATTGCAAGATAATTTTGAGGCTACAAATGGTTCAGACATTATTATATGTACCTTTAAAAAAAAGTCTTGGGGTGTGTCGGTGCCTTTATGCTATACTAGTGTGCTAAGAGATTGAATAGGAAAAATGGGGGAGGAGACACTGTACTCAGCTGCCATGCTGTTATCAGAGGGATTGTTTCTGGACAGAGGTTCAGCATTCATTGGTTGTCTGAAGAAAGCCATTTCATCTGAGGATTGGATAAGAAGCTGCGTCAATTTGCTGCCCGTCTCCAAGGCACTGGTGATGCTGCCTTCACAAGCTGACTAACGTCACAGCTCCATCACCCAGCGGGGTGTGGGCTTGCTTGTCGCCCCCCCTCCTGTTCTCTGTTTAATTCTGTATTTGCTTCCTGCTGCATTTCTTCATCTGTCTTCTGCCAAATGCTAACAGCATGATATTTTGCAATCATTTAGGTGAATACAAGAAGGACGAACTCTTGGAAGCTGCTAGGTAAGTGCTGTTCAGAATACAAATGCATTGTTTTTGAAGAGAGGTGGGAGAAATCAGGGTGAAAATGGGTTTTTATGATCTGTCATGTTGTCATTATCTTTTTATAAAATTGGGCAGATAAACAGTTAACACGAGTCTTTGGGATTTAACTACTTGCAGAAAGCTGAATAGTTGCTTGTAATTCTACAATACACTTGTAGTCGAATTTAGACAGAATGCATTTCAAATTCTATTATGTTTAAAAAGCATTTTTAACGAGAAATTTTATGTTAGGGTATTTTTTTAAAATTCTCTACCTTATGGATTCTTCATTTACATATATGTTATAGAAAAGCTTGAGCGAGAGGCTGGAAGCTATTTATAGTGGCTTGAGGAAGATTGCAACAATTTGGGAAATGTATATTTATTATATTTAAAATATGGTAAATTCTATCATATATGTTTATATAGGCATATATTTAAAGGAAATAATGGAAGCAAAATTTTTCTAAGTTAAAATGCACACAAGGTGGATTGTGAACATGATGTTAATGTGAAACTCCATTTCATATATTCTTTAAGGGACTTCTTCTCCCTTCCATTTCTTCTTTGCAGGAGTGGCAATGAAGAAAAACTAATGGCTTTGTTGACACCTTTAAATGTGAATTGCCATGCAAGTGATGGGCGAAAAGTAAGTCTCTGTAAATATAAATCTGTTGTAATTTTTTCAGCAGCTGGTCAGCATATCTTATCAATTTAAAAATTTGATAACCACCCGGGTTTGTGGATTGTAATTTGGGTCTCATCACATAAGATTGAATGATGTCTACAATACTGACAGCTTGACAGAGGTAGTGGAACATGGCAGTTGAATGACTGCATTTTAAATAACAGCCCGGCATTGTGCTTTAGAATATTGGTTAATAAATATAAATTGTGAGTTTGCGTTTTGATAATAACTGAAAATGAACAGTTTTCTCTGTGTGAGTGTTCTGGCTGTGAAAAATAGGGTTTCTGTACTCTAGCTTGTTATAGCCAATTTCAGATCAATTTCATTAATCTTGTTGGATATTCATTCCAAATTTTTATAGTCTCATTTAATTGTCTAACTGCAGCTTTACATAATGGGGAATTAAAGTATATTAATCAGTATGAAGTAAGAAAAGGAAGAAGTTATACATTCAGAATTCTAATTAGATGTTTCATTAATTTGTGTATTATTATAATCTGATTTAATAGATTCTAGTATCATAGTTTACCTAGGTTCACACAGCACGGTTATTTTGTCTGTTAGTGATTCTTAGTATCCCATCAATTTTTAATAACTGTCTGAAATAGGTAATCAGGTACTTCAGCTTCTGTGACTGAAATGTCCCCAGGTAATTTTGGGGGAGGACATGAGAGATATAATTTGGGAGAGATTGTGGCTCATACGCTGCCAGCAGACTGTTTGAGATTTAAATTGTTCAAAGAATTTGATTAGTAATTCAGTGCAGTGAAGATGTAAAAGAATATTTTGGATGCAATTCATAGCCTAAACACACTTTTCCATAATTCAATATTTATAGCTCTTACATTATGCTCATATACGTTAAGTATGATAGGTTTAATTATGGTATGCATATATGGTATGCATATATATATATATATATATATATATATATATATATATATATATATATATATATATATCCTGTTAAATGAAGTAGAGCTAAGTAATTGACACTCAGCCAGTGCTAGACTTTGTACTTCTTCCTCTAAAATAGCTGATTAGTTATCTTAGTTTTATTTACATTAGAACAACCATCAGTTTGATTAATGCTCAAATCATGAGTTTTGAAACTATGTGGTTCAACTCCTGGGCATTTTAGTTTTGCCCCAGGCAAAGCTGGGCTCTGTTACCCCATATTTTTGGTCTGCCTTGACAAACCAATTCTCCATTCTGTTATCTGGCCCATCATTTTTGGTTGTCACAATGGTTGCCTCTGTAAAAAGTGGCCCCCACACTCCTTATTCTCTCAAGCCTGCCACATCCCATTTTGCTCACCTACCCTGCCTACCACCACCACGTTTTATTCTTCCTCCAGCAGAGTAGCCGCTACGGGCCCAGAATTTTGACAGCAGTCAGAGCAGCAGAAATAGAAAGGAGTGAGGATTTGATTATGTGGTATCAATTGCTACAGGACCAGTTGCTACTGTAGATTGCTGATATCTGGAGGCCCTTGGCTTTTGCTTATGTTAATAATTGCTAAATGAGATCCAGAGCAGCACTTAATCCAGGACAGTATTAACTGTTCAGTAATCAGTAACTAATAACTAATTAATAGGACACTATCAATTGTTCAGCGGTGTTCTGAAATGCACAGTATTTAAAGGAGGGAAGTGTTTAGGTGTTAGACTGTTTAAAAAGTGAAGCTGTAGCAGAATATAAATAGGTCTAAAATTTCTGTCAGAGAACAGAAATAGGTTAAAAATTAATTAATGGATTTAATAGATTAATTAAAAGGTTCAATTAATAGGTTAAACAGTTATTCTTAAGAACTTTTAACAATCTATAGTATATCACTGGATCAATAAGGTGAGTTGCCATGTCCCATAATGACAGTTCTACTGATCTGATATGTTAACTAATGATTGCTAATTTGACTTTTTAAATTATTATGAGGGCAACAGTTGGACTTTATTTCTTAGATTACTAAAATTAAAGGTGATTGTGTCTTTCTGTTGCTTAAAACCATATTGTCCAGGCAGGTCTTGGATTTGCTCATTTGATTCCATCTGCATAACGTTTGACCTATGTTTTGTCAAGGAAAACTCTTTTGTAATGGATGCTCATGCATAGTCTACTCATTTTATTGTGAGGTTGCATTTATTGAAGAAATATACATTTAAGATTGCCGTGGTGATGTCAGGAGTTCATGAAACCATTGTGTTGCTTCGTGATTTGTTGGCTGAAGGAAAGAGAATGCAATCCACCATTTTTATTAGGAGACTGCCTGTTTGCAAGTGTAGCTTGTCCATAAGTTACATAAGTTGGACTTTCTTAACCTGAGGACTGCCTGTAATCATTGGGGTCCAACACTCTCACATCTTTTAATAGAACATTGCAAAAAGCAAAGCTGTTTTTACTTTCAGATTAAAGATACCTTTTAAAAGGCTATACTGGAAATTACTAAAATAATAAATGTGGGGAATGATTCAGTTCATCAAAGCATATGATATGGAAAGTGTTACCTTTTGGGCACCACAATAAAAAAATAAACTTTCAAATTGTTACCAAACTAAATAACTTAAAATACTGCATCTTTTAAAAAAGGAAATCATAGAGAGACTAACTATCTCAAGAAATTTTTCTGGCTGACATAAAACCAAGTTCTTTATGATCCACAATGGAACCACATTTAATATTTTAAAAACAATTTCACTCCATTCAAGTTCTTTGAGGTTTTTTTTTTAGTTCTTACCCAAAGTTATCTTGTCTTCACTGATAAACCAGTTAATTATTCCTGGTGCTTTTTTTTGTAAAAGAAAAAGGTGCCAGAACTCACACATGTCATACAACCCGCCTTGCTTACCCTACAAGGTCCCATCCAAAAAAGGTGCCGGAACTCCGTTCTGAGCGTTCTATGAGAAAAAAAGCCCTGATTATTCCAAGATTTATTGCTATTCTTCATCTGTGTTATAAAAGATTATCTCAAGAATTGCCACCTTCTGGTAGTTTACTTTTTATTTCAAAACAAAAGAATTTTACAAGACAAATCATCAGGATTTGTTATATATATGAGAGATTTTTCTTAGACTTCCGGCTTGATTTTCACAGCTTACCACTTAAATGACAGTCATATATAAATGTTTTCTCTCCCTCTCCCTTACAGAGTAAATCTGTATATATAGAAGTCTGGTATATCAGGTGGCAACAAGCCTAGAGGCCTCTTCCTTGATACCTAGGATTCTGTGCCAGAAGCATTGATTCTATGAGTTATATTGGTGTGTTAAATTATGCATAGTCTTATATGTAGTCTCAAGTGATATAATTAAACACGGGTTTGTTATTTGAAGCTTTCTTGGCCACTAAACTAGATATCCCCCCCTTACTATTTCCAAGATGTCTTCCAGTCCTTAATGTGTTCATGGTACAAGATGGAGTTTACAGAAAGTAAATTGCGACATCTCTGCAATTTGTCTACTTGCTTTACATTTCTGAAAAGGATTTTTCTCATATTACTGCATAGTACTAGAAATCAAAGCAGCTTGGTGCACAAATGATTGTTCTTTTCATGGTGAATATACTTAATAATGTAAACTCCTTAGTAGGAAAGACCATAGGGCACAGGTCGGCAACCTGCGGCTCCGGAGCCGCATGCGGCTCTTTGAGCCGTCTCTTGCGGCTCCCAGCCGCCCGGTGCGCGCGCACCTCTTCCAACGGGCAGTGGTGCGCGCGCACCTCTCCAAATGGAGAGTGGCACCGCCCGTTTGGAGAGGTGCACGCGCACCTCCCTGAATGGGCGGAGGTGCGCGCGCACCTCCCCAAACCTTTGGAGAGGTGCGCGCGTACCTCCGCGCGAACGGGCAGCGGTGCCGCTCTTTCAGGAAGCTGCCGCTTTCGCAAAGATCGGCAGCTTCCTGAAAGAGCGGCGCCGCTGCCCCTTCGCACGGAGGTACGCGCGCACCTCCCCAAAGGTTTGGGGAGGTGCGCGCGCACCTCCGGTCGTTCGGAGAGGTGCGCGTGCACCTCTCGGAATGGGCAGGGGCGCCGATCTTTGCGGAAGCTGCCGCGGCCCGTCTGCTAAGCTGCCGCTTTCGGCAGCTTCACAGACGGGCCGCGGCGGGCTTCCTGAAAGAGCGGCACCGCTGCCCATTCGCGCGGAGGTACGCGCGCACCTCCGGTCGTTCGGAGAGGTGCGCGCGCACCTCTCGGAATGGGCAGGGGCGCCGCTCTTTCAGGAAGCTGCCACGGCCCGTCTGCAAAGCTGCCGAAAGCGGCAGCTTTGCAGACGGGCCGTCGCCATCGGGCAACCGGGAACCGGTTCCATCTCATTTTTTAAAAAATGACAGCCACGTGCGTCCGCGCATGCGCAAAAAACCTTTTTGCGCATGCGCGTGCATGGACACACGCACGCGGCTCCCTCTTTTTTTAATTTGTGATGGAACCGGTTCCCAGTGGCTCTTTTTCTTTTTTAGGTTGCCGACCCCTGCCATAGGGGATGTGCCACCCCAGTTTAGAGCCAAAACCTCTCCTTACTTTCTGCAGAGGGGCAGAGTTATTCGAGTGGATCTCAATTCAAAAATTCTTCATTGTTTTTCTTTAATCTTTCCTCCATTATTTGATACTAATTAATTCCGTTTCAAGATATTCCTAGCATGTGAAGTACAGTACTAACTGTTGTGATTTTACTTGAATGGTCTTCCCCTTTCTGCATGTTGTAAACATACAATTTATCTTAATTTTAATATTTTCTGCATACCTTAAGAAGGGACGCTCCTGAAATAATGGGGAAAATATATAATACTCTTTTGTTTTCTGAACATCATAACTTCCATGTCTGCTCCAGTGAAGATATACTATTTTTATTTGTGTTGTATTAACTTAAGTGCTTGGAAAACTAGAATAAAATTACACTTGGACATAAGGACATACTGTACGTACACATACACATAATTTGGAAAAAATGTAAGGCAACAGACATGATTCTTCTACCATACAAATAATCCCCGCCACCCTCCCCAGTCCCATTTCAGTGCTGAGGTTTTTAGTACAGTTTTGTCTTTTAGTCTATGACAGACATGTCAAACACAAGGCCCGGGGGCCAGATCCGGACCGCGAAGTGGTTTCATGTGCCCCGCGAAGCGGTTCCTGGAAGCAGTGAGGGAACGGCCCCCACTGCCTTGGCCCTGGCCCAGAGACCCTCCTTCTGCCAGAGACCCTCAGATCTGTCCCACTCCTGCCCAGGCCCCCATAGGCACCCTTGATGCGAACGATGTAGAGCTGGCCACGCCCACCCAGTAGGCCATACACACTCTAGCCACGCCCACCCAGTAGGCCACGCCCACCCGGCCCCCTGAGGGCAACCGCAATGCTGATGCGGCCCTCAATGAAATTGAGTTTGACACCCCTGGTCTATGATGACTCAGTGAATTTCAGGATTGGAAGAGTAACAGAATGAGAGTTGGAATGGACCTTGCAGGTCTTCTGGTCTAATCCCCTGATCAAGCAGGAGACCCTATACCATTTCAGACAAATAGTAGTAGTAGTACACTTTACTGATTAGTTTACCATATCAAAGCATGAGCATCAGCCACATTAAAATATAATAAAATGAGATATGGTATGATATGGTAAAATGTGATAAAATAGCCTGGGGTGAAATAAAATAGACTAATATATAGTAGATAAAATAGGATAAAGATAAAAGAATACAGGTAATCTTTGATTTACAACTGTAATTAATCCTGGGATTGTGTCATGGTGGTTGTTAAGCAGGTCACCATATGACCATGGTGAGTTGTCAAATTTTTTTGAAGTGGCTGTTAAGCAAATGCTGCAGATGGTGCAGAACAAAGCAATTGTCTATTGTGGAATATCCAGATCTGAATCTAGCCTGGTCTTCCACTAATACATTCCTTGCCCAATCCTCTATTTTCTTCAAGAGATAACTTGCATACATCTTAGCTGTTATATCTATAAGGCTTATGGATGTGTAATTTTGGGAGGCTTCCTTGTCTCCTTTTGTATATATGGGAAATATGGTACATAGTATCCAGCCTCCTGGAATGAGGTCAGTGTTGTCTATATATGTAAACAGCCTGCCAGCAGTGGAGTCCACCAGTCAATATGAGTCCTAAAGAGTTCTAGGGATAGCAAATTTTCACAAGGTGTCTTATTAGGCTTCAGTAATAAATGTTTTTTTTAATTTCTATCACTCATACTGGTGGCTGAGGAAGAAGATTATCAGAGATCAAAAACTCAGTAATCATTTTTTTTGGATGATCCTGGCAAATAAATTAGTATAAAAATCCTGCCAAACTATAGCTGAGATAGATTAACTGTATTACACCCCTTCAGCATGCCAGATATGATGTTCCAAAATACAACTGAGTTGAACCCCCTTGCTGACCACACTGTACAAGCCCAGTGTGGTTGTGTAGTGGGTCTCTTTGGTGGCTATTTCTTGTAGTTGTGTCTTGGGTTTAACATCTTGGCATGATTGCTTGGTGTAAGGTTTCTTTGAACCAAACACTTTTGACCAAAAGCAATCAAGGACGAACCATTTAGATCTTGTGGGCTGTCAGTTCCTAGCAGGCAATTTTTCTATTTTTATTATTTTTTTTAACATTGGCATACCAGTAAAAGTTGCATTTGGACCTTGCATAGTTGTAACACTATTTTCACCCAAGACTGGGCCCTCTCAGAGTTCATAAAGTTGGCATTTCCCTTTGAGCCTCCTTGTTTGTCTCACTTCAGGTGGGCAAGTAGCCTTTCATTGTGTGATACAGGCAGTCTTATATCAGAACTGCCATAAAAGGTACTGCAATTAGTTGATGGTTACTCTCCTCCCTCATATAAAATTGAATGTTTAAAAATAAGTCGGATTTGTCTGTTCAGACACAATGTAATCCCAACATTTCCAGTATGGAAAGTAAAGGATATATGAAGCAACTGCCTCCCAGGATATGAAGATCACATATGTAAGTCAAGGAGATCAGTTTAGAACTCACCATATTCTCTGGAGTGCAAGGGTAGGCCGGCTGGCTGCTAAATAGTCCTCAGGTATGATGCCCAAGTGGACATTATCAAGCAAACTCACACCCACCCTAGCATTAAAGTCTTCCAGTAGGGTCACAATGGCTTTGGTGTGTTTCATATTTAGTTCTCTGATTGTCTTTTCTAATTGTACCCAGATATCAAAGGACAAGAACCTGGGGTTCACCAGTCCTGACTAATTACAGTCACATGCAGGTTAAAAGTCATAATTCAGACATGATAATTTTTTATTTATTTTTATTTTATTTTAATTCCATTTATATCCCGCCCTTCTCCGAAGACTCAGGGCGGCTTACAAGCTTAGCAGTAATTGATGAGAATGCAAAGAGAAATTTAATATGCAAAACAATTTTTGCATATAAATTGTAAAACTTAATTTTTCAGGGAAGCAAAAGAGGGGGGGGGAACCATTTCAGACATTCTTAGAGGATCATGTTATACTTAGCTGGAAAATGTTTTGCTGCGGGAGATTCAAGAACCCTGTAAAGTAGTCCTTATTTTAGTCATCAAAGAAATGAGATGATGTAGTGATCCTAGTTCCGATTCAAATTTCCAATCAACCATGAATGATCCTTGAGCCAGGTACTATACAGTATCTCAGCCCTACCTTACAAGATTCCTAGGTTATATAGCTGGAGGAAAACTGGAAGAAAAACAAGATATAAATGTTATACCTAAAGGGCCTTTTAGTTCAGGCAGGAAAAAATGACTTCTTGTTTTTTTTCATTCATTCATTCATTGTGGTATTTCAAGTCTCATCTGCAAAGTAGAACACTTGCTAATTTATACCAGTTATTTTTAAAATAACAATTTGTATAATTGTTGCTGGCAACTTCCCAGTAAAATACTTACTAAGTTTTCTCTTTTTGTTAAGGCAATTCTGTTTCAATTGTGATTCCTTAATTTTGTGCTCATTATTGTTTGAGTCCCAATTACTAATAGGTGAATAGAGGGGAAGGCTGTTCTTTTGCTTATTCTTCCTATTTCTCCACAAAAGCTGCTTGGAGATTTGGAGAAATATGTCTGAGATGATATTAAAGACTGCAATGGGCAATGTAAACAGGTAAAAATATCAGTACTTTCAGCCAAAGCTTCAGCTGGCTCTTGATCACTTCCATGAATAGATTTTTATTTTTTTTGAAAGTTGGTGAAAAGTTGTTCAGCAGCCCTCTTATCAAGCAGTTATCTTGTCCTGATGTAATTTTTCTGAAGAAACAGATTTTCTTTTTTTTTAACATTGTTGTTAATAGCATACTATACTCAACCTAGTGTTCTTGAGATGTTTTAGACTATAATCTGTGATAATTTGGTCATGTTGTTTTACGTTGGAAAAGTTGAATTTGCATGCACCATATCCTTAACCTAAAGTACAGTCAACAGTCTCTAGTACAGGGGTGTGAAACTGTCGGCCCGTGGGCCAGCTGCGTCATGCCGAAACCACGCCTACCCCAGCTCCGGCAATGGGGAAAAAGTCACAATATGTCGCAACACGTCACGTGATATTGCAAGTTTGACACCCCTGCTCTAGTAGTTGAATTCCAATTCAAATGGCCAGCCAGTTACCTAAGTCCACAAATTTATTTATTGCTCCTACATTTTTCCTCTGTTTTTTATTTTCTAGATGAATGTATCCTGATGTCTCCTGAGTATACTTGTGGGATCAGTTTACTCAGAGGAATTGCTCCCTAATGTACCTCTTGTTTCTCAGTGGTCCTGTCTGAAATTTATTTTAATCTTTCAGTAATCTCAGTATTCAAACTGAGTTGCTGTAACAGATGGTTATTCTGTTAGATTTATATTCTCTCTTTCCTACATTGGTACGGTAAGTTGGGCTGAATGATTATCCCAAAGTCACCCAGTGAGTTTTATTTATTTAGGGTAGATTTGAGCCTATTGCAATCCATATCTATCACACTGGATATTGTAAATTATTTACTTGGATTACTTGATCACACCTGTTGAGGGGCATGTATTTTTCAATTTTTGTCATTTGCACTAATTTTCTACTTTGATATGTTTCATATTGAAAAGTTACATTGTTATTTTTTTAAAAAATCTACATATTTAGGTTTCTTCATCATGGTATATAGAATTGGAAGGAACAGTCTAGTTCAGGGGTAGGCAACCTTGGCTCTTTTATGACTCGTGGACTTCAACTCCCAGAATTCCTGAGCTGGCACAGCCGGCTCAGGAATTCTGGGAGTTGAAGTCCACGAGTCATAAAAGAGCCAAGGTTGCCTACCCCTAGTCTAGTTCACAGATGGTGTCCAGTCCCATCCTCTGTGCAGAAATCTAAATCAGGGCTTTTCAACCAGTGGTATGGGTACCACCTGTGGTACATTGGCACCTGGCAGGTGGTACATGGCCATCCTAGAAAAGTGGTAGCGAGGGAGGGGAATGAGCTGAACCGGTAGTAGCACCGCAGAAGCCTGAGCGAGAGATGGCTGGAGCTGCAGGGCTGTCAGGGCTCACTGGAAGCGCCAGGATCAGTGCTACTTTCCAGCTGATTGGTGCTTCTTCGGGGCTGTCAGGGCTCAGTGGAAATGCCAGGATAAGTGCCAGGGTCCAGCTGGAGCTCAGCGCTGATCCTGGCGCTTCTGCTGAACCCAGAAGAAGCGCTGATCAGCTGGAATGTTGCAACATCTCCAGGGTCTTGTGATTTACATTCAGATGCTTGGCAACTGATTCATATTTATGATGGTCCCAGTGTCATGTAAAGTGACCAAAACCTGCTGCAACCACCCAGCAGATGGAGGGGGGGAATAAAAACCAAACTCCCCACCCCACCCCCGCTCCCAATCCTCAACAGAAATGCTCACAACAATGAAAACCTCAGACAGGAGGAAGAGCACCGCCGGGCGGGCAGGCAGGTGTCTTGCTCGGCTGTGGCTTGGGGGGCACTTTTTTCAGGGCCATTGTAACTTTGAACAGTCACTCAGCAAACTGTTGTAAGTCGAGGACTACCTGTACTTTATCACTTTTTTCCTTTTTGGGGGGGGGTCATCAAGTTTTTGACACCTTGCTAGGCAACTGGTGGTACTTGGATGTTGCCATATCCTAAAAGTGGTACAATGGGTGAAAAGGTTGAAAAGCCCTGATCTAAATCAGACTCTTCCAGTCTCTACTTGAACAATATCCAGTAAAAGATAGTTTCAGATTAGCCTTTCTGGTTGGTTGGTTGGAGTATCAACCCTCTTTTACTGTTTTTCCCCCCTTAACAATAAAGTGAAATTCATGTTCCTATAAATTGATTGATTTCTTTCATGACCCACATTTTGGGACAGTAGAGAACAGGTTTTGGTTTTCTTCTATGTAGCATCCCTTCAAGTATTTGAAGAATGGAGGGAGGCCACCTTACAACTTTAAGATTTAAATTTGTTACAAGAACTAAAAGACTTATATATCTGGCACATCAATTTGCAAAAGTGGAAGGGTGAGTTAACCTAGAGCAAAAGCCTATTATTAGGAAAGATGTGTGCTACAATAAAGCATTTTGTAGTTACCTTTTATGCTGTGGTGTTTCCAGTCCTTGGAAACGAAGAATCCCCACATTTTCCTTCATTAAATGTAATTCTTTTATTTTCTCTGACCCATCAATATTGTTTTGTTTTGCTTTATTTTCTGGGGTTTGTGTGACATATGTGACATATGCCATTTCCACTTCATCATGAAAGTCAATAAACATGTTAGAGAGTACTGGGCTGAGGACTGAATCCTGATACACTATACTCAATATCTCATCAATGTGATACTGTTGATGAACAATCTTTGAAATCAGTTTTCAGATATATTCAATTAAATGTCATATTCTCAGCTCATGCGTTATTAGTCTGTTAATAATGTTATGGGGTATGTAAAATTGTACACCAAACTCAGTATACACACACACAAACACCCACACCACACATCCACACTGAATGCAAAGTTTTCAAGATGAGGTAAGACTTTATTATGGCCATAGATCAAAAACTTTTTCATAGCAGCCACATTGGCTTGTTCAGTATTCTATTTTTCTCTTCTGGGAATTATTTGTTGTTCTGGTTCTAGTAGCTCCTTTGACAGGAACTCCAGTCCATCTTGTGTTTCTTTTCCCATTAATTTTGTCTTCTGCAGAATGTTCCTTAGTATTACTCTACATTTACTTAAATCTGTATTTCTAAAGCTGGAGATAGGATTTTGATTATATCCAAGTCTAATTTAAAGTCAAGAACTCAGGCATTACATAATCAGTTTTCTCAACATTTCTGATTTTCCAATTAATTGATCTACCACCTTCCATTATCTAATCAATGATAACTGTTCCGAGCCTTCTACCACCCTCTGGAGGACAAAGTTATCAGCAAGAGAGGTCAGGAAGAATGATGGAAGATCTTAGTGGTTTTTTAATTGTCTTACAGGCCTCAGTTACTTTACTTCACTACTGCTCCTCTAAGCTCCAGACTCTAGTTTGGGGGGGGGGGGTCAAACTGCTGGCCTGCGGGCCGGTTTCATCATATCGAAGCCGCACCCATCCCATTGCCGGCAAAGCAAAAGGAGTCGTGATATGTTGCGACCCCTCAGGTGACGTGGCGAGTTTGACACCCATGCTCTAGCTTGTGTTTATTAGAGGTAACAGTGACATCTGGAGTTGTTTTAAGATGGGCAGCTATATTGAGGGATGGAGGGATGGGAAGGAAGGCAAAGGGAGAAAGAAGAGAAAGGAAAGGAAGGGGAGAGAAAAGGAAAGTTTTCCTCTGTCTTGCCTGTTCTAAAGTGGTTAGCACCAGGGCTTTTTTCCTCATACAACGCTCAGAACGGAGTTCCGGCACCTTTTTTGGATGGAACCTTGTAGGGTAGGCAAGGCGGGTTGTATGACATGTGTGAGTTCCGGCACCTTTTTCTTTTACAAAAAAAGCACTGGTTAGCACTACATGTTAAAGAATTAGTTACCGTATTTATTCGGATAATTATTTTCAGTCAGAAAGCAGAAAGTGTTGAATGGTGTTTATGAAATTAATTTTATTACTTTTCTATGCTGTGTGAAGCAGATTTCTAGTTCTAATTAGGGACATTATATTACAAACATCTGTGATTTTGTTGACTTTAGAGGCTTTGTAAAAAAAAAAAAGAAATCCCATCCCTATTATTGGATAAAATTCTTGGATGTTTTGTAGCTCTTCCCCTAATCCTAATTGTGCCTGCAAAAGATAACGCCCAGTTGAGATCCCAAAGTCTCCAGAAAACCGTGATACAGAATTCCTTTTCTAAAATTACAATTTATTAATTCATGCTTAAATATTTAATACTGTAATTGAAAAAATTTTCAGTTCATTTACTCAGTTAACATACAGCCTTACATTTTAGGGGACTGAATATAATCTGAAATTGATCATTGCTTTCAGTGTTGTGTCCTGGGCTTTGCTAAATCTTTCTATGGATTCCACATTTACTGTGTGCCACATTAACTATGAGAATGATTAATAATCAAGTCATAGTATAGCCTTTTTTTTTTCAAGAGGCAAAAACTAAAGACTAGTCCCCTCAAAAACATTAAAGCATTAAAATGGAAGAAATGCTGAAAATTGTGGCTCCTTGAATGAATGAATGAACGAACCTTTATTGTCAAAATACAACCATGTATATACATTGAGATTGGCTGAGCCTCCCTTTGTGCCCCCACCACCACAACTCACAGTGACAACAGACCCACCATCTTGTTACACCGTGTGAGCTAATTGCACACAACACACCGGCCTCACAAGTCAATTGTACATAGAGTTATTTCCCGTTCAAGAGCCTGACAGCCCATGGATAGAAGCTGTTCTTCAGCCTGTTGGTATGGCTGGCTATACTCCTGTATCTCCTACCCGATGGTAGGAGAGTAAAGAGGTACCGGCCAGGGTGTGAGTCATCTTTCTTGTTAAAAGATTCTTGAAGTCAGGTTTCTGTAGCATGTTAGCTCTATAATTTTGTACAGGCTGAGAGGAAGAACTCACATGGAAAACCCAGTGATATTGTGATCCTGGTGTCTTGAGTTTTTACATAATATGCTGGTGATGGGAAGCTATTTTAGTCTTGGTGCCAGAAGTACAATACTATACTTGCCGAATAGGCAATAGGCGTCTTCAGAGTATACAGTGGGGCAAAAAAGTATTTAGTCAGCCACCAATTGTGCAAGTTCTCCCACTTAAAAAGATGAGAGAGGCCTGTAATTTTCATCATAGGTATACCTCAACTATGAGAGACAAAATGGGGGGAAAGAATCCAGGAAATCACATTGTAGGATTTCTAACGAATTTATTTGCAAAATATGGTGGAAAATAAATATTTGGTCAATAACAAAAGTTCATCTCAATACTTTGTTATATACCCTTTGTTGGCAATGACAGAGGTCAAACGTTTTCTGTAAGTCTTCACAAGGTTTGCACACACTGTTGCTGGTATTTTGGCCCATTCCTCCATGCAGATCTCTAGAGCAGTGATGTTTTGGGGCTGTCGCTGGGCAACACGGACTTTCAACTCCCTCCAAAGGTTTTCTATGGGGTTGAGATCTGGAGACTGACTAGGCCACTCCAGGACCTTGAAATGCTTCTTACGAAGCCACTCCTTCATTGCCCAGGCGGTGTGTTTGGGATCATTGTCATGCTGAAAGACCCAGCCACGTTTCATCTTCAATGCCCTTGCTGATGGAAGGAGGTTTTCACTCAAAATCTCACAATACATGGCCCCATTCATTCTTTCCTTTACACGGATCAGTCGTCCTGGTCCCTTTGCAGAAAAACAGCCCCAAAGCATGATGTTTCCACCCCTATGCTTCACAGTAGGTATGGTGTTTTTTGGATGCAACTCAGCATTCTTTCTCCTCCAAACACGATGAGTTGAGTTTTTACCAAAAAGTTCTACTTTGGTTTCATCTAACCATATGACATTCTCCCAATCCTGTTCTGGATCATCCAAATGTTCTAGCAAACTTTAGACGGGCCCGGACATGTACTGGCTTAAGCAGGGTGACACGTCTGGCACTGCAGGATTTGAGTCCCTGGCGGCATAGTGTGTTACTGATGGTAGCCTTTGTTACTTTGGTCCCAGCTCTCTGCAGGTCATTCACTAGGTCCCCCCGTGTGGTTCTGGGATTTTTGCTCACCGTTCTTGTGATCATTTTGACCCCACGGGGTGAGATCTTGCGTGGAGCCCCAGAACGAGGGAGATTATCAGTGGTCTTGTATGTCTTCCATTTTCTAATAATTGCTCCCACAGTTGATTTCTTCACACCAAGCTCCTTGCCTATTGCAAATTCAGTCTTCCCAGCATGGTGCAGGTCTACAATTTTGTTTCTGGTGTCCCTCGACAGCTCTTTGATCTTGGCCATAGTGGAGTTTGGAGTGTGACTGTTTGAGGTTGTGGACTGGTGTCTTTTATACTGATAACAAGTTCAACCAGGTGCCATTCATACAGGTAATGAGTGGAGGACAGAGGAGCCTCTTAAAGAAGAAGTTACAGGTCTGTGAGAGCCAGAAATCTTGCTTGTTTGTAGGTGACCAAATACTTATTTTACCGAGGAATGTACGAATTAATTCATTAGAAATCCTACAATGTGATTTCCTGGATTCTTTCCCCCCATTTTGTCTCTCATAGTTGAGGTATACCTATGATGAAAATTACAGGCCTCTCTCATCTTTTTAAGTGGGAGAACTTGCACAATTGGTGGCTGACTAAATACTTTTTTGCCCCACTGTAATAGCCAAGTAGGACCTATTGTGTCTTGAATTGCAGAGAAGAGAGAAGTTTATATTAGCCACAAATACCATAAACCAGGCACAGAAGACTGTCTGACTTTTGCCCTGGTAATTGAGTTTCTTTAGGGATCTTCTCCCTAGTCCAAGGGTAGGCAACCTTGGCTCTTTTATGACTCGTGGACTTCAACTCCCAGAATTCTTCAGCCAGCCTGGCTGAGGAATTCTGGGAGTTGAAGTCCACGAAAAGAGCCAAGGTTGCCTACCCCTGCCCTAGTCTTTCTATAGGATAATCCAGAGGAGTAAAGCCTGGTATTCTGGGGAAACCTGGCAAAAGCAGGAAAGAGAAACCTCCAGAAAAATATTGGCTGCCATAAAATAGCAAGCAGGGTAAATTGTATGTGTAAAGTATATTTTAAAGCTGTTTTTTCCATATTTAAAATATACTGCTCAAAAAAATAAAGGGAACACTTAAACAACACAATGTACTGTATTTAATAGTAGGATGTCTTATCTTGTGTTCCCTTTATTTTTTTGAGCAGTATATATTTAGTTGATCTAAAGGTTGTAAAGGCCATTTTTTTAATGTTTAAAAGGATTTAAATGTTCATGTTATTCAGTACTAAGAGCTAAGAATTTTATTCTTCAGATTTTTTAATGTATTGTTTTGAAAACAAAATGACAGAGAAACAAAAAAGTGAAAGCCAAAAATAAAAATACATGGTCAAAGAAAAAAATATCATAGATAGATTTTTTTTAAGAAAAAAAGTAAACAAATACAAAGAAAAAAGAAAATTATATTACTTCTAGCCTTTGGTAAGTCTACCCACCCCCTTTTTTAAAAAAGAAAAAGAAATCCTGTCCATTTCAAAAAGTATTTTGCCATACAAAAACTGCAATTTGAGTTAAGTAATTTGATCATACAAACTCAGCTGGCATTGTTACTTGTAATTATTGTATATTATCAATATGAAGACTTGGTTTACTTGGAATATGCTTATGTTCTTTAATTGCTGTCTCTTATTACAGTCTACCCCATTACATTTGGCTGCAGGATATAACAGAGTTCGTATAGTCCAGCTTTTACTTCAGCATGGTGCTGATGTCCATGCAAAAGATAAAGGGTACGTAAAATCGTATAATTTGGTTTTGATAGTGTTAATATGATGTAAGAGGAGTATGGGTGAAAGCACTTTTTCATAATGACATTTACACAGATTCATAGTTACTGTTTTGAAGCCAGGCAAAACTCTTCCCTTCCCCCAAAATCATTTAAATCTGGTTGCATTTATTTAAATTTTGTGCATCTTTGCAATCTCTGTTTCCTTCATTATCCTCTCTGTTGTTGTTGGTTTTGCTTTCCACCTTAGCATATTTTATTGCAGTGTATATTTGAATTAATAATATTCTGTGAGCCATTCAGATGAATCTTGTGTGATTAGCAGTAAAAATAAGATAGTGATTTGAGTAAAAGTGGAATATAGACAAATTCATGGGAGTAAACCATAGATTTGCATGTATTCATGTTGCCACTATCTCTTATAAGATCTGAACTGTCCGCATAGTAGTCTTTTCTCCATATTTTAACTGTTTTAACTGCCCTGTGAACCGCCCTGAGTCCTTCGGGAATAGGGCGGTATAAAATTTAACAAATAAATAAATAAATTTAAATGTTAAATAAAATATACCATTTGTTTATGGCCCAGATATGGGGAAGATATTTAGACAGTAACTAAATAGGGGATTGGACTTGATGACTTCTTGGATCCCTTCCAACTGATTCTATTCTATTAATTTAATTTAAAATATTCAGTTGTATTTGTAAATTTGCTGTATTCCTTTTCCTTGTCTATGAATGGCACGGATAGCCTGTTTTAAAGTTCTGTTGTATTTGTCAACTTATTTAAAAAGTATTGAGTCCTTGAATGAGCTTAATTTTTTTCTGCAGTATTCAAATTTAATATATTCTTGGAAGGCATGTTAAATAGTTCATGTAAGACTGAAGCAAGGTATTTTTTTTTACCTAACTGGTTTATTTGAAAGTTTGAGCTTTTTCCAAGAAACAAACCATGTTTCGGTTTTAGATGGTATATCGCTATTCCAACTTTTGTTTGAAACTGGTTCATGGAAGTTGGCTTATTTTACTCATGTTTTTTATGTCTGAAATTCTGAGTGGAATAAAAATATAAAAACTAGGAAATAGTCCTTTAGAATGTATGTAAAACATGTCCTTCAATGAAATGTAACTGTATACACGTAGCAGTAAGACAAACAATAAGACCAGAATAGGGGACAAACAAAAGAACCCTTAGAAAAATGCCACCCCTAGACTTATGCAGGCAGGAATCATTAGAACTGTGCAAAGCTTTAAAAATAAACAATTTGCCAAATGCATTAGGCCAAGCAAAATACTAAAGCAGATAAAATATATGGTGCAGTGTAGTAAGAATTATTTTTCTCAATAGTTAAACAATGTTTTATTTTCTTTGTTATAGTGGACTTGTGCCTCTACACAATGCATGTTCCTATGGACATTATGAAGTTACAGAATTGCTGTTGAAGGTGATTTAAGTTAATAATTATGTAATTATGTGAAGACTGTCATTAACGTGTTATTCTGTTTACAAATTATAGGTTGTATTGCATGTGAGATAATTTGTATGCCTTTGTGATGTTGATAAAGAAAATAGAGACCTCCCTGTTCCATATTTTAAAAGGCCACTTCTTATTTGAAATAATTCGTCATTAAAGAACACTTAAGGCTGTCACCAATTTTACTAAATTATAAAAAAAAACCACCCCAAAAACCTTTTACTAGAACTCTGGGCTAATTTTACTAAGTCAGAAATGATATTCCTATTCTATTTTCTCATTTATATTGTAGAATAGATTTATTTATTTAGAAAATTTACATGGCTGCCTAACTTAAGTGAATAACTATTAAAAAAATAAAATTAAATGGAATATAAAGAGCCAAGGTATTTTGCAAGTAACTCATAGCCCCCAAAACTCACATAGTAGATTTCTTTAGCAGGCAGGCCATAACACCTGAAAGAAAAGCCAGGCTTTGATGGCCTTTTGCAATCCAGCAAGCCAGGGCCATCCAATTTTTTTGGGAGGGGGGGAGTGGAGGGGAGGGCACAGGGACTGTTTCATTGGGCAGGCACCATGACAGCAAAGGCATGTCTCCTGAATGCCACAAGATGGCACTGTTTCATAGAACAAGCACTATTGTACTTGCCCCAAGCCAGTCATCAGGTTTGTGTTTTTTCAAGTTGAGAAATAAAGGGCTCTCATATATTTGTGTGTGTGTGTGTGTGTGTGTGTGTGTGTATCGAGTTATTGTAATTTGTCTATTATACCAGTTAATTTTTGTAAACAAATCTCATGTGTTAATCTCACTCTTTTGACATCAAGCAGAATACATTTGTTCAGATAATGAAATAAAATGATTAAACTACTTCATATATGTTAGATAGAAATTCTAATAATAAGATTTCTATCACATGACAAATAACCAAACCTGGTGTATTTAAAACTAAAAAAATAATTGTAATATTGACACAACATAAAATGCCTGTTGTCTTTTCCTCCTGTTAACGTGTTCCTGTTCCTTAGCATGGAGCCTGTGTTAATGCAATGGATCTCTGGCAGTTCACTCCATTACATGAAGCCGCTTCCAAGAATCGTGTGGAAGTTTGTTCTCTATTACTCAGCCATGGTGCAGATCCAACATTAGTCAACTGTCATGGCAAGAGTGCTGTGGATATGGCACCAACACCTGAGCTCAAAGAGAGGCTCACCTGTAAGTATTACTATGTGCAAGGTTTTATCATTCTCAGCAAGACTACAGAATTCATTATCTTTTCTGCAGTATTAAAAATGATACTCTGTTTTTTAAAGGAAAGCTGATCTGTTATCTCACCTTCAGTTGATGAATTTTTTGGTAACATTGGAAAAATTTAAAGGATTTATGCCTATGTATTTTATGGTATTTCATCATATAGTACAAAACTTATCTATTCGAACAAGCCGGCCTGGTCTGATGGGTTTGGGGTTTTAACATTGTTTTTAACTAACTTACTACATTGGGCACAATCATTTAACTTTAAATCTTGTATCCTGTATTCTTATTTTTATTGCCCTGTACACCGCCCTGAGTCCTTCGGGAGAAGGGCGGTATATAAATCAAATAAATAAATAAATATTTATTAATATAAATTTATTTATGCGGCCACCCATTTCAGTACTATGACTCCAGGAGGCTATCAAAAATTAAAAATTACAATGTAAGTAAAATACGTAACTAAAGCACAGGGTGGCTACCAAAGATACCACATACCAGCAGTGTTGGCTGAATTTCTTTCTCAACTCCTATGCCCAAGAAAATAGCCTGGTCTTCAAGACTTTTCTAAAAGTGAGCATAATCGGGACCAACCTAACCTTATCAGTTACAGAGGTAAGGTTTTAATTTCTAGCATAATTCACCATCACTTCCTCATTATTGGGAACAATAAAACTTACAAAACAAAGACCTAGGAACTTTGTAGAACTTAAGATGTTTTTGGTCCAGCTTTGTGGTGCCACATTGTTCAGTCAGTGCTAAAAAGAAGCGTATCAATAGGAGTATTAGCAGTGTTCTGTCTAATGTTTTCAGCAGTGCTGTTGTCTCAGATACTCAGATAACTAATAATCATTGAAAACATTAAGTTTCCATACATTAATTGTCCTTCCATACTTTTCCAACTGACTCATATAGGTATCACTACATATCTTGTGTGACAATTTCCTTAATTTCATAAAGCACTGAGTCAGGTGACGTTCCTTTTTGTCAGTCTTGTATCGCCTGTTCTCAGCTATCCATTTCTACTGTTGATTTTCTCCATAACAGTACATAATTGTCTATTTTGCTCTTATGACTCCACATCTTATTTACAATTTCCATCTTTTCTGGTCTAAAAAAAATCCCAAATGAAAAATTTGCTGATAGGATAGCTCCACCATCTCTTTGATTATCTGCTTCCTTTCCATATATTACACTCCCTCCTCATTTAGCAACCATATTCTAATGACTAGTGCATAACCAAAATGATCACAAAGTGATTGAAAGAGAGAGAAAACACCGAAGATAACTTAATTACTGCTGTTTCATTCAGATAAAGTTCTCTTGTACAATATCCCTTTTCCCCCTTCGGTCAGAAAATGATTTTTAATATTCACATATTATTGTATTTTTATTATTGTATTTATTATTTTATTTTTATAGTTGCAAATTGTTGCTAATCAAAGTGACCACTAAATGAGAAATGGCTGTATTTCACACTCTGAAAGCTGTTTTTGAAATGCGTCAACTTGAAATGTATATATCGCATTTTAAATGTGACCATGGGAATAGAAAGACCTATTTATAGTTTTTATTTTCATTCTTTTCCTAATGAATCCCCAATGTGGGATTTGCCTTTTCATAGTTTTGCACACTGAATTTTAATTGAGTTGTTTGCTACACTCTCAAGATTCTTTTCTAGATTAGAGATTCAGTCAGGTTATATGTGAAGATGTTATTATTTTTTTCTTCCTTTTTTGGCATTTGCGTATCCTGAGCCACGTTTGCAATTTTAATATCTCTTTTTCTGTTTTAGAATTTTTTGTCATCCATTTTTGTTTTGACTACCTTATTTATTTGGTGGTGTCAGAACAACTGAAATCACCTTCAGAGACTATCAGAGAAACTATATCTGCAGTAACGTTATTTTGCACTGAAAACTATTTTGATTAAAAACTGCCTTTACCTCTTAAATCATGGGTGTCTTTCTGTCTTTCACAAGCGTTACTTGAGAGAATATACAGGGACAGTCCATTAGAGAATTTTTTCCCCTTCTATATTATTTTTCCACACCACTGTTATAAATCTGGTTTTACAAGAGATATTTATCACCTATAACTGTGTTTTTCCCCTTCTGCAGATGAATTCAAAGGACACTCCTTATTACAAGCAGCAAGGGAAGCTGATTTAGCCAAAGTCAAGAAAACACTTGCCTTGGAGGTCATTAATTTTAAGCAGCCACAATCTCATGAAACGGCACTGGTGAGATCATGCTTTAGCTTTAGCTTGCTTTAGCTGTGTATACATTTTAAGATTTTCTAATCATACCAATAGTTACACATAGAGTTTCAACTATGAGAAATTAATGCTTGACCTGCTATTGATTTAATGCATATTAAGAAAAAATTCTGAAAGAAACATGTCTTCTATTGATCCAAAAAATTGTTTTCTTTTTTCTCTGAAGTGTATTGTACAGTCCCTTCAATATTTTATGTCTTCTGTGAAAGTAATCTGTTCAAATGTAATCACAGTATAATTGGGATATTGGAATAGTATTGGGGAGACCCAGGTTTAAGGCCACATTTGGCTATGTAAATTCAATGGGCAGTTTCAGACCAACTGAAAAACTCATCCTTCCTGTATAAACTACTACTATGAGATTTTGTTATTAAGGGAGACCTCCTTGTCAGAGACCTACAGTCATTTGAAGTAAAAGTGGGATAAAACATAATGCTATTGTTATGATTAATGGAAGTAATAGTAGCAAAGCTTATCTTTTTGCATAGTTCTTTGATTCAGTGTGTGAAAAAAGGAAGGAGAGCTGAAATTACTATTTTACCTCTCATTCTCTCTTGAGTCGCAAATACAGTAAATCCTGATTGAAATCTGGCTCCCTCAGGTACAAAACCTAACAGATTAGTTCCTCTCCAGAAAAAATATAAATAAAACCAGTCTACATAGTAAGCATTAAACTTATTCTAATTTGTTCACAATGCCTTTGGAGCACTGATGGAAACCTGCTGGCTAGGTGTATGTAGGGTTTTGGCGGTTGTTCTCTTGTGCTTATTTCAATTTTTGGGTTTTTATAGATACCAATGGAAAGATCATAGACCTACCAGCTGAGACGTACAAGCCAGGCTGAAATAAACCAAGGATATTTAATGAAGTGACTGAAAAAGATTTGTTCACATGGCTCGTGTGGTCCTAATGTTTGAGGAAAGAACATAGACAGCTTAGAAATAGGGGAGATCATGTAAATTATGCTTTACTAGCGCCATACTCTTAAGTTACATGGACATAATTTTATTTTGCTTATGTATGTATTTACTTATTAAATTTCTCTGCTACCCATCTCACTAATGCAGCAACTCTGAGTGGCTTACCTTTTATTATATTATATATTACATTGTATTACAACCTTCTCATTATATACAATGCTGTCTCTTTTGCAGCACTGTGCTGTGTCTTCTCTTCACCCTAAACGGAAGCAAGTCACTGAATTACTGCTTCGGAAAGGAGCCAATGTCAATGAAAAAAACAAGGAGTATGTTTATTCTTTGAAATTGCAATATTTGCATTTAGATGGAATGGGCAAGCTTTGAGACCTGTTAATCTTATCTCTTTTCCAATCTAGTTTCATGACTCCTTTGCATGTGGCTGCTGAACGAGCACACAATGATGTTATGGAAGTCCTTCATAAGCATGGAGCTAAGGTAAATATTGTTCGGTATTTTAAATTATGCAGTGGATGGGAAGAGTGGTCTTTTGTGTAATCTCTCTTGTGTATGATAAGCAGCTGTGACTCCTGCTTAATCTAATAATAACATGGATACCTCTAGCCCTGGTGACCCACCCAGATTGGATCCAGTAACATGGATAGCTGTTTCAGGAGTGGACACTCAGCATTTTATATTGTTCCTTAGAGAATTTGAATAAATGAACTTTGGAAATATCATATTGTATCTATTTCCTGGACAGATTTATTTGTCAAATGTGTTTCTGAAATCTTCTATTAGCTTCTAGGACCTGGGTTTTAAGGGTTGGGGGGGGGGGAGAAAGGTCTTTATTTTTTATTCATCTCTACTTGATACAGAATTAATATAGAAGTCTGTTTTGATTTAAAAGAATTCAGACAAAACATTTCTTTTTATTTTTCTGCTAAATTCATTCATAATGCATAATGCAGTTAGATGCTTCTCATTAGTTTTAATAAACAAAATCCTATGATTATTTTCCTGATGTTGCCATAGCAGTGTTAGATACAATAATATAGAAAGATATACAATCTTCATCATATATGCTAATCTGTTCCTACTCCTGACATTGTTCTGGCTTTCTGTTTTAATCAAGCAGTATGCTAAGTAAGTGCTAATTAAATCTTTGGGATCATGTGATAGTAAGACTTTTAAAAAAAATGTGGCTATAATTCTCACTGTGATGGTTAGTTATTCATTTCCTTTTAATACATTTCAAGTGAAATTCAATAAATTAATCAGTAGCATTTTCAAAGTCAGTTATGCATAAGATCTGGTATGTGTTTGCAACTCCTGCCCTTCTTCATAGCTTGGAAAATATACTGCTCAAAAAAATAAAGGGAGCACAAGATAAGACATCCTACTATTAAATACAGTACACTGTGTTGTTTAAGTGTTCCCTTTATTTTTTTGAGCACTATATATTTTCCTTTTAAATAGTTGCGGAAGCTACTGCATTTATATGCCTACGTAAAGTGAAAGACTTGCTGAAGACTTGCTCAGCCCTATTAGTCATTTATTCTGTTAGGTACTTGAGACAACATATTAGAAAAGAAAATTTTGATTCAGTTAATGAATGGATTTCTAAAAAGTGAATCGGTTTATCATATTCATTGATGTATCCTTCAGAAGAATCAAATATCTTTCCGTTCATTAATTTTGAACCAAGTATAGGCTTCCTAATAATTCTTTCTAATAATTTAATTTGACGTTTTAAGTTGTCATTAGCTATATAACCCGTACCAATCGGGTTTCAGGCCCGGACACAGCACGGAGACGGCATTGGTCGCGCTGGTGAATGATCTCTGGAGGGCAAGGGACAGGGGTTGTTCCTCTGTCCTGGTCCTATTAGATCTCTCAGCGGCTTTCGATACCATCGACCATGGTATCCTGCTGCGGCGTCTCAGGGGGTTGGGAGTGGGAGGCACCGTTTTACGGTGGTTCTCCTCCTACCTCCAGGGCCGCTCGCAGTCGGTGTTGACGGGAGGGCAGAGATCCGCCCCGAGGCCTCTCATTTGTGGAGTCCCTCAGGGGTCGGTTCTCTCGCCTCTCCTGTTCAACATCTATATGAAGCCGCTGGGCGAGATCATTCGTGGCTTCGGGGTGGGGTATCATCAGTACGCTGATGATACCCAACTTTTTCTTTCCACCCCGAACCAACCCAGTGATGCCCTCGCCGTGATGTCCCGGTGCCTGGAGGCGGTTCAGGTCTGGATGGGGAGAAACAGGCTTCGTCTCAATCCCGCCAAGACTGAGTGGCTGTGCATATCGGCGTCTCGGGCTAACTAGGTTATTCCACCTCTAACGATGGGGGGTGAGGTGTTACCCCCCGTTGATAGGGCTCGCAACTTGGGCGTCCTCCTGGATTCACGACTCAATTTTGAAGATCACATAGGAGCCGTGACCAGGGGGGCTTTTGCACAGGTTCGCCTGGTGCGCCAGTTGCGTCCCTATCTGGACCGAGACGCCCTACGCACAGTTACTCATGTGCTTGTGACCTCCCGTTTGGACTACTGTAACGCTCTCTACATGGGGCTGCCCTTGAAGACCACTCGGAGGCTTCAACTGGTGCAGAATGCGGCCGCGCGAGTTGTAATGGGGGTCTCCCGATACTCCCATGTAACACCTCTACTCCGCGAGCTGCATTGGCTTCCGGTTGCCCTCCGGGTGAAATTCAAGGTGCTGGTTATCACCTATAAAGCCCTACATGGCCTGGGTCTGGGGTATTTGAGGGAACACCTGCTGCCGGCATCAAGTGCCCTTCGCCCAGTGCGCTCCCACAGGGAGGGTCTGCTCAGGGTCCCACCGGTAAGAGATTGCCGGCAGGTGACACCCAGGGATAGGGCCTTCTCGGTGGGGGCGCCTGCCCTCTGGAACCAGCTGCCAGTGGAGCTGAGGACTGCCCCCGACCTCCGATCATTCCGCCGGGGCCTGAAGACCTGGCTCTTTGAGCTCTCGGGCCCAGGCTGAGGAGAAATTTATTTTAATTGGGGTTTTTAATTGTACAGGGTTGGTTTAATCTTTTTTAAATTGGTTTTTTAACTTTTGTATGGTTGATTTTTAACTCCCTGTAAACCGCCCTGAGTCCTCAGGGAAAGGGCGGTATATAAATGCAATAAATAATAATAATAATAATATATGGATGCTATAATTGCATATATAGTAAGCACGGGGCGGGGGGGGCATTTCACAGCATACCTATTTTATGTGCTCCTAAATTTCTTCAAACCTTTCTGGAAAGCTGACTTACTCACAAACCACGCTTCTAGTACATTCAGATTACTATTGAGATTATATATAAAGTTTGAGAGAGATGCATCAGGTTCTGGTGATGATATCTAACCAACAAGATATTAGAGAAATCAAAGGTCTTGTGATAACTCCTAGCTCTACTATTAAGAGTAATGTGCTTAGCTAAGATTACAATTCTTAAATACAGTCTATTGTGCATAAGATTATGAAAAAGTAAACTGTTATCTTGGATTGTAAATGAAGGGGAGAAAGAGAATGCACAATTCAGCAGTGCCCAGGATGTTTACAGTTTGCATATAAAGTAAGTGTATTTGTCTATCAAATACTACAGCTTGTTAGAGTTTTAACTTCAACAATGCTTTAACTGTGTGTAAGACAGGTGCACTATAATTTAGGGGTGTATTATATAAATGCTATTCTCCAGCTTTCTCTTGTAGACATCGTTTTAAGCAGGTTTTATAGGACCATAAAATACTTTGATACAGACATTTGCAAGTGTACTGGATTTCTAAGCAGCTGTTCACTTTTTCTATTTTTCTGTTGGGAAGCATTTTAGGAAAGTTCCTTTGCTCATATTCAAATGGCAAAATGGTTCTGTAATTGTTCATTCAGGTTGTTAATTATAATGAGTTTCCCAAGTGAGCATCTTGCTGATTTAATGCTGTGTCTGGCCACTGGATGCTCTGAATATTTAACTGATGATAGAGAATTTTCAGTTTATGGTCTCATTAATATAAAAAATCTCAAAATTGATTTACTTTGTTCTAAGTACAGATATAGCAAAACAAATTCAAATAGTCATAAAATCTACTAATTAAAATACAACAATATTTTTTTAAAAAATTGGAAGGATATCTTGTTTTTAAAATCCTGGCAAATTAGAATTTTGTTTAATGGCAGAATGACTGCTGTCCAGTCACATGATGCCTCAACGTATGACCATAATTCTGAGCTCAATTATGGCCATAAGTCAAGGACTACTTGTAAAGGAAGTAGTCCACATTCAGACAATCTTTTTGTATCCAGACACTGCATTGCCTGCGTGCTTGCTTATTAGTGGCTATGGAAAGCAGTAGGAAAAATTAAAGTCACACAAATGGGGAAAGATGGGACATTGATGTATAAATATTGGGGTGGAAAGGAGAAATTACTTTACATATTGAGCCCTAGTGATGATGTGCACATTCTTCATCTTAGCAGGGGTTGAGATAACTTAATGCCAATATCAGTCCTAGGAATCCCAAAACATGAAACAGCGCTTTACATATTAGGAAGTCTGATTTCATTCTTTTTAATACAGATAGGAACTTGAAATTGTGATGTAAGATTTCTAGTATTTTGCCATTTTTGTTTGCTTAGCTTTAATAAGGTCACATTAAATTTCTGTTAAATTTCTGTTAGATAACTATCAAGTCATTTTCTAATATCTTGTGTTCAGTATCCAACAGAAGCTTCCAGCCCAACTTCATGTCACCTATCTGAGGAGAAAATACTTGAGAATTTCTCTTTATATCCTCATCTTTAGAAAACAGATAATTTGAAAATTGACAAAATCAGTAATACACAAATGTCAAACTGTTGTTCCACTGCTAAATTGATACAGATGTTGGCAGAACACAATGCTATACTGCATAATGACTGTTGCATTGCTGCAGAATAACATCCAGATTGACCAAGAATTTTGGGACATTAAAGTTAAGCTCATCTGATAGGCACCAGATTGGAGAAGGCTGCTTTAAATTATGTATGTTATCATAAGAAAACCAATGGGGCATTGCAGCCATTTTCATTTAAGACTAACAAATGTGACCATGTTATCCATCAATCTGTTTTGTTTCTGGCAGTTGGAGTTTTAATGTGAGAGGCACAAATTGGATTTTGCTACTATAAAATATTTTCCACTGTCCATTTCATAATAGTCAATTAATATTGGGAATATTGTAATTGAGAACTCATATTTAGAACATTTAAATATATAGCAAGTATAATCCTTATTGCTAACAAGAAAAAGCAGATATTGTTTTTGCTTTCTTTTGGGTGTAGGATGATAGAAAATAGTTGTTTCTTGTAAGGGATAAATTGAAATTTAGGAAAAACAAGCAATCAGAACAATAAGCAACAATGGAGAGAATGATAGCTTCTATTGCCTTTAGCAAGAAAATTACTGCAAAACTTTCTCTTTTAATGGCACATAGCTCTAATTTAAATGTGCATGGCTTCCAGTTATAAACCGTAATAATACATTATCTCCTTTTTAGAGATAAAGTTAATGACTTGTGTTACATTCCTGACAGAGGCAAATAATTTCCTAATTTTATTTTATTTTTTAAAAAAAGCACATCTCTTGATTAAAAAAAACCAAACTCTTGATTTTGGGCAAGCTTTTGTGTTATTACTGGTCTTTGTTGTGTACTAAAGTCCAAAGAAACTTTAATGGAATACACTTGGAGTAAGGATCCCTTTAATTTATGGAGGCCTAATGAAGTGCTTGGAATATTTCAATTTTCATTATAAATATATGATTTTTCATTTATGAAAAATGAATTCAGTGGTAGAAAAATACAATATTTGTATTGTAAGAACAAAAAATGCCCATTGCAGACAATGAGCTTAGTTAATGACAGTGGTGATTCACTTAACAACCACCACCAAAAAAATTGTGGTAAAAAAAATTTAATGACCGTAATTCCAGGCTCAATTACGAACGTATGTTGAGGACTACCTGCATATCTAATAAACAGTACTAACCACATACATTTAAATACAAATTCTGTTTGGAATTGAGTATTTACCTATAGCAGAATTGGAGAAATGAAGAAACAGTAGAAGTTACCCTCTTAGGCTCAAAAACTCACAGGAATACTCATTGCATCCAAGAATTAGATATCTGCTACTTGAGGCATGCCGGCAATGGGGTGGGTGCGGTTTCGGCGTGACGCATCCGGCCCGCGGGCTGGCAGTTTGACATGCCTGCTATAGCAGATCTATAAGAAGTTATAATGCAAAGATTCCACACAAACATAAAAGGTAGTGTTATTAAGGCCATGGTTTTTCCCAATTGCAATGTAAGGCTATAAAAACTGAGCAGTTAAAAAGTCTGACCAATGAAAAATGAATGCCTTTCAGCTGTGATCTGGAAGAAACCATTGAAAATACCTCTGCGAAAAGACAGTGTCATTCCAGTATGGAATGAAGTAAAACCCAGCTGTTCTCATTGCACTGCTTTGTTTCACTGTTGTTCTACCATGTATCTCACTGCTACCACATTTTTTAAAAAATAAATTTTAAATTTATATATCGCCCATCTAACCACAAGGTGACTTTGGACAGCTTACAACGTTAAGAAATATAGAACAATACAAAAACATGTACATAATCAAAATCAAACACTATAAAATGCAAATTATCAACTATATAACTAAAAGATGGATAAGAAAGAAGTAGGATGGGGGGGGGCAGGATCTGTTATTAGCCTACTCCAGCATGCTGCTTCCCTATCGAAGCTCCAGGCCAGCTGGCAGAGCCAGGTCTTCCAAGCTCTTACGGAAGATCAGGAGAGTGGGAGCTGACCTGACTTGGGGCAGGGTGGGGGGGGGGGCAAGATGTTCCAAAGGGCAGGAATGACAGCAGAGAAGGCTCTTTTCCTGGTTCCTGGCAGGCGAAATTCCTTGACTGATTGGGCCTGCAGTATGCACCCTTTGCCAGCATGGGTGAGGCAGGCCAACTCCATTAGGATGAGACAGTTCCTCAAGCAACCCGAACCCATACACCATATAAATCTCGTCCTGTCTTGGGGAGTGGGGGGAAATCTCTACTCAAGATTTGGAACTTCTGTTTTATAAGACACATATCTAGCAATCTGAAAAATCGGTTCTTGAGGTTTTCTCAGTAGGGTTAAACTTTTCTCAGATTGACATCCAAAATGGGGGAGGGGGGCATTTTTCTTCCCGAACACATGTGGTAACCACATACTGTGGTTGCTTTTTTGTTTAACTATAAACAATTTCTAGTAGCATGATTATTCCATTACTAACTATTCCAATATATCACTTATTGTGCATGAAAGAAAGTAGTAGCAGCAGTCCCATCGTTTACAAGAAGACAATCATTCCAACCTTAAGTTAGTTACCACAGCTTGAGGGCAACTAAATGAGTGTCCTGTGTAATCTCACTTAACCTGATTTCTGTCTATCACACATAGGTTGTGAAGTGAAATAGAAATAATAAGCTTGCAATGGAAAATTTTATATGAATACTCCAAATTAATACATATGTATAAATGTATATTATAATTCATTTTCCTCTTAGATGAATGCACTTGACACCCTTGGACAGACTCCTTTGCACAGAGCTGCTTTGGCAGGTCACTTGCAGACATGTCGCCTCCTGTTGAATTACGGTTCCGACCCCTCCATCATCTCCTTACAAGGTTTCACAGCAGCACAAATGGGCAATGAAGCAGTGCAGCAGATACTGAACGGTAGGTATTTTTGTTAGTTGACAACAGAAGGATAATTCTGATTTTCAGAAGAAAGTCTGGTTCTAATTTTAGATTTTTGAAATTCATTTTAATTATTTTGCTCTGCAGTTCTGCAAAATTAGCAATTTAAAAGTGCAAAAAATAACTTTAAAATAAAAAATATGAGTCAATTGGTGGGCCTTAATTTCTCTTTTCATAAATCTGCTTATGCCCCTCAAGGTTTATCAAACAAAAAAATAACATTAAAAATCTGGAGAGAAAATGTGCACGACTGTTTTCTACTGCCTGCTATTTTCTGCTACATAAACTAAGTGGGACTTAATTTGTCTTTTTCATAAATTTGTTCATGTCCCTCATCTTTTATTATTAAATAACAAAATAACAATAAACATCTGGACAGAAAATGTGTGCGTCTGTTTCCTACAGCTTGCCATTTCCGGCTATTGTCCTTTTTAAATGCATGGTTCTGATTATATGATAGAGGGATAGAAGAAAATAGACAAAATAAACTGTTCTAGTCTTAGGATTATTATAGAATTTGAGCTGAGAATTTTTTGTAGACTGCATGTTAAGCAAGTAGTGATGCATTTAATCAGTTTGATGAAATTGACTTAAGATATACCTGAGACAAAATGTTTTTTAGTTTGAATTAGAGGCCTTGTTCATTACATTTGGATGGTCCTATTGTAGTTTTTACTGCACTGTTTTATCTATCCTAAGAAAAAGGAAACAGACCACCTGTACTACATTCATCAACAAAATGTATACTCACTCAACTTTATCCAAAAGTGCCCGACCATTCTGCCCACTACGGCACAAGCTATGAAAAAGATAAAACTGCTAGATATAAAAAAAGACATCTCAGAAACAATCAGCAGTCCATTACAACCACACGACATCAGTATAGCACAGAAACCAACCAGCCAAAGCCCTCCAAAACATCTTAATTAACCCTAAAGAACTGGTAGCCCTAAAAGGGAAAAAAGGGAGTCATCTGCAACATACTATGTAGGACCTCTGGGAGGAAGACTAGCAGAATGCATCCATGAACACCAACTAGCAGTCAGAAGACACTATGAAAAGTCCTTAATCTCACAACACATGGCCAGATTCAACCATAAACTGGGAAATCACGAACGTACTAGACCAAATTAAATCTAAAAATGCTAGGGAATTCCTGGATGCTTGACATTCAGACAAATTGGTCATCAAAAGGCATAGAGAGGTAAACCACATTTACAGACCATTCAAAAGGGGCAATAAAAAGCTAAGAAGGAAACAAAAAAAGGACCAGAAACCATCCTCTCCAGCAACCAAGACCCCGATAAACAGGGATTAACACTAGACAAACAAGGAGGAAACAATGCCTAATTAAGGAACCACCATGGAGAAAATCATATCTCCACCAACACTGGCCAACAAAACTACTTTATGTAAACAAGGAGCAAAACCCACACTCAACTAGCCCTGAAGGTGTTACCTAGTCAAATATTGAAAGATCCTCAGCATCACAATTCAACCCTAGGCTATGTATATTCCCTTCTGTTGGAACTAGTAAAAAGAATTCAAAGTAAAAGTGATTCAGTTTAATTGGGGTGAAACAAACGAAGGAATTTGATGGCTTGTTGTCTCCAGGGAGAGTGCAGAGTTATTGTTTCTACTATTTGTATATTGGGTTTTTATTTTTTGGAAGCCTCCTAGAGTTACTGAAAGTCAATGAGCAGCCATATAAATTCTCTAAATCAAATAAAACACCAGCTTTCTTCCAGGTCCAATTCAGGGTGCTCATTTTAACCTTTAAAATCCTTCATGACATGGGACTGGGCTATCTGAGGGACGGCCTCTCCCTGGTTCTATCAGCCCGCCTCATTAGATCTGACAGAGAGGCAGGCTGGAGGTGTCATCTACTATGAACCTGCATTTGGTGCATCCCAGAAAATGTGCTTTCTGTGATGTGGCATTTGCCTTATGGAACATTCTTTCTCCTGAAATTAGATTAGCTCCATCCCTTTTGACATACCAGAAGGCCTTCAGCACTTGGTTATGTTACCAACCTGTGGGTCCTGAGTTACTACAGACATGCTTAGGTGTTGACCTGGTTATTCTTATCCTGTCTTCGCCTAGGATTTATGAACCTATGTTTTTTATAATATTTACTTTTTAAGATTATTGGTATATTTTTTATATTTGCTTTTATATGCGGTTTTAGCCATTTGTTATACATCAGCTAGAGTCGACTTGGGTGAAATGGGTGACTGTATAAATTAGAGAAATAAAATGGCAGAAGGAGTATTTTAGAGTTTTGAAAGTATAATTGTGCTATCAACAAGTGCTAAAACTTTGGTGTCCAAGGAAAAAAAATCACAAAGTCATAATTGCTGTGAGAATGTTCAAAATTGGTAAGGTTGTAAATATAAATATTAATTATAACTGGAGAAATATTAAAATATGAATGAGCTTGTCTGATCAAGAGGCTGTGGGATATTGGGGAGCCGCGTGTTGCTGGAATGACTATGAATCGCGGCTTGGAGCGGCGGGGGTGTGAAAATGCTGGAGTGGTGGAGACGTCGTTTAGCTGGTTTCCGAGATGGCTGACGGTGAAGGGAGTGGGCCTCTCTGATATGGTGACCTGGCCTGGTGGTGGAACGCGGACGCTGTTGCCTCGGACATTTGTGAGGCAAAACTTAATCTCTGCGCCGCCAGAAAATCATTGGACCATGTTGTGGTTTCCCTTCTTGACTGACTATCATCCAGTCTTTTTTGCAACATGGAAGTGACTTATGTAACCAGAATCTCTCCTACCATTTTGTGACCATGCCGGCTTATTAATCTTGATGTATTTCATAGATTCTTTGCTCTAACTCCCTCCCCTTCTCCCCCCTCCCCTATAATAGAAGGCCCGGGTTGTAACCACTGTGGGAGAGTGGTTAAGTTTTTTACATCTGCTGCCTCCCAGAGGTGAGAGCTCTGGGGGGTATTGCTCCCCCGGTTTGTATGTACCAGGTTGCCCCCCGGCTTTGACCGCCGTGAGAGGGCGGGATTCGATCTGTCCCGGGATTTCCCAGCTCCAGTGGCAGTGGAGCTGGGCTGGCTCTCTGGTCATTTGCCTTCGATTTATTTATTTTGAGATCCTCCCATGTTGATCTGGTCTGCCTTGCTGTTTTTTGTCGGACTTGTTAAGATCATGCGTCTGACTTATTCGAGCACGACCTTATACGCTCTCAGGGGGGCCCCCCCATCCTGGGAGCGACCCGCCTTACTTTTTACACCTCCTCTTGATGAAGGGCCCGAGTGTTGGGACCCTGAGAGATGGCTGGGCATGGGTAGGGGCCTCCGATATAAGCCAAATAGGAGGCCCCTGGTTAGTTTTTTGGTTAAATTTTTTAGGAGGTTAGGGAGGGGGGTGGGAACTTCTTTTGGTTGTTCGGATATGGGGGGCAGTCCAGCAACCACTGTTCAGGCCAGGGCCGGGATTGATCGCGGAGGGGAGGAGCGGGGGTCGGTCGCCCCCGGGGCTCCAGGGCAAGTCGTGGGAATGCCTATTCCCACGACGTTAGGGAATGGCAGCAGGTGCAGGAACAGAGGGCCGTATCGACCTCAGGGAAGGCCTCTCCGCTACTTGCAAGCGGTGAGGCGTTCTGACCCTCTTGTTCTACCCCGAGGTCCCGGGAGTGAGGATGTGCAGCCTCCTGAGCTCCGGCTGGTGTACCTGAATGCCAGGTCTGTCGTTAATAAAGCTCCTCTCGTCCGTGACTTGGTCGAGGGTGAGCAGGCGGACCTGGCTTGCATCACGGAGACTTGGTTGGGCCCAGAGGGTGGGGTCCCTTTGGTTGACCTCTGCCCACCAGGTTTCCGGGTGCTACACCGGCCTCGGGCTCAGGGTAGGGGTGGGGGAGTGGCTGTTGTTATGAGGGAGACCTTAGCTCCGCGGGAGGCCACCGTTCCGCAGATAGTCGGGTGTGAGTCTCTCTTCTTGAGATGCGGCCCTGGTGCGCAGTTGGGCTTGCTGCTGGTGTACCTTTCGCCTAGTCACGCAGCAGCAGCCCTGCCTGAGCTTCTCGATGTCCTCTCTGGGTTGGTGGTTGAGTTCCCGAAACTTATAGTTTTGGGGGACTTCAATCTACCATCTCTGGGAGGATCATCTGAGTTGGCTCGGGAGTTCATGGCTTCCATGACGGCCATGGACCTGACGCAAGTAATTTCAGGACCGACTCATGAGGGAGGCCACACCCTTGACCTAGTTTTCTTATCTGGTCGGTGGTTAGATGATCTTGGTGGGGGCTCCCCAATTATTATGCCCCTGTCATGGACCGATCATCATCTCCTGCGGCTGGTCTTCCGTTTTGCCACCCCCCGCCGTGGGTGTGTGGAACCAGTTAGATGGTACCGCCCCAGACGCTTAATGGATTCCGCGAGATTCCAGGCAGCGCTGGGGTCCCCACCTGCCTCCCCCACTCACAGCTCGGCAGATGCCTTAGTGGAAGCTTGGGAAAGGGCAGCCACTGAGGCTCTTGACCGAGTTGTACCCTTGCGGCCCCTGACCCGATGCAGATCCCGTCGAGCTCCATGGTTCTCCGCGGAGCTCCGGGAGATGAAGCGCCGGAGACGGGGCCTAGAGAGCGGTTGGAGGTCCAGCCGATCCGAATCCGACCGATTGCGACTAAGAACCCATATTAGGTCTTATCTCGCTGCGATAAGGGTGGCGAGGTCTAATCACTTCGCTACCCTTATCGCGTCCGCAGATAATCGCCCGGCCGCTCTGTTTAGGGTGACTCGCTCCCTCCTTAATCAGGAGGTGAGGGAGGAACCCTTGCAGGGTCGTGCCGAGGAGTTTAACAATTATCTGTCGGACAAAATCACTCGGATTCGGACCGGTCTGGACTCCGACTGGGCAGAGTCTGGCGATCAGGACGCGGGTGGTCTTGTCGATATCACTTGGGAGGAGTTTGATTCTGTGACTCCGGAGGAAGTGGACAGGATTATGGGGAGACTGAGCCCAACCACATGTTTATTGGACCCGTGCCCTTCCTGGCTGGTTTATGCAGCCCGGGAGAGGACACGCAGCTGGTTCCAGGCAGTTATATCAGCTTCTTTGAGTGAGGGTAGCTTCCCTGCCGTCTTGAAAGAGGCGGTGGTGAGGCCTCTCCTCAAGAAGCCTGCCTTGGACCCAGCTGTATTGAACAACTTTCGTCCGGTCTCCAACCTTCGCTTTCTTGCGAAGGTTGTTGAGAGTGTGGTGGCGCATCAGCTCCCTTTGGTCCTGGATGAAGCGGATTATCTAGACCTGTACCAATCGGGTTTCAGGCCTGGGCACAGCACGGAGACGGCATTGGTCGCGCTGGTGAATGATCTTTGTAGGGCTCGGGACAGGGGTCATTCCTCTGTTCTAGTCCTATTAGACCTCTCAGCGGCTTTCGATACCATCGACCATGGTATCCTGCTGCGGCGTCTCAGGGGATTGGGAGTGGGAGGCACGGTTTTACAGTGGTTCTCCTCCTATCTCCAGGGACGCTCGCAGTCGGTGTTGACAGGAGGGCAGAGGTCGACGGAGTTCCTCAGGGGTCGGTCCTCTCGCCTCTCCTGTTCAACATCTATATGAAACCGCTGGGTGAGATCATTCGTGGCTTTGGAGTTGGGTATCATCAGTACGCTGATGATACCCAGCTTTTTCTTTCTACCCCAAACCACCCCAGTGATGCCCTCAACGTGATGTCCCGTTGCCTGGAGGCGGTTCGGGTCTGGATGGGGAGGAACAGACTTCAACTCAACCCCGACAAGACCGAGTGGCTTTGCATACCTTCATCCCGGGTCTATTCGGATATTCCATCTCTTTCTATGGGGGGGTGAATTATTACCCCCCGTAGATAGGGCTCGCAACTTGGGAGTCCTCCTAGATTCGCGGCTTACCTTGGAAGATCACATGGTGGCCGTGACTAGGGGGGCTTTCGCCCAGGTTCGCCTGGTGCGCCAGTTGCGGCCCTATCTAAGCCGGGATGATTTATGCACGGTCACTCACGCGCTCGTGACCTCTCGTCTAGACTACTGCAACGCTCTCTACATGGGGCTTCCCTTGAGGACCACCCGGAGGCTCCAACTGGTACAGAATGCAGCCGCGAGAGTTGTGTTGGGAGTCTCCCGATACTCCCACGTGACACCTCTGCTCCGTGAGCTGCATTGGTTGCCAGTTGTCTTCCGGGTGAGATTCAAGGTGCTAGTAATGGTGTTCAAAGCCCTCCATGGCATGGGGCCGGAGTACCTCAGGGAACATCTGCTGCCGGCATCAAGCTCCCTGCGCCCTGTGCGTTCCCACAGAGAGGGCCTCCTCAGGGTGCCACCGGTCAGAGAATGCCGTCTGGTGGCCCCCAGGGGGAGATCCTTCTCTGTGGGCGCCCCGGAGCTATGGAACCAGTTACCGGTTGAGCTCCGGACGGCGCCCGATCTGCGCTCCTTTCGCCGCGATCTGAAAACATACTTGTTCGAGCAAGCCGGCCTGGCCTGAGGGGGGATTGGTGGGGTTTTTTATCATTCTTATTGGGGTTTTTACTATGTATCAATTGTATTTTAATCGGGCATGCATTTAATTATCTTTTAATTTTTGTAAATTTCTGTGTTTTATTCTTGCCCTGTACACCGCCCTGAGTCCTTCGGGAGAAGGGCGGTATAGAAATGATAATAAATTAAATTAAATTAAATTAAAATTAAATTATTACTATGTGTATGTGAAGAATGTGTTTGTGCCTGACAGAAGAATGTGATTCTTGTTTCACTATAGAGAGGAAAAAGTGTGAATGCAAAAACTACAAGAGATTAGTTTATGTTTGTCTAGGAAGTATTTGGTAGAATGCTGATTACAAGAGTGCAAGAGGTGCTAATGAATAAAAATTGGGAAGTGCAATGTGTAAATCTCCAATTTACACATTTTCCTACAGGTGTAGTATAATGAATTATATTGTTGTAAACTAGATGTAATTACATTTCCTTCTTTTTTTCAAATGTCATGCCCTTCATCTCTTAAGTTGCTGTTGTCCATCTGAAAAGGAATGACATAGTTGGTACATAAATATATGCACATAGAGTTAAGTGCTTTAAATATTAGTAAATTAGCACTATTAAGTCTTTTAATGATACTTACTTTGATCTACAATATTGGGATGCTAAGTCCATGAATTTATGCAAGGGTTGAGATTTGAATTGAGAATGTTCATATTTGTAACTCAGTTATAATCACAATGCTAGAAAGAATATGCTGTTATTCTGAGCGTTAATAATAGTGTCTAACCTAAATATATCCTATAAAACTACAATGCTTACTGTTTTTTTATCTTTAAATAGAAAATACTCCAATACATACCTCTGATGTAGATTATAGACTGTTGGAAGCATCTAAAGCTGGAGATTTAGAAACTGTAAAGGTATGTTGGAATTTAAGGTTTATAAGAAATTTAAGATAAATATAGCCATTTTTAATATAATGAGGAAAAAAGTATTTTGCAATGATAGTCTGCAGTGGACATTGGACTTACATTCTTCTGTCCTACAATTTTTAGGTTGTTAGATTGGTTTATTTGGGTTTTTTTAATAATGTTAATTTGTATTGCATTCCTACCTAGTACCCTGATTAGTCTTAATTGTGCTTAACTGTAAGTTTAAGTTAGTTTTTTTTTAAGCAGAAATAATTAAGCACAGTGCTTCATTTTTGGATAAAATGATAAACCATAATTAATGAAGAGGAAAATCAAGCTTAGGAGAGAATAATATTTTGTACTAAAACAGATTTTTGACATTAAATATATATGTAATAGTTAATATTATGAAAAATAATATTGGGTTTGAAACTTTCCTAACTGACAAATATCCTGCTCTTGAATAAATGCTATTTAATTGAAGCTGAAATAGAACCATGAAAAATTTATTTTTAGCAAATTAAATTTAGCAGTAGTTCTTTTTAATGTAATAAAATATAGAATTGCATTACACATTATTCTTTTAATAAGATCCATAGCTATATTGAAAGAGGTTTCTGTAATAGTACCCCATATATTTATGAGGTATTCTACTTCCATATTTGGACACTTTTCTGACCATATTAGTCTTATTTCACCATTTAGGACAATTCTACATCTCCCTGCTGCTCTCAGATACCATACAAGGTTGCCAGATTCTGTGCAGCAGCACTTAAAATATGCCAGAAGATGAAATGTGCCACAAATCAATTTTATTACAGAGTGTTTTGTATTCAATATATTATATTATTTGTTTAACTACATTTTATATTTGTTTGGATAGATTTAGTTTGCCATGTTTTTTATGTCCATATATTGTTTTTAACAATCCTGTTAGGTCATTAGTGGAACTACAGATTTTAAGTAAGTTTCCTATAAGACTGCGAATGATTAATTTTTCTTAGTAAAAATAAAAGATGACACATTGATTGATTCCCACTTCTTTGCACTACTTTGTGTCAAATTCAAAAATGCTATGTTAGCTTCACATTATTGGATTTTTTTTATTTCTGGAAAATATCCTGTAACGGAATCTTAATTATTTTATTGTAAGATAACTTGTTCCCAGAGACTTAAGTTATTTTTTATATTGCCCAGAGATATTTATTATTCTTACTATAATGTCTTGAGGTGTGGAAGACTATTTGAAATGTCTGTGGTGAGTTCTACTATGGATGTTTTCCTTTCTCATTTTTACATAGCAACTATGCAGTTCGCAGAATGTGAATTGTAGAGATTTGGAGGGACGTCATTCAACCCCATTGCACTTTGCTGCAGGTTATAATCGAGTTTCAGTAGTTGAATACTTGCTTCATCATGGAGCAGATGTACACGCAAAGGATAAAGGGTAATTGTGACCATGCAATATTACTGTTTTATGTATGGGCAGAATGAACTCTCTCTCATCTTTGAAAACTTCCTTGGTCCACCTTATCTTGTAAAATACATTATTTCTTCCCTTGGTATACTAGTTCCAGCAATATCTGCTCATTAAAACCTTGGCCATATTCAAGCAGAGGATCAGGACATCTAATCTGACTGAGCCAGTATCCATGAGAGCCGTTTCTTGCCTAGTTAAGGCACCAGACTAGAAACCAGGAGACTGTGAATTCTAGTCTCACCTTAGGCATGAAAGTCAAGCTGGTGATTTTGGACCAATCGCTCTCTCTCAGCCCAGCTCCATAAGGTGGTGGTTGTGGGGAAAACAGGATGAGGAAGAAGTATTAGGTGTCTTCATCACCTTGAATTATTTATAAAATTAATAAAGGAGGGATAAAAAATAAATAAAAAAATTACCATCTGTGCTGTAGTGCAATTTCCCCTTCATCTCTGACTATCCCTAGATACTTTTAAAACATTTTATAAGACATATATGTCAGATATACTGGCCTTCCTAACAAAAATCATAGTAATGTATGTTCTTAATTGTTTCAGGCCTGTCTTACATTAGCGTTCTTATTTATCTTGTCTGTCATCCATTCCTCTGTCCAACCATCCTCCAGTAGTTGTTGTATTTTTATAATTTGTCCAGATCCATAAACAAAGTTTACAAAACAAACACTGATGTAGTGATTAAAATGCTAGCATAGAAGCCAGAAGGCTGAGTCCTAGTTTTGCCTTAGGCAATAAAGCCAGAGGGGCTGATCTTGGGCTGGTCAATCTTTTTTAGCCCAACCCAGACCCAAGGTGGTTGTTGTGGGGGAAAATAGGAGGTGGAAGGACTGTTAGATATGTTCACCATCATGAGTTATTATTTTTAAAAAATAATAAAGGCAGAATATAAATAAATAAATGGATCTCTTTTGTTTCTACGTTTGCTTCCTTGTCCTTTAGGTGCAGTTTAAAGATTTCTTCATCTATTGTGTTTCTTTTCTAAGCCAAAAAAGAAAAACAGTAAATTCACATCTGTTTAATCTTGCTCAGTATTAATGTGTGCAGAAACTGAGATTGCTGTGCCTCCATCTTGGTCATTTCGGCATTACCTTTGCAATGATATCATTAGATTATTGCCACATTTTTCACGCTTTTGAAAGTTGATTTTTTTTCCCTCTGTAAAGTGAATTTCTGGATGCAGACATTTTATAACCTCAGTTAAAATAACTTGACTAAAATAGAAAAGCAAGATGGCAATTATTTTGAAGGATAACTGTATTTTTTTGCTTTTAAATCTTAATAAATACTCTTTTTTTAATTTTATCAGTGGATTAGTACCTCTACATAACGCTTGTTCATATGGACACTATGAAGTTGCAGAGTTATTAGTGCGACATGGAGCTTCTGTCAACGTTGCTGATTTATGGAAGTTTACACCACTACATGAAGCAGCAGCAAAGGGAAAATATGAAATCTGCAAGCTTCTCCTCAAAGTATGTACTTTAAATTGTTTTTTTTAAAGAGTCTTTGTTACTTCAGGCTATGACACATAATATGCAATAATTCTGTGTAATTTTCTTCTGAATAGAATTCTTCTTAGGATAATAATAAACATTTGTTTATTGGTTTTAGATTGCAGTATAGCTACAAATTAAAGTATCTCTGCAAAGGAATAGTTTGCATATGCGCTGAGCTGTACAGTCGATCATGTGGCCATGCTGGTTTGTAATCTCCTGCAAAACTGTTAGTAGCAATTAGGTTATAATGCTGCCAGTAAATTTGTCAAATTGGAGAGACAGAGAAGCGAAGTCTGCCATTGCCACTGCTTATACAGAACCCAAACATAAAAGTTAAATGTTATACCTGGTTGCCATAATATGAGTTACCAGAACATGATGTCATGACATCAGGAATACACAGACGTAGCTTCGTTTTATACTTTCATCCCCTGGCTCTAAAGGAATATGTGTGTGTGTGTGTGTGTGTGTGTGTGTGTGTATACACACACATACATATACATACATATATACACACACACACACACACACACACATATATATATATATGGATCTTTGGTTATTCGGGTTTTTCCCCGCGTAGAACTAAAGGTGTAGGGGCGACGTTTCGACGGAATCCCATCCGTCATCATCAGGCTGGAGGCTTCTGCTTCCTTCTTCTTCCCAAATAACACTGCCTTGTATGCAATCAGCCCAGGTTCGAATCTCAGAAGGGTATAGCTGACTGAGGACGACTAAGGAGTCAGAAATGCATCTCAGTTTCCCTTTAATTCTTTGTTAGTAATTTACACATATATACATATACATACATACATACATACATACATACATACATACATACATATATATATATATATATATACATACATACATACATACATACATACATACATACATACATATATATATATATATATATATATATATATATATATATATATACAATATATCCATGAAACATTTATTTGGAAATCCTTGGACATTCTTACTCAAAAGCATTTCTCAGAGGAGAAATACCAGTTACCGCATTTCCCCGAAAGACCCGGTCTCATATATTTGCCTCCAAAAGAGGCACTAGGACTTAATTTCGGAGAATGTCTTACCGTAGGACCACCACAACCAGGCCTCCCACCCTACTCCCCGACACCTGTCGTACCGCTGCTTGACTTCTTCTGCCGTCATTTGCCGCCACTTGCGGCCAGACCCCATGTCGCGCATTGCACTGTTGCTGCTTCTCCCAGCAGGATGCCGCATGGTACTTTCCGCTGTTTCTGCTGCTGGCGGTAGGATGCTGTGTGGCTCTTTGGGCCATTTCCACTATGGAAACGGCCTGAAGCGCCATGTGGCCTCCTGCCGCGAGCAACAGAAGCGGCGCAAAGCGCTCAAGTAACAGAAGCAGCCCAAAGTGCTTAAGCAACAGAAGTGGCCCGAAGCACTGCGCAAGCAGCAGAAGCAGCCTGAGACGCCATGCAGCATCCTGCCTTGAGGAATGGCAACAGCGCAATGGGCCACATGGCGGCTGGCCACAATTGGCGGCAAGCAGCCACAGAAGAAGTAGCAGTGCGACAGGTGTGGGAGGCCTGGCTGTGGTGGTCCTACCGGTAAGGTAAATGGGTGTGATGCCCGTGGGGCAGCTTCACATCTCTACCCCTGCCCTAGCTTGATTTTTAGGGGTGCGCCTCACCCCAAAACTATGGCTTAGGACTTATATTAGGCCCACCCCCAAAAATCAAGCTAGGGCTTACTATCGAGCTGGGTCTAACTTTTGGGGAAACACGGTCGGTCAACAACCAACTGCCACCTAGCAGCAATTCTTAGAAATGCGCAGGTCCTAAGAGAGGCTTTAAAAAGAATTGCCTGCACGGTGATGCTGAGGCTGGAGAGTTGATGGCTAGAGACCTCTCCTCCTTAGGCTTTATATCTTAAGTCGTGCAACCTGTTTTGGAGTAGCGACTACATAATTCCTGTGGCCACCAATGGCTATCAAAGCCATAGCCTCTGACTGGGATCCAAGTAAAAAATCATTTCTTAGCCTGAAACACCCCTCTGCAGCACACACCTGTGTTTATGCCTAGCTTTTCAGAGAAGTGCTGAGTAGTTTAGAGTAATTTGAGCATGCATAAATTAGAGTCAGCGTGTAGTTTCTGCACGAATTGGACCAACGCTCTTCTGCCCTGTAGAAATTACAGGTAGTCCTCCACTTACGACAGTTGAAACCAGAATTTCCACTGCTAAGCAAGGTGGTTGTTAAGTGAGTCATGCACAGTTTTATTATCTTTTTACCATGGTTGTTAAGCTGTGGGGATGCTGTGATGGTTTTAAGTGTGAGAAATGGTTGTAAGTCACTTTTTTCAGTGTCACTGTAATTTTGAACGGTCACTAAATGAATGGTTGTAAGTTGAGGACTAACTGTAATTGCCTGCAGAGACAATCATTGCAGGGCACATTTTCAAAGAAATACTCAGCATACTTTTGTCCTTTGGAGAATGAATCAGAAGGGTGTGAAACGAAATCTGCTCAAAGTTAGATATTAGTTATAGCATGGTATTTGTTTATACCTTCTTTTAAATTTGGAAAACCTTGTTCTTAAAGCAGGTGTCTTGTTTGTTTATACTATTTTCAAAGCACCTTGATAGTCCTCCTGTATATCGTGCTAAAACATAAATAGCATGGTGCTATGTTTGGTGGCATGGAGGATAAAGTTTTCAGCTGCAAAACAGTAAGAAATGTTGTTTGCAGCACGGAGCAGATCCAACCAAAAAGAACAGAGATGGCAACACTCCTCTAGACCTGGTGAAAGAGGGAGATACTGATATCCAGGACCTGCTGCGAGGTGACGCTGCGCTGCTGGATGCTGCTAAAAAGGGCTGCCTGGCACGAGTTCAGAAATTATGCTCTCCAGAAAACATCAATTGCCGTGACACCCAGGGACGAAACTCCACTCCATTACATCTTGCTGGTAAGTGAGGGATTAGATTAAGTTATTCATAGGAAATCCTCGTTGGAACAGATTTAAGAAGTTTTTTAAAAGTGTGTGTTTCTAACCATTTCTTACAGTATTTGGTCTACGATTCCTTCATTGCCGAGTTTTCACTCATGCTGTATTTCTTTTTACACCTAGCTGGTTATAATAATTTAGAAGTTGCTGAGTATCTTCTAGAACATGGTGCTGATGTTAACGCTCAAGACAAGGGAGGATTAATTCCACTACATAATGCAGCATCCTATGGGGTAAGCATTAATTATCTCAGTGTAGTCAAGATGTACAACTTGCATTACACTAACAAGTATGAAACAAGTAGAAGAAACTAGGGTAACCAAATAACAGCATAAAATCGATTTTATTTCAGTCTTCTACAAAATGTTGCTAAAATATGTACAAGGGGAATTGTAAGATTTGTACCAGTTGACAAAAACATTTGTAACTCAGGGTTGAATTGAAGTCATTGGCGCTCTCTGAGCTTGGTTGTTTTCTTGCAGACTAGGTTACAGAACAACTAGGCAAACTCCATTCCCTTCTAGCACTGATGATTTTACTTATTTGGATAATGAAATTTCTGCAAGAAAACAACCGAGTTCAGAGAGCACGAAGGACCCCACAGTATAAGATTTGTCTTGCGTGTTGTTTTAAAAAGTAATTTGAATATCATGTTATCTCTTTGTATATATTCTCTATTGTGAAAACCTAGACTAGATTAAATGATGTATGGATCAAAAGTCGTATCTTCTGTTTTTTGTCTTAGTTGTAATTGGTGTTAGCTTTTTTCAGTTTCTGCATAAAAAAATAAAAATGACAAATGCATCTCCCGTATTAAGGAAGTTTAGATCATTGAAGAACTGAAGGAGTTGTATATTTCACCTACTGGCTAACTAGTATGTTTGTTTCTCATAAATCTCTTTGTATAAAATTATCCAATTAAAAACATAAATTGTTATGTTTTCAGTGCTGAATACATCCAGCTTTGTCATAGCTTTGAATGCACAACAAATCATTTAACAATGTTTGCTTTTCTCTTTAAATTGAGAATCTTCTTATTTTATTTTATTTTCATTTTTCCTCAGCATGTGGATATAGCAGCTCTATTGATTAAGTATAATACCTGTGTAAATGCTACAGATAAATGGGCATTTACGCCATTGCATGAAGCAGCGCAAAAAGGAAGGACGCAACTCTGTGCTCTACTCCTAGCTCATGGAGCAGATCCAACAATGAAGAATCAAGAAGGCCAAACACCTTTGGATCTTGCCACAGTAAGTTGGTTTGGTTTGGTTTTAAAAAATGATGACTCTTATTTCAATATTTAGATCAGTTGACTAAAACGGATAGTCATTTATTTCCTTCATTGACCACATTAATATAGTGAAACGTCTCAGTAAACATACAGAAATGGATTTGACCTGAATCTATTCCTTTAAAAATTTTGAGGAGCTAAGGCTTTGTGTATAGTATGCTCATCCAGTAAGCAATAAAGAACATCACACAATTTATTATGCCACATTGGTTCAATATTTACTGGATGTTTGCTAAGGCAGGTTAAGGAAGTTTTTGTTTCGTGCAGATTGAATGCCTGATTTTTTTAATCCATCGCTTCATTCATACAACTTATAGTCTGTATTGTGGTTGCAAACATTATTCAATAAATTGCTTTATTCCTTTCATTTTTATTGCTTGAACTTTATCTGTAACATCCAAAATGAAATATGCCCTTTTGGAATGCTTCGTACATGTGGACACCTAAAAAATTTATGTACAGAGTACGTAAAAGAGAACTTATCTGGGGGTAAACTATTTTGTAATATTTCAAAGTGTTGTGGAAAGTAAATGCCTTTCTAGCTCTGTGTTACTGTTCCAAAGATTGAGGGCTTGAATATTTGCAAATATTCAAATATTCTTTGAATATTTGCTTTTGAGTATAGAGGATAGTTAACTGTTGTTTAAACTATTTCTTTAAAAATGATTGGTTTTGGTTTTATTATTTTCAGGCTGACGATATCAGAGCTCTGCTTACTGATGCAATGCCTCCTGAAGCCTTGCCAACATGCTTTAAACCTCAAGCCACTGTTGTTAGTGCCTCAGTCATTTCACCAGCATCCACTCCATCCTGTCTGTCTGCTGCCAGCAGTATAGATAACCTCGCAGGACCTCTGGCTGAAATGGCAGTGGCAGGCGCATCTAATGCTGGAGATGGAGCAACAGGAACAGAGAGGAAAGAAGGAGAAGGTACTCTTCCCAATTATAGGAAATTGCCAAAGTCACAGTCCTAAATATGCATAATGGGAAATCATCTTTTATCCGTATTTTTGAGGAAATAAGTCTAAGGTCATGACTTCTAAAGCTTTGTCGGGGTGGGAGGGGTAGAGTGGGAATCTTAACACTTGAAGAAATAGATAAAACAGATTTTCCCTTTGGAATAACTATTTTTCTGGACTTTGTCTTTTTATTTGGGACTTTAAATTAGTGAACATATAGATATTTGGTCTTTGTGTACAAACTTGATTGGTATAAGGCATATATAAAATTATAGTCAACATTGTAAAATCTGTAGGTTGATGGATATTCGGAGGGTGAAATATCTTTTGGTGTTTGCTACGTTACCAACCAGCATGAGTAGGTTACTCATTAAAGTTATATAACATTAGAGGAGGAGGAGGTGGATAGAGCAGAAAAACTGGAATGTGCAGATGGTAACTTTATCTGCCACATGTAGCCTCTTAATGATTTTATTAATAATGAGAATTAATATTATTTGCCATAAAAAAAAATCCCATACATTTTGGCTCTATGTCTCTTGTTTATTCTTTACTTTTTTCTACCAGTAGTAAAGATTTGTTTTCTTGTATAAGATGCAATAAGAGGAAATATTTCAGATCGAAAAGATTACAGTTAAAGGACTAAGGATTTATATGGAGGTTTGGTGACTAGTTTGTATTGATGACTTACATGAAGGATATTTCTGTTGTAGTTGTTGGTCTTGACATGAATATCAGCCAGTTCTTGAAAAGCTTGGGTCTGGAGCATCTCCGGGACATATTCGAAACAGAACAGGTAAAAATGATCCTAAGCTAGCATTGCATTTATTCTTCTATTTCAGTTCAATAATGTGCATGAAATGGAAAGATATGATGGCTAGCATCCAAAGAGCCTCGTAGCTAAGTTTTCTGTCAGAATGCTTTGGTCTTTTATTTCTAAAGCAACCACCTGACATACTTTATGGTAAACTGAATTTTTTAAAAAGCTAATGAGAAGTTATCTGGAATTAACTATTTGATGAAATTCAGTTTTACTTAAGCTGAGCAAAGCAGTTCAAGTGATACTTTAATCGGTTTATTTTTTCTTCAGCCCTATAGCCCTCTTTTAAAAAAAATCCAGGTATCAAGATCTTGTATAGTATTAGTTCTACTTTGTTTCTTCTCATTTCAATTAACATGTAAATAATTTGTCTAAGTTCTATCTTAAAAACAAAAAAAAAGGAATCTTGGTGCTTACGTTAATTACCTAGCATTTTTCCATCCATTGCTTCAGCAAAGGAAGTTCAAATTACATTTTTTTTAAAAACCCAATGCAAACATGAATAAATATGTCCCATTTCTGCTCTCTGTAATTATTCTGTATGCTGGGGGCATGAAACTCATATTGTGCTGAAGGCTGAAGAGAGAGAGAGAAATGTTTGGTGCTTGCTACCAGTTATTCTTCTCCTGTCTTCAGCTGTCCCAGTACAATTTATCTGACCAGCCAGCTGGGCCCTTGATCTTCCTAGAATCCTTTCCCCATCCCTACTTAAAATATATTTATGCTGGCTTTCCTAGTTTCAAAGTGACTAATGAAAAATGCTACTTTTTCCTTCTGTCTATGCTACTCAGATTACCTTGGATGTACTAGCAGACATGGGTCATGAGGAGTTGAAAGAAATTGGCATCAATGCCTATGGGCATCGTCATAAGTTAATAAAAGGTGTAGAGAGGCTTCTAGGTGGGCAACAGGGTAAGTCTGCTTTAAATCTAGCAATTTTAAAGTGATGGCAGTGGACAGTACGCCATCAGTCCTAGTTTTATCATTGGTTCTTCTTGGTGAATATATGTGCATACAAGTTTAATATATTTTCCTTTTCAGGCACCAATCCTTATCTGACTTTTCACTGTGTCAGCCAAGGGACAATTCTTATAGATCTTGCTCCTGATGATAAAGAATACCAATCTGTAGAAGAGGAGGTAAAATAATAATTTTAAATAGTCTTAAAATAGGTCTTTGAATATAACACAATTGTTTCTTTGTTTGCAACATTTCTGTACTATGCAACCCTTATGTGTCACTGTAAGTTGGGGGTGGGGGCACGAAGGGAGGCTCAGCCAATCTCAATTGATACATGGTTGTACTTTGACAATAAAGGTTCATTCAACACCCAGGTAGTCAAGTAATTTTAGATAACATAGTGGAATTTTGTACATATGCAGTCTACTTTGCAGAAGACATGAAAACCCCTTAATTTCACAAAACATGAACAGACCTAATCATGTTTCAGAGGTAGGAAACAACATCCTAGAGCAAGCTAAATCCAAAAAGTGCTAGGGAATTCCTGGATGCTTGACATTCAGACAAATCAGCCATTAAAAGGCACATAGAGGTAAACCACATTTACGTATCATTCAATAGAGACCAAAAAAAAGCTAAAGAGGAAACAAAAGCAATCAACACCCTGATAAGCAGGGATTAACATAAGACAAACAAGCAGGAAACAGCAGCGTGACCAAGGAACTAACAAGGAGAAAGTAACAACTCATCAACATTGACAGGGCAAGCTACTATATTTATTTACCAAATTTATATGCCACCCTTCTCAATGTTACAGCAACTCTGGGTGGCTTACAGGATAATAAAAAGTGAAAAAAGTAATGCAAAACAATTAAAATTAGAAAGATTAAATAAGTAACAAAAATTAAGAGGACAGGTGACATAGGGATGGGAATCTTCTCTCTACCCCAGCAACTACTGCCAGCCTAGAACACCCGTATAAAACCCCACTCCGTTCTAGCTTTGGAGATCTAGTTGGGTAACTAAATATCTGCAAGCAAGCAACCAAGGTCAAAGAGCACCAAGGATTCCACAGTTGACTACTGAGCTACAGGTATTCTCTTCTATTGGTAGCATAGTGCAGGACAGAGCAGCCAAGATATACAAAGAATGGAAATCTAGGGTGGAGGTTTGTCACACCTTTGAGTCACTTTCATACTAGAAGAACATTCTTTTTTCACCTAGGGATATATTTTTGCTTACATGTATTCTTTGCATATTGCTAGAATGAATGCAGCATTATGGTTTATTTCAGTTCCTCTGCCTAAAGAGGCTTTGCAGTGTAAAAAGTTTAGAATTTTATGGAAGTATTACTTTCCCTCAGTCTGAAGAGATCTTACATGCCTCTTTCTATTTCCTGTACTTAAACCCCTATTTAGGATAGCTTGCATTCAGGGTTTCGTGCAATAGATATCATTAAATGTCTACCGAAAGCAGATGGGGAAACTGGGAATTTCAGAAGTAGCAGATAGGGAAAAGTTGAAACCTTTTTTCCTTACATCTAGTCCCAAACCCACTTAGCCAGTGATAGTTCTGTTTAGAAGGACTTTTATCATGTGTAATTTGCTTCTTTTTTGCTTCAAAATCTTTCTATGCTGATTATACATGATATGCAGATGGAGTCTTGAGAGTTGACCAGGTGCAGAAATAAATCAGGAATGAAGTCTTGCTATCCCCGAGAGAAGCCAAATTGCACAACTAGACTCATACAGCCCAAAATTTGAGAGTCTCTCTCTTTATGAGTCAGAAGGTGGCAGCACTCAGCCGATGTCCTCTGCACTTGTAAGCTAAGCAAAGTCAGCCCAGGCTGGCTGGCTGCTTAGGTGGGACACTTTCAAGGAATACCAGGCCATAAGTTAAATGTGGAGGTGAAGAAACGTAACAGATACAGTGCAAACCTCTTTCTTATTCTAATCAAGAAACGTACATGGATTTATGCAAAGGTGTGCTGAATAGGATAATAATAACAAGTTTGATAATGAGGTCCCAAGGGGGCGTGAGTATTTTGAGGAATACCCTAGAGAAGTTGGGCTGATGGACTGCTGCCTAGCAGCATTAATCATTCTTATCTTGCTTGACTGACTTGGTTCCAGATAAACAGCAGGACAGAGAAGGCGAGACAAACAGGATGTCTTTGTTTTTCCAGACCACCACCAAGTGAAGACTGTTCTCTCTACACACACACCCTCCCCATCCCTTTTCCTCCTCCACAGTCTTTGAAATGTCCTGGTTAATTTATTGACAGCCCATCTGTATTTGTTTATGATAAACTGAATTGAAATTGAATATTGGCAGCATGTACCTAGATTTATCCAAGAATTGTTGTCAACTAAATAAGATTTTATGTTTACTGACTCTACCATTTGATTGTTTAACAGATGCAGAGCACCATCAGGGAACATAGAGATGGTGGTAATGCTGGGGGAATCTTCAACAGGTATAATGTCATTAGGGTAAGTTTCAAAGGGTTTATATGCCTAGCTCAAAAAATTTTGACGGAAACATCAAATCAATTGATCCCAGCAGAAGGAAGTAGGGATGATACTGTGTCTTCAGCTTCTTGATTTTGAAGCTCTTTTGACTATCATCTAGGGTGGGCAAAGCATTTGAAAGAGATGCTTTACAAAGTTCATTAGTAATGGCCTTTTTGCTGAAAATGAATAAAAATGAACTGGTGATTTCTGGATTCGCCAATGTAAAAGGGCTGTATGGGGAGAAGGGAACTATGTTATATAATTTTGAAGAGGGGAGATTGTATTAAGTATATCTATTCTTATCCTTCTCTTTTTCTTTGCTCTCGATTGTTTTCAATACCTTTTTCTTTATCTTTCTTTTTCCTTCTATATATGTTCACGTTTATCTTTTATCTTCATAAAAAATACTTAATATAAATTATGTATATATGTAAAAATACAAGTGCATTAGTGCAAGCAAAGCAAGTCTCTTTGCGGCACCAAAGCAACTTCACCCCTTGCATGTTTGTGCAGCTGCTGCAAAGGCTGTTCTCGCATGTCTGCATGCACATGCACAGATCCTACATCTGTGGAGCCAGGCAGCCAAGCAAAGGCAGCTTTTGAAACAACTGCAACAGCCCTCTTGGAGGACAGCTGCTTTATTTATACCAGGGGTCTTCCAACTTGGCAACTTTAAGACTTGTGGACTTCAACTCCCAGGGCTGGCTGAGGAATTCTGGGAGTTGAAGTCCACAAGTCTTAAAGTTGCCAAGTTTGAAGACCCTTGGTTTATACTAACATCCACCACAGCTTGGAAGACTGCACATTTAAATCACTTTTCATCTCTCTGGTGGCTTTAAAATATTAAATCTTAAATTATTATTTTATACAGTAAATGTAACATACATATATGTACATTATGTACATATGTAATACATAATTTTTATTATATTTTATATTGCTCTGTTCTTTCAAAATGCATGCAGTTTCGGTCAAGAACAAATATATTTTACTCATAGTGAGTAAGTGAGCAACTTAATTTTATCCAAATTGTGGAGTTCTTAGTGCTCTTGAGTTTGCTGTTTGCTTGCCGACATTTTGTTACCTGACTAGGTAACATCTTCAGTGCTAGAGGAGAGTGGGGTTTGCTCTCTCTTCTAGCACTGAAGATGTTACCTAGTCAGGTAATGAAACATCTGCAAGCAAACAATCAAGCTTAGAGAGCACCAAAGACTCCACCATTCAACCCTGAGCTGCATATATTATTTTCTGTTTACTGTCTTCTGTTTATCCCAGTCATATTCATGTAGTTAACAATCTGCTAATATGAACTTTGTAGGGAAGGATAAGCATATACTAGATTTGTTAAGAATACAGTAAAGATACAGTGCATAAAATACAGTTTTAAAAAGAGAAACAAATTGGAGTGATGTGATGTTCTGTGGTAAGTATGAGTCTTTAGCTAAATCATATCCATTTCATAGTTTGGAGAAAAATTGAGCTACTTGAGGTTGCCTGAGATGCATGAACTTCTGTTTGTAGGTATATTTGTGAGCCTTACTAACAGAAAACAAAGCTGTCCAAAAGAAGGAGCAAATTAAATTAACCTTTAATTATTCTGGTCGTCATTACTAAAACTAAGTTTTTTTAAAACAAAACCACAGAATCCATTTTAAAAATTATGCAGCTTAATAGAGTCATACTGACTCGGGCTTCTGTACTTTTGTCTTCATGGTATGTTGTTGTTGTTGTTTTTTCATTATTCCATAGATTCAAAAGGTTGTGAATAAAAAACTAAGGGAGAGATTTTGTCATCGTCAGAAAGAAGTCTCAGAAGAAAACCATAATCATCACAATGAACGCATGTTGTTTCATGGTATGTAAGGCAGCCCTCTAAGATGTGTATTTGCAGTATAACAACACTGGTTAAATGTACATAAATTGTACTTTGGTTTATTTACCATTCTGCTGTTTGATTGATTGTGGATTCTGGACTCAGCTCCAAGAAGCCAAAATGGACCTTTGACTGATTTTTTTTTTGGTCCTTTATCAGTACAGGTGTGCTACTCCTCCTATAAGACTCTAGAGCAGACATGTCAAACACAAGGCCCGGGGGCCGGATCCGGCCCGCGAAGTGGTTTCATGCGGCCCGCGAAGCCATCCTGGAAACAGTGAGGGAACGGCCCCCACTGCCTTGGCCCTGGCCCAGAGACCCTCCTTCTGCCAGAGACCCTCAGATCTGTCCCACTCCTGCCCAGGCTCCCATAGGCACCCTTGATGTGAATGATGTAGAGCTGGCCACGCCCACCCAGTAGGCCATACACACTCTAGCCACGCCCACCCAGTAGGCCATACGCACTCTAGCCACGCCCACCCAGTAGGCCATACGCACTCTAGCCATGCCCACCCAGTAGGCCATACGCACTCTAGCCACGCCCACCCAGTAGGCCATACGCACTCTAGCTACGCCCACCCAGTAGGCCACACCCACCCAGTAGGCCACGCCCACCCAGCCCCTTGAGGGCAACTGCAGTACTGATGCGGCCCTCAATGAAATTGAGTTTGACACCCCTGCTCTAAAGCATTTTCCAGCTCCTCAAAGAAATGGGGAGAAGTTTATGATGAAAGGGAAGGAACGTGGTAGAAAAGTCCTGCTGTGAAAGCAGTGTTCCCTTGCGGAGGCAATTCTATCGTGACCAATGTTTTACCTGGTTTTTTTTTTAAATCCCATCTAATGAAATGTGATAAAGATGCAGGTCAGGAAAAGAACAAGAGAGGCATGCCAGGCAATCCATCCTTCTCCACAGATAGAAAAAGGAATCTGCCAGTCAGTTCAGAGAATCTTAAAGCGTATGTTGCTTAGCAATAAAAATGATTACGTTCATAGATGCAATTGTGCTGCAATTGCTTCCTATTAGGAAAAAAAAAATCATAATCAAACCATACAAACCACGGCTGCTGTCTTTACTATGTGCAAGGAATTGAACAAAGATTCTCTCTTTTCTGAGAAACCCAACCCAGCTTCTCCAGTACACTTAATATTAACACATGTCAGTAAGTTCTGGTGTTATCTCAACCCTTACATTAAGATAGGTTTTTCTGTCTTTGGGGGGAAAAATTAAGAGTGGGAGGTACGACATTTTCCTTAAATATATGGAAATTGTTCTTTTGAAAATCCATTGAATCTTCAGAATTCAGAATTTTCTGTCAGATTTTCCTTGGTTTATATCAGGGGTCCCCAACCTCTAGGCCAGGGGTGTCAAACTGCCGGCCCGCAGGCTGGATACGTCATGCTGAAACCGCACCCACCCCATTGCTGGCGATGGGAAAAAAGTCACGACACGTCATGCGACGTTGCGAGTTTGACACCCCTGCTCTAGGCTGTGGCCCACCAGTGGGCCATGAGCTGTTTGCAACCGGGCTGCAGAAATGGCAGGTGAGCACACACACATTCACATCCCCATTTGTGCGAACAGCAGGCAAGTGCGTGCGCGCAGACTCCATTTGTGTGAGAGGCAGGTTTGTGTGCCCACCACTTGCGCAAGTGGATCTTGCTTGCCAGCTGCTCGTGCAGAACCATCCCCTCTTCCCCCACTTGTTCCCCAAGCCAGAAAGGTTGGGGAACTCTGGTTTATATGATGGAACATGGATAAATTATTTTGCTAATTTGATGTTAAGATGAAGTTACAATGCGTATAGTGCATATACATGTTTACATTTTTTGCTTTAGGCTCTCCTTTTATTAATGCGATTATTCATAAAGGATTTGATGAAAGGCATGCATACATTGGAGGGATGTTTGGAGCTGGGATTTACTTTGCAGAAAATTCCTCTAAAAGTAACCAATATGTATATGGAATTGGAGGAGGCACAGGCTGTCCTACACACAAAGATAGATCCTGCTATATCTGCCACAGGTGAGTTCTTGATACATTGGAGTATCTGGAAAATCAGGTACAATGTTTCCTTAGCTGACTGAATGCCAATTTAGAGGCAAAATTAGAAAAAAGACAGCACACATTTCTTAGTTTTCTAGCTTGAAAAAATATGAATGCTGAAATATGGATACTCCATAGCCTCTTGGAGGCTTCTGCAAAGTCAAAGATGGTTCAAAGAACACAAGAATAAAACACAATTTTTATTGCAACAAGTTGAAATGACAAAAATGACCTGATTGTTCTTTCAGTATGCAAACTGCAGTGGCTTGAGGACCAATTATTTGCAGAATGTATAGATATTCTGCTATCACTTACTTAGCCATTCATGCATTTGTGGGGAAATAGTTAGTTTTTCTGAAGTAGCTCCTGAATTGTGATTAAAACCATAGTAAAATGGTCCTAAGAGCTGATGATTTAAGCAAAAAGGAAATTTCCCCCCTTTTTACTGCTTTAAACAGTGTTTGAGAATTGAAAATCGATAGGTGGTACAAACTGTAGATCTCTGACATTGTACGTATGACATGTTTTGCTGCGCTTTTTACATTATTTTCTTTCTGTCTTCTTTTAGACAAATGCTTTTTTGCCGTGTGACATTGGGGAAGTCCTTCTTGCAGTTTAGTACCATGAAAATGGCCCACGCTCCTCCAGGACATCACTCTGTAATTGGCAGGCCAAGTGTCAATGGACTCGCCTATGCCGAGTATGTCATCTATAGAGGGGAACAGGTAGGTGGCATATGAAAATGGCATCTGTCTTCTTCATTGGCTCACTGAAATCTTTGCCCTAGGCCAGGGGTAGGCAACCTCGGCTCTTTTATGACTCATGGACTTCAACTCCCAGAATTCCTGAGCCAGCTGGCTCAGGAATTCTGGGAGTTGAAATCCATGAGTCATAAAAGAGCCGAGGTTGCCTACCCCTGCCCTAGGCCATGCATTGTTAAGCACCACCAAAAAGGTGTCAGAGCAACTTCCTATTGTTAATGATAAATTCTGGTTGGCTTAAGCATCACAGAATATTACCGTGACAAAGTAGATGTTTTTAAAAAGATGCATGATTCTTTCATGCTTTACAGTGCAAACTGCCTTGAATCAGGAGTAAATAACTGTTTGCTTTGGTCTTCCTGCAGTCTGCAAGACCCCGAAGCCTGTTTTAAAAGTTTGATTAAGCAAATGCTGCCGTCTGCAGAGGCACTTTTCTCTAGCACTAACAGTGGCTGAATTTTCCTCCAGAACAATATGCACCCATGATCTGTGGTAAACTACTGGAGCAGTATTGTACTCTGTAAACAAAATTAGCAGCTCCTGCCTTTAAGAAGGACATCCTTAGCACTTTTTGAAAATTAGAAAGTGATTTTCAAGCCGTTCTACTCATCAAAATCTAGGAGGGTGCTTAATTGTTTATATTAGAGCTGATGTGTCATACTGTATCATACTTATGTCATACTGTGAAAAGATCTTATTTAAGCTCTTGTTGAGATGTTGGTTTCATGAATTAGACTGTGAATTATGCTTCCAAAACTTGATCACTTTCCACGCCATCTCCTTTCTGCAGAGGAGGAAAGGAACGAGCACGGCAGAGAAGAGTGTAGTAGCACTTTGCAAATGGATAAAAGTCCACATCAGATACACAGATTTTGAATACTGTCTGGTGTAATTCCTACAATAACAACAACAACTACTACTTCTTCCCAAAAATCAGACAAAAAATTGCTTCCATCAATTAGATATCATTGCCTCGCCTACTGTGACCTTTGCACTCCCTAGAAGTGTTCAGTGCAGTTCCTGGTGGTCAGTTTCTCTTCAGACAATACTTAGGAAGATATCGGATGCTGACCTTGGCTTTTATACATCTTTTCTGCCCCATTAGAGTATGCCATTTTTCCCCAAATGAACAAGTAAAAAAAGAAGATTTCTATTTGAAGCCATGGAAAAGTATCTGTTCTACATAACATGACAGATATTAAATGGATTGCGTTAGAAGCAAAAATATAAGAGAATTGTATCTCCTAAGACAGAAGTAATATAAAAATTAAGTAAAATGAACTTTTTCTGTGTTTTTTTAAAATTATTTCTGTATAATGTGCAGTAATATGGGTGTATCTGCTTATTTGTAGGCTTACCCCGAGTATCTCATTGCATACCAAATTGTAAAGCCAGATACTCCTTCACAGACAGCAGTGGCTGCGGAACAGAAGACCTAGTAGATGCTGGTTCATTGAAGTAGATTACGTGACTTATGTACTGGATGGCTGAGATTAGTTTCGAAACATCAACATTATATGGAATTCTCATCATTCTGGAACTGCTTTATGTCTTTTATAAAGCATTGCTCTGTAAATGAATCTGAGTACCTGATCTGTACTCAGTTGCTACTATTCCTTTTGAGGAAATGTTTACAAAGATTTGCCTTTTAACATCCTTTCTCAGGCTCACTTTCCCTGCAGTTGCCATGGGTGTAATGAGAGCATCACTGCTTCCGTGTGGATATCTGGAGACGTAATTTGTAGTACTGTGCTACAACTCTCTTGAAAGAACAGCAGCCAATACTGATGCAAGAGCTGTAATGAAGTGCAGAGCTTCTATTGAACCCATGCCATCCCCTCAGCGTTCAAGGCTGGTTTTAGTTTTTAGAAGCCTTTAGTCAGTTATTTATTTCCACTTTATTCTTCTGTTACAAAAATGAGCCAGACCCTCCCTTGAGGATGTTTTTGCACAAAGTCAGGTTGACTAAAATCACTTAACAATGCAATAGGAATTTCTTATCCAAGAAGGTGTTAGAGATACAGTTCTTTGGTCTGGGATTCTTTTTGCACTTTCTATGAACTCTTTTTATGTTGCTAGAAACATAATTTTGAGGTAGAAGCCCTGCTTTACTCCTACCAAGTTTCTCTTTCTTTATAAGGTGTTCATACTAGCATCCGTGTGTAGCAGCTTCTTTGAGAAATGGTCTCTGTTCCTCTGTTTTGCTTTCTCCTGTCTAATATTCCAGTATCACGGTTTGAAATGTGTCTAATAAAATGCATAGGAAATACTTGTTGGATGAAACTGACTAGACACAGGATGCCGTTTTCTCTCTGCCCTTGCTCAAGTGAAGTTGTAAGCAAGTTAGTGAAATTCCTCAAGGTCAATTGAACTTGATATCTTCTCTTGGTATTTGTTCTGGTGTTTTTTTTTATATTTTCATCAGATAATGAACAGCAAGGGAGCTGAGCTGTGAGTCAGAAGCCTAGTCCAATTCTACATGTGTGCATAAAGTCCAAAAGGACCATTTTTCCCCCCACAAAGGGCCTATTAGACTATAAAAATTAAGTGTAAAGCTTGCTTGAGGCCCTTTTTCCTTCAACAGGAATAACTCTTTATATTATGTCTGGATTCATCCCTGAGTTTCTTTATGGCAATTCCACTTACATATCACCTTGTCATCATCATTAATATCAAAAATCTACCAATAAAAACAATCTCCCTCCAACCCAACCCACCCCCAAAACCCCATCATTTTTAAACAATTCAGTGACTTTTAGGGAAAAGTAGTAGTAGAGATCTATAAGTAAAATATATAATGGAGAGAGACTGCAATATTGCTTTGCAAAATCTTTGGTAATTAAAACAGCCAAAGAAAATTTGCTTGCAATATAGTTCTTACGTGGACGTTTTTTTATTCCTTGAAAGTAACGGTATTATAGTATGAAATCTACTGGCATCTGCTTGGAAATGGGCAACGGTCTTACCTGATGAACAAAGCCACCACCAAAAATCTTCTTCCAAAGAGATTTCTAATATATATTAGAAAAATATATCTAATGCATATTGGAATGATGTACAGTTTAGAAAAAAAATCATGTAAACATTTGTCAGATTCAGCATTTGATCCAGGAGACAAAACAAGTTAACTTGCTGTGAATCTTTCACTTTTGTTTCTGTTGTTTGAGGTTACTCAGTCTGCCTGGGTTTCTCGGCATGTGATGACATATGGCCCAAACTCACCAAGATCTGAAATAAATATCTAAATTTGGAAAGGATCCAGATGATGAACATTCATTTAGAAACCTTTGTTTTTAAGCACAGCTCTGGGCAAAGTGCTAACTATGGTTGAATTGCAAAGATGTGAAAAATCTACATTTTGACAACTTCACGTGGATACGAATTAGGACTCAGCTGTTTTTTTCATATTTAATCCAAATGGTTAACATGGATGTGGAAGCCTAATGTTCTTTTTCCTCCAGTAAGAGAAAATATTGATTCTGTGGTTGTCTTTTTCCTCCCGTGTGATGGTTAATCTAATGAGTAATTTGAATCCTAAATTCTGAGAATCTCAAATTGCTCCTGTTTTATAACATGTTTCCTGTAGACTAAAAGGTGCTGTCCAAGGAATTCCATTTTCAGTTACTTGTGTCTTGTAGTAATATGATTTTTGTTACTCCTTTCTGGTCAGACTTTGAAAAATATACATGTAAATTTACTCAAGTCTTTGGTGATCTAAAAGCCTAATAAGGGGCATCCTAAAAATTTTTTTGCACACATAGCATTTAATGCCATTCAGTTAATGTTCCCACATAAAGGAGTTGAGAATTGCTGCAAAGGACTTGTACACTTGATTCTGAACTATATTTCTTTGGGATAAGACTTAAACTAATATATTCGATAGATTATCTCTCAATATGTTCTGAATAGAAAACCTGAAAAGTGATTTGGTCATATGTGTGCACAGTCTTCAAAGTAACAAAAGTGGTGTTAGCCTTAAATAAATTACATTTGGGGCTTCCTTCAACCCACTGGGGTAAAAAACTCCAGCCACATCAAGAGATAATAAGTTGCCATAAATATAGTGCCATTTATTGGTCTTGTTCCACTCTGAGAAATATGTATAGGTTGAGACTTTTTCAGAGTTTAAATGTGACAGGCTTAATGTCACAATACAATGTTGGATATAACCATAGAGCATTATCTATGTGGGCTTGATTCTAGCACTTGTAACCGTAATTAGGAATTTTAAGTATCCTGATCATTTGTGAAGGTTACACCTAGTACAAATAGCAGTAAATCTGCTTACAGCAACATTTACTTTTGAAAGGGACTCTACAGCCAATTCATTGATGAATATGTTTATATGATGTATGTATTTGCAACAACACATTTGTTGTATTACATGTTTAGGTACATACCTATAAATATAAATTGGTGAATAATCTGTTGAGCCTTTTTTTAATTACAGTCCTGGGAGTTGGGAAATGTGGGTTACAGCTATGATATTTGGCTATTTTTGATTGTCCTAATGTCACATGCCATTGTGAGGAGAGGGGGAAAGGAGGAGAGAGCTGATAGCTACTTTATGCTTTATTTATTGCTGGAATTTGCAAAAACAAATAGATATAAAATTTGGCTTTTTCTCTAAGTTAACCATTTCATAGAAGAAGAAACAAAGGATGGAATAGTTTCATAGTTGCTCTCTCAGCAGACAGTCATGTAAACTGGGGGATAGAAATGGAATAAAGTATTTAAAATAGCCATCAATTAAAAAATACAGCATATTTTAAAAATTCCATCCATTGAAGCCTATGAATTCTCTGAATACAGAATTCATAACTAAAGTGCAAAATATATTACAGCTTTGTTTAGAAGTCCCAACCAATTCAAAGATGGTACCTTATAAATATAATCTCTTAAACTATTTTTATGCAATGTCCAAACCATGGGATATTTGTTTTGCATATAAATAAGGTTTTGATTTAAATCTTTGTCCACAAACCTGGAAAATTCAGTGCAGAGGCACTGAATTTTGGGAATGGTCGTCATTTTTATTGTAGTATAATCCTCAGCATTCTTGAATGCCTGACATTGCATCGTGGTTTGCTGTCTGCCACAGTGATATTCCAGTAGTAATGGTTTTTTTTTCTTCTGGGACCATTATCTGTCAATGTCAGAAACGACAAATGACAATATTAAACAGATACGAGAGAACGTTTTATTGTCCCAAGATGGGTAAATGCTGTTTTTAGAATGAAAAGGCAGAATTTCCAGATTGGAATCTCCAGCAGTTTCATTGGAGATCTATGAGCTGATATAATGAATGGTTGTAATGTGCAGACTTGAATTGGGGAGGATATTCAGACCAATTACTGCAGCTGCGTGTTCCACTTCTATCCATTGTAGGCCAAGCAGCAGTTTCAAGAAGGCAATTTTTGAGTTGGGCAATGTCACAAAGAGAACAATTTGAAGGATTTCCCCTACTTGCAAAATGAAAAACTGGAATGTTAGTTCATAGATCTTCCATGATATATGTTTCCACCCTTAAGGAATTTTCCCACTAGGCAGCAAAACATTTTCAATTCCATCTGCCTACTAAAATACTAAATTTTGTCACTGGAAAATTAGATTTTTACATATGCCTTCAACTTGATGTACATGCATGACATCCTGGTATCTCTTATTTTAATACTATTTTCTTAGCTTCTTCCTCCAAGTCACAACTGCATACAGTATTATTGTATCCTGGAGTGACTAAGACACAACTACATAATGAGCCAAATGCAGTCTGTTGAAGCATGTTCTTATGGCAGCATAAAGCATGTACAAAAATGTACCATTTGAACTCTAGTTGCTGTTTACAAGAATGAAGCCAACATGCAAAGTCCACTACTGGATTCTATGACCTTGAAGGCCTGACTACACAACTACAGTGATTCTTGTGATCCAAATTTCTTGTTTCGTGGGTAGCGTCTGTGTATGGGCTATTGTAAATGTGGACAAAGCCACCGAGTTTGCTATCTGCGACCATGCTTTATGCTGATTTGGCTTGCAACTATCTATGGTAGTTCATGAGGTTGCAATCTAATATGGAAGAGTTAACATTTCTAGTATTTCCATATACTACATCGGGGCTTCAACCTTGGCAACTTTAAAGACTTGTGGACTTTAACTCTCAGAATTCTGAGAGTTGAAGTTCACAAGTTTTAAAGGTTGCCAGGGTTGGAGACCCCTGCACTACATGGTTACAGCCTTATGGGAAAGTATAACAAAGCATTCCACCACCAACCATCCCGCTGATTCTTTTTAAACAAGGATATAAACTATGTCTGCAAAAGAAACTTGGTTTTTGCTGGAGACCTTATTTTCAGAATTCAAATACAACCGTAAACCATAATGGGGTTTGTTTGTTTTTAAATTACTGTAACACAAAACATAAACTCATCCACCATGGTTCATTTTTTGGGTGCGTTCATATATTCTAAAACTAAGAGTATATCTTTAGCATTTTCTAATAACTTCTCAGTATTTTGCAGCCAACAGAATCAAGATTTACATATGCTGTACTTTTTTCATAGCTATGGAAAAATATGGAACAGAATTGGAATTGCCTGTCTACCTAATATCAGCTGAATCTCCATTAAAACATAAGTTTGTAGATTACAAATATTTTAGTGAGAAAGCAACAATCAGAATTTCTTGATTTCAAAGCAGGGCTTTGGTGGGGTACTCATTTCTTGGGTACTCCCTCCTATGCCAAAATTATACCAAATGATTAAAAAAAATTGGATAAAACTAACAATTGGTTATGAAAAATAAAATAGAATCATGTATATTTGTTCTATTTATACAATTTATACTTGGTGCCAGATGTTAATAAGCAAAATGAATAATACATAATTGTGGCTTGTACAAGAATTTTGTGATGTAGTTTCCTTCATGCTTTATTAGATGGGAAAAAAATGAGGCAGACTAAATAATTGAGAACAGTTTTCAGAAAAGTAGCTGTACAACTATTGTATCAAAGCAGTCTTGTAGCCGCTTAAAGGCTAACAATTATAGCATTTGCTTTGTTTTTGGAGCAAAAATGTTCCCTAAAAGTTTGTGCCATAATGTAGGGCGTATTTTCCTCTTCCTGTCTTCCATTAATGTTCCTTTTAGTCTGTAGGTTTGAAGGGAAAAAAAGACAAAGTATACATCTAAACAAAAATATCTGTATACCACTACCAGTTTTGTAATTTATTGATCATAAAATAGATGTTTTTGTGTACTGGTTCTGCGGAAAAAGAGTTATTGGTAAAAGGTTTTAAAGGCTTTGTTTATAGTGCAATTTCAACAATATTTTTTAATTTATTTGTCATGCCTTCAAGACTTCCAGCAAGTTTTCAGAATTGGTGATTTTGTTTATATAGGTTGATGGCTACTGCAGAACAAAAAACCCCAACCCTCTTTAGATCATTTTGGCACCTCATTTATTTTCATAGGCATTAAAGTACTAGCTTTGCATTTTGAGAATAATCTTGTGTAACTTGCTTGCATAGCTAGCCTTGTATTCTTGATTTCTTTTGGCAATAGAAAAACATATGAAGTCTCAGTATGGCTTCTTCATTGTCTGTGAGTCGGAGTTGGTTATTTCCCTTTTTTTTCTTAAGAGTTAGGTTCTCTTAATTTACCAGTGTGATGGAATTTTGCATAAAGCCAATGTAACAACCGAGTTAGCTCTTGTGCTTTCACTTAATGTCAGACATATAGTACTTGTGACAGAAAAGAATCAATAAACACTCCTTTTTTAATACTTGAACATTTGTACTTTTACTATGACATATTAACAATCATGGAACCATTCTCCTGTAATTGTAGTAGTAGGGTTGGTCGCGATAGCAGTCTTGAGATTTCCTTCCTAGCTTACTACCGTATTTCATCTTAACTTCTTCAAAATGCCTTTTGTTCACCCTCCGCACAGATAAGCGTGTATTTTAGTGTATCTTGTACTTGAGCGAACTAGGAATACGTCTGGCCATTATATAAACCAGGGGTCCCCAACCTCTGGACTTTGGCACAGCACCAGGCCATGGCCTGTTCAGAACCAGGCCACAAAAGTGGCAGATGAGAGCATGCAACTTCACTTGTGTGAGCGATGCACATGTGCCCAAAGCTGCCACTTGCAGAAAACCATCCCTTCCCCCCCCCCCAGTAGTCCGCCAAGCCAGAAAGGTTGGGGACCACAGATGTAAACCACCTTTTTATCATCACGTTTCCCTATAAACACATTCCGCAAATGAAAGTGAAATTGTATCTTTCAACTCAAATTTGCTTGGATTAAAGCAAAACAATCTTGCGTAGAGAAAGGTGGGAAATAAATTTTTAAAAAAATGCCTAAAACCAATCTCCGATGGGCCCGCAGTCTACAAAAACATTGTTAGAATCTATCTAAATTCTCTGCAAAGTGTCACTCAAAAGCATGTTTTTTGACAATATCCCATTTTAAATAGGAAAAAAAAAACCTCCTGGTAGTAGGAAGCCTGCTTTGGTTTGAATGCAGAAACTCATGCATGTGGTCAACTAGCACAACTGAGGCCAAAAGTTCTGTTGCTAAAGCATGTCTTGCTTTAAGTGAGTTTTGCCCCATTTTACAACCTTCCTTGTCACAACTGTTAAGTGAGTCACTGCAATTAAGTTGGCAGCAGAGTTGTCAGAAGGTCACAAAAAGATTTATCACATGACTGGGACACTGCGACCATCATAAATACGCAAAAAGAATGAATGAGCCTTTTAATTTCCATTACAAAAGGTAACCACAGCTGAAAATTTATTTCAACTAATTTATCAAGCAATAAATTAAACAGTCACAGTCTAAAAAAAACAACACACACATGCATTTTAGACGTCCTATATAAAATATACACAATTGGGCCGAGTGTGTTATCAAAAACTTTGAAGGGTAAGCCAAGTTATGTTTGAAGGGGTGTGCAAACTTCCCATATTGTACCCACAGGAGACAGAACCTGCAAGATAATGGCCTATGAAAACACTCGTCATCCATAGGCACCTGACGTGCTACAGTAAAGGTAAGCTAATCTTTAAGGAAGTCAAAGATCTCTTCAGGGTAAACTCTCCCAAGCTATATAATCATCAAGGAGCAAAACATGAAACAATTTTATTCTGAAAGACTAGTTTTAAGCGTAGAAGATTTATGTGGCTATCTTTGGCATAACATGATGGGTCCAATTTGGGGTGGGGAGAGCAATGCGGAACTGGAGAAAAGCCAGGTGCTTTTCACTGAGTCTAGCCCAATTTTACACAGGATATGCCTCAAAAGAAATGAGGGTTACATCCCAGGAGGAATTACATGTTTTGCTCAAAAGTCCTACTTGGCTTCAGCAGTAAATTGGAGGAGTTTGATCTGTCCAGAAGGGTATATCCTTGCTATCTAGAAAAAGGAATCTTACAGGTTGGCATTTCTCTTGAAGAAAAATAACTCTCTACGTGCTCTTAAAGTTGCTGTAAAGGTCTCCACTTTCCACATTATGTAGGATTCCTGGGGAGGGAGAGGGCAACATTTACATCCTCTTTGAGGATCCATGTTAAGGATTTTTTTTATAGAGCAGTGTTGCTCAACCATGGTAAATTTATGAAATGTGGACTTCAACTCCCAGAGGTTCCCAGCCACTATGCCTGGGGAAGATTCAGCCTTTCCTAACTTGATTCTCCCCCAAAATTTATTATCCTTAAAAGTTGGCTATACTGACTGAAGCTTATGAGACTTGAGCATCTTCAGGAACTCACTTGTTGGGGACGGCTGCTTGGAAGCCATCTTTATTCTGCCCCAACACAATAGGATAACGCTTTCTTCCCTGATGTCTCAAGACACTAAATTGCTTGGCATGCAGAGATCTGCTGTGTTAGGTGAAGAAGAAAAAAACATGTTTGTGCATTTGTGTCAGAGAAGCCTGATTACTATTAGTCAGATGATACAAAAGGCTTCCTGCCCAGAAAGACGAGAAATAAGGGCCACAGGTCACTAACTTAGGGCTGATCAAGTTACCACACCAGAGAGGCATAATCAGGAACCAAGAACTCAATATGAGCATGAACAAAAACCTTATCTTGTCACGTCACCCTCAAGAGACAAAAGTAGGAGGAAAAGCAAGCACTTCCAGATTTACTGGCATTTCCCAAATTGTCTCAAAAAAAATAATATATTTCCTATGCTTCATAAATCCAAATTCCTTTTTTTTTATTTTAAATTGGTTTCAGATACATGGAATCTGAAACTCACTTCACAGTGAGCCTTCAATTCTTCTCCCTTTCTTTACACAAAATCTCGGCTTAGCAAAACAGGTGGTGTTAAGATATAATTCCAATCAAGAATTCCAAAAACCAGGCACTTTAATAAAACACGGTTCACCCTTGGGGCAGCTGAAAGCAAACGCAAAGTGGTCAGATGCAGGCACTAGGAGAATGCACATTTCAAAACCAGATTGGACCCAGTGTTTTGGACCTTGTCTAAACCCAAGACTTCTTGTGCATCCATTAAAGCAGCCCTTCATTCTGGCTTCAAGCAAGCCTGATCAAAAGATGCAGCTACTTTTAAGAGCTGCTTTATTTAATGCAACTATTGCTCCATGCAGAAGCCTGAAAAAGACAAAGAGAGAGGCTCTGCTGACATAAGACCAAAAACTTTCCTTCCCAAATGATTTCTGAAAGTGTGCCCTGTCCTAGCAGGTCCTTCACACATACGCAGGTACTCCAGCCTGCTCCCTCTCATATTTGCAAGACGGTAGATTCATGCTGGCTGAAAATTCTGGAATCTGTAGTCCAAAATATTGGGAGCACTTGCTCAGAGTAACACAACAAAGCCTGGTGTTCAACCACATTCAAGACTTCGACTTTCTTTTGTCTTCTCCCTACCCAGCACCCAAAAACATTATCAGGACTTTTAAAACTTCAAGCTTTTTATATTTTATATAGTTTTAGAAAATGAGGTAAGACATCTTGCCAAGGACGGACATGCTGGAACCCACTGCCCCACTAGGTTCCATTCTAGCTGCAACATTGCCCATTATAATTGCTGTCTTTGGTGCATTCCATTTGGCTGTAAGGGGGGGGGGCAGAGTTCTTTATTGCCTATAGTGATTGCCAATAGGGCTGTAGGATTCGGTCCTTTGATGTCCCTAGGTGTTAACCTCCAAAGATCTACTCTAGCAGGAGGGAGAGGTGGTGATAGGGCTATGCAGATAAGGAAGGCTACTCGAAGTGGAATGCACTGCCACAGAGACTGGGAAGCTGAAAACAAACTGGGACGTAGGTGTGGAGGAGCTCTTCCCCCTTTCTCTGAGCGTTCCTGAAGGGCTCGCAGCCTCAGCAGCACACGATGTGGTCAGCACTTGGGATTCAAACTGAAGCAGTTGACCCATGAAGCTGAAGTTCGGCGAGATGATGCTCCGGCGTTGCTTGACAAACTCAAAGGCCTCCTCAAGCTTCACTCGCTTCTTCATGATTAGGTAAGCCAAACAGATGGTAGCTGATCGGGAGATGCCAGCTTGGCAGTGCACAAGCACCCGTCCGTGACACACCTTCACAGCATCTGAGGGAGCAAAGCAGAGGTATTAGCACATTCAACCCTTAAAATGCAGCTCTGACCCAACTGTGGGACTGTGAGCCACAATTCCCCCAGGCCCTTGGAAACCGCCTGCCCCCTACTTTATTTATTGGGTCACTTTATACAGCCACCCCAATTTGCTGGCCAATTAGGTGCCTATATAAATTGATCTAATCAAAATAAATAAAAAGCAAGAGTATAATTTGGTTAACATATGTTACAGCATGTGAAAGATGCTCTTTAAAGGTACAAGGTACGTTTAAATTGCATACATATATATATATATATATACACAGTTTCATATTTTTTTTCATCCTCCAATATTACTATCTTTCTTGTCCCTCAGTTGAATGCAAGCAAAACATCCCTCAAAAGGTATTTGTGTTTGTATGCTATTTCTGAACCTGGTTCTAGCTATCCAGATGTGATACACAGTATGCACAAAGCAACCTAAATTATGTTGCAATTTGATATGGATTGCTTATATCGCAAGAATACAGGAATCAACAGTAACTGGGAAGATCTCCCTCATTTGTTTCAGAAAGCATCTCTTTCCAAGAAACTTGGGAGAATAGCTTCCTTTATTCATGCTCAGTTCTGAATTTCCTGCAGAACTTGGCCTTGGCCTCAAGTGATGCTCCTGGTAATATGCAAGAATTCTGCTGCGCTTATCAGGTTAAAACCCCCTTGAGTCAATAAAGCAACAGTACAGTGGAGAAAAGTATCTGTCTCTCCACATAAAGCATATTGCTATAGCTGGGGGAAAAAACTCAAAGCTCTGGGCTGTAGTATCCATTAGTCCTATTATCAGATATTAGAAATTTGGGGAAACAGAACTTTCAGCGCTAACAAAAGCCTGTATCTCTTTCCCTCCCACCGTGCCCAGAAACATCACTCTGGGGCTTTTGTTCTGTTTGATGCAGCAAAGGAGCAGATGTAATAGGAAGGCAGAAAGAGTAGGCTAAAAGAGCCTCAAACGTGCAATAGTAAAGCTGTTGAGGAGAATGCATTAAAATGAGCATTTTCTACTGTACACAAAGTATCACATTCACAAAAACATATGGCATGGAGTAAGCCAAAATTCTGCATCCTGAACTAGGAAATGGACAATCAAATGCTTTCCGAAGAATACAGTTTCTAGGATTAGAAACTCAAGTCTCTACAACTTACATCCAACGGCGACCATCCACATTCGAGTAGCGAGCTTTTTTGGGCGGCAACACCTCCATTTATCGAATTGCTCCCCAGCAAGGCTTGATTGGTGCCACACATTATCATCATTCAGGCAGCAGGTGAAAACCTATTTTCCCAGACGTCTTCTTTTCATTTGTATAATTTTAGGTGCAGAATGAGTGTTTTGTGTCTCAGGCTTTGTGTCTTTGTGTGCACATGCGATGACTGCCTACTCAAGTAGCTGCAGTTTTCTTGGCAAGTTTTTTTTTCCCAGAAGTGGTTTGCCATTGTCTGCTTCCCAAGGCCGAGGGAAACAGAATAGTCCAAGGTCAGCCAGCAGGCTTTGGGCCTAAGGCTAGTACTCAGTCTCCCACTTCTAACCTGACGCCCCTTAATCACTACTCCAAACATTTTACTTGATTTTATTGTTTAGGTTTTCATTCAGATTTTTAGTATGCTTTATTTTAAATAGCCCAGGCAGGGATAGGCAACCTTGGCTCTTTTATGACTCGTGGACTTCAACTCCCAGAATTCCTAGCTGGCCCAGGGCCTTAGCTATTAGGCAGTTTAAATTTAACAAAATAAAATCCAATCATCTCCACAACAAACATGCCATCCTTTACCATTATCTTACCTATGTATTCAATGGCTTCCATGAACCAGGAGCTGATGTCAGTTTTGTGGTTATCTTCTACTGGAATGCACTTATATTGAAAGTGTCCTTCGAAGTGGTTGGGACAGTCCGATGAAACGTTTAATAAAGCCGTGATTCCCAAGGCCTCCAACATGTCCCTCCGAGCTGCATGATGAGCACTGCCAAGGAAAAGGAAAGGCAAGATTTCCACCGGGCCACCCTACAGACCAGAGGGGAGAAATGAAAAAGAGGGGACAATGTAAGAAACAAGAAAAACACAGGATCTCACGAGCAAAAAGCAACACACTGGACAGTGCTCAACATCTCGCCAATTCTTTCAAAGAAGGGCATCACCTCAACTTCTGTAGGCTACTGTCAAGATGCACATGGGAGTGTTCTCTTCACTGGGAAATGTTCTCATCTTGCTAATCTATTCTTTAAAAGCATTCAGTTATGACTTGCTGATTGCACCGTTCGTCTATTTCTATACAGCTCTAGCTCTTCATTATTCCATAATTTAAACAAATATTTTCTGTTTAGAGAATATTTAAATAGAAGGTTAAATCTGAAGTTCTGCAATAAAGGAAGGATCTTGCCCACCCTACTACGAAAAGATGATGCTCTCTGACAACTCAGAAAATGTTGCCCCAAACAGACAACAGTGTTCACCCGCTTTATGGCTTCTTTTCACTAACCTCAAGATACTAAATATTACTCCTGTAACTAAATTATGCTTTAACTACACAGGCTGCAACATGTTCTTTCCACACCTACGTTTCAGTCCAAAAATCAAAGACTGCCACAGCACAATTGGGTGAACGTTTGCAGTTAAATTACATTTATAGATTGCCAACCATGGACTACAGAAAGTTGTCCACAGTTCTGATATTACCCACCATTTTTAATATTCAACTACCACCCCCCGCCCCGAAACCAAAAGTGGGGAATCGTTAAGTTTACATTCTGCCTACTGTAATTAAGATGATGGAACAAAAACGGGTGCCAGCAAAAATGCCTCCCTAAATTCTATTTAGAAGTGCCAGCATGCCGAGTCACAGTGAACATGTAACTCCTAATCAGGTTTTTGGACAGGCAGTGCTGTGAAACATATACCAAAGGCTCCATATCAGTTGCTGACAGGAAAGGGGAGAAAAAAAGCACATATACTGCCTCTCTCCAATAAACTTTTGTACCTGCTAGCAAATAACTTCGGAATGCACTTTATCACTTCCTTAATGACCGTACTGTTGTTCTTTGTATGTAGCTCTGCACTGCAGGTTTGGTTCAGTGTGCTAAGCTCAGAGCAAGCTAATAACAGTGGCCTGCTATACTAGCAGCTAGAAAGGGTCTCGTCAATCATCAATGGATTTAGATTTAGATTTAGATTTTATTAGATTTATATACCGCCCTTTCCCGAAGGACTCAGGGCGGTTTACAGGGCATTTTAAAATCATACCAATACAAAATACAAAGTTAAAAGAAAAATAAAAGATTTAATTATCCCTGAAAATAAAACCCAGTTAAAATTCTCAGCCTGGGTCAGAGAGCTCAAAGAGCCAAGTCTTCAGGTCCCGGCGGAATGAGCGTAGGTCAGGGGCAGTCCTGAGCTCCACGGGCAGCTGGTTCCAGAGGGCAGGTGCACCCACAGAAAAGGCCCTACCCCTGGGTGTTATCCGCCGGCAATCTTTTACCGGCGGCACCCTGAGAAGACCCTCTCTCTGCGAGCGCACTGGACAAAGGGAGCTTGATGTTCCCTCAGATATCCCGGACCCAAGCCATTTAGGGCTTTATAGGTCATTACCAGCACCTTGAATCTCACCCGGAGGGCAACCGGAAGCCAATGCAGCTCACGGAGTAGAGGTGTTACATGGAAGTATCGGGAAACCCCCATCACAACTCGTGCGGCCGCATTCTGCACCAGTTGAAGCCTCCGAGTGGTCCGCAAGGGCAGCCCCATGTAGGGGCTTGAAGTATTTCAGGACTGAGATAGGCAGAGGATCACAAAATGAGGGCAAGTCTGCTCTACTATTATCTCTGGATAACCTGGAACCTGTCAACTCTGCTTCAGCCTCCATGCATTCCAAGGAATAATAAGCTGTTCTTATTGCCTAATTTCTGCTACGTATGCAGTCACATGGCTTGAGAAAGAATTTCACTGCCTCTTTGTCAATGTGCAAATTTGTACATTCCCTGATAGTAAGAAATATTAATCTCTTCTTGACAGACACATATGTGCAACAAGCTTAGTTGCAGACAGTTAAAGCTAAAATAATTTCATCCCAAAATATGTGGATTTGGGAGATGACTTATCTCCCTCTCCTTTCCCCTGAAAATGATCTGTCTCTCAATATATTCTCCTTTTTGGAAAGTACGCAAGTTTATGGCACCTGAACCTAAAATACTTGTGGGCTAGAAGTTCTATTACTAGGCAGAGAAAGGTCACCAAGTTCCAATTAAACACGAAGACCATTCACGCTAGAAATTACACTGGGAACCCTGTTAGCGAACCAGTGTTTGCTAGAATTGAGGCCACCTTAATCAAAACAACCCGTGTCTTAGTTTTTGTTGATGCTATTGTAATTAAGATACTTTACTACGATTGACAGTACATCTGCATAAATATATTGACAGCTTGATGTAAATTAACATACCTCTATTGTATGATTTTTGCACTGCAGGTTATTTCATCTCAGTTTCACAACTGAAATCAATCAGGGCTATCTACCTATGTGTTCTTCTTTTCAGTTCTTAGCTTTATAGAAATCGCTGGATCTAATTGGACAAGCCAAAAGGTAGCTCGAAATACAAGAGTCTCGAAGAGGTTAATGAAAGAATATCAGATACCCAGGTTTTACTTTGGTTGATTCAATCTAAATGAGTTGCAGGACAAAGTCTTATACAAGACAGGTAGTCCTTTCTTAATGTCCAGTCGCTTATCAGCCATTCAAAGTTATGCCCCCCCCACGTTGCAACCCATTCTCAAAGTTAGGAGTATCCCATAACCCCTGCAGTTGTATGATGTTCCATAGGGCAGGGGCCACAGCACATCTTAGCACATCTGCCTAGAACCCACCAAATATATTACTGCTTAGTAGATGAGACCAGTAGCATACCCTTGCTGCTCAATCTGATGAAACAGACAGATGTAGTAACTAGGAAGTGGTAGTTCCTCAAATAACTTAGTCCCAGGGCATGTAGGGCTTTAAAGGTGAAATCCAGCACCTTGGGTTGCACCCAGATGCAAACTGGCAACCAGTTGAGCTCATGGAACAGAGACGTAATTTATGCCACACAAAGGCAGACATAACTGTGCAGCCACATTCTGCACTAGCTAAGGCTTCTAAATACTTTTGAATGGTATTACAGCGTATTACAGTAATTCATTCTAGAGATCACCGTGGCATTTAAGTAAATGCGACTAGAGCCTCAGGGTGCAGGAAAGGTTGCATTTGGAACACAACAAGAAGTTATACAAAGGCCCTCCTAGCTATGACTGCCACCTGCTCCTCCAGCAGGAGATGTGACTCTAGAAGGATCCCCAGATTGCACACCAGGTCCATTTGGGCAGAGCCAACAGTGCTTCCCAAAATAAACATCTTTAGGAGGCCAAGACACAAAACATGGGTCCAACTAAGAACATCTATGCATGATATGCAGGTCCTGACCATTTTCTTTGTTTAAGCTGAGAAGCGCATGCAGAGATCTACAGATTTGCATCACTAGGCACCCATCTGCAGCACATCTGAACCTATCATTTCAAAAAGCTGAAGCGAAGAAAAGAAAAAGTGCAATAAAAACATTACCCTAGATGGATTTGTCTCCCATTTTCAGCATGTATTCCAATTAACAACAAATTGCCCAGAGATTTCTGGTCAATAATGCTGTGCAGGGGGAAAGAACTTTATGTTGTCTTTGACCACACAGCAAACAAGTTGCTTTGATTTCCACCTAGCGCTTCACTATACTACTAAATTTGTACTGCCCAACATGAACAATGTCGTGGTTACATTTTTGGAGCAGATGGGAAAACCAAGAGTTACATCTCCACTTGACCATGCAACTCCTTGGATGGCTTGAGACCAATCTACATCTCAGGTCAATCTATTTCGCAAGGTGAGTTTAAAAAAAGAGGAGAAACCTCCACAATACGAGAGAAAAGTATAAAAACTTGTCCTTGTGGATTTGGAGAACCTGAAATTCCAGTGTCCTTTCTATAACTACTTGTGCTCAACTCTCATAACTCTACTTGCCAACAGAAGTGCCATCTGTTCTGAAAATGATTTGCTTTATATCACCAGATCAAAACCTTAACATCTCCAGAAAGATTGCAAAATTCACTACAGAAAAATACTGTCTTGATTTTAGGATTTATAACTATTAAAAAACCATTTTTACCTTGGATGCTGTTCTGCATCATATATGACTCATTACCAAGCACAATTAAATTAAACTCGAGTTGACAAACCCCAGGTGTATCACCAGAGGGATGTGGAGGCCATCAATAAATAAAAGGAAGCTTTTTGGCTCAGAGAGCAGAGAGCTTTGAAGTGTAGAGAAGCCAACCTACCTGATCATGCTGTGGCGTCCCACAGGAACTGCAGCTATGGTCCAGACGCTCCACAGGTGCCAAAGTAGAGGCTGCTGTAAGAGATTTTGTCTTTGTGCAGAATTCTGGATATTCTGACTGGAATCTTTCGTAACCACCTGTAAGTAAAAAAAAAAAGATGCTGAAAACCTGTTCTTGGCGATAGTATGAAATCTTCTAGAACTTTGACTTCTCACAGCCTTGGAATTTCCGGATGATCTCCCATACCAATTAATCAATGTAACCATGCTAAATAAATAAGGGACGCGGTGGCTCAGTGGGTTAGGACGCTGAGCTTGTCGATCAGATGGTCAGCAGTTTGGCGGGTCGAATCCCGAGTGCCACATAACAGAGTGAGCACGTTACTCGTCCCAGCTTCTGCCAACCTAGCAGTTCGAAAGCACGTAAAAATGCAAGTAGAAAAATAGGGACCACTATGGTGGGAAGGTAACAGCGTTCCGTGCGCCTTTGGCCTCTAGTCATGCCGGCCACATGACTTGACATCAAAGACATCCTCGGACAAGCGCTGGCTCTTCGGCTTTGAAACGGAGATGAGCACCGGCCCCTAGAGTTGGAAACGACTAGCACGCATGTGCGGGGGAACCTTTACCTTTACCTTTAATCAGGCCCAACTGTGCCTGGCTTCCAAGACTGACTAAAACTAGCCAGTTTTAGCAGAGGACTGGCAATGCTTAGCACTTAGCACAGGTATCTTCAAAAGATCTCCTTCAAGATATGTTATTGCTACAGATCCCAATTTCCCCTGCCCATTTCCCATTTGTTACATTAGTGCCTTAGAGCAGGGGTGTCAAACTCAATTTCATTGAGGGCTGCATCAGCATTGTGGTTGCCCTCGGGGGCCGGGTGGGCATGGCCGGGTGGGTGTGGCTGGAATGCGTGTGGCCTACTGGGTGGGCATGGCCAGCTCTACATCGTTCGCGTCAAGGGTGCCTATGGGGGCCTGGGCAGGAGTGGGACAGATCTGAGGGTCTCTGGCAGAAGGAAATGGGACCAGGACAAGTGCCAAGGCATGGTCCACTGGAGGAGCCTCACTATTCCTCTCAGACTATGCGGGGAGCGGGGGGCTGGATGGTGGCGCAGAGGTCAAATGCCCAGCCCAGACCTCAAGCACCCACGGCACTAAGCCCAGCCCCACTTCCCCAAGGGGGCGCCCAGCCCCACTTCCCCAAGGGGGCGCCCAGCTGCACTTATCTTCTCCTCAAGGCTGCTGCTGCTGTGCTTGCTCTCCTTAGCCAGGTTGCTCATGATGGGTACAAGGGCAAAGTCAAGAAGGAGGCCCAATCCCTCTCCATGTGAGGAGACCTGGCTTTGTATCCAAAGCTTCCTTAGCAATAGGATGGGAGACCCCCCCCCAGGATAGGCCAGTGGGAAGGGGCAAGGGGATGGTGAAAGGGCATTAGGGCAGGACTAAGGCAGGACTTCCCTCAGACCCTCCCTCTCCTTCCTTCCTTCCTTCCTTCCTTCCTTCCTTCCTTCCTTCCTCCCTCCCTCCCTCCCTTCCTAAGAACAGAGTGGTGGGAAAATATTTGAGATGAGGGAGGGAATAAAACAGGCAAAAAACGCAGCTGGGGAAGTGTCATCCTTTGTGAGGAATGAAGAAATGCACCATCGCCTGGAAGTGGCCAGCACATGGCCCTCGCCTACTTCACATATCCGGCTTGGTGGGCTCTGGGGGAGGGGATGCCATGAGCAGCGTGAGAGCTGATGTTACCTGGGCAATGCAACCCAGCCCCCAGTCTACCTGATTTTGGCCGGCAGCGGGGCACTCTCCTCACAGTGCCGAGAGACTGAGCTGGGTGGCACGAAATCTGAAGAGAAGCGCAACGCTGCCCAGCCTCTAGCCTGCCCAAAGTAGGCAGGGCCATATGCTGGCCACTTCCAGGTGATGGTGCATTTCTTCATTCCTCACAAAGGATGATACCTCCCCAGGGTGTACCCAGGGGGCAGTGCCGACACGGCAGAGGCCGGTCCCTTGCTGTTTCCAGAAGGCCTTGTGGAGCTAAGCCTAAATGTATTTCAGCGTAGATGACCACCATAAAATTGTACACTAGCTCCTGCCCAGCCTGGGCCGGGGCCAAGGCAGTGGGGGCTGTTCCCTCACTGTTTCCAGGGTGGCTTCACGGGCCTGATCCGGCCCCCGGGCCTTGTGTTTGACATGTCTGCCTTAGAGGAAAAACAAGCTGCTACTGTGTTTCCCTGAAAATAAGACCCAGTCTTAATTTTTTTTCCCCAAAAGAGGCACCAGGTCTTTGTTTTGGGGCGTGGGGGGTGTCTTTTCCACTCACAACCGCATTGACAGCCCCGCCCAGTCGGCCCACTTCTTCTGGGGCTGAAGCAGCAGCTTCATTCTGCAGCTGAAAATGGAGCTCAGGCCTGCATTTTGCAGTCAGAGGCTTTTCTGGAAGGCCTCTGCGGCTGAGAACCGAGCTACGGATTCTCCACACAGGCACTGAAAAACCATATGCCTGTGTAAATTGAGGTCAGGTAGACTGGATCCATTCCTCTTATGTATCACACCATTCTCCTGATGTCAAACTAGAAATTAAGCACTGCCATTCACTCAATCAGCCAGAAACAGGCAAGAGCTCCGATACGTATTGCTGTCAGCTAACTTGGCATCAGTAAGTATAATGGTAATTCTTGGTTTACAACCACAATTAAGCCCAGAAATTTTGGTCATAAGTCATTGTGATTGAAAGTAGTCACCATGTGACTGGACTTGATTTTACACCTGTTTTTTTATGATGGTCATTAAGTGAACCACCTTATCCAATGGGTGGGTGGGGGTTTGGGGGGGAGAAGGCAGCAAAAAACACAGCAAAATATGATCGTGTGATGGCAGGATGCTCTAACCATTTGTACATTTGAGCCAATTTCCTGCAATGCAATCACATGACTGTGCAGCAGTTGTAACTTCAAGGATAAGTCATAAGTAACTTTGTCATAAATTTGAATGATCATTAAGCAACCGTTTCTAAGTTGAGGACTAAAAACACAGTGAAAGTGAGTGTGTGATCATGAATGTTTGGTTACCAAGGGACCTTTCATGATTGTTGAAAGGTTACTAAGGAACCTACCATGACTTAGTTTACATCTTCAAACTTCATTTGAACTATGCCTATCATTTTGTTGTCTCTTTTTCATCACTCACTGCTTTCCCTCCCACTGTATACATATAGCTGTAGCTAAGGACATTATTAATCATTCATCTGTCAGTATTAAGCACTTGTGCTCCCCCCCCCCACGCGCAAGCTTTCACTCTAATACATTGTTAGTTTCCAAGATGTCAAAAGTTTTTGTTGTAGCTACCGTACAAATTAACATGATTATACTTCTGGAAAGTTTACAGCAAATTTGTTAACACAAAGTCCTCTTAGTGTAAAGTCTATTTTCTACTTCTGGAGGCACCCAATAGTAAAATGGGTAGCATATAAATTTAATAAATACTTTACAACCACCAAAATTTGGCAAACCAGTAGAACCCCCAATTTCCGAGTCAATTTTATTCATACAATTTAGAGGCTGCCTACCTGACTCCAGAAGGCAAGAAAATAGTAAAACAGATTATGCAAATCCTGAAGCAAAACTGCAATGGTACCTTGGTACTCATCATTAATTGGTTTCAGAAGACACAATGAGTACCAAAAATAATGAGTACCAAAAACATTTTCCCCATAAAGAATAATGTAGTGAGTCACAAGACAGCCAAAAAGAAGTTCTAGCTTGTGCATTAAGTACCGGACCAGGACAAAATTTTCAAAATGCAGTGAGCACCAAATTCGATGAGTTTCAAAGCAATTGAATGCCAAGGTACCACTACATATATGTCACGTAAAATAAGGAACCTACAGCAGCTCAACAGCCACCATTCTCAAGGCTTGGGAGAACACTCAAGTTTCATAGACCAACCTACATGGATTGCAAAAGAACACCTACCACGACGTTAGGAGATGGTCAGCAGTATGTCTTTCAGGGTGATGGTGAATTTATTATTTTCTTTAAAACCCTGTCAGGCTGCAAAAGCTGCTTAGCTAGCTGACCACCTGTCAGGCAGGCTTGTCACAGACTTTCAGAACTATATCAGGATAGAAGGCATTCTGGATGAGTGCAGTTCCAGAGGGCAGGCCCTGCAGTAGAGAAGCCATACTTCCTATACTCTGATCGATCAATTTGTTTGATGAAGGAAACCTGGAGTGTCTTCTGCCCCTAGAGTGGGCAGAAACCATCAGAGAAGGGTGCTCCCTCAAATCACCAGTCCCTATGCCAGTGATGGCGAACCTTTTAGAGACCGAGTGCCCAAACTGCAACCCAAAACCCACTTATTTATCGCCAGGTGCCAGGTGGGTGTGGCCCACTGGGTGGGCATGGCTGTGGTGGTCATGGCAAATTGGGTGGGTGTGGCCAAGGTGGGTGTGGTCACCTCAATGTTGCTCATGAGGAGGGATGCCTGTGGGGGCTGGGCAGGGTTGGGGGAGATCCAGGGTGTCTCTGGCAGGTGGGCCAGTAGACAGGAGGCTCGTTATGCAGGGTGAAACGAGGCAGGACAAGGGGTACCATAGCCATGGGGCAAGGCAAAGGCCGGGGCAGCTATTGCCTGACACCATCGGCCCCCACACACAGAGGCCAGTGAGCACGTGGGGGCCGACAGTGTCCGTCAGCAGCCACAGCCTGCTGGCCCCTCAACCTGGGGCTCTGCAGCCCACCAGCAGTTCAAAGAAGCAGCCTCTGAGCTGGATGGCCGGCCGACAGCCGAGGAGGCGATGCAGTGGGTCGTGCCCAGGAAAAGGAGAGAATGCGAGGCCAGGAGGGACAGGATGGGGGGAGAGAAACCAGCCGTGCCGGGATGCATCCAGCCACATGGGACCTCGGCGAGTTAGCAGGCGGTTGGTTGAAGAGGGACAGTTGCCATCTCCGGGGCATGGTGCGCGTGCCCACAGAGAGGGCTCTGAGTGCCACCTCTGGCACATGTGCCATAGGTTCGCCACCACTGCCCTATGCCAAGGATGGATTAATAGGCAATAGCCAGGACTTGTAATGCACTTGGAAGTCAACAGGCATCCAGTGCTATTTACAGAGCAGTATTGCCATGTGGGCATGACATAGTATGCTATCACTGCTCACACCACTGCATTCTGGATCAGGCATAGCTTTTGGATGGTATTCAAGGGCAGTCAATACAGATTGCCTTGCAAAAGTCTGTTTTTGAGGTGCTTAGGGCATGATCATCTAAAGGCATCCTGAATTAGGAATGGGCACAATAGAAACACTAGATGAATCTATTCGAAAGCCTTCTTGGGTAAAGCTGCCTCCTGCTTCCAAAGTACACATGAGTGTCAAATGGGAAAGTACTAATCCATCACAACTAAAGATGGAAAGACCATTGAGCTGAGGAACCCAAGTATCCACAAGTACTAGGTCTTGTTAGGATTGAGTCCAAGTCTGTTCCTCCCTGTTCAGATCTGAACAACCTCCAGACACTCCCTCCAGACAGGACATTGACCACATGACTTGGATGGCTCTGTATCAAGTCATGTTATTGGGCATCATTACCATGCCGGTCACATTGAATCCCCAAATGATGACCTCACCCAGAAGTATCATGCAAATGTTAAACACAAGAGGCTACTTTCAATCCCTGAGACATTCTGCAAATGGAAGGCTGTGGTTATGGCCTCTCCCCTCCATCAATACCCACTGCAACCAACAAATCAGGAAGAACCACCATAATATAGTCCCTATCATTCCCAGCTGGACCATGACTGTTGCTACCAAAAGCTGCTGAGAAATCATGGAGCACAAGGATGGACAAACAACCCTCTCAATTCTGCCAAATGTCATTAAATTGTGATTTTATCTCCCCAGGAATAGCAAGTTCTACCGTTCCTACACAAACGCAAAGCTCTTTTCCACCACATTTTTAGTTATGAGTAATTTCACCTTATCCTACAGAAATGCTCAAACTGAGAAGGCTTTTAAGTGCAAGGTCATCATCCTTCTTCCTCCTCCATTATTTTATTTATTGATTTATTAAACTCTTTCAACCGGTCTTCCATCCCAAGTATCTTAATGGATCAAGGTTTATTTGTACATAAGCCACAGGAGGAGATGTTATTAGGACATTCTACGAAGCAGACTGATCCAGTAAAATATCTCTCATTCTCTTAGTCAGATCTGGATTACAGCAGGCAGTTTCCCCCCCCCCCAAACCTATTGGAGGAAGCTAGAAAAGTAACAGGAAAGACACCCCTCCCCAGTTCTGAAGCTTTTGTAAAAGTAAAGCTAAATGTAGCAATTCCACTTAAAATTAAGCATTAGAAAATATTTTCTATCAACTTCCCTCAGGGTTTGTAGGAACACTACTGCTGAACGAGATCTTTGAACAGCATTATTGCAAAAATGCACTATTCCCAGAGCAGTAAGCTAAAAATAAATTGCATTTAATTGTTCAATAGAATACACTCCCAGTGTGAAAAAAATATTGAATTTAGATAAATAAAAACAGGACTGTATACATTACAAGGCTACATGCAAAATGACACCTTTCCAGTAAGGTTCATATTCTGCACATGCCCAAATCAAACCAAGATAGGTAAATTAATCAAATGTTCATAATTAATTCTAGCTTTGTTTAGCATGACCCAGGGGAAGCCAAGGCAATCAGGAAGCACCAAACTAAATTCTGAAGAGATACTTGATCCTCTAGTGCAGGGGTGTCAAACTCAATTTCATTGAGGGCCGCATCAGCATTGCAGTTGCCCTCAAGGGGCCGGGTGGGTATGGCCAGGGTGGGCATGGCCCACTGGGTGGGCGTGGCTAGAGTGCCTATGGCCTACTGGGTGGGCATGGCCAGCTCTACATCGTTTGCATCAAGGGTGCCTATGGGGGCCTGGGCAGGAGTGGGACAGATCTGAGGGTCTCTGGCAGAAGGAGGGTCTCTGGGCCAGGGCCAAGGCAGTTTGGGCCATTCCCTCACTGTTTCCAGGATGGCTTCGCAGGCCACATGAAACCACTTTGCGGGCTGGATCCGGCCCCTGGGCCTTGTGTTTGACATGTCTGCTCTAGTGAGTTGGCTAAGGTCTGTGCCTATAAAGAGCCTAAGCAGAGTTCTCCACTTCTCAAGCCCCTCCCCAACCAGTTCCAACTTTAGCAGACATGTTTTTTTCCAGCAAAACTGCATTGCAACATCAAGCATTTCCAGGAAACAGAAAGACATGGGGTTTCTATAAGGGTTGGGAAGAAGAATTCCAACAATGGGAATTGGGTAATTAGATAACAAAATGTTACAGCTTAAAACCCCAATCTTGCTAACCATTCATGATTTCACTGAAATGAAACACAAATGAAGCCAAGATGCACAAAGAACTAATCAGCTGCCAAATGAACACAAAATGCTTTTTGAAATTGATCGATGGTATTGGTTTATTTTGACTTTTTGTCTGCTTTAAACATGATTTCCTTAGCATTAAAAGCCATAGAGAATTGTTCTATGAATCGCTATTTTAAAACAGCATCCCTTACATTAGAGGTTATAACCATTTATCTCAAGACTCAAGTTTCATTTTTTTCATCAACATTAGTTTCAGTAATTAGCAAATCTACTGATTAAAGTGTAGGGTAATGGGGCCTATGACCACTGTCTTTCCAATGATCCTTTAGAAGAAAGAAATCATTAAAAAAATCCTATTCTGAGCTGGAATATTTTGGCTAGGGCTATTTAAGGACACAGCGCTGGAGCTGGGGACTATACCACAGAAGCCCATTAGAACTTCCTTCCAGAGAACACAGATACAGTCCCTGGAGCCACGGCACTAAAAAAAACGTAGGGCTACTTTCTACCACTACCACCCCCTTATTCTCATGCATTCCTAAGGGGAGAGGCCATTTGGGGGAACAATAATACAGGATCTCTCACCCTTTTCCCTTCCACCCACCCAAAGCTTTTGTAATTCAAAAGGTCACCAGCTGCCTTCATGCACACAACCAGCTAATAAGTCAAATGGGCAGGAAATACCCCTCCCTTCCAATACAGCCTGGTTTCCTTGGGCCACACCCAAGCAAGAAAGGGGAACTAGCTGAGGGGCGAAGATTATAAGGGAAACCATTATTAGTCAAAGCATGGCTTTTGCTCCAACTCCCCCCCCCCACACAACACCTTGGATAACCCAATTCAGCCACTGAATGGTTTTTCTCACTCTGGGTCAATTTCCTAGCAGCTTTTCTCACATACAGCTGAATAAAGGCCACATCCTGTTGACTGCTGGACTATTTACTTTTCTTTCAGGGCAATCCGATTGCCTGGAAAAGCTCTGAGTTGACAAACAGCAGGGACCCCCCAAGCCATTTTCTTCAGAAAAGTGATCAAATGCCTTTTAGGGGGGGGGGAGAGAAAAGGCTCCCTCTGCGGATTAGGCCCCCAGTTCACCTTTTCAGGTTCTTTCTTGACTTCTTTGCCAAACCATGGGGCAGAGGGGGAAATCTTGAGAAATTGGGGGAAGGAGCTTAGGATTAGACAGGTCGAAACCTCTGAAGTTAAAGGAGTCTGCAGGAACCTGCCCGGTGGTTCTTCCTTTTTTTGGTTGGCCCGGGGCTGAGAAATTCTCTCCAGGAGCTGAAGAAGTTCCCCAAATCGCCCTGACTACCGCTGCTTTGTTTTCTAACAACAGGCTCTCCCCGTCCCCTCCCGCCAGAGACCAGGGGTCGGCAACCTCGGCTCTTTTATGACTCGTGGACTTCAACTCCCAGAATTCCTGAGCCAGCTATGCTGGCTCAGGAATTCTGGTAGTTGAAGTCCACGAGTCATAAAAGAGCCGAGGTTGCCGACCCCTGCGCCAGACGGAAGTGAAGGAGGGCGTGAGAGGGGACTGACACGCGGCTCACACGTTGTGCTCTTCGCAAAGGGTGGGATTTAGACCTCCTCTCCCTTCATTCCGCCCCCGGGGCAAGCCCTCATTGGCGAGTCCCCACATCCTTTGCAAGCCAGCAAAGAATGAACCGGGAAGACTTTTAACAGGCCCGGAAAAGAGAAGGGAAAATAGCCCGAACTCCAAGACTGGTCTCCGTCCTACTCCGGCGTAGCGGCGACGGCGGGGGTCCTCCTTGCCAATCAGTCTGAATTATAAACCTCGAGGCTTTGAGTGTCCTGCGTATTCCAAATCGCGGGGGGGTGTGCGTGTGTGGCAAGAGGTACACGCTCAGTGTCATCGCCCTTCTCGTGCCTGTAGTACGATTTGAAGCCCGCCCCCCCCCCCGCACATTCCAACCGGCCCCTTTAAACCCATAAAAGAGCCTTGGTGGAGCAGTGGGCTAATGCCTCCTTAAGTAACGCCAGCTGCCTGCAATTAGTGCAGGTTCGCCTCCCACCAGGCTCAAGGTTGACTCAGCCTTCCATCCTTCCGAGGTAGGTAAAATGAGGACCCAGATTGTTGGGGGCAATTAAGCTGACTTGGTAATAATGCCGCTTGGGGTGTGTGTGTGTGTGTGTGTGTGTGTGTGAAAGCCCTAATAAGCAGGCATATACATAGAATGAAGGCTACTGCTAAGCTTGTAAGCCGCCCTGAGTCTTCGGAGAAGGGCGGGATATAAATGGAATAAAATAAAATAAATAAATAAATAATCCGTTGGACGGTCTGGCTCAAACCGGCGCACGGGAAGTGGGGTCTTTTAAGAGCCACAGTTCAAACGCCTGATATACTCCCCGGCTAAATTCGGGCGCCCGTCTCCCTCCCTCCACCCCCACCGCCCCCCCCCTACCTTTCAGCAAGCAGACGTTCGTGTGCTCCGTGTCCTTGCGCAGCGTCCGCACCACCAGCGACACGGTGCTATCCTCCCGCAGAGATTCGGCCCGCGGGCTCCGCTCGTCGTACACAACGACGGCCGAGTAGAGGCCCGAAAGCAGGCGGGAGCGCACCTCGTCTTCCGCCGGGAGGATCTGCTCCAGGCTGATCGACCCTTTGGTCCGCCGTCGGACGATGGTGTTGCATCTCACGTTCAGCGCGCCGCGGATGTAGCCGGCGCTGTGAGCGAGGAAGGGCCTGCAGTCCAAGAGGAGACACTTCCCGCCAGCGGGAGGAGATGAGGAACTGCTCGCGGGGGTGGCGGTGCCGCCGCCGCCGCCGGCTTGGTTGTAGCTCCCGCCGCTGCAGTCCCCCCGTTGCAGGAGGTGCCGAAGCACGCTGCAGTCCATCTCCCGGAGCTCCACCATGGCTGCCGGCTCTGCGCAGCCTTCTTCCTGCCCCAGGAAAAGGCTAGGCTAGGGCCTTAGCACATTTTGCCCCCGCTTCCGCGCCCGTCTCAGCTCAGTCATTAATAACGGAGCTGCTGCTAGTAGTGGCAATGCAGCCCGCACGCTCGCTTGCTCGAGTGCGGGGGGGGGGGACCTCCTTTTACTACCTCGCTCCGCCCCCCACATCCTCTCCTCTCTCCTTTCCCCTCTCTCTCTCTCTCTCTCTCCCCGGCGCCGAGCCTCATTCTTCCTTCGCTCGCTGTGAATGGAACGCAACCGGGTCTGCCGACGTCACAATGGGCAAATATATATATATATATATATACGACATTTCGGCGCTTCTGTTCGCCTTCATTCATTAGAAAGCTACGGCAAGGCGGGGTTGATGGCCGCTCTTCCTTAGAGCAAACATTATTACTTTCGGCAGCCGCCGGATTTCAGGGGAAAACGCGAAGGGTTGGGTCACCCAGGGTTGGCCAGCATGCGTACAGCGACAGCATGCGAGGTTTGTGGCTGCCCCGAGCCTCTCTCGGCAGGCTTTTTTTGACTAGGCATTGTGTATGCTGGAGTGAGACTAGAGTCATACGAACTGGTTTGCAGATTTTCGTAAAATAAGAGAGAATTATGTAACCTTAGTAAATATCAAAACAAAACAAACCCGCTAATTTAAGCACCATTTTACAGGGAATTATAATATACATAAAACTTGCCAAGCCAATTCCCTTGCTTTCCCTCAAGTCTTCTATTTCCAGCTGCCAAGTTTGGTGATTAATTGAACCTGAGATTCAGTAATCTGGTTTCTGCAAAAAAAAACAAAAAAACTCACCACCACCCTCTCAGGTGCAGGGATTTAGTTCACAATTATTAATTTAATTGATACCTTTCTGGATACCTTCGTTTCATTTCAAATGCACTAGCATTTGTAGAGTGGGGCTCTTGTGAATCACATAAGATTGAATCACATAATTCACATTCAGTACTGGGAGGAAAGGAAGGAGACTAGGGGGGGGGGCGAAAGTGACCTTGTCATCTTGAAGGGCTGTGATTTCCTGTTGTACTTCTGGTTTGTCATCTCTTTGTACCAATATTTTATCATGGGTGTCACTATTATAAGGGCATCATCAAAATAGGAAATCTAATTAAAATCAGTGGGCCATCAAACATCTTAAGAGCTCAGCTGGGTTTTCTCCCAGGTTGAGTTCAATAACCTAAAATTCTTCAGGCCTCTCTTTTTTAAAAAAAATCTATTGTAATCTATTTAATCTCTTTTTAATCTATTGAAACTAATTTTATATGTGTGTGGGAGGGGGCAGTCCAGGGCAATATTCTCTTCTCTTTCTGCCTCAGGCCCTGAATTCTAAAATAACAGCCTATCCAGCCATTTGATGGTCTCCTATTTCTACTCAAAAAGTGTTGAAGAAAACTAGAGGATCCCACATCTTCCAAAACAGCATAGAAAGGTGTTATTTAGCTAAATCTTTTTATTGGCCAGCTTCAAGCATATAAGGATGCTTTCAACACCAGTTTCATAACATCTGTCAGATGTTCTGTGTGTGTGTGTGTGTGTGAGAGAGAGAGAGAGAGAGAACACACACACGTGTGTGTGTGTGTGTGTGTGTGTCTTTTCTGAGGATGTAACTTTAACTCTGTTGAGGCAATTGAAAAGTTCATATGGATTTGTAATAGTTGCACATTAGGAAGTCATGTGGATTGGCAAAGGCAAAGCAGTATGTTACACTCTCTCTTATACAACATAAATAGTAATTACCTTGGGGATTTGTATTGCCTTTTCAAAGTGAGGAGTTTCCATTCCACACCTAGTAATTATAATGTGTAAGGCACTTTCAGCAGTCTCAGGGAAAGTAAGAAAGGTGTGTGTGGGAAAGGAGGTGAACTTCCCTCTCAAATTAAACATGAAGGTGAACTTATTTAAGTTGCCAATTTGAACTGTTTTCCCTTTTTTAATGGGTCTGGTTAACTCATTCATGAAAACGCACAGTGATGGGATGTGCCTCTCCATTACACCTGGGTCATCCAGTGAACCCTAAGTGACCTCGGTTTAAAGGGGTGTGCATCTAATTGTCTCACTGAAGTAAATTCATGTTTCCTTGGCTAAATTCCTTACCTACGGCAACACCTGTGGCCGGCGTCAACTTCCCTCCGTCCAGTGCGCTCCCACAGAGAGGGCCTCCTCAGGGTGCCGCCGATCAAAGAATGCCGATTGGTGACCCACAGGGGGAGAGCGTTCTCTGTGGGCGCGCCAGACCTTTGGAACCGCTTACCGGTTGAGCTCCGGATGGCCCCCGACCTTCGCTCCTTCCGGCGCGATCTCAAAACATTCTTTTTTGAACAAGCTGGCCTGGTCTGACGGGATGGGGTTGGGTTTTAAAACTAGTTTTAATTTAATATGGATTGATTTTATGGGCATGATGTTTAATGGTTTTTTAATTTTTGTATTTGATTTTTACTGTGTATTGCCCTGTTCACCGCCCTGAGTCCTTCGGGAGAAGGGCAGTATAGAAATCAAATTATTAAATTAAATTAAATTAAATTATCTAAATTAGTTTAACCCTGATCTGGTGGTTTCCAAATATGTTGAACAACATAGACATTATAAATCAGGGCTTTTCAACCAGTGGTACGGGTACCACCTGTGGTACATTGGCACCTGGCAGGTGGTACACAACCATCCTAGAAAAGTGGTAGCGGGGGAGAGGAATGAGCTGAACTGGTGGCAGCACTGCACAAGCCAGAGTGAGAGATGGCTGGAGCTGTAGGGCTGTCAGGCCTCAGGGGAAGCGCCAGGATCAGCGCCAGGCTCCAGCTGCAGCTCAGTGCTGATCCTGGTGCTTCTGCTGAGCCCAGAAGAAGCGCCAATCAGCTGGAATGTTGCAGCATCTCCAGGGTCTTGTGATTTACATTCAGATGCTTGGCAACTGATTCATATTTATGACGGTCACAATGTCCCAGGGTCATGTGAAGTGACCAAAACCTGATGCAACCACCCAGCAAATGGGGGGGGGGGATAAAAACCAAACACTCCACCCCACCCCCACTGCCAATCCTGAACAGAAATGCTCACAACAATGAAAACCTCGGACAGGAGGAAGAGTGCCGCCGAGCGGGCAGGCAGGTGTCTTGCTCGGCTGTGGCTTGGGGGGCACTTTTTTTAGGGCCATTGTAACTTTGAACAGTCACTAAACAAACTGTTGTAATTTGAGGACTACCTGTACTTTCACTTTTTTCCTTTTTGGGGGGGGGTCATCAAGTTTTTGACACCTTGCTAGGCAACTGGTGTTACTTGGATGTTGCCATATCCTAAAAGTGGTACAATGGGTAAAAAGGTTGAAAAGCCCTGATCTAAATCGGATTCTTCCAGTCTCCACTTGAACAATATCCAGTAAAAGATAGTTTCAGATTAGCCTTTCTGGGTGGTTGGTTGGAGTATCAACCCTCTTTTACTGTTTTTTCCCCCCTTAACAATCAAGTGAAATCCATGTTCCTATAAATTGATTGATTTCTTTCGACCCACATTTTGGGACAGTAGAGAACAGGTTTTAGTTTTCTTCTATGTAGCATCCTTTCAAGTATTTGAAGAATGGAGGGAGGCCACCTTACAACTTTAAGATTTAAATTTGTTACAAGAACTAAAAGACTTATATATCTGGCACATCAATTTGCAAAAGTGGAGGGGTGAGTTAACCTAGAGCAAAAGCCTATTATGAGCCTTGGTGGAGCAGTGGGCTAATGCCTCCTTAAGTAACACCAGCTGCCTGCAATTAGTGCAGGTTCGCATCCCACCAGGCTCAAGGTTGACTCAGCCTTCCATCCTTCCGAGGTAGGTAAAATGAGGACCCAGATTGTTGGGGGCAATAAGCTGACTTTAATGCCGCTTGGGGGGGGGCGACGAAAGCCCTAATAAGCAGGCATATACATAGAATGAAGGCTATTGCTAAGCACATTGGTTTGTGCTTAAATTGTAAGCCGCCCTGAGTCTTCGGAGAAGGGCGGGATATAAATGGGATTAAAATAAAAAAAATAAAATATTATTAGGAAAGATGTGTGCTACAATAAAGCATTTTGTAGTTACCTTTTATGCTGTGGTGTTTCCAGTCCTTGGAAACAAAGAATCCCCACATTTTCCTTCATTAAATGTAATTCTTTTATTTTCTCTGACCCATCAATATTGTTTTGTTTTGCTTTATTATCTGGGGTTTGTGTGACATATGTGACATATGCCATTTCCACTTCATCATGAAAGTCAATAAACATGTTAGAGAGTACTGGGCTGAGGACTGAATCCTGATACACTATACTCACCGGGCAGGCAGGCAAGTGTCTTGTTCGGCTGTGGCTTGGGGGGCACTTTTTCTGTGCCATTGTAACTTCGAACAGTCATTAAGCAAACTGTTGTAAGTCGAGAACTACCTGTACTTCATCACTTTTTTCCCTTTTTTTTTTTTGGCCATCAAGTTTTTAACACCTTGCTAGGTGACTGGTAGTACTCGGATGTTGCCATATCCTAAAAGTGGTAGAATGGGTGAAAAGGTTGAAAAGCCCTGTTATAAATGATGAATGGAAGCACCAAATTGAAGAAGATTGGTTTAGGAAGCCCCCAGATTTCTTCTAGACAATATATGTCTTTATTTTTTTAAGCTTATTCTTGAATTTCAGTCTGCAGTTTTCTGCAACCATCTTCCAGAGATGATCCTTCGTGCCTATGCAAGATCCAATAATGTGCATTTCAGCATGCACAATTTAAGTACACAGATGAGTGCCTTCAGCTTGATCCAGCTGGTTATATATTAATGTTCCAGGTATAGTAAGATAGTTCTGCTCTTAATTCTATGCATATTGGCGTGAAAGCAAATCCAGTTGAATGAAATAAGAGTTCAGTGTACGAAATCAGTCTCTGAATCATGCCCATTGTCTAACACATGAGATCAATTTGTCAATGTTCTTCCTAAAATGTGGTTTTCAGAATGGGATTCAGTATTCTAGGTGTTGTCTGAGCAATGCAAAATGTAAGGATAGGATGATTTGTCTTGATCTTAACTTTTGTTTTATGTAGGCTAGGATTGCATTTGCTTTTTGCAGCAGCATCACATTATTGGCTCATGTTCAAAAAGGATCCACCAGGCCCTTTTTTTTTACACTTACTTGTCTTATTTCTGTCCCTGCCCAAGAAGGGTACCACCACACATTATTTTTATCAGACAACCAGAAAAATATATATTCTGGCAGGTATCAATTCATTGGGACCCCGAGGCTCATAGACTTGAGAGCAGATCCTATTCTGAACTCAAAAGCTCATGATCCTCTGAACTACAGCCATAATCCATGCAGTCTGACCTTCTTTCATTTCTGGGCTGGCCAAGTGTTTGGACCTTGCCCTTTGCGTATCTCTCAGCTCCCAGCAATAGAGTTGATCTTTTTGAAAAATCAAATGTTAATAATGTCAGAGGGCATTCTGAGACTTGAACCCCCATGAGTTTGAGTCCCATTATTGAAACAGGATGTCCCACCAAGGAAGTAAAAAAGCTGTTTTACTAAGTCATGGGAACCATGGTTTCAGCTTGACATTTTTTAAAATGTAAGGATATATTCAGTGCTTATTAACAAAGGAATCCTTAAAGGATTTGGAAGTTATCACAGCATCCTAATCATATTAACAGAAGACCCTAATACTTGAGCATTGGGAAAAGTGACTTTCTTTGTAGCAGAAAGTAGTTCTGTAATTATTGCAATAATTAATATTGTTTTGGAATAGTAAAAAGAATAATAGCAGCAGTAACAGCAAAGATTTTAAAGCTTTTTTTTAAAGGCTAGGCAGGAGGAATATTTGGAGTGTTTGAATAGATAAACTATTTTAAAAGTCTTTATTTTAATAATAAAAATATTAGAATGAATAGTTTTTTGGGCAATTTCCTTTTCCAATAGACTTTGACTTCACTATGCCATCACCTTGTGACATTGTCGTTGTGCTGGTTTATCCAAAGGCTGTTTTTGGGACACTGTCAAGAACCTTGCTTTGAGCAGTTCGTGCTGTCTCAAGCCAAGTAAATAGCTAACCAACCATGACTGATCTAAACAAGCGTAGCAGATTTGAGCCTGTTTGTGCTTGGATGAGAATCCAGAACTGCAGGCTAGGCTAAATAGCTGAAAAATCCTTATGGTTGCCAAGAAAACAATATGAAGTCCAATGAAGTCACCAAAAATTGGCTTCATTTGAAAGGGACGCTGCAAATCAAGCAACGAAATCAAACTTGACTGGATATAAAATACATAAGCAAGCACAGGGAAATGTAAATAGTCAAGAAACCCAGAAAAAAGGCAGCCCATTTTTCCTCTCAACACTTGTCCAGGTAGGCGATAACACTGTGGAGAGAAGAGAGGGAGGCTGAGTCCACTTCCCATGAGGCATTACATAGATTTTGTCTCGAATGACTGTCTACAGCAGGGGTCTTCAAACTTGGACATTTTATGAATTGTGGACTTCAACTCCCAGAATTCCTCAGCCAGTATGCTGAGTCCACTAGTCATAAAAGGGCCAAGTTTGAAGACCTGTGGTCTACAGAACCACGGGTTTGAAGCAGGGCTGGGAGGGAAAATACTGCAAATTCATTGTCTCTTGCAACAGAACCATGACATGATTAGAATTAAAGAACACAGCATTTAGAGACATCAAAGTTTCAGGTTCTGGTGGATCTTTGCAAATGATCAGTTTTGCTTGTGAAGACCAGATTTGTCTGTATGGATGAGGCTGAACTAAAGCTGCTACTCCTCTCCATTCTTGAAGTTCGTAGTAAGACTGGCCTTTTTATCTTGGTTTCTTAACATGATGATCTATATAGAAACCCCAGTTGATTAAATAGGTCTGCTTTCTTTTTAATCTGCTTATTGGCATGTTATTTAATATGCCAATTTAGTAGCTGCTGCCTGGCCAAGATGCAAGTATTTCCTAAGTGTTTCCTAATACAGTTGGAGATATTGCTATAATTTCTTGGGTAATCTGGAGCTTGGGTGATCGAGAAGAAAAGGCATAAAGCATTAGCCCATAAGGATGATGACTTGCTGAATACTAAAGGAGCAAATCAGGACATCTCTTTCCCTTGCCAAACTATACCTCATCAACATCACAAGATTTGTGAATTCTCACCTATTATCTTGCCAGTCTTAGGATAGTTCAAATGGGAATGACAAAATCTTGCATGAAATCTTGTTCTAAAATGGCGGCGCCTGGAATGGCTGTGGCTGCATTGGCTCTTGAAGGCGAATACTTTTGGGAGGGATAGTAAGGGCTATAGGCCACATGATCAGGAAGATTTTAATGTGTTTGAGCAACATGGTGGAACTAAGGTAACATACGACATACGACCGACAATCTTTGCTGGCATGGCGAGTTTCTAGTTGTTTTGGAACTGTTGGTGAGACCGTTAAAAGTCGTTGGCGCTGTTTGAATTTGTTCTACCAGCAGCAAGATCTGACTGCTGGCCCAGTGATGGATTCTATTGCAAATCAGGGCTGTTTCCAGAGGAGGCAGAGGAGGAGAGGACCTGGAGCTTATGGAGCGAAGGAACTGGATGAGGCTGTCGGCAGGCCCAGAGGAAGAGAGAGAGGCTTTTGGAGGAGTTGGTGGCAGCGGCAGCAGCGTGCTCCAGGGGCGAAAAGAAGCAAGGCCTCTTTAAGGAAAGGGTGGAAGAGTCAGCATCAGAAAAAGGAAAGAAGGCGAGGTTGTCAGAATACAAGCGAATTTGAGGGCTAATCCACATGGAGCCCCATTTCCATCTGTCCTGTTTGCCATCGTTCACTCCCTAGAGACTAAAATGGACAATGTGAAATTTGAGCGGGCCCCGAACAAGGAGTATATATCGGAGGTGGTGACCCTTTGAGAGCTGTATGCAACAAAATTTCATTTTGATGTATGCCGATTGGTGTACATTCAAAGTGACAATAAAGTTATCATCATTTCACAATCCGCTAAGACTCAGGCCAGCTTCATTTTTTTCCCCTCAAATGACACTGCCTCCTAATGCACCAATCACTTACAGTCTTCTCAGGGACCACCAATACTCTCCAATCCACACAAAAACCATTTTATGCCAACAGGATTTTTACAGAGGTTTATATTTTATATTTGCCACTAGAAATATTCTAGTCAAAATTCTAGAGCAGTCATTTGCATATATAGCCTCTAATAAATCAATAAAACATTGAAGAGCTACAAATTCTTGATTGATTTTCACTAGAACATGTTTCAAGTATCCTCTTAAATATTCACCACTTTGCTGCCTCTCACCTTGAGAACTGCATTTAAATTGTTACAACCACTTTTGACCCTCCATGAATCTCAGAACTTCAATCTCTCATCACATCAGTCCATTCTTAATTTTAAGTATTTGTTCCACAAAAACTCATGCTGATACAATCACTTTTAATCAGTTCTCCACTAGAAGAATTTGCTCTGGAATTTGCAAATACACATATGGATGTGTATGCAACTTAAAGGTTCCACCTTGTAAATACTGTACTCTTAGGATGCTGGCATGCTATGTGAATGACTGCAAAACTGAATACTCACTTTAGACATACTGAATCACGATCTGTACTGTATTCACATATGATTTATTGTGTTTATACAACTTGGTACCAGAGCTGATCAATCTGAAACACGTTTACACATTCCTGAGTAATATTCCCATGACGTCAGTAGAACTCAGTCATAAATTCTTCTAAATTAAGGATGTCAATCAGAGCTCATGTAATTCTTGGGCAAAACATTGATAATTTTGACAGAAGCCATTCCAGGGGCCACTCCAGACAGACTCTCAATTGTGTCTTCACCGTAAGTATTTCTATCCCAAAAAACAACAACAACAGTTTGATAATGGAGGAAAGGCTTTCAAAAGATCATCTGTCTCCTAAGGCTGTAAAAGCCTGAAAAGTAATAGAAATAGGTTAAAATGGGTCCTTTCTTTTCTTCCAGAGTCCGGCTGGCCATTACAACGGTGGAAGTAATCTGCAAAAACCTTTGGCTGAAGGTCCAGGGGGAATTTGAGCAATAGAAAGTGTTGAACTGCCCCATTGGTCCCTCCCTAAATAGTCTTCCTGAGTTTCTCTGTTCTTTATTTGCCCAAAGGGGAAGATTTTAAGTCCTGAAAAGCAATTCTAAAGTACCATTCATTTCCTTTGCTGCAAACTTAAAGGCCTGGCTTTTATCCTGCAGCTGCCAGGAAGGAAATCAAGGAAGGAATCCAGGGGAAATGAATTATTACTGGCAACAAAGTTATATGATGGAATCTCAATAGATCTCTTGAATTAAAGCAGGAAGATGTATGCAGTTGTGTAACTGTCAACCTGACATATCTTCAAGGACTCTGTGTTGCAAATTGGCACTCTGGGCCTCATCACGTTGACTTGGATTCAGGCAATCTTGATTTTAGTACTATTTATTTCTAAGCATTAGAAATGCAGGTTCAGTTTTAGTGCCAAGGGATAAATTAAACTCTAGCTGTAAATTTTAGAGCTGTTTTAAATCGAGAGCCACCTTCCTTCTTCCTCCCATGCTAATTTTGAAGTGAGATCTGACGTGATATTAGCATGCGTAAGAGATAGGTGTTGGAAAATCCTGATTCAGTATAGCTTCATTCTTAAATTAGATAGCATGAATCAGGATATCATATCAAGGCTTTGCCAAACTCCTGTTTGCAATGAGAAAGTGAGACTGGCCTGTCTAATGAGACTATTGTACTGTAAGGCCATCTAACATATCTCAGATTCACATATCATTCTTACTCCTGGTATTTCTGGAGGGTGGGTAATCACAGGACCATGCTGAAGAAAATGCTAGATTATGAAAGAACAAAATGTGTGAATACATCTACAATAATAGGAAAATGTTAAAATATGTCATAGCAGAGCCTCTTCACATACAGCAATATTAGAAGTATATACTATAAAAATGTGGGTGTGATTACCTGCAAGTTTGGGAATCTGTTTATCAAAGGGAAATAGGGAGTAGAAATTGGTCATGGCTTCCTGTGGGCAGACCTGTGTTTGTTGCTGTGTGAAATGGCCTCAAACACCCCAGAGCTTTGGCCAAGAGCACAACATGGGTTCTTAACACCTTGGCATTTGCTCATACAGGCAAATGCAAAAAGTCAAGCGATGAATATTCACAGGAATTGTGGACAGTTTTACTTGTGGTTCAGTACCTGGAGAAAACAGAAATGATTTTTAGATCATTTTATTTGACCAAAAGCCTAAATTACAGAACTACGTATCTGGACAATAGGCTTCTTCCCGACACTGTTCTTTGCACTCCAAGAGAAGAGCTACCAGATCTGGATTTCAAAAATCTAGAGGATGTTACATGACAGACAGCAATGAGACAGACTCTTGAGTTTTCAGTGCCATCTAGTGTTTATCAGGATTTGTACAACGCCAATATGGAAGCTTAATCACAGTTTTGTTCCAATAATGTGCTCTGGACTTTATCTCTCTGTCTTGTCAACCGCATATGCTTACACTCAAAGCTTTTCAGAGTCCTTCAATAGCTTAGGCAAACTCTTAAAAACCCAGATTTCCAAGGAAATCAGAGTGTTAATTGCATCCCCCCAGGGTGCACTGCTTAGTAACTGAGGAAGATGTATGTTATAATGACATTTGTCTGGGAAAATAAAGAGGATTTTGGGGAAGGCATAAAGTTAAAAGAGAAAGGGGGAAGGGAGAATATAGGTGTGGTTTACTACTTTTCAGTATTGGTGTTTAAATGGCTTTTGCCTTTCCCAAGCAGAATATGACTAAGGAAAATCTACATTGCTTTCATAGGATTTGTGCAAGCTTTTAGAGTGGTCAATTCAGGACTAGCAGAGGGAGGCAGGAAGGCCATTCAAACAGAGCCTCAGTTTTTCTACCTTTTTAAACTTTAAAATATTTACATTATTTTTTACTATACTGGGGATTATATAGAATAGGGACCTTGGAGGTTTTCTAGTCCATCCACCCGCATAAGCTGGAGAATCTGCACCTCTCAAACAGGTGATTGTCTAGTAGTCTTTTCTTAAAGATATCCAGTGATGGGGCGCCCACAATTTCCAGGGGGGGGGGTAAGCTGTTCCACTGGTTTATTGTCCTCACTGTCAGGAAGTTTCTCCTTAAATCCAGGTTGCTTCTCTCCTTGATCAGTTTTCAACCATTGTTTCTTGTCCTTCCCTTTGGTGCTCTGGTGAACAACCTGGCCCCTTCTGCCTTGTGGCAGCCCCTCAAATACTGGAATACTGCTATCATGTCTCCCCTATTTCTTCTTTTCTTTAGACTAGCCAAACCCAAGTCCTGCATGGCTTGGTTTATTTTCATATGCCATAATTACAATTATTTTTGCAATATAATGGCAGAGGGATCAAATTTCTGAAAGATTTGCTAAAATTATGCCATAATCTTATCTTTTATAGGTCCCTGTAAATCTTTATAATAACAGTAGCACTTAGGCTTATATACCACTTCATAGTGCTTTACAGCCCTCTCTTAGCAATTTGTTATGTGAAGAGGTAGGACAATTAAAAGAGCCTGGGGCACAGTTTATTTATATGACAGATAGTAAGGGCCAGGTTATCTAAAGTTAGAGGTTTATTTCTAGATTATTGCCATTTTCCAACCTAAACAAGGATTAGTTTATGACAGTTAAAAATATAATCATTTCATAATTGCATAAGTTGCTAGAGATTCCAGTCAACATTATCAGCTACAGGTTTAATTTATTCATCCAGCTTTTTATTGGGCCTGCTGGATTGACTAAAACATTTGCTAATTTTAAGGCTAGTTAGCCCACCTCAGCACCAATTCCCTTAGTGTTTTAAATGGACTAAAAGCAGAAACGTTCACCTTTCCCTGAAAGATTGTGTTTGGGACAGGTGTTGCTTCCACTGCAAAAGTGTTCTTAATTACAGAAATATATTTTCTTCCACCAAGGGGTAACACATTCACTTTGATAACAAAAAAGGGATTAATCATTCATAAAGAAAATAAATCTTGGGGGCTGGATAAATTATTGCTACTATGATATTGTCATGCTTTTGTTGTTCTTGCTTTCTAGCCTGTGACAGACTTAAAAAGAGACAGATAGATATTGCTTCAACAGTAAGTCAAACTTTAGTGACCAAAAGGAGACCTAGGGACACCTTATTCTTCTATATAGTCAGCACTGGAGTACTGTATATACTGTATACTGTTGTGAGGTGGATATTAATATCCAGGTGGATTTTGAAAGGTTAACACTCAGAAGAGAACAACAAAGATGATAGAGCAGACATGTCAAACACAAGGCCCGGGGGCCGGATACGGCCCGCGAAGTGGTTTCGTGTGGCCCCTGAAGCCATCCTGGAAACAGTGAGGGAACGGCCCCCACTGCCTTGGTCCTGGCCCAGAGACCCTCCTTCTGCCAGAGACCCTCAGATCTGTCCCACTCCTGCCCAGGCTCCCATAGGCACCCTTGATGCGAACGATGTAGAGCTGGCCACGCCCACCCAGTAGGCCATACACACTCTAGCCACGCCCACCCAGTAGGCCACGCCTACCCTGGCCACACCCACCCGGCCCCCTGAGGGCAACCGCAATGCTGATGCGGCCCTCAATGAAATTGAGTTTGACACCCCTGTGATAGAGGAACAGTATGAAGGAATCTTTGAGAGTTAATCTGGACAAAAGAAGACTGAGGGGAGAAATACAATGGTAGACATGTTTAGCTGCATAAAAGAAAACTACAGGAAAGAAGGTCATGAACAGAAAAGAACAGAATAGTATATTTTCTGACAAGTAAAACAAATTATTTCCAGGAGCACCATTTTTCATTGTGGAATTTCTTCTTAAGGAAACCTATTTTGATCATCAAGCCTTTCAGAAAGGCTTTTTTTGCACCTGAAAATGTTCTTTAAAAAAAGAAACCACAGAGACTTTATAATTAGCTGCTGTGCTACTTTATATAAGTATTTTATTTTTTTAAATGTATTTTTAAAAATATCTTCGCATTTAGAAAAGGAGGTAGAGTTAAAACAATGAAGAAATTAGTGATCATACATTAGTGTTATGCGACTGAACTTCAGGATTGTTAATACAGCTTTGATTGGAACTATTTTCTTTTTTTCAGTTCTAAAAACTAAAGTTAAATCTGTGAAGAGAAAGTATGAGCTGGATTTCTCCTGAACCAGTTTTCCCAGTCATAAAATTCATGTACTTTTAAGTGCCTGCCTGAGCTTTTCTTTTAATATTATTAGGAGAGGAAAGACAACACACAAAAATAAACAAATCTGAACACCCGTAATAGTTAAAGGACCATAACAATGAACACTTGCAAATTAACACAGAAATCTTTAATTTTTTTAGAAAGGATGCCAGCTGAAAGTATTGAGTTAAAAAAAAAGACTGTAAAATTTCCAGAGGAATCTTTAAAATGTGAGACAATGGTTCTCAAACTTTTTAGGATACTGAATTCATTCAGTTTTTTCAAAGGCTCTTAAAAGGAGACTAGATTTTGGAACATAGCAGGCAAGCCTGAATTCTTCTTAAGCAGCAATAAATAAAAGAGCAAACAATTTCTTTACCCCTGGTCACACAGATTTCATGAAAGATTGAATAGAATCTGAGTCTCCTAGGAAACATGATCCCATCTTTTAAAATAATCCTGCCCTTCTAGTTTGGGAGATAACATACATTATTTTGTATCAAAACAAAAAAATATTGTTTGTTTGAATTATTCTGAGGAGTCTGTGGCGCATGACATTATACCATCAGTTTATTTTTATTCTGTTATCACCTGGTTTTCTTTTTAATTTTTAATTTCATATTATGGCTTATTTTACTGCATTTTCACTGGAGTGTCATTGTCTTGTTGAACGTTAGGTGGCTATTACTAACTACTAAATGTCTTTGGACATCTGTGAGTATCAATCCAAACAAATCCATCAATAATAAATATAATGGATTCCATTTCTTAAACTCAACTTTTGCTAAGAGAAACATTATTTATAGGACTTCATTTCTTGATGTTAAGGACAATTTGATTAGAATTAAACCAAATAAGTTAATACCAAGTAATCAGTTGTTTGGCTTAGAACAGGGGTGGGGAACTATGGCCCTTTTACGACTTGTACCAGGAATTCTGGGAGTTGAAGTCCACAAGTCAAAAAGGGGCCATAATTCCCCACCTCTGGCCTAGAAGAATATAAATGTTCCATTTTTGTGGTGAAGATTCTGAATTGTAGTCAGCAGCAAGTATAGGAGAGTTTAGGTTTTTAATTGAATAAAATCTTGTTTTTGAATTGTTTTCCTTGAATGGGAGGCCCTTCATGCAGTCTTTCATGCCCTAGTCCAGGAGTAGGCAACCTTGGCTCTTTTATGACTCATGGACTTCAACTCCCAGAATTCCTGAGCCAGCCATGCTGAGGGAAAAGGGAGAGGTTTCCAAGCTGAGCCATGCTGGCTCAGGAATTCTGGGAGTTGAAGTCCACAAGTCATGAAGGGGCCATAGTTCCTCCATGCTGGCTCAGGAATTCTGGGAGTTGAAGTCCATGAGTCATAAAAGAGCCAAGGTTGCCTACCCCTGCCCTAGTCACTTCACAGCAAAACTACTGCAACAGGCACAACATAGGGCTGTCCTTGAAGACCACCCAGAAGCTCCAACTTGACAAGAATGCAGCAGCACAGGAATGGCAGCATTGCCTCAATATGTCCATATAACACTCTTGCTTTAGAGCTGCATTGGTTGCCAGTTTGCTTCCAAGTGGAATTCAAGATGTGATCATGACTTATAAAACATAGGGCCTGAGTATTTTGGGGGGGGAGGGGGGCACCTATCTCCCATGGATCTTGTCCAGGCAGCACAAACAGCCAGGCCTGGCATATTGTGAATTCCTGGATCAAACAGTGTCATCTATGGGGACCCAGGAAGTGTGTGTCATGGTGCCTGTTCTCTGGAATGAAGTTCCCTTTCATATGGGGAGCTGCAATCCTATTCGTATTCCAGAGGGCCTTAAAGAACTGGATCTTTTCTCCCAAGGAATGTTAGAGACCTTTATGGATGTGAAATGTTTTTGTTGACATTGCTGCCTGCCATCTGGTTATATACCGTATCTGTTGTACATTAGTCATTTGTTTTATGTTGTAAGCTGCCCAGAGTCAGCTAGAGTTGGGTGGTATCTAAGTTGAATAAGATAAACAAATACATGAATAACACTGTAAGTTGTCATGCATCCTGTGTATTGGAGGTGTACAGTGCCAATGTTTACAATAAATAAGTCATAAATAGCATTTGCAAATGACAGCTCCATTTGAAGTTGGGGAGGGTTATTTTGACTTTCTGTGGTTATTTCGTATTTTTGTACCCCTCCTGATTTTGCAATTTATTATTATGCTTATACTTTTCCTCTTGTTTGACACTATTTGCCATTCTGAGTCCTTTGGGATAAAGGATGCATGAGGACTGTAAAATAAATGTAAAGATAAATAAGTAAGTACATTTCTGCAGGAGTCCCACTAGATTTCTCCAAAGAATTAAGTACCTGTAAAGTTGGTTGGAAGGCCAGTATCTAAACAAGAGGAAGAGGGGGGAGATTAAAGGCAGACTTTATTGCCAGGGTGACAGACAGGGAAAATCTTCAACCCACCAGGCCTGGCTGTTTGCTGGCCCTAAACTGGAGCCTGGAGTGTGATAAAAAGAGGATTGGGTCTGTCTGCACACTGAGCCTATCACAAGGATCCAGAATACATTATGACACATCCAACTTCAGTCTAGGAAATACCCTCTCAAGAATTTGGGGGGGAGCAGTTCTTACTTCTCCTGGTGTGGATTTGATGGTGGGAGAATGTGCTCCAATTAGATGTATGAGTTGTATAGTGAATGAGCAATTTTCTACTTCAGGAGCAATTTCTTCCCATGGTGCTTGTCCTGGTCATTTTTTCCTGTTTCATTTCATGTGGAAAGATCAATTGTCTTCTGCCTGGAGCTCTTGATGGATCACAGGGACACTTTGGAAGGATCATGCCAGGCCTCAGGATTTTAAAACCTGATTTATTATTAGATGATGTTGTTAATTAGTTTTATGGCAAGGGCTGGAAATGAACGCTTCCTTTAACACTTACTGTTAACCTTCTTTTGCCCTGCTTTTTTATAAAGCCAATAATTCGCTGTTGTGTCTAAATGGCTTAATTCCTTGAAACTTCCTGAGCTTGTCAATACGTTTTTGACAAATGCAAGGGCACAATCCAGCGGAACACTCTTGTCTGGTCATAATGATTAATCATAATGATTAAGCACATTTTTACCGCCTCTGAAAGCAATGAGATCTAAAAGTGCTTTGATGGTTATTCCCCACATTTATTATAAACCTTAAAATATTTTTAAAATTCCCTTTAAAAATACGGAACAACTCTTATCTTAGTTAAGTGTAGCCTACTCCCCCTTTTAAGCAAACAATACTAGAAATGGGAAAAGAAAATTCCTAATTCGAGTATATACCAAGATGAAGCAGGAGACATCCAAAGAAGCAAGGGAGAAAAACACAAGACAAACAAACTAGGAAATTAGAAAGATATCATCAAGACAGACTCCAAGATAACTGATAAAACTCTTTCAATTCAGTGTATTTAAGAATGTTTTGGTATGCACACACACACACTCTTGAGACTATGGAAAGAGTGCAGAATAGAGCAACAAAGATAATTAGGTGGCTAGAGGCTAAAACATATGAAAAACGGTTGCAGGTATTGGGTATGTCTACTCTGGTGAAAAGCAAGATACGATAGCAGTGTTTCAATATCTAATGGGCTACCCAGTGCTTTTTTTGTAAAAGAAAAAGGTGCCGGAACTCACACATGTCATACAACCCGCCTTGCCTACCCTACAAGGTTCCATCCAAAAAAGGTGCCGGAACTCCGTTCTGAGCGTTCTATGAGAAAAAAAGCCCTGGGGCTACCACAAAGAAGAGGAGATCAAACTATTCTCCAAAACACAGGAAGACAGGACAAGAAGCAATGAATGGAAACTAATCAAGGAGGGAAGCAACTAGAACTAAGGAGAAACTTCCTGACAGTTAGAACAATTAATCAGTGGAACAGCTTGCCTTCAGAAGCTTTGAATACTCCAACACTGGAAGTTTTTAAGAAGAGACTGGACAGCCATTTCTCTGAAATGGTATAGGGTTTCCTGCCTGAGCAGGGGGTTGGACTAGAAGACCTCCAATGTCCTTTCCAACTCTGTTATTCTACTATTCTTCTTCTCAGTAAACTTAGTAGGACTTGCTCTGGCAAATATTCTTTAAAAAAATTTAAGTGGTGAGTAACAAAGAGTTTTGAACAAGAATGCCGGTAAAAGATGTCTGTGTAGTCCAAGACTGAACTATTACCGAGCAAAATAAGGTAAGTGTCCAGGTGTCATATGCTGGGGAATGAATACTAGCTTTACCTCTTCTACATTAGCCTATCGCCCCTTATGCTACATTACTAGGGTTGAAGAAAAATATAATTTCCAGGACAGTTGACTTTTGCATGTGGAAACCACACTTATTGTCTGTCTGGTGCTTTACCTTAGGGTGCAGACATTAAAGCTTAAAATAATCCAGAAATGAGTATTTTATGTGTTTTATGAGTATTTTGAAGGGACGCGGTGGCTCAGTGGGTTAGGACGCTGAGCTTGTCGATCAGAAGGTCGGCAGTTTGGCGGATCGAATCCCGAGTGCCGCGTAACAGAGTGAGCGCCTGTTACTCGTCCCAGCTTCTGCCAACCTAGCAGTTCGAAAGCACGTAAAAATGCAAGTAGAAAAATAGGGACCACTGCGGTGGGAAGGTAACAGCGTTCCGTGCGCCTTTGGCGTCTAGTCATGCCGGCCACATGACCACGGAGACGTCCTCGGACAAGCGCTGGCTCTTCGGCTTTGAAACGGAGATGAGCACCGGCCCCTAGAGTCGGAAACAACTAGCACGCATGTGTGGGGGAACCTTTACCTTTACCTTATGAGTATTTTATTTATTTTATGTGATTTGTTTCATAGCACAGCAGCAGCAAGTCTTTGTATGAACAGGTTTAAGGCTGAAAGACCTGACTTTTTTTTTCCCCTTGGACCTTCCTGTGAGTCAGCTGTGCTCCAGCTGCCAATGCACGGTCTCAGAGGAGAGTGAAAAATGCCCCGTGTTCTTGCTGTTTATAATGTTATTTTATTGCTCTCATTTCCTTGTGGTGTATTGAATGCTACAAAACACCAAAGGCCAATTAAATAAAGAGCTTGCAAAACGGAGGTAAGCCTTCATTCCCAATAAAGCCCCACCTGCCTTAAATTTAATTGGATGGATTATGCGTTTGGAGGTAGCTTAAGAAATAGTATTTAACATAGTAAATGAATTACTGTGCCTAGATTTCTCCACCAATTCCAAAGTATATAATGAAATAAAATGTAAATAAGTAGCATGTTACTTTTCACATGAACTAATGGCAACTGGTTAATGGTGATTTATTGTTTCGTTCATAGTTTGGGGCATTAGAACTAGTTAATGTTGTAAGAGAAACTAGTTGTGGAACTTTGTACTCTAATAGGAATGGGTTGTTATTCCCACTCATGAAGCTAAACCATAATGGCTGTCTGGTGTCAGTCTAGCATGTTGTATAAAACTAGACACTGTACAGACAGTCCTCCACTTATGAACAAATTATGTTCCACGAGCCTTTTTGTAAGTGCATTTTGTTTGTAAATCCAACCAAGTATAAAAAACATGCACCTCTCATAAGTAGCATTTACACTTAATTTCAGACTGTTATGTATTTGGTTCTTGCAGGCATTGAGCCAGACGAAGGTTCAAACACCAACACATTTATTGAGAGTCAGAACATAACAGAAGCAAACTAATAGCTGCTTTGCAGCTATTTATACATTTGGCCTTTAGGTGGCGACCAATAAATTTAAAGAAGCAGTTTCCCGCCCAAAACCTACTTAACCGGCTGGAGACAGCAAGTCTAGCACAACCCAGCAACCAACACATGCAAAGCATGTCAGCAATTAACAACAGTTTAAACACAAAGCAAGTAATTTAAGCATATAATGCCAGTACATTACACAGACATACTGAAATTCACAGTCATGACACAAAGAAGAACACCACAAACTAACACCATGAGATCAGTAAATATCCAGGAATCTTAGTGTCCAAGATGGCATGCACTCAGCCTCCTAACATTCGACTATGCTGCCAAGCCTACATACAGGTGAAACTCGAAAAATTAGAATATCATGCAAAAGTTCATTTATTTCAGTAATGCAACTTAAAAGGGGAAACTAATATATGAGATAGACTCATTACATGCAAAGCAAGATAGTTCAAGCCGTGATTTGTCATAACTGTGATGATTATGGTGTACAGCTCATGAAAACCCCAAATCCACAATCTCAGTAAATTAGAATATTGTGAAAAGGTGCAATATTCTAGGCTCAAAGTGTCCCACTCTAATCAGCTAATTAAGCCATAACACCTGCAAAGAGTTTCTAAGCCTTTAAATGGTCTCTCAGTCTGGTTCAGTAGGAATCACAATCATGGGGAAGACTGCTGACATGACAGTTGTGCAGAAAACCATCATTGACACCCTCCATAAGGAGGGAAAGCCTCAAAAGGTAATTGCAAAAGAAGTTGGATGTTCCCAAAGTGCTGTATCAAAGCACATTAATAGAAAGTTATGTAGAAGGGAAAAGTGTGGAAGAAAAAGGTGCACAAGCAGCAGGGATGACCGCAGCCTGGAGAGGATTGTCAGGAAAAGGCCATTCAAAAGTGTTGGGGACTTTCACAAGAAGTGGACTGAGGCTGGAGTCAGTGCATCAAGAGCCACCACACACAGACGGATCCTGGACATGGGTTTCAAATGTCGTATTCCTCTTGTCAAGCTGCTGCTGAACAACAAACAACGTCAGAAGCGTCTTACCTGGGCTAATGAAAAACAGACCTGGTCTGTTGCTCAGTGGTCCTGGACCACTCAGTGGTCCTGGACCTCTTTTCTGATGAGAGCAATTTTTGCATCTCATTTGGAAACCAAGGACCCAGAGTCTGGAGGAAGAATGGAGAGGCCCACACTGCAAGTTGCTTGAAGTCCAGTGTGAAGTTTCCACAGTGTGTGTTGATTTGGGGAGTCATGTCATCTGCTGGTGTTGGTCCACTGTGCTTCATTAAGTCCAGGGTCAACACAGCCATCTACCAGGAGATTTTGGAGCACTTCATGCTTCCTTCCGCAGACGAGCTTTATGGGGATGCTGACTTCATTTTCCAGCAGGACTTGGCACCTGCCCACACTGCCAAAAGCACCAAAACCTGGTTCAATGACCGTGAGATTACTGTGCTTGATTGGCCAGCAAACTCACCTGACCTGAACCCCATAGAGAATCTATGGGGCATTGCCAAGAGAAAGATGAGAGACATGAGACCGAACAATGCAGAAGAGCTGAAGGCAGCTATAGAAGCATCCTGGTCTTCCATAACACCTCAGCAGTGCCACAGGCTGATAGCTTCCATGCCACGCCGCATTGAGGCAGTAATTGCTGCAAAAGGGGCCCAAACCAAGTACTGAGTACATATGCATGCTTATACTTTTCAGAGGTCCGATATTGTTCTATGTACACTCCTTGTTTTATTGATTGCATGTAATATTCTAATTTTCTGAGATTGTGGATTTGGGGTTTTCATGACCTGTACGCCATAATCATCACAATTATGTCAAATCACGGCTTGAACTATCTTGCTTTGCATGTAATGAGTCTATCTTATATATTAGTTTCCCCTTTTAAGTTGCATTACTGAAATAAATGAACTTTTGCACGATATTCTAATTTTTCGAGTTTCACCTGTATGTGGCATGCTGTAAACTAACACTTTCCTACTTTCCAGAATCTTCTAGGTTGGAGTTGCGGTCAGGTTTGTTCCTATCAGTGAACATTGGTAACTCAAAAGTTTGTAAGTAGAGGACTGTCTGTAACCTGTTATATAAGCTGTGGACAAACAAAGCGTGTTTTACTTCATTATGTAAACACAGTTTGAAAACCACTCTTGAGAATGCAAGTTAATTGTTTTTCCAGTTATTCATCAAAGGAAAAAAAATGTACCACAGTGTAAATAGTCTAGGAATTATTGGTATAACAATGTGGAAAGCTTCCAGTTTAAATTTGATCTTTTCCTTGAATTCACTTGTGGGTTTAAGATGTACAGGTAATCCTCAACTTACAATAGTTTGTTTAGTGACCATTCAAAGTTACAACAGCACTGAAAAAAGCGACTTATGATCATTTTTCACAGTTATGATCTTTGCAGCATCCCTCTGATCACGTGATGAAAATTCAGATGCTTGGCAACTTTGGTTCATATTTATGACGGCTGCAGTGCCCAGAGGTTATGTGATCCCCTTTTGTGACCTTCTGACAAGCAAAGTGAATGGGGAACCCAGATTCACTTAACAACCAGGTTACTAACTTATCAACTGCAGTGATTCACTTAACAACTGGGAAAGGTCATAAAATGGGGCAAAACTCACTTAGTAAATGTCAACAGAAATTTTGGACTCAATTGTGGTTGTTTAAGTCAAAGACTAAATTGTACTGTAAGCCTAAGAACATCTTTACTCTTTACTTACTGGACTCTTGTAAGAACGAAAACCCGGAATAATATTAATGTAAATGGTTATTATTAAAAGAAACAGTTAAAATGTGTTTTCAAATAGCACTGTATTCAGAACCAGCTAAGAGAAATCATTGCCATAAAAAATACTATTTGTTATGGTTCATTCTAATTCAAAGATCATTGCTTTATAGGTTTTTTTATGTATATTGAAGAACGTCAGACGTTTCCTTCTTCCTATAGCTGTTTTTTTATGTTGTTGTTGCTTGAGCTCTCTAATTTTTTTTTGTTATGCCTTTTCCCTTTTATTTCTAACTCCCTTTCTTTGATTTTCTGGTATTTATTTATTTTTAATATATCATAGATCAGAATACAGGTATGTCATTTGGATCTGCTGGAGGAAATGTCAGTTATGCATATAAAAATAAGTAAACGTTCCCAGCCACATCTCAATATCAGCTTTCTTTCTCACTTCTGTAATATTTCACGTTCACTAGCCACATAATGTCAAGCGTTTACATCCATGGTGGATAAAAAATAATCTTGATTAATTTTGCATTCGGTGTATTTTGCATAAGCAGAGCCAGGGCTTTTTTTCTCATAGAACCCTCAGAACGGAGTTCCAGCACCTTTTTTGGATGGAACCTTGTAGGGTAGGCAAGGCGGGTTGTATGACATGTGTGAGTTCCGGCACCTTTTTCTTTTACAAAAAAAGCACTGAGCAGAGCCATTTTGGTGTCATGGTTAAGGCACCAGGCTAGAAACCGGGAGGCCATGAGTTCTAATCCTGCCTTAGGCATGAAAGACACTGGGTGACTTTGGGCCAGTCACACTCTGTCAGCCCAACTCACCTCACACAGTTATTGTGGGGAAAATAGGAGGAGGGAAGAATATTAGGTATGTTTGCCGAGCTATTTATAAAATAATAAAGACAGGTTTTAAATTAATTAACCAGAGTCCCGATTATCCATTGCCCCAACCAGTAGTTTGCCCTGGAGATTAATTCCACAACCTGGTTCTACACCTATCTTTTTGCAAATGGTAATCGGACATGTTTAAATGGATTTGGATTAGCTCCTGGCCCTTCTCCAGGAACTGATTTTCACCTCCCTCAGAGCTGTAATCTAACAGAGATGACAGCTGCAATACATACCACGTACACCCCAATTATGGCAACTCAGTGGAATGTAACCCCAAGCTGCATTAACTGGTTTCTTAGCACAGTAGAAATTGCATTAAGCAATCTTTTCTGTTGCATGTTTTTGTGACCTTTAAACTGAGGAACAAGGAAAGACTAGCTTGTGGGGGGGAAGGAATTAATTGACCACTGGTCTAATTTTGGCACTTTTAGTTCTTCCTGTTTCTTTACCATAACTGACGTAATGATTGCAAGAGCCAATGTATATTATGAGTGTGTTCCTGGGGAACCCCAGCAACCATTCTAAAATCCAATTGCTGTAAATTGCATGCTGTTAACTCATTTTTGTTCTCTTATTCATACCTCAGGTATGAATGATTCTTTTATGCTTGCAAGCTAACATTCGTTTAAATTTTCCTGTTTATCTGGGTTGTTTTTTTTTTGTTGTTTTTAAAATTTGACAATATAATCACCATGACTATAATTCCGGAGGCAATTTTTAGAAGGCAAAAATTATATGCATACAAAGGAATCTATGCAGATTCTTGACTCCCAAGATAGTTCATATTACTCTTTGGTTAGAAAGAAAACATCTCTTTCACGTTTTGCAATGCTCTTTTTAGCTGTAGCTGCTACTGGACTGATATTTGTGGTGGTCCTTCTGTTTATTCATGCCTGGTTTTATTCTTTTTATTAGATTCTAAAGGGCATCACAATTAGGAGTTTGCTATTTATTTAAGTGGCATAGTCCCTAGGACAGGGATCTTCAAACTTGGCCCTTTTATGACTTGTGGACTTCAATTCCCAGAATTTCTCAGCCAGGCATGCTGGCTGAAGAATTCTGGGAGTTGAAGTCCACAAGTCATAAAAGCGCCAGGTTTGAAGACCCCTGCCCTAGGATGAAGGAATGAGTAGAGCTGGAATTAACTTGCACTTAGTTTGCCTTCCACTATTCTTCCCTTTGGACTGAATTTTGATCTTAAATAGCTCATTTTCAGACCTAGAAATCCGTTGCAAGGGTGCAAGAGCACACTTTTCAAAGACTTGAGGATTCAGGTTCATATTTGCATAGAAAGCATGCTAAATTACATGTATACATGCAAAGTTTGGCCAGCAAAAAGATACCAACGAGATTTCTTTTAGGCTGACAAATTGTGGGATACCCACAAGATTTTTTGAGATACTGTGCTTGTGCTTGCTTATCACAATTACTCTGATTAATGAGTTAACTTATTTACTGCTTCACACAATGCATTGAGACATTTAAGCAAAGGAAAAGGCCAAGATGAAAGACATGATCACATGAGCCCTGCCTCTTTTTTACATGTAGGTGACACATGTCATATAATTAAAAAGGGATGGACTTCAATTGCATGACCCCACACATTATCTTCACTCTTTTAACCTTCTCTGTGGATATCCCTAGAGTATGAATTCAGGTAATATCCTAGGTAAAATCCTAATAATATTAAGGTTAACCAAGGTTGCACCTTGCATCTTTAAATGATCATGTTAAGTGCACGGTGCAAATACAACCAGTATGTCCCTGTGAAAATAACTATTTTGCAAGACTAGTGAAATAATTAATAAAATAAGGTAGATGAAGCATATGGGACAATTATGTCACTAATATAATGCAGGTCTTATTATGCATTAAGGTTTGGGTAATTTAAGGATCCAAAATAAACTTTATTGATCAATCTGTTAATTTAGAAGGCGAAAAACTTTTTTAAAAAAAATTACCTGCAGACTTTTGTAGAATACTGAAGTAACTTCAAATTTTATTTAAACTTTTCAGATAGTAAGATTAGATGTTTTCTCAAGTTGAACCTGGAGAATTGGATTTTTCAAAAGGAAGTGGAATTTACTCATTTCCAAAACTAGTATAAGCATTATAATAAAAACACCATTTGATACTTTGACAACTTTGTTAGAAGTACAAGTCAAATGGCAGATTAGCTGTTGCATTTCAATAATAGAAAACCTGGGGCTTTGTGTACACCTGTACAGTATGGTTATCATTAAGTAATACAACTAAAATGGGGTTTGGGGGTAAATATCTCATTGGCATAAGTTTAAAGTTAGAAATTAAGGGTGAGGTCCTAGTGAAAGAGTCAAGAAAATTTGAAAGTTATTTCTGTTTGCAACTGCTCAAAGTCAGTCTTGACTTATATTGACAGTTCATAGGATTAAAATCCAGTTTCACTCAGTAATTCTATCATGCATCAGGAATGACTTTTGCCCAAGTGGCAGCATTTGTCTCTTGCAACGTCTTGGCCAATGGATGGGATTTGGTAATGCTCAAAGTCTTGCCAGTTAGGGCACAGTTGCATACATTAGCTTTGTTAAAACTAATTCCCAGATTATTTGATTGCTAAAGTTTATTTTGGCCACAACTAGGCCCATGCCTATAACTTGATTTAAAATATGAAGGATGAAGAACATGGAATCAATATAATTTTAAAAATGCGATGACTAAGAATCATTTTTAGGACCATCCACATATTTGAATTACATTTTTCAGCAACATGTTGAGGGAATAGGGATCCTGTACAGACTTACATTGACTCCTTGCTGCTTCATCCGAAAGAGTTTTTCCATATACAAATTGGATTTAATGATTAAGAGTTTGGACCTGTGTTCCAGGTTTAATCTCTAAGATCCTTGGGCCAGCTGCTTCCTCTCATCCCATCCTACCCAACAGAGTTGTTGCGGTGTAGGAAAAGTTGGGGGAGGAAGCTCCAAGGACAGTACTTTGAGCTCCTAGAGGAAAACTAGGATAGAAATTATGTAGAAATATACAGAATCATTTTCTCAAGCTTGCTGAGTTTCCATCAAAGATTAACATGAGCATTGGATAGGAGGGTGATATTTTAAGAATTTGGAAGTATTCAGAATAGAGTTGCAAGAGCAAAGGTAATCCACGAGTCAAAAAAAAATGTCACTAATTTGGACCTCCTTAGTATCTCACATATTTTTTTTCTCTCCAAATAAAGCTAAATAATTTCTACTGATACTTTTCAGATTTGTCTTATTAGATGCTTATGTACCAAATCAGCATATCCTATAACATTGTAAGAACCATTTATTTTCATCATTCTCTCAGCAAAGAATGACTAATTGAGCAATTAGCCACCTTCAGATAAAATCATCTGATTTCTATTAAATAACGGTATTCACTGGGCTATGGCTAGAGACACTATAATTCAACCAAGCATTGAAAAAACATTGAGTTAGTTCCTGGTATTTCTTTGAACTAGTTTGGATAAAAATATAATTTTCATGCAACACCATGAAAATTTACTTCTGTGATATCCTGAGTCCTTGTTGAACAAAAGAACCAGCCTGGTTTGGTACTAATCCTGGTTGAATTATTTAAATCTGAAAGGATTTTGGATAAATAGGCTAGCTGGAGGCCAGAAGAGCAGGTCACTTTTAAGTGTCAATCTCTCTTCAAATTTGGATGAAACTAAGAACTGGCCTCAGCATTAACAAACATCTAGCAGACTATCTACAGGTAGCCCTTGACTTACAACAGTTCATTTAGTGACTGTTCAAAATTACAACAGCACTAAAAAAAGTGACTTATGACCGTTTTTCACAGTTACAACCTTTGCAGCATCCCCACAATTATGTGATCAAAATTCAGATGCTTGGCAACTGGTTCATACTGATGCCCATTGCTGTGTCCCAAAGTCATGCGATCACCTTTTTGTAACCTTCTGGCAAGCAAAGTCAATGGAGGAAGCCAGATTCTCTTACTAATGTATCAGTTGCAGTGATTCACTTAATAACGGTGGCAAGAAAAGCCGTACAATGGGGCGAAACTCAAACCACAGAAATTTTGGGCTCAGTTGTGGCCATAAAAGAAACAGAGGTTAGCCCTATGTTTATTTTAGTTGATGTTCTTGTTGTGATATCGAATTTGCTTTCAAAACACATTTTGGGTTGGGTTTTTTTTGTTTTGTTGTGATGTATTATTGCCCACTAAAGGAGTTCTTTAAAGGGCAGCAAAGAGATATGGTATCTCAAGTATCACTCTTTGCTGCCCTCTGGTGGTTGTCTGAAAGTTTTCAGGCCAAATTCTGTATAGCAGCCCTGCTAGAGCAGGTTTTGCTGCAGCAGGCTCTTGGTAAAAGTATATTGTTAAGACTTTGGAACTTGAATCTGGACAATTGTAGATAGTCTAGTTTAGTCAAACCCTGAGAATTGTTTGCCTTTTATGCACAAGGGCCCTTTCAGCAAAGGAAGGATGTGCAACATTTCTGTAAGAACTGGCTGACAACAGGAAATCTTTGATGACGTTGACCTGATATAATTACTGGAAAAATGACCTTCAACTTTGTATTGGTCAACAGAGAGATAGCTATTTCACGTTTTGCTTGAAGTTCAGGGACTTCACTTAAGTACACAGAGTATTTCATTATTTATTTATGTGGTAACTAGATATTCTCCAACCTTTGGTCAACTAATATCTCCCAGTGCGATTCACATATATGGGATAAATGAGAGAGGGCTGGTCCTCTGGCTTATTAAATGATAGGGGAAACAGGTGGAAAAAGAGGATTCTTAAAGGTGAGAATAACTAGATGAACTACAAATCAGCATTCTGCTTTAGCTTAAGGCAAGCTAATTTTCCTCTGTTGTTGACCTTGTAGTGAGTGATTCTCATTCTTTGGCCAAGGGATGGGGTCAGGGTGTTGTGAATGCTACCATCCAGGTCAACAGGCAATGAACTAAAGGTTATTTTTGTAATCAGGAAGTTAACTTTTAGAAAACCAGGACACTGGGGTCACATACTTCCTTTTCTAATCACTTGCAGAAATTGCTTGTTTACTGCTTTTCAGCTATTAGGAGCCTTTGGATGGACAATTTTTACAGAGGCAGGCGGTTTCCTTCAGTCCTTAATGAAATAAGTTTTAAATGCATGTTTAAGGACTTTTTAAAATACTTCAGCATTTTTAGCAAAAGAGCGATTAGAACTTTGATTTTGGAAAGTCACAAAGGGTCCAGATGGATTTGAAATAAGATTTTGGAATTAATTATAAGAATCCTTCCCATAGGAAAGTGTTGTTTTGAATGCTCTTAAAAACATGATAGGGTGAGACTTTGGATTTAGACATTAGAAGGTATCAGAATAAATATTACAATTAACGGAGAGGAATAGTTACATTTGACTTATTAATACAGCATGGAGCAAAGTAGTTTAATACTGGATGTATTGAAGATATTTTTGAACAATAAGCACTCTATAGATAGATTGGTTTTTGAAAGATGTTATGGAAAGCAACGTGTTTTACTGGACAAGACTGAGATTGATGTGAAAGTGGATTTTAAAATGACAAGCTTTGGGAATGATATGAAAAAAGATATTATACTGGACATGCAAATGAAACTGGCTAACATTTTAGTAGCTTGTCGATCAGAAGGTCGGCAGTTTGGCGAGTCGAATCCCAAGTGCCGCGTAGCAGAGTGAGCGCCTGTTACTCGTCCCAGCTTCTGCCAACCTAGCAGTTCGAAAGCACGTAAAAATGCAAGTAGAAAAATAGGGACCACTATGGTGGGAAGGTAACAGCGTTCCGTGCGCCTTTGGCATCTAGTCATGCCGGCCACATGACCACGGAGACGTCCTCGGACAAGCGCTGGCTCTTCGGCTTTGAAACGGAGATGAGCACCGGCCCCTAGAGTCGGAAACGACTAGCACGCATGTGCGGGGGAACCTTTACCTTTACCTTTACCTTACAGATAACAAATTAAAAAAATGACCTGGATAATTTTTCTATATTAGATTTACATAATTAAAACTTTGAAGGATTTTGTGACAATGGACAATAAATAAATAAAGTTCTAGAACTTTATTTGAAGGGACTAAAGATTTTATTTATTTATTTGTATCTTGCCTTTATTCTTTTTACAGATAAGGTGGTGAACATATCCAACACACTTCCACCCTCCTACTTTTTCCAAGAACAACAGTCCTGGGAGGTAGTTGGGCTGAGAGGCAGTGACTGACTCACTTGGTTTTCATGGCTAAGGTGACATTTGATCTCATGGTCTCCTGCTTTCTAGTCTGGTGCTTTAATCACTAGAGAAAAGGGGGGGGGAAAGACAAAGATTGTTAAAAGTAAAAGAAAGGAATATGATTTTTTTATTTGATCAAGGTTAAATAGATACGTTGTTATCTCTAATAACCCTTAATACATTTTTGCTGATCAGGACTGAAACACTGAAAATTTGGTTTATAGATAACAAATGTGATCTGGGAAGAAAAGACCATTTGCTGTATTTTAAAAGAAAGTGATAAATTGCTAAAATTATTTATAGTGATGATATAGTGATGATAGTGGGAAGTCCCGGTTTATACATTTCTTTATTATATTTTTATTTTTCTTTCCTTTCTTTTTATTTTCTGCACTATTTTTTTCTTTTTACTCTCTTATTTTTTGAATTTCTATTAGTTTTTATCTTTTTAATTGGTATGTATGTATGTATGGAGAGAGGGAGAGAGAGAGAGAGAGAGAGAGAGAGAGAGGGAGGGAGGGAGGGAGGGAGGGAGGGAGGGAGGGAGAGGGAGAGAACCAGAGCTTTAGGCAATAGACTTGCATTCCAGTGCTTTTACTCATGGCCTCAACCTGGTCTTTCTAATTCTTATTATCCTGGCCTTCCAAGGCCTATCAAACAACCTAGAAATCAGGCAGCCTTCCGTTAATGACCACTTGTTCAGCAACTGAAGATACAACGGAGCTGAACAAGGAGGTTCAGCTGTCACAATGTTGTGATGCAAGGACTTGGCAACCAGCTCACAATTACAATGGCTGCAGTGTCCTTGAGTGCTATTTGCAACCTGAACTGTGGGCTTTCAACAAGCAGAGTCAAAGGGGGAGTCAGCAGGGGCTGACAAATGGCAATTATGTGACATGGCACCTAACAATCCCATGAAATTCACCAAACAACTGCAGCTGGAAATTTCCAATCTGTGTGGTAAGTTGCTTTACGACCGCATCACACAGCAACAAGACTCCCTGGTCCAAATCACTGTTGTTAATTGGAGGACCACTTGTTTTGTGCTTCTTGATTACCAAACTAATAAAGATTCAGGAGCCAATTGTGTAGAAAGTCAGCTGCAAGCTTCTTCAGTATCAATGAGAAGATCCATTGCATGGATCATAGGAAGCCTCTCTCGTGTATATGATGAAATAGTACAGATGCTGGAATTCTTGCAACCCCACCCCTTTCTTCTCAATAAATCTTGTTAATGAGAACATGGTGAGGATTGCACTTGGAAAGAATTACGTTGGGTTTTAAGCAGTTGCCAAAGAGCCTGGCAGATATGATCTTAATATACAAAGTGATCAAAACTAGGATTAACATATGTCCATATTTTCCCAGAAACAGAAGTCACGGGAAGAGAAGTATTCCAAATCTTAATGTTTGAATTCTAAACTCAGATGTTCTGAAATGGGGCAGCAGAGGTGTAGTGATTGGCAGTGTAACCTTCAGAGAAGAGATGCATACTCTGCATCCTAGACTAGAACATCACCTTTGCTGCCTCCTGATTGGTGTGCAAAAACAAGGGAAATTGATCAGCAAAGAAAAACACAGCAGTGCTACTCCCTGTGAACTGCTAGGAGATGCCATACAGGGTTTGGGGTGGTTTAAGACTGCTATTTGTTGTTTACTAGACAAGAGGGATTCGGTGGCTCAGTGGGTTAGGATGCTGAGCTTGTCGATCAGAAGGTCGGCAGTTTGGTGGGTCGAATCCCGAGTGAGCGCCTGTTACTCGTCCCAGCTTCTGCCAACCTAGCAGTTCGAAAGCACGTAAAAATGCAAGTAGAAAAATAGGGACCACTACGGTGGGAAGGTAACAACGTTCTGTGCGCCTTTGGCATCTAGTCATGCCGGCCACATGACTTGACGTCAAAGACATCCTCGGACAAGCGCTGGCTCTTCGGCTTTGAAACGGAGATGAGCACCGGCCCCTAGAGACAGAAACGACTAGCACACATGTGCGGGGGAACCTTTACCTTTTACCTTTTAGACAAGAGAATGAAAAAGAAAAGGCTTATTCGAATGTTAGTTTATGTTCCTAAGACATTTGATTTCACATCACAACCATCTAATGGTTCAGACTTCTGATCTCAGACCACAAACCCTGGTTCAGTTTGTAAAAACTTGTGATTTTATAGTATAAACCCTGGCAGAGATTTTTGAATGAGAAATACCGGCTTAATTTCACTTGGGAGCAATCAAGGATCTGCAACTGATTTATTTTGGCATTTGCAGTCCCTGTGCTAAAAGTAAGTGAATGAATGAATGAATGAATGAATGAATGAATGAATGAATGAATGAATGAGTCAGTCAGTCCTTCAGTTAAGTCAATCAATCAATCAATTTTTCATGGTTCTCTGTTTCCAGCAGGTCCTGTTTTCAAGTGCAGAGATACATATCAACTCCATCTAAGCATTAAAAAAATTAATATACTGTAGTGTAAACACTCTTTTTTTTAATGAAATATTTAGAAAATGTGAGCTGTGCAATCTAGTGCTTTCCATATGTGTTTCAGATATAGTATTCACCAGCTAGCATTCCCATTTATAACACTGACTGAAGATCATGGGAATTGGTTTCAGACTTCTAAACACCATGTTAGAGAAAACATTATTAAATAATCAAATGCTCTTGATTTACTTGATTTATCTATCAGTATTTTTATAGTGTTTTTCAATATTATGCATAGGCAACAATATTGTGCATTCATTACAGATGAACATTATTTGCAAAACCAAAACTCCTTCCACTCAAAATAGCTATTGCAAATATATAGAAAGCTCCAATTATGGTTTCAATTTTTTTAAAGGAATTTCACCACCAACAGAAAAATAATTGTTGCAATGGTATTTTGACATGTGTAACAATGAAGCTTAGCTGAGTTATGCTGAGTCAAAGGGCCGGGAAGAAACAATGCTCATCCTCATTAAAAGAGATGTCTAAAGATTTGTTTTAATTTTACTTTTTTCCTGAACTTCACCAATCAGCCTTGGAAGTTGTTAAGTTGTAGCCGCCGCGTGGACACAAGACAGAGACAGGTTACACAAAATGTTCCTTTTATTGATTACATAATGGAAGCCCAGTCCTACCCTAGTCAACCCCTTATATACTACTGATGCCCCGCCAGCTGACCAACCCGATTGCTCTATTTTCCCGCCTGTCAGGTAACACCCAACCCGGTGTCGTATATTTCCCGCCAGACAGGTTTACCTATCACATCACCTGGGTGATGTCAGTGATGTTAGGTTGGCTGTGCCAGCCAAGCATCCTACATACACAACAGAAGTATTATTCCATTTTTATCAACAACACAAGCTTGTGACAAGCTTATGAACAAAATAGATCCTGTGACAGTGCTAGACACCACCCCTAGAACTCTAAATGAAATTTATTTATTTTTTTCTTGGAATTAAATGTTGGTGTGCAATTATCACATGTGATTCAAGCAACAACATGCTTGGCAGTGAAGTCAGCCAAACTTGCAAGATTTCTTTTTTGGACACGGGTGCCTTGATCCTGTGAAAGGTTGTGGTCTCCTGTGTTGAACTATTGACTCGCCAAACAGTAGGGAGATTATATTTGCCGATTTCCCAATATATCACCTCATTCCTATCTAAGGGACACTGATGATGATGGCTTGGAATCATAGGACTTGTAATTCAACACATCTAAAGGCCAAGTGAGAGAAGACTGACATTATATGGGAGACACAATAGGAAAAGATTTTACATTTTCTTAGGCTTTTAGGGCCAGTTAGAAAATTCCATGGACAACAGAGTTAAGCGCAATTTCGGTGAGATACTTTTATAAAGTGAAATTATAGAATACTTAAGATCCTGCAGATTGCAAATATTGGCTTCATAACCTCTGACACTTTTTCCTCCTGATTGCTTATGATGCCTTTTTACTAATTATTCTACGATTTCCTGTGATTGCTAACATTGATCTCTGCCAATCCTGGTACTGATCTGCACATGGATCTACCCGATGACCAATTGTTGAATCATCTACCCAGAGGGCATGGAGGTTCTTCAGGCTAACACCAAAACTATGCCCACATTTTGCTGCACCCTCATACCAAGCCCTTTACTCAAGGATCGTATACCACATTCCTTCCTGCTGAATTGTTACAAAGTTTCTGTTAATCTTTCTGAATGGGTTTAACGTCTTGCCAAACAATTTTTGTATGCGTAAGGCTGACTATGGTCAACCTGTGCAGTTTGTGGCCCACAGACAGGAAGAGGGATGGAAGAAAGAAACATCTATCTTGTAAAGGACACTTAGTACATTTTATATATATATATATATATATATATATATATGTTTCAAATGTTAACTATTTACACAAATATATATATATATATATATATATATATATATATATATATATATATATATATATATATATATATATATATATATATTTGTGTAAATAGTTAACATTTGAAACATATATATATATGTTTAAAATATATATATATTTTAAATATATATATATTTAAAATTTACACAAATATGAGCTGTCACCGGTGTGACTACTGCCTGTCGATGGCCTTCAGGTTAGGCTGACACAGGAAATAAAGATTTGTCCCATGTTTGGGGCCTAGCAAGGTAATCTAAAAATAGTTAACAAGCATTTGACATATATCTCCCCTTGCTTCTCAGCTAACAAAGCGAGAGAAATCCTGTGGCTTAGAGGTGAAAACAACTGCCTAATGTGCAATCAGCCCAGGTTCGAATCTCAGAAGGGTATGGCTGACTGATGAAAACTAATAAGTTTGAAATACATATCAGTCTCCCTTAATTCTTTGTTAGCAATTTAAAATTTACATATATATATATATATATATATTTGTGCTCTGAACACATCTGATTTGATAGTGAAGCCCTAAGGGCGTTTAAACTAAATTACATGGCAAGATATCAGGCTGATTCATACGTTGATTAAACACTGCATGGTGTCTTTTTAAGTTGGAAAGAGAAAGGAAAGATTTGTAGCAGCCAAATCTTTATTACGGTAGTATTTTTTTTCCCTTTCATTTTTTATACTTTGCCTTTCCAGGCATTAATTCATGAAACCTATGAATAATTTTTAAAAATTGGCAATAAGACATGACTATGACAGTTCACTTTAGAGGGAATGTATCTCTGATCATTGAGTCTCTTGGCAACTGGCGAGTTTCACAACAGGATCATTTGCTGGAAATGGGCCACTAGAGTCGATGGACATTGATTTGCTCCAACAACTCTCGTGTTCTTTGCTGCATGACGCGATGAGTTTTAAGTCCTTAGATAAAAATCATTTTAAAAAATCTTGTTAAAAATCAGAGAAAACACCCCAGTAAATATATACTTACCTTACCTTTCTTAGGGATGTAATTTTACGATGAAGGGATTTAATGTCTTATTGTTTTATATAGTGCAAATATTCATTTTGGAAGCTGCCTTTGGGAAGTAGAACAGAAGTAGCTTTAACAAGGTGACTGCAAATACTTTTTAAGGAAAATACCAGACCAAAGTAAGTCTGACTTTGCTCTCTTCACAAAAGATTATGCAAATGACCCCCTGGGAAACTAACTCAGGAGCTAAAGTGGTCAGATGTGTGTCTGATACCGAAATAGTAGCTTAAATTTAGCATGTGATGTGACTGTTGTCCTCCCAGATCCTCCCAATCTCCACCACAGCAGCTGCAGCTAAAAATAGAAGATGATAAGAGAGAAGGTTTCTCGATGGGAAAAACAGATCCCAAGTAACTGACAGAATCACAAAGCAGCAATGCACTCTCTACGGTTTCTGAGCGCTGAAATTCTGGTCTCCAAGGGGCAGTTGGTAAGGCAAAACCTGAGCCATCTTGCACACAACCTCTTCCCTCTTCTTTTTAAGGCAAGCTACTTACAGGAGCAGGTGGAGGTGATTCATGACCTGGTGGAGAACTGGCCGCTGCCCGAATTCAATGTTGGAAAGCTCCTGGGGAAGACAGCTGATCACCCTGAAGACATCAGTAACAGAGCCTGTTCTTTGTGCCTGGCCAGCTGCCTAGCTGGTTTGAAGGACTATGTTTTGAATTGCTCATCACCCTATGCGAAACGACTCAAAACGGTGGACTTGACAGGCATAAAGGACGTTGAGGTTCAGCTCTGCCCCTGTAGGAAAACAATGGGACGATGGGCCCGGACAGAGCTGCTCTCGAGGACCTGCTATGATCTGCTGGTGGACATGCAAAACCTGCCCTTCCATCCGGATGTGTTTGAGATCTCTGTTGATGTCTTAGCCGACATCTTTGTTACTGAACGAAGCTATGAGGTAGTTGTCCAGGCCCTGCTAATGAGGTGTCACTGCCCACTCAAAATCTGCTGCAAAGCCTTCCGAGTGGACAACCTGGCTCTAAAGAAGCTCTTCTACATCATAAAGCTTACCGAGCCCTCTTCCTTGGGCAAGTTTGAAGTAGTTCACAATGTTAGGCTCCATATGGAACATTTGCAAGTGCTTTTTAATAACGTCCAATTTCCTAAACTGGCATCGCTCACACTGCCAGCTGGGACCTTTGATGTGAGAAGGTTCACCCCAGAGGATGAAGCCACTCTTTCAGGAATTGGGGAAAAGATGAGCCAGATGACTCAGCTGAGAGAGCTGAGCCTAGCATTTTCCACCCTTACCGGACGGCTCCGTAAACTGCTCAGGTAATGCGTCCCACATTGCTTTTGCTGGTGAGTCAAAATGCCAGGTGGTTGGAAATGCATGAAGAAAGGATGAGGTATAGCCACCAAGCAGCTGCCACTGTTGATGGGAGGGAGGCAGGTTGACGGAGAACAGCAATTGCATGTTGCTGTTTAATTGCTAACAAGTCACTCGCTCACCAGGATGGTTCCATATTATTTCAGTCTTACTTGAAAAGGAATTGAATCTGGGAGAAACCAGCTGCCTCAAAATGCCTCTGAGATACTCTAGCTAAGAGAAATGAACTCAGATTTTCATTGGCTTAGGCCATTGTTTAATAAGAGACCAATGAAATCCTCCCATGGGGATTTCCAGATAAAAATATACTGCTGACAGGTCTTCAGCCTGCAATATATAAAACATTTTATATTTTGGGGTTAATAGTTAAGAGTTCTGTGCAATAAGTATCCAGTGGGTACTGGTTCCACTACTATAGGCAACAGTGGCTTTTTCTAATTCTTTTTTTTTTACCCTTTCCATTGATTTACAGAACATATTTATATATCCAGGGCTTTTTTTCTCATAGAAAGCTCAGAACGGAGTTCCGGCACCTTTTTTGGATGGAACCTTCTAGAGTAGGCAAGGCGGGTTGTATGACATGTGTGAGTTCCGGCACCTTTTTCTTTTACAAAAAAAGCACTGTATATATCTCTACTGAAAAGGAAGACCCCTGAATTCAGTCTGGCTTACTTCCATGTGTATAAGATTGATCTGTAATCATCTTTAAAAATGCAGCACTTTGAGAAAAATTTTACTTGGGGTCTGATTAAGTCTTCAATGATAGAACCAAAGAAAAATCTCTATCTATACAAAGTATTTATATTTCACATAAATAAATAATATCTCAATTGTAATTTGCTCTCAAAAGCAGTTTTATACTGTAGAAGATCTATTTTTTTTGTACAACAAAACTATATTGGGGGCCCTTTCTGAGCCAACAATCAAAGCTATATCAATGATATTATCATTATTTTTGCTGTACCTGAGGCAGAAAGAAATGATAAACAGCTACTGAATTCATTATTTAAGTCACCATCCTGGCACGGAATATCTTTCTTTCGCTCAGGCGTTTCCAGCCCACAACCAAAGGGCTGCATGTGGTCCACAAGATAATAAAAAAATGAAGTTTGTTATTAATAAAGGAGAATATTTGTAGCTTAGGGTTTGGTGCTCTCTGAGCTTGTCTGTTTTCTTATAGATGTTTTATTACCCAAGTTAGGTAGCATCATCAGTGCCAGTTACCTGGCTTGGGTAATGAAACGTCTGCAAATAAACAACCAAGCTCAGAGAGCACCAAGGACCTCTGAAATTTGTTATTTATATACGTTAGCTATATTATCAGGGCTATTTTTGTCATAGAACACTCAGAACGGAGTTCCGGCACCTTTTTTGGATGGAACCTTGTAGGGTAGGCAAGGCGGGTTGTATGACATGTGTGAGTTCCGGCACCTTTTTCTTTTAGAAAAAAAGCACTGTATATTACATATTTTATATGCAGACCAAGACAATTCTTCTTGACCCAACGTGGGCAAGTCAAAAGATTGGACAATCAAGCTTTAGATAGAAATCTAAAATAATAGAGGATCAAGAAACCCTACGTTTGTTAAGAAGGATCTTTTCTTCTGAGGAGGGATGTGACATTAACAAGGGCTCTATGGACAAGAAGGCCATTTGGGAACTTCATGTCTGGCTTGATAGGGACTGACAGATGTGGGGAGGGGGAGTATCTCTGTCCAGTAAATGTTATATTAGTAGAGTTTTGTGTCAGCTCATTGACTGTTAGACATCTTGATTTGGCCATGAAGAATTCTGAATCAGTATTTTCGTCAATTCTGTGAGCACTAAATATTTTGGTCTATCTCACCCTGGTTTGACCTCTCCACTGTTCACCCCTACTCTTTCTGGAATACTTGAATACTTGAAAATAAAGGGTCTTAGCCTCAGAACAAATGTTCTGTTTACATCCCGACTCTATGTGAATGGAAACTAATTTATTTCTACTTTCTTCTTCCTGTACTTCAATCAGCCACCAATTTATATGAGGACTTTTCCTCTTATCCCATGGCTGCTAAATTTGCTCAGAGTCTTTGATGAGGGACTTTGTTAAAAGCCTTTTAAAATGCCAAATAAACAAGCTGTCATGGTTCCAACAGATGAAACTCTTCAAAAGAACTTTGAGGCATTATTTACCTTAAAGAATCTTTTATTTGAGAAACATAATACCAGCACTACATAGTTGAGACCAAAAACTAAATTCCCCTTTCCTGGGTACAATGTAACAAAGCACAATTCCCTCTTCCAATTAACAGTCATAAATCACATTCCCCAATTAGTTTGAAGTGTGGGCTTTCTCCCCAACTCTCCAGCCCGCCAAAATTCTAACAACTCAGGGCCCAATGTCTTGGGTTCCCATAGCTGAGTTATTATTGTTATGACTAACTAGACTCTCATCCACATTCTCCCTCCTAGCATCAACTAACTCTAAAAGCATCTGTTGTCAAAGTAAGAACATCCGATGTTAGCAGCGTTGACATAAGGTCTGGCAAATTAATCCTATCCACTTACTTGATGAAACTTTCAGACGTCTCTAAAAAATCAGTGAGGCAGGAATTACCTTTGCATAAACCCTACTAAAGAATTAGCAAGATGTTGCCATATGCCCAGGTGACCATTCTATTTTTTAATACCACTTTCCCACCCTAGGTGATCTATATTTTCCTGAATCCTTTTTTAAAAATTGACATTAGAGCCATTTTCCATTCTTATGTTACAGAGGTTAGCGTGTGCATGTTTATTTATCTCTTGTTTTTAAAAGCTGTAGAATGGCACTGTACTTGTGCAGTTATTGAATTGGTGGTTTTATTAAACTTTCCAGTCCTTTGAAGACACCGCTGAAAATGCTGGATGTTTCTAATTGTTCACTGAACCATCTTGACATGGCTTATTTAGCCAACAGCCTGCATTCAGAGAGCCTAGAAGCTCTTGACATCAGCGGACATGATGTGGCTGATTTGTACCCATCCACCTTCTTCAAACTCCTGAACCGTGCATCTTACACACTGAAAAGTCTCATGCTTGAGGAATGCAACATTCAGGACATTCATATCAACATGCTGATTTTGGGATTGGTTCCTTGTCGAAAATTAGAGGAGTTGAAGTTCCTTGGAAATCCTCTATCTTCTCGAGCCTTGAAATGTCTTTTTAATATTTTCATTGATTTTCCAAGGCTGAAATATATTGAATTTCCAGTTCCAAGAGATTGCTATGCAAGCAACATCAGTTACCCAATTGGTGAAAGTGATCTTTTGAAATTTGACCACCAGAAATATGAGAGAATAGTCGAAGAACTTCACATGATTTTATTGCAAGCAAAGCGGGAAGACATCACGGCTTCTACTCCCCTCTATGGAGGGTATGATGCTGCAATTCAGGAAACAGGAAATGAACTAGGAATTTCTTTGTTGAAGTCATTCCAAGATGCCCTACAAAATTTCAGCGTGGCACTTAAGGAAATGAGCTGAAATTTGAAGCTGAACAAGTATAAAGAAACAAAATGTGAGCACATATGGAGAATTGAAAAGAGATTTGTGGTACCATCAAACTGATATCATGGTCACCTGAAGATCTCCCATAGAACTATAAGCATCCCCTTTTATACTGGTTTGACCTTTCATCATCTTTATTTCCTGAGAAAATTCAGACACACATACTAAAAATAAGATAAATCACAAATATATTTTTAAAAGTATACATGGACCTAGTGATGTCCATTATGCAATCCAGTGTTGGGGACTCCATTTAGGGAATTCCAGAGCAAGCCCTAATGCAGTAAATGCAAAACTGCAACCCACTTTGCACCGTTCCTCATTTATTTTTATAGATATTTTGGCAAGAAATTGAAGCTCTCATTGGAAAATAAAATATCTGATTTGGATGCTAAATAGATGGTTGTTTCAGAATGCTTCAATATATGGTACTTACTATTTTAAGTTCATGAACCAATCTGAGATTTCACCATATCTATGCACTCAATATTACGCTGCGTTTTTTCTGTGAGTCCTGTGGAATGGCCATTTTATCCTAGACAGCCCAATCTACCCAGTTTGTCCAAGAGAATATGATTAAATTAAATGATTTCTATGCATATATGAGTCAGAGAAATGACTATCAATCTCTAATTTTCAATGTTTTTCTTGGTATATCAGATGTTAAGTGCAGTATATAGCTGAGTATACACAAGAACTATATATATATATATATATATATATATATATATATATATATATATATATATATATATATATATATATATATATATATATATATATATATATATATATATATATATATATATATATATATATATATATATATATATATATATATTGTAGAGCATTAACAAGTATATGGAAATGAGTTTTTCTCTCAGAATTCTTACTTTTCTACTTAGTTTTGTCATACGAGGTAGTGCTCGACTTGTAACCATTCGTTTAGTGCAGGGGTAGACAACCTCGGCTCTTTTATGACTCGTGGACTTCAACTCCCAGAATTCCTGAGCCAGCCATGCTGAGGGGAAAGGGAGAGTTTCCAAGCTGAGCCATGCTGGCTCAGGAATTCTGGGAGTTGAAGTCCACGAGTCATAAAAGAGCCAAGGTTGCCTACCCCTGGTTTAGTGAAAGTTACAATGGCACTGCAAAAAGTGACTTATGACTGTTTGTCACACTTCTAACTGTTGCAGCAGCCCCAGGATCAAAATCTGGACGCTTGAGACCTGGAATATATTTACGGTTGTCCCAGGGTGATCACATTTTGCGACCTTCTGACAAACAAAGTCAACGGGGAAGGCAGATTTACTTAGCAACCGTGTTACTAATAAAACCACTGCAACGATTTATCTAACAACTCTGACAAAAAAAAGGTAGTAAAATAGGGCAAAATTCACTTAACCACTGTCTTGGTTAGTAATGGAAATTTTGGGCTCAGTCCTTGTGGTAATCTGAAATGACATCTGGGGGAACAGAAAGGGAGAGACCCTACACAAAACGCAGAACTACTTGATCTCTCTTGGTTGACTGTCTCCTGCCCAGCCATCTCCCCTCCATTTCAACAGCAGAAAGAGCAAAATTTGCTGATCAGGGGAAAGAGTTTTTCAAGAGTGACTTCGGTTTCACTCCTCTTCCTTTTCCTCCCTGCCTGTCTGTCTGGGGATTATAGGTTAGCTTAACTTGCAGCACACTAATTCACAGTACAAGGCCTGTACAGAAGCTCTAGAACAGCGTTTTTCAAGCCTGACAACTTTGCAAAGTATGAAAAACACTGCACTGCAACAGAGTGGACAACCTGAAACCCCAGGTCACCTGAGGTCTCCAACTTTGCTGTGCTTTTTTTTTTCCTGCACTCATCAAGACTCTTGTCTATAATTTTTGAAAATCAAGAGAAGAGTTTCTCACTATTGTGAAGGAAGTAGTGTAAGCCCTAGATAGCATGATTAAGGTAAAGGTAAAGGTTCCCCCGCACATGCGTGCTAGTCGTTTCCAACTCTAGGGGCCGGTGCTCATCTCCGTTTCAAAGCCGAAGAGCCAGCGCTTGTCCGAGGATGTCTCCGTGGTCATGTGGCCGGCATGACTAGATGCCAAAGGCGCACGGAATGCTGTTACCTTCCCACCATAGTGGTCCCTATTTTTCTACTTGCATTTTTACGTGCTTTTGAACTGCTAGGTTGGCAGAAGCTGGGACGAGTAACAGGCGCTCACTCTGTTACGTGGCACTCAGGATTTGACCCGCCAAACTGCCGACCTTCTGATCGACAAGCTCAGCGTCCTAACCCACTGAGCCACTGCGTCACTTTTAGATAGCATGATATTGCGCATTAAAAGACTAAAACAAAAATCCTTTCTGAACGATTTTGGAAGGGAAAATCCTTCTAAATCCTAGAATGTTTTTTTTTCTAGGAGGGAAAATCTGGTCTGTCAGGTACAGTTCCTCCTCTGCAGTGCTGCCTTATTTGACCTTTGACCCTCCCCAAATGTACAGTGGACTGTATCCTTCCCACCACCACCCCTTAAAAAGAGATTTCCAAACTTTCACAAGAATGCCGAGGAAGCTCTGTAGACTAGAGATAAATTCCTGATCCAAAGCATCTTATGCTCAATCAGGAAAACTAAAATGCAGAAGATGTGAAGTGGGGGAGGGGAATAGATAGATAGATAGATAGATAGATAGATAGATAGATAGATAGATAGATAGATAGAAGGTAAAGGTAAAGGTTCCCCCGCACATGCATGCTAGTCGTTTCCGACTCTAGGGGCTGGTGCTCATCTCCGTTTCAAAGCCGAAGAGCCAGCGCTTGTCCGAGGACATCTCCATGGTCATGTGGCTGGCATGACTAGACGCCAAAGGCGCACGGAACGCTGTTACCTTCCCACCATAGTGGTCCCTATTTTCTACTTGCATTTTTAGGTGCTTTCGAACTGCTAGGTTGGCAGAAGCTGGGACGAGTAACAGGCGCTCACTCTGTTACGCGGCACTCGGGATTCGACCCGCCAAACTGCCGACCTTCTGATCAACAAGCTCAGCGTCCTAACCCACTGAGCCACTGCGTCCCTTCTAGATAGATAGATAGATAGATAACCTTTATTATCATTTTTTACTGTGGGCACATTGGCACACATTAAAAATGAAATTTTGTTGCTTGCTTTCAAAACTGTACATATACATAAGACACATTTAAACATGCTATATACAACATGTGTATAAACCTACACCTTTACATGTAAACAACATTTAAATATTAATTATTGTCCGTCTTGAATACATAGCAGAAAGAGGAAGCTTTAGAGTTCATAAAGTTAATACTGTATGGAACCAAACTGTTTCTGAGTTTTGCTTTGGATACCATGAAGCCTCTTCCCAGAAGGTAACAAGGAAAACTGGTTGAAAAGAGAACGGGTAGCATCCCAGACAATAATGAGGACCCTGCTCAAGAATCGCTTATATACTATGACCTGGATAGAAGGGAGTGAACTGCCAATAATCTTTTCTGCCATCCTCATCATTTTCTGCACAGCCTTCCTGTCTGAAGCAGTGATGCTTCCAAATTGGGATGATTATTCTTGGGATAAATGGTATTTTCCAGCGATTGTCCCAGGAACTGAGTTACTTTTATCATAGAAGCGGTTGATATTCACTCTTGATTAGACTGTAAAGTCAGCACTAGTGAGCTATTGATTTTGCAGTTATGGAGCTTGTACTTTTAGGCTAAATAACTAAAGCATTGCAAATTGAATCTAAGGATGCATACCATGTAATTTAATGCAGACATGAAGTGTAATTGGAAAAGAATCTTGTATTACACCTTGATTTAACTCTGATGGAGTCAACTAAAGCAATATACACTTGCTTCAGTAGTCAGGCTCTCGTGGTTTACACCAATGCAAAGTTCCTTGCTTTACAATATTTTAGAGAGAAAAAAATAGCATTCTTGTGAATGTTAGAAGGTGGAAATATGTGAAGGAAGAAGACTTGCCATGTAATAATGACATCATCTTCATCCTCACTTGTGCATACATGTGTAGGCATTACATCGGTTACAGGGTTTGTGAGAGAAGCTCACATAGGGGGTTTCTGAATGGATATCTATAGGTACCCCTTTCTTGCTACACTGTATAGGGGATCCTGGAAATATTTAGCTATACCTTCAGATGAATGTTAGTTTCTGGCCAGATCTATCTAGCTATCCAACTCCAGTGTTGTGTAAACAGAGGACATTGGTCAACATATCCCTTACTTGCTATTTTTGGAAGGAGAGAAGCAGGCCGGTCAGGAATGATTTTTGTATTTAAAATAATCGGAGAAGTTTCTGTTGCATCCAGATACTGCAACTCCTATGTGGACCTTGCAAATCAAGAAAGAAAATTCTGCATTTATTTACTATGTATAAATCTGTCAAATACCAAATACCTTTGTCCAGATGTACTGTATAAAGCAACATATTGAAATACAGCAAGTTTAAATGTTTATATATTTGATTGATTGAAATGCTTCCTTCTTTGTCTAGAATCAAATTTATGGATGACTCCAAACTCTTCTGTTATAAGGGAATCATTAACTATATGTCAGATCAACAATTCTAAGAATTTCCCCTCAGTACGAATCATGGAAATTTTGGAGAGTGCATTCCCAGCAAATCTTGAGCACGCCAATTGATGTACAGCCTCTGTAATGTATTGGGCCTTGTTTTACTGAGTATACCACATGGGGTTTGAATGCACGAAGGTTGTTTAAGCAACCTAACAGCTCCCAGCTCCTCAGACAACCCATCTTCAGCGCCGCCATTGGCTGCCTCTAGGGCAGCAATGGCCGCCACCTAGAGGCCAGGGTATAAATAGCTGCATTCGCAGCCCTGTTTCCCCAGTTCAGTTCCTGCAAGCAAATAAAGAATTTTCCTGACTGAACTCACTAGACTCGTCTCTTCATTCAAGCAACGAACCCAGTACACAACAGCCTCCATGTTATCCTTTTAAAAAAAAGAGGAAGTAAATTCCTTCTCAGATTTTATTTCATCAATGAAATTATTACAGCCTCAGTCTGGCTTCTGTTACTGAATGACAGTTTCAAAGTTCAGAAGAGATTTTTGCTGTGCATTTAACATGCCAATTTGAAGATTATGCATATATTTTTAAAAAGACACAACACCAAATCTCAGGTAGGTAAGTAAACCCATCAGACTGAATTGAGAAAGCACAAAGTAATTACTAATAATGGAACATCTGCTCCTTAAATCAAGCTGCTCGTCAGTGAAAATGTTATTGATATCAATCTACACTGTTCATTTCCTTAATGGATATTGATTGTCCTAACAGATTTTTATTTAGCAGCATTTAAAGGGCAACGAGGTCATAAACTACCGTAGAAGAGAACAAGTGACAAGCAGGAAGTGTAAAATTCAGATCTTGCCTGTGCTGGAATTAAAACGATGCCCATCATCATTATGATTTAAGCCACTGTTACTTTTAGATATAATCTGAGGATAATAAAATGATCTATCGTGATCTAATAATGTGTGCGAAGCAGTTCAGAATATTGCTAGAGAGCTACCTCATTGCCAAGCAAGAAAGAGAGATGTGCCAAAATGGGTATATTCTGTCCATGCAGTGTTATAGTTCAGCAGTCCAAGACTTAATCTTTGCCAGAGAAACAGTTGTAGCCTCTAAAATATTCATCCATTCATCATCATCATCATCATCATAAATTGGAAGGGACCTTGGAGGTCATCTAGTCCAACCCCCTGCTCAGGCAGGAAACCCTATACCATTTCAGGCAAATGGCTCACACACCTCTCCAATAGCCAGGTTTAATCTGTCAAAGAAAGGAGGGTGGAAGGGAGATGCCCAACCTGCTTAGACAAACTGCTAACAGAAAGACGCCATTAAAGGGGAAACCTCATTACACATCCCAGGGAGCTGAACAGCAGTGAAGGAGGAATACCCTGAAAAGTGGCTTAAAATAGAAAAATGACAGAGGGAAAGACCCAGTGGTGGGATTCAGCCGGTTCGCACCACTTTGGCAGAACCGGTAGCTAATTTTTTGTTGCCCAGGCCCAGAATGGACTTCCTGAAGTGGCATCCACACAGAGAACCAGTTGTTCAAATATTTGAATCCCACCACTGCCTGAGGGACCTCAGTAGCATAGACAGCATAGCAAATAGCCTTGAAGGAGAGTGAGAAGAACTATAATGTTACCAAGGTAAGGATGAGTCAAGCATGGCTTCAGCCCATACAGGGCCCTCCCAAATTCACACAGAGATAAAGTGAAGGAGGAAGGAATCACCTTCATATCTGCAATATTCTGTTACTAGAGCTGTTCTAATAAAACTAGTTTCAGGCCTATATGTCATTGGTTTCTTCATTTGATCTACCCTGTAAGGCTGACAGAAGAAGCATTTGTACTTCATGCTCTGTCGCCCTCTTCTGCGTAAGCACTTTAACAATGAATGGATTCCAGCAAAGATGTCCAATTTTCATCATGAAAGTCCTTATGACTCTAAGCTGAGCTCATTTTTTTATAATTTTACTTTTTACTCTTGAAAACCTCCCCTTAGCAAAATGAGCCGCAAATAATTATAATGAATTAAATGAATATCTCTATATATTTTGTACATAAAGAGGTAAATGAATATACTTAACGAAGCAAATATTTATTAGAATAATATATTTATATAGCTCAAAATATATATTATATCTGGTCATGAAGAGAAATGGATTAAAGTTTTGATTGCATGATTACTATCAACATTAAGTAGGAAAATATGAACCAAAAAGTGAAGTTATTCTGCAGAATATTCTTTGAGGCTTTCCAATTCCTAGACTAGTTGAGCAACTGGATAGTGCCACTTCTTCTGATTTTAGAAACATACTTTTTTCTAACAGAAGTATCTCAGCCTTGCCATGGTTCTCCTTCATAATGGATCGGGAGACTATGGAAATAATCACTTGTAACAGAAGTAAAGGATGAATTGGGTTTCTGAAAAGCCCCCAGAAACCTTAAAAGCATTCTGGCATCACCCACTGATATTCTTTGATTAGACTGCCTCAACTGGTCTCTTTGAAGGGCAAAGAGGTTTTGCAAGTTCACTTTTTCTTTATCGATATTTTTACACTTTGTATGCTGCCTTATTACATAAAACATATTGTCGCATCAAATCTAGGCATTTCTTCTGGGGCAGTCCCGGCGTAAACTGACCTCTGTTTATATTATGGCAAGCAGAAATTTAGAAACTGGCATAGCTGCAATGATCTTCTTGAGGTTCCATTACCAGTTGGCATCTACAACATCTACACCTTCTGACTCCCTCACTTCAACCCAACTTTCCTCATTTTTTAAAAAAATCAATTGCTTTCTAACTCTTGTGGATAAAGGAAAAATATCTGATTTTAGAAACATAAGTCAAAGGTTCAGAGAACTACAGGTAAAGTTTTCCCCTGCCCTGTCATGTCCGACTCTAGGTGGCAACATTCATCTCCATTTCTTAGCCCAGGGCACCAGCATTTTCTGAAGATGCTTCCATAGTCATGTGGTTGGCATGACTATACACCGAAATGCACAGAATGCTATTACCTTCCCACTGAAGTTGTAACCATTTATCTACTCACATTTGCACACTTTCAAACTGCTAGGTGGGACAACTAGGTGATATGTAATTATTTTGCTCCAAATCAGAGAGTTTTCTTATCTGCAAACACAATGTCCCTTTCGAAGAAGGTGCAAAAATATGGATGTATCTAAAGTGATGTAGCCACCAGGACAAGATCTGTTATTTGCACATGTGCCATGTTCATAGTTCTTGAATCTCTGGTGCTACCATTGTGGTTTTATCAAAGCCATGGTAGCATAAGTTACCAGAAGAGGGCTTGATCAATCAGATACTAAGTTAATTTTTGTCCCCGAGCTGGAGAAGCAGAGCAGCACCAGTGGTTAAATGGGAATATTGTATAGGCAGAAATTCAACTTCCATGACTAAGCTGATCAGATACATGGTATGTGTTCCTGAATACCTCCGCTTTCTCCCATTTCCGATTTGTTCACATCATTGTTGCCATGACAACTACAGATGATCCTGCCATCCTATCTCAAAAGAGCACGGGATAGCAAGTGGTTCCTTAACTCTTCTTATGTTACAAAAGCATCTTTGCTGTATAAAAATGTTTCTTTGTTTCTTTGGCCAAGAAAGGATAATAACACAGCTTATTGTGATCCAATTATTTGGCAACAAATAACCTTCTGCTGCATTTATTCTTAGGTGTGAATGCACTTTTACTGGAAGAATATATCCAACCCCAGCATCTTGTTTTGGCAGAAAAATTCACAAACATCTTTCTTTCAGCTAGGGAATACAAATTCAGGAATGTGAATGCATTAATTAACTTTATGGATATGTCACTGTATCTGAGCAGCTTCAACTACTGCTTAAGCAATATAAGATTTTCCTCCCCCCCAGTATGGTCAATCTATGTAGGGTGATGTGTGTGTATATGTGTGTGTGTGTGTGTGCACAGTCACACCTTTAACAATAAAACCTTTTTTCCAACAAGCACTATCCACAAGAGGCCAGATTCTGGGTTTTTTGTTCATACTTGATTTTCCATACACAAGTGTTCTGTGGTAATTATCTTCCATCTTTTCAAGTCAAAGGCCAATCAGAAACATTACTCACTTTTGTCATGTTGTTTTATCTCTCCCCAAATCATTTTCCTTTTCCTTTTTATCTATCTAAAGTTCCATGGATGGACCTCACCACCTATTTGCTGAAGAACAATTTTACAGTCTCATTCTGCTCTCTTTTTCTCATAGGACGAATTGATTCTTATAGTTGTTTGATTTCCAGCATCTTTAAATTAGTATTGCTGGATGCTAATAGGTTTAACCACCAACGTTCAGCTTCCCAAGTTTGCTCTTTCTCATTAATAAAATACACCCCAGTTTGGAGTTTTTGTGTTAATTAGTTTGCTATTTCTCCTCTGTTCTCAGAAGCTGAAAGGAAAGTTTCCCTTTGAGGGAAACATTTAAATAGACGTGTTAACTAATTTCCCCAACATATCTTCAGTGGAAAGATGTCCTCTATGCTTCAAACATTGCACTGGAAAGGGTATAAATGAGAAAATGAACAGTAGATTGATTGAGCAATAAGCCTAGATGGTTTCCAACCAAAGGCACTGAGGCAATTGATGGGGCAATTACATTTTGTAGAAGCAAGGTAATTTTATGGTCAAGAGTTGCCCCTCATTTGATGAAAAGACAGTTTTCATTTCTGTATCATATTTTAGGCCACAAAGCTAGACACAGGCGAGATTTTGCAAGCAAGTAGAAAAAGATTTCTGCCTCTCTCTTCAGACTGGCAGAATTCTCAAGCATCCAATCCAACCTGAAAGAAGTTATCTATTAAATTATAACTATTAGAGAATAAGAAATAAAAATTTGTGTAATCTAGAATGAATTGGGATTGCATTGCAACACCACATAAGAATGACATCATTTCTTAGATATAGCACATCTAGCTTTGCAACAGCTTCTGCAGATGCAGAGAAGTTTGCAACCTTCATTATTAAATAATTATTTCTGGCTGGAAATAATTCAGCAGTAACTGCTCAGGGATAACGTAGAATACTCTGATCCTAGCTGTCTGAGGAATCATAATAAAAATAAGGTTAGTTCAAACACTCTCCAAATTTGTGCTTTTCAGGTATGTGGAAATGACTGCTCTCAGAATTTCCAGCTAGCAAGGGTATTCAGCATTTAAATTAATGTTCTTCTCTTTGAACAAAGAAAAAAAAAGCAAAGATGATGATTGGTTTGCTTCCCGCACTTTTTAATAAACTTTCAACAATTGGAATATTATGTATTGTAGTTGCAGCTTTTCACTTTTCAATTTAGATGTGCATTTGAAATGTGTACTTTTGCTTTTGAGTATAGTACATGAACAAAATATATTTCTGCTGTTTGAGGAGAGCATCAGTTTCAACAAGGCTGGGCTATTCAAACAGACTTTCAAGTAATCATGTACAGCAAAGATCTGAATGTTGAGCTAAGTTCAGTTCTCTCCAGTTAAGAGGATAACCTCTTAAAGTTTTCATGAAACAATACTCAACATACAGAAAAAACCTTGGGAGCAAATACTGAGCTTTTAAAATGTTAAGAAAAACCAGGTTTGGGGTGAGGGGGAAACAAGCAAACCCTAACTACTTCAGGAACTAGAAAGAAGGGTAGCTAAAGCTGCATGCGCTACTCTCCTGCAGAGTTTCAATGTCATTTTAATCTTACGGAAATGCTGTGTTGACTTACAGCAAGAGGATGTCAGGCAGTGATGATGGATTTAGCCTCTGAGCTATTAATGAGCTTCTGGGTAAATGTCAATAGAATGGTTTTTGTCTCTTGCACAACTGTGAAGTGGAATTTACTCAGCAATCAGAAAAAAAAGGTGCTGGAAAGCAAAGATAAAAAAGAAAAAGAAGGGAACAAAGAAAGAGGTAGAATAATTTCATTTATTCGTATGCAGATATTCCTTGACTTGCAACCACAGTAGGGACCGGCATTGTTGGAAGTGAACTGGGAAGGTTGCAAGTGGCAGTCACATGACCCAGGGGCACGACAACCTTCCTAAATACATGCAGGTGCAAAAAAATCTGATCATGTGACTGTAGGGATGCTGCAACAATCATAAATCTGAGGACTATTACTTTTTCCAGTGCTGTCGTCTTTTCAAATGGTCCCTTGTTCAAACTTAACAGTCCAAATGATTGGGGTAGGTTGGGGTAGGTTGCCTCAGCAGACACTCCCTTAATTCACATTAATATAAAAGAGAGAGGAGGGAAAGCAAAATCAGACTTGCAAGATTATGTTACTATAGCCAATCTAAATAAACATAGTTATTAGATTACCATGAAGTCTGTTCCTTAGTCTGGTCTGCCACATAGGGCTGAGAAGACCAGCTTTTCCCTCCTTGGTATGTTCCATATTGACTACGCTGGTTGGGAATTATGGGATTTGCAATTCCAATGTATTTGAAATGTGCTGAGTTGACAAAGTCTACTTGGCAATGGTCCCATTACCTCTCTTCACCAATGGCCATTCCCTATGTTGTTATTCTCAGGTATGGGACATCCATGATTGCTAAGCTAAAATGAAATCAAGACAATGCTACAAACTAATAGTAGTCAGAATCCTTGTGGTTTTAAAAAATCCTTTTTACTTAATAACTTGAGGCAGAGATTTATATAGCTTCTGTTTTTAAATAGGCTTCACCACTGAAAACCTTTTCTTGATCATAACAAAATCAAAATTGTCATGATTATTATGATATAATACAACAATCCTGAGCTAGACAAGCTAAAGAAGAACTCAAGTTCGAGCAGCTTTTCATGTTCTTCTGGATAAATGTTCTTTTTTTTTAAAAGTGTCCTAGGGAGGTAAAAAGAGGATGTGAGGGAGCAGAATTGAGCAAGGAAGGACAAAGTTATAAATCCAACTATTTAAATATTGAACTGTTTGACATTAGTGAAGAAATGTGGGGAGAAAAGCATTTACAACAAGGATGACACTGTGCCCTTGAAAGGAACAGCACATTCTCTTTCCTTGTGATGCCTGTCGATCCCTTCACGCAACAGCTGCCCACTCATACAATGTCCTCAAGGTTTATTATATCATCAGACTCTCACAGGTTAATTACAACTTTATATTCTCTTTGAGGTCATGACTTTCCTCTCTGCCCTTTGCAGAGTTACCTTTTAAGTGACTTCTTCAAAGTTACCATGGGAAAAGCAGAGCTTAATGACTGACCATCCTGAAGAAGATGCTACCCAGCTATGAAAAGGACTGTATTCAGATGGGCCAAATATTGAAATAACGTGCAGATCAATAAAAGGAAACAAGGGGACAACCAATGCAGGTTCGCATCCCACCAGGCTCAAGGTTGACTCAGCCTTCCATCCTTCCGAGGTAGGTAAAATGAGGACCCAGATTGTTGGGGGCAATTAAGCTGACTTTGTAATAATGCCGCTTGGGGGTGTGTGTGAAAACCCTAATAAGCAGGCATATACATAGAATGAAGGCTACTGCTAAGCTTGTAAGCCGCCCTGAGTCTTCGGAGAAGGGCGGGATATAAATGGAATTAAAATTTAAAAAAAAATAACCCATGCTGGACCGATTCCAGGTGCAAGCTAATTGTGATGACAAATGGGTAGAACAGTTCATTTCACTTCTGCAACATTCCTCTGGACTTAGAAATGTATACTATGGATGTGACAAGGTTCATAATTATTACGCCTGAGAAGGATGCATATATCATTAATATTCTAGGTGTTAGTTAATATACAGGATTGTTTTTGTACTCCTTGTTTTATGCTGATCTACCTTTTTTATAGTTTTTGTTCTCTTCGCGGCCCCTCTGATGCACTAATAAAAACCAAGGACTTTATTAGTGTTGTAGTTCAGAAGCTACAATCATGTAAGGTTGGACCAAATGTTTGCACAGAAGCATAGTATAACCTGGAGCGTCAGCTGTTCTCTTTTTACTGCCCTATGGGATTGTCTTTGGCACCATTAAGCAGACCAATGTTGATGATACAATCTAGCCAATGAAGAATTAGTTAATCCTTCATTAACTGATATTTTCATTCAGGATTTCCTAAGGATTCTGCAAGTCACCACACAGAGAACTGACTGCACCACGAAGCAAATTCAAATTGAGTGTATAATTAAATACTTTGGGGAAAAAAAGCTGTGCTGGACCACTGGATGACATCAAATGATAAACAAAGCCCAAAGCAAGATATGTCCTTGTGTCCCTCAGCTTCCTGTCTCTGATACTAGAAATAATATAAAGTCTCATGACTGTGACATAAGGCAATGATAGCTTTACCCTCAGGAATGAACCAACCCCATTTTAATACTAATCTGAGCTACTATGATTATGCAATAGAGTAATCCTCCACTTATTAACACAATGGGACCAGAATTTTATTCCTAAGAAAGGTTGCTAAGTGAGTCAATTTTGTGACCTTTTGCCACTGTCATTAAGTGAATCACAAATCCGGCTTCCTGTATTGACTTTGTTGGAAGTGAGCTGGGAAGGTCACCAATGGCAATCACATGACTCTGGGACACTGTGACCATCATAAAAACATGCCAGTTATCAAGTGCCTGAATTCTGTTCACATGACCACAGGGATGTTACTTTGGTCTTAATGCAAGGACTGGTATTAAGTCACTTTTTCAGTGCTGTTGTAACTTTAAACAGTTGCTAAATGAATGGTTGTAAGTTAAGGGCTACTAGCCTAGCCTAGCACAGCACAGCACAGCAAGGCACAGCACAGCACGGCACGGCACAGTACGGCACGGCACGGCAAGCACAGCATAGCATAGCATAGCATAGCATAGCATAGCATAGCATAGCATAGCATAGCATAGCATAGCATAGCATAGCATAGCATAGCATAGCATAGCATAGCATAGCATAGCATAGCATATTGCCTGGAAGATAATTAGGTGAGAAATATTTGCTTTTGTCCACTGGAATTTCAATAGTTATAGGATAATGGTTATAGACTAAGAGAGACAAGACACTCATATCTATTTTCTCCATTTTATATATAACCTAATAACAATTTTGAGGTTTGTGGGTTTTTTTAACCTTTCTTGTATGTAAACCATCTCCACTAGTGGTGGGATTAAGCCAGTTCGCACCATTTCGGCAGAACCGGTAGCTAATTTTTTGTTGCCCAGGCCCTGAATGGACTTTTGGAAGCGGCATCCACACAGAGACCTGGTTGTTCACTTATTTGAATCCCATCATTGATCTCCACCCAAACGTTCTCTAAACCCTGAGCAGGATGGTTGTTCTGCTATGTATTCTTCCATAGTCTGCTGGTATCCAGACCTATACGCAAATCTCTGCTCATCAGAAGCATGTATAATGTAGTAGCTACACATCACTATCTTGTACTCAGATGTTTGGGATGTAAAATGGAGTCTAATAATACCAAATGATATTGAGTAGTTTCATTTTCTCTTCTTTTCCTAATGGATTTCTTTCTAAAATTCACCCTTATCCCAAGAGCCACACACTGGAGTGCTATTTTCTCTGAACTGTCCATCTTAATCCCTAAATCCTTTTTCTCAGAAACTGCCAGTTCAACTGATTGATTATGTGCCGTCAAGTCATTTTTCAAATCTTAGTGACCAGATAAATAGATTTGCTAATTCAAATCTATCACTTTATGCATGAAATTGGAATGCTTGCAGTAATATTCCTTCATTCCATGTGTTAAAGTTAAATCACATTTAACATTTTAATGCTGCATACCTCCCTTGAAAGAGATTTTTTTGGTAACTTTTGCTGAACCTTTTTGTTTCACTCCCTAGAGATAAAGCCTACTGTCAAAGAGAAAATCTGCTTGATCCTTGCTGTCTGCCTGATTTACCTGGGAAAAAATGCTCAAGAAAAGGAAAGGCATCTCTCTTTTTGATGAAAAGCACCCCTTCCCTTTTTACTGTCTTCTGCTTCCACTTCATCAGATGTCTCCTGTTATTGGCAATATTTGCATTTAATGTTCAGCAACACAGTTATTAGCAATCTTTCTTTCACAAATTATCTGGAATGGATTTCCTCTTCCAATCAGCAGGGGCCTTGCAGGGGAATTGTTTTGAATCCATTTTACATCCAGAACATCTGAATATAGGAACTCTGTAGGATGGTGTGGGTGACAGGTAACATCAGTAGCAGGGATGGTTTCTAATTTAGAATACAGCAAAAGCCAGGCTATAAATAACTATCCCACGCATGTGTTCCAAGAGACAGGTTTTTTAAAAAATTCCTGAGCTTTACTTAGCTTGTGGCAGATGCAGAATCTGCCTAACAATGTCAGGTACTGGCACTATTCCACCAATCGCCCAAAATGAAACACAACCTTCCTGATACAAATTCCAGGGAAAATCATTCCAGGTTTGACCACTGATTTAGGCTAGCATATCAGCTCTACCTGTGCGAAATAGCCTTGGGTTAGAATTGAAGCTGTCTGACAGTTGTTGAATGAACAGCTTGCCATCTCTATGGCAGGAAGAGCAGCAAGGCCATTTTCTTTCAAAAGTTTTCCAGTTTAACAAATACAGTTCAATTCCCAGGTTATGGCGTCCTGGCCTCTACTGTCAAGAATATCTTCTGCCAGTTGATGATTAAAATTCAGAGGTATTCTACGTATAATGCAACATAAATAATGCCTTGGTAAGACCAAACCTGGAATACTGCATCCAGTTTTGGTTGCCACAATGTAAAAAAGATGTTGAGAATCTGGAAAAAGTCCAGAGAAGAGCAACAAAGATGATCAGGGGACTGGAGGCTAAAACGTGTGATGAATGGTTGAGAGAACTGGGTTCTCTCTCTCAACTAGTTTAATGAAGAGAAGGACCAGGGGTGACATGATAGCAGTGATCCAATATCTCAGGGGTTGCCACAAAGAAGAGGGAGTCATCCTGTTCTCCAAAACACCTGAAGGCAGGACAAGAAGCAATGGATGGAAACTAATCAAGGAGAGAAGCAACCTAGAACTAAGGAGAAATTAGAACAGTTAGTACAATTAATCAATGGAACAACTTGCCTCCATAAGTTGTGAATGCTTCAACATTGGAAGTTTTAAAGAAGAGATTGGACAGTTATCTGTCTTAAATGGTACAGGGTTTCCTGCCTGAGCAGGGAGTTGGTCTCTAGAAGAACTCCAAGGTCCCTTTCAACTTGTCATTCTGTTATTCTGTTAATATTTCTCCAAAATTATTGGTAGGAAGTACCTGATTGGTGAACCAATCCAAAGGGGAAAACCAAACCAAAATGGAGAAATTAAATACTGTAAGTGCAATATAAAGGTAACATTGTTTTGCTTGCTATCCACCACAATCACCCAATAGAGATCCACTTGCAGTTATTTTTCTGCAGGCCATAATTCTTATGGGGAATTAATCATGAGGTAATAAATTCTGAAAGGCCAGTTGCGCCCCCTTGTGGTGGGAGATAAAGCTTTACAGATTAGTTCAGAAACACTTTAAGAGACTTAAAATTAGGGCTGCTATTAACTTTCCTGGATTTTTGACAGCCAGACAACAGAAGAAAATCCATGGGGGTGGCTCCTTGTATTCTCTCTTCCCATCAAAGTATTTACTGCATTAAAAAAGAGAAACCTATGGCCAACGAGATGGGCAAATATAGGATAAAAGTACCACCTGACCTTCTGCAACAGCCACCACCTCTCCAGGACAAACATCTGTTTCTCAGAGGAAAACAAGGAAAGCTCTTCCTGCTGAGATCCTTGCTTTGCTTCCTAGCTTAGTCTCAGCCCTCAAATTTGGCCTACAATTCTCCTTATATTGCATTGCCAATTGTAATGGGTGTCAGCTATTAAAATCTTTGAAATGACACAGGGTTATCTGGAGCCCAAAGCAGATTTTGAATAGAGAACCTCAGACACCCTGACTCCATTCGCATGTGTTTTATTGTCTTTTGTTTGCTTGTCAAGGCCCAGAGACCTTGGCTTGGAACTTCCACTTTGCTTTGAAGAAGGTAGTTCAGCTGAAAAAGGCCACACTTTTATGGCTGTTGCCTGTGTGTCTCCAGGCATAATTTTAAAGGAAGAGGTATGTCTCCCTCACAGATTAAGCTGACAGGCAATTAAGAGATAGTAGTGTTTTATGTCTAATTAAGAGCTGCCACTCAACTAGTAAACCCAGACAGGAAACCTTTCGACTTAGCCGGCCTAGGTGACAAATTGAAGCCAACTGCAAAACAGCCTTTCCATACAAGTCACAAAGATCCTTCATGGCAGCAGATTTACGGGATTGTAAATCATTTTGACCCCTCTGCTTAAATAGAGGCAATGGACAAACTTAACAATAGGCTTCTGCTATAGTGCTGCCCACTTACACTAAACTGATGCTATTTTAAATCCAAGGAAAATCCACATTTTTATTTTATTTATTAAATTTATATGCTGGCCAGTTCACAGTTGAGTGCCTCTTTTCATTCAGTTTAATGGGGAGAAAAGTTATTTTGATTCTCCCCCTCCAAACAAGATGACAAGGTGAATCTTCCTGCAGCCTTCCTGGCTTTCTGTGAAACCCAAAGGGAAGATTTATGAGGCATTTTCTTTTCAGGGAGTGTGAACAGAATGATGAAAATATGTACAGAAAACCCCCCACTGAAGCACTATGTCTTCTGACATTTCTCAACAAAAACCATCAGTCAAAGAAATACTACAACATTCAAAAGAACCCTGAGGATAGAAAGCAAGATGATTCTTCCTCCTCCTCCTCCTCCTCCTCCTCCTCCTCCTCCTCCTCCTTCTCCTTCTTCTTCTTCTTCTTCTTCTGCATTTGTAAACCTGAAAGATATATTGTGCTACGGTATTAATTCCAGCACTCTTCACCAATTACCAATCTTTACCAATCCTTAAACAGATGATATGAATAAACAACTGTGGAGAATAAGTTTGATGTAGTGGTTAAAGTGCTAGACTAGAAATCACCTGGGTTATCTTGGGCCCATCTCTCTCTCTCTCTCTCTCTCTCTCTCTCTCTCTCTCTCTCTCTCTCTCTCTCTCTCTCCTAGGAAGAAGGCAAGAGCCAACCACTTCCAAAAATACTGCCAATAAAACTGGTTTAATCCTATTGTTTAAGCTATCTAGAATTGGTGCAGAAATTGAATTGTGCAGAAATTGAATTGAACGTGCTGCCACAAGGTGCAGAAATGGTCGCTGAATTGGCTTACTTTAACACTGGAATAGTCAATTAATGTTAAACCATGGTTTATTACCTCCATATCAGAAATGGACCTCTCCATATCATTCAGATAGAGATAGAGATATAGATATACAGATAGATATATAGATATATAGATATAGCACTTAGACTTACTGTATATACTGCTTCACAGTGGTTTACAGTCCTCTCTAAGCAGTTTACAAAGCCAGCATATTGCCCCCAACAATCTGGGTCCTCATTTTACCAACCTCAGAAGGATGGAAAGCTGTGTCAACCTTGAGCTGGTGAGGACTGAATTCCTGACAATTTATACACACACACACACACACACACACACAAACACACACACACGATCAGTAGGTATGAAATAAGATGCAATATGGTGTACACATGAGTTGAAGGGTGTCACTATTTCCTGTCTGACCTTAACTTTTTTCAATAGCATCTTGATGGCAGCCATGAAATACAAGGTTAGACTGCTAGATCATCCTTTTGATTTCATCCTTTTGTATGTTCCTACATAGCAAAGTTTAGGAGCTAGTATATTTGGGCAATATATGTTGTTCTCTTGCCTGGTGCTTGTCACAACCGTTCCTGTCTGGTTCAGAACAGTTTTTGCAAAGAGTATTTGTTAAAGGTGAGAATGTTCCTAAGCATGGAAGGACAATTAGCATGGGCCTATCCTAACCTTCTTAGGCCCACAAAATCTGCACTAAGCCAGGGAAAAGAAACTATAAACAGCTAATTACACGAGGGTGAAAAGTGTTAATTGCATAGATGGCTCTTCTCACCCTCTGCTGCTCACTAACAAAGAAGAGAGGTTTTGGAATATTTTCTACTACAATCTACTACTAACACACACTTAAGATGAAAAGAAGAAGTTTTTCTTAATGAAATTGTAGCCTTCAATCTACAAGGGAGTGTCCTGGCTTTATTACACAAAGAGAATTTCTCAGGCCTGAGGCAGCATCTCTGGGTGTTTAATGTTCTAATACATTTTGATAGACTTTTATAGGTTGATCATATTGACTGCATGTGACCCAAACCACGATTTCTTTTTGCTTATAATCCCTGTTGACAAATTACCAGTTTAATGTATGCAGATTTTGTGATGGCCACTTGTGTTTGTGCCAGAGATATTAAATATCGTGTTCTCAATCACCTGGAATCAATCATTTTCTCCTAGCAGGGATAGGATTCAAACTGACTGCCAGCTGAACTTTTAATCCTAAATGATGCTATCATGATCACAAACCAATCTTTGTGTGAGAATAATGTCTTCAGAAAATTGCCTCACACTACAGCGTCATAGTCACAAAGTAGGTGTAGATTTAGTTATGAATAGAAAATCTTCCTGTCCCTCAAATTTAGCTGAAAAGTTTCTTCACGCTCACTGCCAAGGTGGAAAGCTTTCTGTTTCACACAAGTTACGAAGATAAATGAATGCAGCTAAATATATAGTGAGTTTCCTGCACTCAGATAAATTCAAATGCTTCTTCTCGGTAAACGGCTATTTCTCTTGTGCAGGGCTGCCCTTTGGAGGCCTCAAGGTTACAGGGCCAGGTGGACTTAGGTTGCATCCAGCTTCAGAACCTTTATATTCTTTTTCTTCTCCTGAACATTTCAGGAAATAGGGCAATAAGCTCTTTGTTTCTGATCCCCACAAAAGTAAAAGGAAGTTGTTGCTTACAGTCCTCTGAGGAGGACCGTAACAGATCCATCAAATTCATGATCAAATGTGGGCAAGAGGTACCCTCACCAGCAAAGAAGGTATTGAATTCTATTTTCTCTTATGAAAATAGCCACGTTCCCTGGATGAAATGAAAAATGCACTCTACCTTTTCATGTCTGCGTTGTACTTTTCTGCTTCTCAAGTATGCAGAGAACAAACACTAAAACATATCACCTCACTGCATAGATCCCAGAAATCATTTGGGAAGAGTCCTGACCAGGTAATAGTATATTTCTACGATAACCTACTTATTTGAACAGGCCGGCCTGGTCTAAGGGTTTGGGGTATTTTTAATTATTTATTGTTAGGGCTTAATTAATTTAATCTTACTTTTAACTTTTGTACGTAATGCTTTTATTGCCCTGTACACCGCCCTGAGTCCTTCGGGAGAAGGGCGGTATAGAAATCCAATAAAATAAATAAATAAATAAATATTTCATGTTGTCTTCAACTTTTCATTCATCGGATTTAATAATCCAAAGTATTTGGATGTTTGAAAAAGAAGTATTTTTGCAGGAAAAGCATCCTGTAATTGGTTTTGCCAAGTGAAATATACGTTTTGAAAGATCCTTGCTTCACCCATTTAAAAAGATAACTGCAGATGAAATATGATCTGTGCAGTCACAGTGACCCTGCAGAGGATATTGCCATGGGATTTCATGATCAGCAGCAGGAGTCATCATCAATCAGCCAGTTCCTTTCAGAGCCTATATCTGGGGATGGAGCCAACGCCACCTTTAAATCAATATAGTTGTCATAAAGGCTGGCATGAGTGCTTTCTGTAAAGTGATGTAAAACAAGACACTAATCAAGAGTCTCTGAAGTGTCAGATCTATTAACTGATGTAAAATAGACACGGATCAAGGGTCTGTAAACCAACTTGCTTTTCTGCCAGAATATTATCTTGCACTGCCCCCTTGCCATCTTAGACAACAGAGCTTTATTGATGCTTGTAACACAAAATTTAGATGAGATAAAATCTTCATGTTCTTGCCCAATATTGTGGAGAGAAGAAACTCATCAATTATAATTGATGTGTCAAGGTTCCGATAGATCAGGGGTGTCAAACTGCTGGCCCACGGGCCGGACACATCATCCCAAAACTGCGCCCACCCCATTGCTGGCAATGGAGAAAAAGCTCCGATACGTTGTGCAATGTCACATGACGTTGCGAGTTTGACATGTCTGTGATAGATGAAACCAGTAAAACAACTTCAAGGCAAGAATTCTTCTTTGAAGAACATTTTTATTAGGAAACAAAGTATCGGCACTTACATAGTTGAATCCAAAACTGAAATTCCCTCCCCTCCAGATACAAAGTAACAAGTTGCAACTCCCACCCCAAAGCAGCTGTCAGAAATCACATTCTCCAATTAACACAAAATGCGGGCTTTCCTTCCCAGCTCTTCAGCCCGCCAAAACTTTATCAAGTAGTGACCTTGAGTTCCCATACAGCTGCAATTGTTATGACGAACTAAACCCTCAAGCATTTACTCCATCCCCCGCTTCTACATCTAAACTGCAAAACAGTAAAAAAGGCACTCTAAAAGCGAAGGTAAAATGGCTGCTGATTCTCAGTTGTCAGAGCGTTGACATCCATTGTCACAGCATTGACATGATGAGGAATAGTTGCTTCCACCAAACAAACCTTCCCTTGCCAGCACTTCTAGAAAATTCACGGCTTTGGCATAAAAAATTATTAAATATCCAGGGTATTAGGATAACTAGGTATCCTTCCAAGTTTTAACATTTTGGAATGAACAAGTGAGGGCCATTTTTGCTGAAGTTACAAGCTTCCAAGAGCCATCTTTCATTTTGCTCAACACAATGAAATTTGGTAGTCCTTGCTTACTGATTGGCTCATGCAGCGGCCATTCAAAATTACTTTTTGACCAGTCTTTACATTTACAACCACTGGATCATCCTGCAGTCATGTGATCACCATTTGTATACTTCAGTGCTGGCTTACAACAAGCAGAGTTAATAGAAATGGTGGAAATAAAATGGTAAGTCAGATTTTTCACTTAGCTACTGCATCGCTTCATTTAGTGGTCAAAAGCAAAGTAAGATAACAAGACCCTTACAGTCATGTGATTTTCTACTTAGCAACTACTTCGCTTATCAACTGAGTTTCCAATCCCAATTGTGCTTGTTAAGTGAGGACTACCTGTAACCATGTTTCATGCAGCCATAAGAATCTTTAACACTAAGTCAATAGCTATCTATTACATGGAACAGACATATGCTTTATCATTTAAGATCATCAAATCTTACTGAAGCAATTTAACTTTCTACAGGTGTTGCATTGAATGGCCCATTGTCTCTAGCCCTCTGCTAAGACTGGTATGTGAAATATTTTTTTTGGGTATTCAATATTTTTTATTTTATTTATTTTAATTCCATTTATATCCCGCCCTTCTCCGAAGACTCAGGGCGGCTTACAAGCTGTATGTCATTTGAAATTCTGAATTAAATTACATTTCTGCACCATAATCTGGCCTCTCTGATCTCATCCACAGGGATGGAAGGAAGGAAGTCTGTTTGATCTAGAACATTGTAGTTATTTGATTCAGTGTCTGATCTCCTTCAGCCCAGAAAGACCTTAGGCTGCAAACAGCAGGCCCTTGACATGGATATTCTGGATATCTCCTGAATATTTACTTGATATTTAATTTAATTTAATTTAATTTATTAATATTTCTATACCGCCCTTCTCCCGAAGGACTCAGGGCGGTGTACAGGGCAAGAATAAAACACAGAGTTACAAAAATTAAAAGATAATTAAATACATGCCCATAAAAACAGTTGGTACATTAATAAAAACCCCAATAAAATGATAGTAAAAACCCCCACCAATCCCCCCTCAGGCCAGGCCGGCTTGTTCGAACAGGTATGTTTTCAGATCGCGGCGAAAGGAGCGAAGATCGGGCGCCGTCCGGAGCTCAACCGGTAACTGATTCCATAGCTCCGGGGCGCCCACAGAAAAAGATCTCCCCCTGGGGGCCACCAATCTACATTCTCTGACCGGTGGCACCCTGAGGAGTCCCTCTCTGTGGGAACGCACAGGGCGGAGGGAAGTTGACGCCGGCATATGCCTTGGATTTGCCTAAAAGACCATTCCCTCATGCAAGGAAAGGATGCTTTCCATTTCAGGAGAAGCATAATGTCCTGCTTTCTTTCCTTTCAGAAGGAAGATTTCAAACTGTTCCAGTTCAATAATGTCTTTGTCCATGCTCTCTAGAACAGGACTTTTGAACCTTTTCACCCAGTGTACCACTTTTAGGATATGGCAACATCCGAGTACCACCAGTTGCCTAGCAAGGTGTCAAAAACTGGATGACCAAAAAAAAAGGAAAAAAGTGATGAAGTACAGGTAATCCTCGACTTACAACAGTTTGCTTAGTGACTGTTTGAAGTTACAATGGCACTTAAAAAAGTGCCCCCCAAGCCACAGCCGAGCAAGACACCTGCCTGCCCGCCCGGCGGCGCTCTTCCTCCTGTCTGAGGTTTTCATCATTGTGAGCATTTCTGTTGAGGATTGGCAGTGGGGGGTGGGGTGGGGGGGTGTTTGGTTTTTATTCCCCCCCCATCTGCTGGGTGGTTGCAGCAGGTTTTGGTCATTTCATAGGACCCTGGGACACTGTGGCTGTCATAAATATGAATCAGTTGCCAAGCATCTGAATGTAAATCACAAGATCCTGGAGATGCTGCAACATTCCACCTGATTGGTGCTTCTTCTGGGCTCAGAAGTGAGCTCCAGCTGGAGCCTGGCGCTGATCCTGGTGCTTCCGCTGAGCCCTGACAGCCCTGCAGCTCCAGCCCTCTCTCGCTCAGGCTTGTGCGGTGCTGCCACCAGTTGAGCTCATTCCCCTCCCCTGCTAACACTTTTCTAGGATGGTCACGTACCACCTGCCAGGTGCCAATGTACCATAAGTGGTACCCATACCACTGGTTGAAAAGCCTTGCTCTAAAGGGAACAGAGACAGTTTCACAAGTCCTCTTGCAATGCCTTTTTAGATGACATGGTGCATTGAAATAATTATTCCTTTTCTGATCCATAGTTATGTAAGGTCAGCTGAGGACATTACTCATTTCTTTTTTTAGCTTACAGCTCAAGAACACTTGACAAATAAATCTAGAACATTCGACAGATTTCTTGCAATCATTGCTTGCAGGTCTGTTCATTGTTTAGTTAGAACTCATCTTTTCTAAGTTGATTTGTATTTTTTCCCCTTTGTTTTGACCTTCTTTACTTATTCCTTCTGTAAATTGCATTTAAAACCATTCTAAATCTTTAATTTCCCTTTTTCTCTTAACTTTGATGATTACAGTATATTGGCATGTACTGCATTGCTTTATTTAATACTTGTTCTGACCACGAACACATTTTACCTGTAATTGGATATCTCCCCCCCCCCACCCCACACCTTCCTAAAGCCTTCACATTTTTAGTCATACACAGAAATGCATGTTTCTTCCTATATGGGGGACAGGAAAAAGTATGAATAATCAATGCTTTCTTCTTCCCACCTTTTCCTCTCCAATTTATTTTCTCTTCTTGGATGTTTAAAATATTTTCCAGATCTGTTACTGATTAATCAGATTATGACTCCAGGGTTAATTCACAGGTTTAGCTGATTAACCATCCACCCAACTAGCAGAAACACTGTATGAGTCATTGAGTCCAATTCTGTCACTACTTGTCCATTTAGAAAAGCCCTCTTAAAAACAGTGCTCATTACAATATAATAAGGATATAATTTAGAACAGCAGTCAAATATTAATGCTCTGCCTGGAATAAGGCTGAACATTGCTCACTCAATGTTAAGCTCCTTATTTTCATGCTGTTATTTGTTGCTATTTTGGGGGGGGGGGCTCTTGCAAAATCAAAAAGCACTTTTCTTTTCTTTTTAATCTACTGAAAATAAAATGCTATTTTAAAACTAGGCAGCTCACTTTGCAATTTTCGGCACATTTACCTAATGGCCAGTATCCAATTCCTTTGGACTTGCACACACGCACACACTCTTTATTTATTTATAGAATTTATAGGGCTGCCCAGTTCATATACATGACTCTGGCTAACAATACTTAAAAATGGAATAAAAGCAAGGCATGCAATGATTTAAAGCCAGAAAGGTACGAATTTGGGTTTGCCTTCCCATGAATTTAAGCTGCTGATCAGCACCAGGGTCAGTTCCAGGAAAATTGATAGTGATCCTGCCAGAAACCTTACTGCTCTTTATTGTAAGTGAAAATGAGAGCGGGCAGTAGTAGAGCAGGGCGAAAGCGTTTTTGCAATTTCTCTCCCCCCCCTCCAATTTAGAGAAAACATTTTCTAGGACTACAGATGTGACAGGCAGAAAACAACTCTTTTTAAGAAAGCACAGTTCTTGGGCAGAGCAAAGGATGAACGCAAGACATGGCAAACATGCTGTGCAGTTGAGAAGCATAACAAACATCAAATTTATTATAAACTAGTAGTATTAGTAGGAGGAGCTATAGTTGAATAAATCTCACAATAATGCAGGATATAACTTTATAGAATGTCTAATGCCACACTGTACTTTGGATTATGCACCACATGCAAGATACAGTGTTGCTACAGCTATTTTTTAAAATAGCCCTGCTACTTTATCAATTAGACAAAATTCACATGATTCTAACATCTTCATTCCCCCCCCCAAGGTTTGCATTACTCCATAGTTGAATTATTCTGTGCAAACCACCACCACCCCATTTCCTTTTGGACTGTGAGTTGTTTTTGGATACATGTTAGCAAAACCAACTCCTCAGAGTAAGGAAGGTATTTACGGCATGCCTCATGGGCCCATTGAAATAAATTCCTAATTACTACACTGTGCTTTTCAGTGGAAGCCAGTTTATTATTTGCACTACATGGGTAGCCAATTCATTATCAGTTGCTATGGTGACTGTTGCCATGTGCCATAAATCTTCTCAGGATTAATGATTTATATTCTAAGGCTTCGGCTTTTCCAAGCCTGATGCCCCTCAGATGTGATTCTCCCCTCCCCCACCAGAGTCAGCAATGATGGGAGATGTAGCCCAGTGCACTTGGAAAACATTGTTGAGGACCAGTGTATTTGAATTAACATATGAACATATGAACCTAAGGCTTCACTTGGGTGAACCAGACAAAATCTTTATATAGCCCAGCACAGCTTGCCAGTCAAATATTAAACAGGGCATCAGGAAAACATGGTGCTGGAGAAGACTCCTGCGAGTCCCTTGGACTGCAAGGCGATCAAACCGGTCAGTCCTAGAGGAGATCAACCCTGACTGCTCTTTAGAAGCTAAAACTCAAATACTTTGACCACCTAATGGGAAGGAAGGACTCACTGGAGAAGAGCCTAATGCTGGGAAAGATTGAGGGCAATAGAAGAAGGGGACGACAGAGAATGAGGTGGCTGGATGGAGTCACTGAAGCAGTAGGCATGAGCTTAAATGGACTCCAGAAGATGGTAGAGGACAGGAAGGCCTGGAGGAACATTGTCCATAGGGTCGCGATGGGTCGGACATGACTTCGCAACTAACAACAAAATCAGGAAAACAAACACCTTCCTTGCTTATCTCAGTCACCTGCCTCTGGATATGGAAGATCTATTTAGCTGCCACGTTCATTCTCCATGGATTACCCCCCCTTTAAGAATCTGCTTTTTCTAGAGTTCAGCCTGCATCTTTTAGTAGTGAAATTCATTGATTTGTTCATTCATTCATCCTAGTATTTTAATATCCATTTCCATGCTCTCAAAGCAATTTACAAAAAGAAAGACAATTCACTTTAAGGCTGGAGGAATTAAATGAATTGGTCCTCAGGTATGGCAACACCAATACAAGAACTTCTCTTATTTAAATAATAAACTGTTCTTCCTGGTTAGTTGTTGTAAGAGGGGCATCAGTTGCAGTTTCTATTCATACCTGTCTCTGATCAAACCTGTTGCATTAATTACTTTGCTGAAGTTTGCCAAAGTTCCAAGCACTGAACATTTCCAATTCTTTCCCTGATAGCCTACAAAGGATTCCTCTTCCTGATATTCTACAAGCAGAGCACATGCTTTATTATTGGTTTAAGCAGTTATGGAGTCATACATTACACTTAGCTCTGCTTTGTTGAACTATGGTGAGTTGAACATCTCATAATTCAAGCTAAACCAAACCATGATGGCTTATCATAGTGCATCAAGCTTCAATTTAATGCCTTTAATTAACATGAAGAATACAAGACTTACTGCAATATACTCCCCTGATTCTCCTGACACCTTTTCCATTGAATTAAAGCCTAGCAATCCAGGTTTTGGTGCCTGCCATAGTTTGGACACAATATGGGTGCAGATGCTTTCTGATTTCTATACCAAGTCCTCTTAGAGCAAGAGTATTCTTCAGAGTGTTTCTCCTCATCCACATCTCCATAACCACACAACATGTCACAATGAAACAGGTTAGGAGATGGCTAAAAGTTCTGCAGCCTTCAGAATTTTAAATATGAAAATAATCGCCTTGAATTAAATCCTGAAAATGATTAGCACTGATATGATGTAGTGTCTGCACACCATGCATTGATTTAACAGCCTGTCTCACACATTTTGCACTGAAGCTCTTGGCATAGCGAACCCTGAACCATACTTTCTAGTGCAGAAGCTGTCAAGGATAAATGTCAGATGCACTGTCAAGACACTCCAGTCCACCTTAGTGGCAGAAACACTAGCCTGGTTATTTGGGTTTGAAGCAGCAGCAGTAGCAGCAACAACAGTGGTAGAATGTTGAAATCTTTAAGATGCTACAAGATTCTTTATTCTGTTTTCAAAAGCACCTGAGCTCAGCTAACCAATCCAGCATCCCCAGTTCTTCTCAGCTTCTGATGGACAGAAAGTAAAAGTAAAGGAGGAAAAAAAAAAGAATGATAAGAGGCAAAGGGGAGAATGCAGAGTCAGGTTAAGTAAGAAGGATACAGATAGTTTTCCGATGAAGTAAGTGTGGAATGCTAAAAGTGGAAAAAAAGGGATAGAAAAGACTGGAAAATTATATCTTTTCCTCTTCACATACCATAGCTCCTTGTGATTAGCTCCTCTTCCTTTCTATTTCAGGGCCCACAAATAATGATAATGGGAAAGAGGAAAAGTTCTTGTACTAATAAACCAAATGAAGGCAGAACATTGCTGTTATATTTGAATACTTTTGTTTGTTAGGAGGCAAACTTTACAACGGGAAAGCACTGTTTCATATGCTAATTTAGAGTTTACCTACCCTCTACTCAGTACAGAATCTACTAGGCCAGGGGTGAGGAACCTTGGCTCTTTTATGACTTGTGGACTTCAACTCCCAGAATTCCTGAGCCAGCCATGCTGAGGGGAAAGGGAGAGGTTTCCAAGCCGAGCCATGCTGACTCAGGAATTCTGGGAGTTGAAGTCCTTGAGTCATAAAAGAGCCAAGGTTGCCCACCCCTGTACTAGATTACCTTGGATCCACCCCATCTCCAGAGGGGGAAAAATATTTTCCTGTAGGAAACCTTCAATTTAAGGCAGGATCTGTGAGTTATAAAGTCATAGTTTTGTTGAAACATTAACAAGGACAGATTTTTAGATTGCTATGGTTATGGCAGGAGGAAGCAAGAAGATCCTACAACTCTTCTATTTTACCTAATGGGATAGAATAGAGTTGTAGGATCTTCTTGCTTCCTCCTGCCATAACTATAGCATAACTGAGTTAGATGTACCAATACAAGGAGTCAGCATAAGACCAAATGCCAGAGATTGATAAACCTCTTTCATGCTGTTAACAGACATGGGCTGACCCTGGGGTCAGAACCACTTACTGAATCATGCAGGCAAAGTCACCATAAAACTATTTCAGAAAACAGAAAAGTCAAGAGGAATTTGTCAAAAGAAACTTTTCAGAGCCGGTGACCTACTTCAAAATGGTGAATAATCTGCTTCAGGGGAGGAAGAGAGAGGGGAAAATGAATTCATTCCCCAGGGAAGCTCCAGTTCTCTCCTCTGAGTCATTCAGAAAATTGCTTATATATATGTGTGTGTGTGTGTGTTTTGTGTGTGTGTGTGTGTGTATGTGTATGTATGTATGTATGTATGTATGTATGTATGTATGTATGTATGTATGTATGTATTTTGGTTAGATATTTCTTCCTTTATGTGGAATTTTAAATACTATTCCCACGCTGATAAAACATTTTGAGAAAGGAAACTCTTGTCTCCAGACACGGGAAAGGGCAAATTCATGCCTAAGGAAATGCTAAAACAAATCAGACTCCTACCCCTCTTTTGTCACTCGTTTATAAGTTGCTTGAGCAGGCCATGAACTTCAGTCTCACTTTGAAACCCTGTATAAGCAATAAGATGCTAGTCTTAGCCGAAGTGCTAAGTCAAAAGTAAGATCAGCCATATGGGGAAATATGACTCAGGAAGAGGATGGGGCGAGTGGGAGCACAAGGAAGTAACTTAGAAGCCTTGGGCACTAGCCTGTCCCTTTTGGCTCCTAAGTCATTTGTCATTCTCAGTTTTGGTTCGCAGCTGCTGTGATAAAGCCCAGAAATAGCATTCTGAGCATTCAAACCAGCCTTCTAAAAGGCTCCTTCCAACCCATTCCGGAATGCACGACACCCCACTGAAAATAATGCACTCCAGAGTACAGGAAACACTGTAGGCTTCTTTGATTTTTGCCTGCAGCTTTGTCTCTCTAACTGGCGTTGCATGACTGATCATTTTGTTTGCCACTGCTACCTTCTTCAGCCTGATCAACATGCATGAAATAGATGAGAAGAAACCGGTGCAAAAAAAGGAGAAAGGTTTCCATTCCAAAAAAATAAGCCATTTTTGAAGCTAAAGGGCAAAAAGTGGTAACATAATGAGAAGAAACATTAACATTATTATAAGAGCCATTTATTCTAGCACACAGAGATCTTAATTTATTACTTTACTCAGAAATTAATTCCAGCTTGTTGCTATGTGTCCCCATGCGTATATAAAAATAGTACTTAACACCTGTGAAAAGACAGAACTTTGTGCAGAGACATGGCAAAAGTATGGCAGGTGATGTGTTGTTGTTGTTAGTTGCGAAGTCGTGTCCGACCCATCGCGACCCCATGGACAACGTTCCTCCAAGCCTTCCTGTCCTCTACCATCTTCTGGAGTCCATTTAGGCTCACGCCTACTGCTTCAGTGACTCCATCCAGCCACCTCATTCTCTGTCGTCCCCTTCTTCTCTTGCCCTCAACCTTTCCCAGCATTAGGCTCTTCTCCAGTGAGTCCTTCCTTCTCATTAGGTGGCCAAAGTATTTGAGTTTCAGCTTCAGGATCTGGCCTTCTAAAGAGCAGTCAGGGTTGATCTCCTCTAGGACTGACCGGTTTGATCGCCTTGCAGTCCAAGGGACTCGCAGGAGTCTTCTCCAGCACCATAGTTCAAAGGCCTCAATTCTTTGGCGCTCAGCCTTTCTTATGTGTTACCTTTAGGCAAAATGAAAACGTAACACTTGTTTAAATGTAAAGCACAGAAGCTTTATTTTACCACAGATGGAAACAGAGATTACTATGCCGTTCTCTAGTACAGAAGTGGCAAATTGTTCCTTTATAATCTGTACAGTACTAACAATGATACTGCATCAGAAGAAAAATGGGGGGCATTACAGCCTGGCAAATAAGGAAGAAAGAGGTTGCAAGTCAGAAGAAGCTGTCTTTGGAGGCCAAAGGGCAAGGTGGAAACTGTGATTTTCAGTGACTCAGGGGAGACCTTTGAAGAAAAGAATCAATCCTGTGCTATAGGTAACAGAAGAGAAGTTGGAGCAGTTTACAGTTAGTCCTCGACTTACGTCCACAACTGAGGCCAAAACTTCTGTTGCTAAGTGACACATTTGTTAAGTGACTTTTCTCCCATTTAGAACATTGCTTGCCACAGTTGTTAAGTGAATCACTACACTTCTTTAGCTCGTAACTTAAGTGAATCAAGCTTGACTTTGCTTGCCGAAAAGACACAAAAGGAGATCACATGACCCCGGGACACTGCAACCGTCATAAATAGGAGTCAGTTGCCGAGTGTCTGGATTTTGACCGTGTGACCCTGGGGATGCTGCAACAGTCATAAGTACGAAAAATGGTCATAAGTCACTTATTTCAGTGGTGGTGTGACTTTGAATGGTCACTAAACGAACTGTGGTAAGTCGAGGACTATCTATATTTAGTTATTTTGGAGGAAGGAACAGCCAAGTCTCCGATTCCTGGTAGCAAACTATGGAGCACATCTGGCCAAGGAAGCCTCTTGTGGTTTCAGCTTGTTTAGCTTGTTCAACTGTAAGGTTAGGATGCATCAGTGACCTCACAGTTAAAGATCTTTAGCAGATATGCCACTTATGAGCCTCCCAGGATGTAAGAGTGATGCCTAAAGCTCAGTAGGTTTAATATTGCCTCTGTGTGTCTCAGCTCATAGTTACTACTGGGCAGCACACTTGGTGGAGCCTTGGTGGAGCAGTGGGCTAATGCCTCCTTAAGTAACACCAGCTGCCTGCAATTAGTGCAGGTTCGAGTCCCACCAGGCTCAAGGTTGACTCAGCCTTCCATCCTTCCGAGGTAGGTAAAATGAGGACCCAGATTGTTGGGGGCAATAAGCTGACTTTGTAATAATGCCGCTTGGGGCCCCCCGAAAGCCCTAATAAGCAGGCATATACATAGAATGAAGGCTATTGCTAAGCACATTGATTTGTGCTTTAGATTGTAAAGCCGCCCTGAGTCTTCAGAGAAGGGCGGGATATAAATGGGAATAAATAAATAAATAAATAAATAAATAAATAAATAAATAAATAAATAAATAAATAAATAAATAAATAAAGTTGTGGATATGATAGATAACCTGAAGGTGTTTTACTCAGGTGACTTCTCTGGATTTGGATACTTGAGGATCAGACCATATTTTCTGCCATGGCTGGGAATTAAAATATTAAGGGATTAATCTCTATAACCTGTTTTGCTTCACTGGACGTATGTTCCCAGGGATGCTAGAGGCCTTTAAAACAAGTTCTGCACCTTGGTATTTCTCTAACAGTATACAGGGTGCAATAAAAGATCTTCTCAACACTTTGAGTGAAGAATGAGAGAGAATTATAGCTCTAGGAAAAGTATTGTGGACTGAAGCATGTTTCTGTGACCTGGAGCCCTGTGAAAGGGTTAGGCTATATAATTCCCACCTAGTATGTTTTTTGTTCAACATGTCTGGAACATAATAGGATAGTGCAAGCTGGCTGTAATATGTAAAGGGTGTCTGTCAGGAACGTGTACAGGAATTTCTGCAACACACTTTAAAAAGAGATGCAGCAAAGTTTTGATCGTACCATTACAGTTGTCAATTTGACTTTTGACTTTTTGGATCATGTCCTGCAGTTACCCCTAAACCAAACTTCCTTCCTTCCTTCCTTCCTTCCTTCCTTCCTTCCTTCCTTCCTTCCTTCCTTCCTTCCTTCCTTCCTTCCTTCCTTCCTTCCTTCCTTCCATCCATCCATCCATCCATCTAATTTCTGGGACACTATAATCCTCACATCATATCATCAATTTTGTTACCCTTCAGCGACCTCTAGTGGTTAATATTAGCAGTCACGCTAACCGGTGCTTGAAGTCTATCAAAAACTGAATGATCAGTTAATCACTTTTTTTAGGGTCCTGGCAGGGTGGACTTCAGAGATTTGCTGGCTGGCCTAGATCTGCAATAGGTCCAATCACGTGTCCCAGTCAAGGTGCAAACAAATAATGTCTCCCTTGATTCAATTCTGCTGAGTGCTTTTCTGTGAAGTTTATATATCTTGTATTTCCTACTACTTTCCTGCTTAAGAACTAACTTTGTCTGACCCTGCATAGCTTTTTAACACCAACCACAGTTAGCTAGGTGGTTCTATTAATTCCAAATGCTCCTCACCCTCATACTAAAAATGCAGTTATTTTGAAATACAGTGAGAAAGTATTTATTTAAGAGTATGCTATATATATATATATATATATATATATGGAATTAAAATAAAATAAATAAATAAAATAAATGGAGCTTAAATGGACTCCAGAAGATGGTAAAGGACAGGAAGGCCTGGAGGAACATTGTCCATAGGGTCATGATGGGTCAGACACGACTTTGCAGCTAACAACAACAACAATATATACTCTGTGTGTGTGTGTGTGTGTGTGTGTGTGTGTGTGTGTGTGTGTGTGTGTGTGTATCGTGGTCATGTGGCCGGCATGACTAGACACCAAAGGCGCACGGAACGCTGTTACCTTCCCTATTTTTCTACTTACGTTTTTAACATGCTTTCGAACTGCTAGGTTGGCAGAAGCTGGGACGAGTAACAGACGCTCACTCTGTTACGCGGCACTCGGGATTTGACCCACCAAACTGCCAATCTTCTGATCGACAAGCTCAGTATCCTAACCCACTGAGTCACCGCGGTGCTATTATATATATATATATATGATTTTCATGGGTATAGGTATGTAGATCTTGGCGTATTCGGGTCTTTTCCCGTGTAAGATTGGGGGTGTCTTGGCGATGTTTCGACGAGGTCCCACCCGTCATCTTCAGGCTGGTGTCTTCGGTTTCATGCTTGTGCGAGCGAAGCATGATCAGAGCTGCCATCTCTCTATAAATACTGGTGGGGATGTGTGGGGTGCTGGCTTTATTGCTGTAAGCTGATTGGTTGACTGTGATGTTACATCATGATTGGTTGATGGGGTTATTGTTAGGGGATTAGTTGGCTGATTTGTAACATCCTGTGTGGCTGAGGTGCTGGCTGTGTGCTTGTTAGTCCTTTGTGTTGTAATGACCTGGGTAATGGGCTGTGTGATGACATCCTGAGCTGTATTGTAGTGATTTCCTGAGTTCTGTGTTGAAATATCCTGGGTGGTTTGCTGTGTTGTGATATCCCGGGTTTTAGCATTATAACCTCCTGAATTCTGTGATGTAATGTCCCGAGCAGAAGGCTGTGGTGTAACATCCCGGGCTCTGGTTTGGCTTCGGGTTTGCGGTCTGGCCCTGTGTTCATGGCATATGTCAGTTTGCTTTGTGTGGGGGTCGGGGGGGGCAGCAGCTGGAGATGCCTTCTGGATGGTGGTTGCATTTCATCTATGGGGTGGGTTTGGGTTTGAGTCTGGTGAGGGTGATTGGTGGTGGTGTCCTGTGTTGTTGTGGGTCCGGTGTCAGTTTTCATGGCAGGAAATCACTACAATAGAGCTCAGGATGTCATCACACAGCTTTGTTAGCTGACTGATGAGAACAAATAAGTTTGAAATGCATATCAGTCTCCCTTTAATTCTTTGTTAGCAATCCAAAAAAAATATTACACAAATATGAGCTGTCATGCTGTGACTACTGCCTGTTGATGGCCTTGGGTTAGGCTGAAACAGGAAATAAGATTTGTCCCGTGTTTGGGGCCTAGCAAGGTAGTCTAAATACTTAACAAACATTTAACACATATCTCCCTTGCTTCTCAGCTAACAAAGCAAGAAAGAGCCAGTGGCCTAAACGTTAGAACAATTGCCTAAGGTGCAATCGACCCAGGTTCGAATCTCAGAAGGGTATGGCTGACTGATGAGAACAAATAAGTTTGAAATGCATATCAGTCTCCTTTTTTTTAGCAATCAAAAAAAAATTTATACATACATACATACATACAATATATATATATATATATATATATATATATATATATATATATATATATATATATATATATGTGTATGTGTATGTGTATGTGTATGTGTATGTGTATGTGTATGTGTATGTGTATGTGTATGTGTATGTGTATGTGTATGTGTATATGTATATGTATATGTATATATATATATATATGTATATATATATGTGTGTGTGTATATATATATATATATATATATATATATATATATATATATATATATATATATATATATATATGTATGTTTCAAGGATGATAAAAACTGAATGTTAAAAGTTAATGAAAGGTGGGCAGTGTCAGGGAGCAATTTATTTATTTGTTTATATCTCACCATAATTATTTTTACAAATAACTCAAGGCAGCAGACATATCCAACACATCTTCCTCCTCTTATTTTCCCAACAACAACGACCCTGCGAGGTGAGTTGGGCTGAGAGAGAGAGAGTGACTGGCCCAAGGTCACGTAGCTCAGAGGTCCCCAACCTTTCCTGCTTTGCACTGTCGAAAGGAAAAAGGGATGGTTCCACGCAACTGGCCGCCAAGCACAGGCATGTGCACACCCTCACCCACTGCTCACGAGTGAAGGGTGTATACAGGCCTCTGTGTGTGTAAGAACACCTCCATTCCTATAGCATACCATTTTATTTGCAGCTCTTTGCCTGATACTTTTCTTGTTACCTTTTATATACCAGGAAATCATTCTAGAATCATTAAGGTACAAGGCAACTTTTGGTAATCATCTGATTACTAATGTATATTCTCTCTCTGCTTACATAAGTTGGTGAAATTACGTTGGTTAACCATATTCTAAAGGGACAATTCCAGCTTTGTGTAAATGAATCTATTAAATTGTTGCATTGTACAGAAACGTTCTTGCTGTTGTCTTCTGTATTGATTGTGTCCCCGGGACAAATACTGTGGGAGGACAGAGAAAAGGTTATGGATGTTTTTCCCTGCCAAGATGTCAACTTTGCCTGCTGATGTTACCTCCTCCATATGTTTCATATTGTTTCCTTCTTCATGGCAACAAGATAGGAGTATGAGGTTGAATAATTGCCCTGCGAAATACTTGTAGGAAAAGTTAAATATTCACCAATACTTACATGCAAATATTATAAGCTAAAGAGGCAATAAGGAAATCAGTCATAAAACAATGATGCTATGTATCATAAAAAGAAATTAGACTGAACAATAGAGATCCGGGATCAGGTTGTTATTATTGTTTAAAAACATCATTAGAAAAGGAGAAGTGGGATGAGGTATTCCAGAACTGAGAGAGAAAAAATAACCTTTTCTTTATGACCGGTTTTTCCAATGTAAATCATGCCTCGAAAGATGTTTACCTTGCTAAAGGAACCGACAAGATAAGAATAAAAGGATGTGGGAATATTTTTCATTGTATTACAGTCAGTGTGGTTAACATTCCATCTTCCTCCAAGCACTTCAATATAGCATATAGATTTAGATTTTAGATTTAGATTTAGATTTTATTAGATTTATATACCGCCCTTTCCCGAAGGACTCAGGGCGGTTTACAGGGCATTTTAAAATCACATCAATATAAAATACAAAGTTAAAAGAGAATTAAAAGATTAAATTATCCCTGAAAATAAAACCCCAGTTAAAATTCTCAGCCTGGGTCAGAGAGCTCAAAGAGCCAAGTCTTCAGGTCCCGGTGGAATGAGCGTAGGTCCTGAGCTTGTGCGAGCGGGCAGTCCTGAGCTCCACGGGCAGCTGGTTCCAGAGGGCAGGCACACCCACAGAAAAGGCCCTCTCCCTGAGTGTTATCCACCGGCAATCTTTTACCGGCGGCACCCTGAGAAGACCCTCCCTCTGCGAGCGCACTGGACGAAGGGAACTTCGCAGGTGTTCCCTCAAATATCCCGGACCCAAGCCATTTAGGGCTTTATAGGTCATCACCAGCACTTTGAATCTCACCCGGAGAGCAACCGGAAGCCAATGCAGCTCACGGAGTAGAGGTGTTACATGGGAGTATCGGGAGACCCCCATCACAACTCGCGCGGCCGCATTCTGCACCAGTTGTAGTCTCCGAATGGTCCTCAAGGGCAGCCCCATGTAGAGAGCGTTGCAGTAGTCTAAACGGGAGGTCAAGAAGCGCATGAGTGACTGTGCGTAGGGCATCTCGGTCCAGGTAGGGTCGCAACTGGCGCACCAGGCGAACCTGGGCAAAAGCTCCCCAGGTGACCCTGATCCCTCACAATGCCACCTCCAAATTATAACATCATCTGCTAATCATCTGTGTGGTTGTTTAGGCAGAGAAATGGCAATTGACCCAAAGACACCAAAGAAATTGTCTGGCTAAATGGAATATTGAAATTAAACCTCCCTCACCTTAACCCAGCATCGATCAGCTCCATCACACTAGCTCTAACAGCAATTCTAATACAGTAATGCTTCGTGCCCAGATCAAACTATATTTATGCACAGAGGAGCAGTCTTCAAAAAGCAGAATTAATCCAACGTGGGGAAAATGAAAGGAACAATCAATACATCCACAAACAAACCAATCACTTGTGCTAAGGTCATCTCAGGTTCACTAAGAGATTTGAATCAGGAGGATAAATTGTTTTCAGAAGTTATTTCAAAAAACCTGAAACAACAACCTTTGATAACAAGATTTCCCAGAAAGCACTGAGAATGAAGTCATTTTTACAGTTCTCCTATCTGGTTTCTAGGGGCTTTTGGTATCTTTTTTTCTCTGTTTATATAGGACTAAATGTGGCCCTTTACTTCCTGACTTAGGGAGTTACAGCTTTTCTCAAGGTGCCTTATTGCCTGCAGCTTTAGGTACAAATCTGTGTTCAGACTGCAGACGAAGAGACCCAGTATGTTATGTCCTGGTACCGTGACAGATGACTCGGAGACAGGGTAGGGTTATTCTACTTTATTGATCTCCACGTGGCCGAACTGGTCTTCCTTGCCCAGGTCGCCCTTATATCCCCCAGTCTCTACCTGACGCTGGCCAACCCGCTGGCTCCATTCTCCCGCCTTGCAGGGGTCACCCAACCCGGTGTCTGAGAATTCCCGCCGGCCAGGTGGACCAATCAGGTGGCTGGACAGGTGCCTACAGTACACAGTAGCCCTCAAGAGGATTCAATGGAAGCTCCAATTAGTTGTTTTTAAGTTTTTAGTTATTGAGTGTGATTGTCTTTTTTAAAATTTCAAACAATTCTAACGACTCACGGATAGCACCCTTGGCCTTTCTCTGCGATTTGGCATTAGGGTAACTAATTTGGAGAAAAAAGACAGCTATATTCATTGGCTTCAGGTTTCTTATCCACAAATGACCATCCAACCATATAGGAAGTGGGCAATTTTGCCTTTGTCTATGGACATAACTCTCATGAACTGAGTAGGATCCAAAAGGTTCCCATGCAAGCGGCAACTGTGCAAGATGAACACTAGTTTACGTACAAATTGATGAATTCCTCAGTTGATTTCCATGACCTTAGCTTTACATTCTACTTCATTCTTAGGGAATCTCCCCTATACAGATAGTCCTCTACTTACAACAATTTGTTTAATGGCCATTTGAAATTACAATGGCACTGAAAAAACTGACTTATGACCGTTTTTCACACTTATGACTGTTGTAGCATCCCCACGATCATTTGATCCCTTTTACGACCTTCTTCAATGGGGAAGCAATATTCACTTAACAACCATGTTATTAATTTAACAACTTCAGTGATTCACTTAACAACTTGGCAAGAAAGAATGAAAAGTGGGGCAAACTTCACTGAACCGTTTTGGGGCTCAACTGTGGTCATAAGTCAAGGACTACCTGTATATAATTTTTAGTTCCAGAAGTTGCAGTGGGTTAAATTTGTGTGATGCAAGTTGAATTCAGCTTGTAGTTTTTGGATCCTGTCCCAAATTTCAGACTACTTTTTGACAGGAAGGTATCTCCTTTTGTTATCTTGTCTTACTAATTAAACTTCCCTATGAAATTACTCCAATTTATCACTGATGATCTCCATTTCATTGTGAACAGGTATGTTTAGTTGTTTTATCTCTTGCTTACAATCATCTCTTAAATCTTTAACTGCTGATTACTAGTCAACTTAGAGATCCAGAGCAGCCAGTTTTTGAAATATATAGACACGATTTAGAGTAAAAACTGATGCCATGTGAAAAGAAAAGAAACTATTCTAAAATGAGGGAGCCCTAACCTAAATATTTTTGAAGTTGTTTTTAAAAAGAAAGCATCTGAATTTGAAATCAAGGCTCAAGCCACATTGATTCCCCGCCTCCTCCTGATTGGCTCTGGCTTGCATCAAAAACAGGCTTTCCAACAAACAGAAGCACCACATCCTGGACTAAGATTCAACCAGGTTTTCACCCTAAAGCAGGGGTCTTCAAACTTGGCCCTTTTATGACTTGTGGACTTCAACTCCCAGAATTCCTGAGCCTTGAGCCTGGTGGGATGCGAACCTGCAATTATTGCAGGTTCGCATCCCACCAGGCTCAAGGTTGACTCAGCCTTCCATCCTTCCGAGGTAGGTAAAATGAGGACCCAGATTGTTGGGGGCAATAAGCTGACTTTAATGCCGCTTGGGGTGGGGGGGGCAAAAGCCCTAATAAGCAGGCATATACATAGAATGAAGGCTATTGCTAAGCACATTTGATTTGTGCTTAGATTGTAAGCCGCCCTGAGTCTTCGGAGAAGGGCGGGATATAAATGGGATTAAAATAAATAAATAAATAAATAAATAAATAAATAGGGCAAGAACATTTCAAACTCCCATGACATTCTTCTGCTTTGAAAGCTGCAATCCTTTAACAAAAGAATTACAAAATGAGATTGTAGCATAAAATTAAACAAGAATTTACAAGGAAGTCCAATCTGATTTATTTAGACTTGCATTGTTTCCTGTCCAACAGCAGGTGTTTATAACCTGCTTATTACCTTAGCAATGTTTAATTGCATACTGTTGCTGATAAATTACTGCTCTTGTGAATTGTTTCTTTGTTTCTCTGTGGTTCATTCTCATCATGTTAGTAGTATTACTTTATGTATTGTTGTGGTTTTTTTAGTTTATGTGCCAGTGGATGACAATAGCTGCCCATTATTTTTGCATATATTTGAAGCAAGACAGGGAATCTGTGACCTTTTATAAATTGGATAATTATAATTCCAACTCACCAAGTCTCATCAAGCTTGGCTGCCATTTGGGAGCTGTCATTCAGTCAGCAACCACTAATGAGTCACTAATTCTCCATCACTTCACTTGTGAATTTGATGGGACACTTTTTAAAATCACTGGGACTTCTTTTTGGCTAGATTGCAACTTTTAAATTAGCCAAATTAAACAAAGGTGAGAATGCACTTACAGGTGAAACTCGAAAAATTAGAATATCGTGCAAAAGTTCATTTATTTCAGTAATGCAACTTAAAGGTAAAGGTAAAGGTTCCCCTGCACATGCGTACTAGTCTTTTCCAACTCTAGGGGCCGGTGCTCATCTCCGTTTCAAAGCCAAAGAGCCAGCGCTTGTCCGAGGACGTCTCTGTGGTCATGTGGCCGGCATGACTAGACGCCAAAGGCGCATGGAACGCTGTTACCTTCCCACCGTAGTGGTCCCTATTTTTCTACTTGCATTTTTTATGTGCTTTCGAACTGCTAGGTTGGCAGAAGCTGGGACCAGTAACAGGCGCTCACTCTGCTACGCGGCACTCGGGATTCAACACGCCAAACTGCTGATCTGATCGACAAGCTCAGCGTCCTAACCCACTGAGCCACTGCGTCCCTAATGCAACTTAAAAGGGGAAACTAATATATGAGATAGACTCATTACATGCAAAGCAAGATAGTTCAAGCCGTGATGGGGGGTGAGGTGTTACCCCCCGTTGATAGGGCTCGCAACTTGGGCGTCCTCCTGGACTCACGGCTCAATTTTGAAGACCACATAGGAGCCGTGACCAGGGGGGCTTTTGCACAGGTTCGCCTGGTGCGCCAGTTGCGTCCCTATCTGGACCGAGACGCCCTACGCACAGTTACTCATGCGCTTGTTACCTCCCGTCTGGACTACTGTAACGCTCTCTACATGGGGCTGCCCTTGAAGACCACTCGGAGGCTTCAACTGGTGCAGAATGCGGCCGCGCGAGTTGTAATGGGGGTCTCCCGATACTCCCATGTAACACCTCTACTCCGTGAGCTGCATTGGCTTCCGGTTGCCCTCCGGGTGAAATTCAAGGTGCTGGTTATTACCTATAAAGCCCTACATGGCCTGGGTCCGGGCTATTTGAGGGAACACCTGCTGCCGGCATCAAACGCCCTTCGCCCAGTGCGCTCCCACAGGGAGGGTCTGCTCAGGGTGCCGCCGGTGAGAGATTGCCGGCGGGTGACACCCAGGGATAGGGCCTTCTCAGTGGGAGCGCCTGCCCTCTGGAACCAGCTGCCGGTGGAGCTGAGGACTGCCCCCGACCTCCGATCATTCCGCCGGGGCCTGAAGACCTGGCTCTTTGAGCTCTCGGGCCCAGGCTGAGGAGAAATTTTAATTGGGGTTTTAAGTATACAGGGTCAATTTAATATTTTTTAATTTGGTTTTTTAACTTTTGTATGGTGGATTTTTTAATTTCCTGTAAACCGCCCTGAGTCCTCAGGGAATAGGGCGGTATATAAATGTGAATAAATAAAATAAATAAATAAATTTGTCATAATTGTGATGATTATGGCGTACAGCTCATGAAAACCCCAAATCCACAACATAGAACAATATCGGACCTCTGAAAAGTATAAGCATGCATATATACTCAGTACTTAGTTTGGGCCCCTTTTGCAGCAATTACTGCTTCAGTGCGGCATGGCATGGAAGCTATCAGCCAGTGGCACTGCTGAGGTGTTATGGAAGCCAGGATGTTTCAATAGCGGCCCTCAGCTCTTCTGCATTGTTCGGTCTCATGTCTCTGATCTTTCTCTTGGCAATGCCCCATAGATTCTCTATGGGGTTCAGATCAGGCGAGTTTGCTGGCCAATCAAGCACAGTAATCCCATGGTCATTGAACCAGGTTTTGGTGCTCTGTGGAAGGAAGCATGAAGTGCTCCAAAATCTCCTGGTAGATGGCTGTGTTGACCCTGGACTTAATGAAGCACAGTGGACCAACACCAGTAGATGACATGGCTCCCCAAATCAACACAGACTGTGGAAACTTCACACTGGACTTCAAGCATCTTGCAGTGTGTGCCTCTCCATTCTTCCTCCAGACTCTGGGTCCTTGGTTTCCAAATGAGATGCAAAGGTTGCTCTCATCAGAAAAGAGGACTTTGGACCACTGAGCAACAGACCAGGTGTTTTTCTTTAGCCCAGGTAAGACGTTTCTGACATTGTTTGTTGTTCAGCAGCAGCTTGACAAGAGGAATACAACATTTGGAGCCCATGTCCAGGATCCGTCTGTGTGTGGTGGCTCTTGATGCACTGACTCCAGCCTCAGTCCACTCCTTGTGAAAGTCCCCAACACTTTTGAATGGCCTTTTCCTGACAATCCTCTCCAGGCTGCGGTCATCCCTGCTGCTTGTGCACCTTTTTCTTCCACACTTTTCCCTTCCACATAACTTTCTATTAATGTGCTTTGATACAACACTTTGGGAACATCCAACTTCTTTTGCAATTACCTTTTGAGGCTTTCCCTCCTTATGAAGGGTGTCAATGATGGTTTTCTGCACAACTGTCAGGTCAGCAGTCATCCCCATGATTGTGATTCCTACTGAACCAGACTGAGAGACCATTTAAAGGCTCAGGAACCTTTTGCAGGTGTTATGGCTTAATTAGCTGATTAGAGTGGGACACTTTGAGCCTAGAATATTGCACCTTTTCACAATATTCTAATTTTCTGAGATTGTGGATTTGGGCTTTTCATGAGCTGTATGCCATAATCATCACAATTATGACAAATCACGGCTTGAACTATCTTGCTTTGCATGTAATGAGTCTATCTCACATATTAGTTTCCCCTTTTAAGTTGCATTACTGAAATAAATGAACTTTTGCACGATATTCTAATTTTTCGAGTTTCACGGGTAAGTATTTATTATGAACCATATGCATGATGACAAGCCCCCTAGGGCAAGAGGTTGAACTAGAAACCTCCAAGACACCTCCCCTCAATCTTGATTCTATGAAGTTTGGTGGAATTGATTACCCAAAGAAACAAACTGCCTGCAAGAGATCTTCTGATGGCTTCTGCAACAAAGTGGCTGGACTTGGGAATGAATAGGTAATCACATAATGGAAATTAACCTTGATCATTTTATCACCTAGATAAGTGCTGGACTTAGAACATAATCCAAGCTAACCTTCAGATGAGTGTAAACAATATATTTCATACTGATCGGGAATGACATTTCTAACTCCCCCTCGACACCCCACCCCCACCCCTCTGAAAATGTACCAAAATAATGAAACTTGCACAGCCGCTGACTGTTTACTAAAGTTTCTTAGGTCTCCTGTAATTTTTCCTACTGGAAGTTAATGTCACATACCAGTGAAATGTAAACTGAAATTTATTAACCAACTTTTCTATACCTTTTAAAGAAATACCACATGGAATCCAGAAACAGCCTAAGCAGTAGATTGGATACATCATTTTCATACTATAAAGACCATAGTAACTGCATTCCTAAGCTGCTGAAGCTGCCAGTCGATACTATCCTTCCAAGTCTGCATCTCCAATCCAACTAGTCAACTCATTTTGGCCTACTATGAACCTGAGGTTAGTGATGTTACCATTCTGCAAGCACAGCTTAGAGTCCGAGATAGAATAGAGCTGGAAAGGGACCTTGGAGGTCTTCTAGTCCAGTGTTTTTCAACCACTGTTCCGCAGCACACTAGTGTGCCGCGAGATGTTGCCTGGTGTGCCGTGGGAAAAATTGAAAAGTAATTATAAAATACTTTCTTTGTGTTTATTTGATTCCTATTCAAGAGAATTACTTTATATATAGTCAATATAGGCACAGAGTTAAATTTTTTAACATTTTCTAATGGTGGAGTGCCTCGTGATTTTTTTCATGAAACAAGTGTGCCTTTGCCCAAAAAAGGTTGAAAAACACTGTTCTAGTCCAGCCCCCTGCTCAAGCAGCAGTCCCTATGTCTTTTCAGACAAGTGACTGTCTTGTATCTTCTTAAAAATCTCCAGTGATGGAGTACCCATGATTTCTGAAGGCTAACTGTTCTACTGGTTAATTGTCCTCACTGTCAGGAAGTTTCTCCTTAATTCCCGGGTGCTTCTCTCTTTGGTCAGTTTCCAACCATTGTTTCTTGTCCTGCCCTCTGGTGCTTTGGGAAATAATTTGACTCCCTCTTCTTTGTGGCAGCCTCTCAAATACTGGGATACTGCTATCATGTCACCCCTAATTCTTCTTTTCTTTAGACTAGCCAAAACCTAGTCCTGCAGCCGTTCTTCATATGTTTTAGTCTCCAGGCCTTGGATCATCTCAGTTGCTCTTCTCTGAGTTTTTTTTTTCTTCAAACTCTCAACATTTTTTTTTGTACGTCTTCCGCGTCCCTCGAAAACTATAGCGAAAACCTCACGAGCCGGTTTTATAATTTCGCAGGACGCAGAGCTGGAATTTTCCCCCACCCCCATTTGCAACACTGGCACAGGGGGGGTCCTGGTAGCTGCTATTTTGCTTTTTTAAAAAAAACTATTTCGACATTCGATGATCACTCTGTTTGGAATTTTGTATAGCCATTTCTGTCCTTTGAAAAGGAGGGAGGGAGAGGGAGAGAGACCCTAGGCCAGGGGTAGGCAACCTTGGCTCTTGTCCACGAGTCATAAAAGAGCCAAGGTTGCCTACCCCTGCCCTTGGCCAACTCACTGCGTACGCGCACAGATGAGGAGGCGGAGCGCTTGGGAGAGCAGGTGGGCGGAACCGTCGTCGTGGCGACGGCAGGGGGCGGAGCCTCTCCCAGCGCACGCTATAACTGGAGCGGCGAGCGCATCTCGCCAGGCGTTTGTTTTCTTCTTCTTCTTCTTCTTCTCCTCCTCCTCCTCCTCCCTTTCACATCATGAAGAGGCTGATGGTGCGGCTGCTGTGGGCGCTGGCAGGTACCGCCGCAGGCTCTCCCTCCCCGCTCGGACGCGGCAAGCGGATGGATGGGTGGTTCTCCCAGCCGCTCTGCTTCCAGCAACCGAGCCGCTGTCTTCATCCCTTTGCCCCTCCCGCGATGCTTTCCTTGGCAGCGCCCTCGAGGGGGGTCCGTTGGCAACCCCCAGAGAGGACTGGCTGGGGCGAGGCGGTGGGGATGGTGGTGGGGAAATCCAGGCAATTGTGTGGGACTTTGGTCTTCCCTGCTAACCTCTCCATCCTTTCTCTCTCTCTCTCTCTCCGCACCCGAGGACTCCTGTTGATGCTTTCCCTTGTGAGAAGCAGCACCGAGGTGAGTGTTGAGAATCCAGAGGGTACAAGCACACTCTTCTCTCGTCTCAGTGTTAAGTCTGCGATTTGGCAAAGTTAATTGAAAAGTTAATTTGGAAGCAGGGTTGCTGGCTCTTTTTCATCCTGCAGCAGGCCTGGGGGGTGCCGTTTGAGCCACCTGCAGCTTGGGCAACGGACAGGAGGCTTTTTTTTTTGTTGTTCTCCCAGCGATCAGGGAATCAAAATGGAAATCAGAGCTCAGATGAGAAGCTTCCCCCCTCTTGGGACCAGAAAGTTGTGTCCCATAATAGAATGAAGGCTATTGCTAAGCACATTGGTTTGTGCTTAAATTGTAAGCCGCCCTGAGTCTTCGGAGAAGGGCGGGATATAAATGGGATTAAAATAAATAAATAAATAAATAAATAAATAAATAAATAAATAAATAAATAGGAGGTTCACGGGAACTGCTGGAAAGCTCTTCAGCAGAGAAAAGAAATAATCTTGCTTGCTGTATGTCCAAGAGGTGATGTTGGCATTTGTGGGTTTCAAGCTATAGTCCTGGGAGAGTAAAGATGAACCAAAATGTTTCTGGAGTATGTTAGCTGCACAGAAAAAAAAAAAAGAAAAACCAAAACCCTATTTGGGGACTAAATCCTAGCAGAAATAAAAAGCGTTCTAGGCAACGTCTTTCGTCCTTTTTGAATGCTAGCCCAGTTTTAATTGTCATAGGGCGCTGTGCATTTTGCCACAAAGATTACTGGGTTAAAAAATTCTGGTTTCTCATGAAGGGCAGATGTATTGTATGCTTTCACTAGCCTTAGCTGTAGATATAGCATTCTATATAAATATTAGACTTAGGCTTGCATTACTGACTAGGTTTTTCTTCAGAACCTCATCCAAACAACAGACAGGGTTGAAAGTCTGGACTTCCTATTTCCTCCTTTTTTCCCCTCTCTATTTTCTTCAACATCAAATGAAAAATAATTTGATGTTGAAATGTTAATTAGAAATCTAAGATGACCATTTGGAAGTCACTGAAATATAAGAAAAAAATGTAAAAGAAGAATTTTATCTCAATTCAATCAGAATAGAACTGGAAGGGACCTTGGAGGTCTTCTAGTCCAACCCCCTGGTCAAGCAGGAGATCCTGTACCCTTTCAGACAAGTGACTGTCCAGGCTTTTCTTAATAACCTCCAGCGATGAAGGCAAGCTGATCTCAGTATCCAAAGCACAGGGAATCGTATAATGGAGAGGACGTTCTGCCCAGTTTAAGATCTTATACTCCTATTAAAGGAATTTTATCACTCCTGTTAATAACCTTCTAATATAGTTCTTTGTTAATAATTTCACGTGAAGCTATACATCGAATGGCTCTCAGGAGCATTTTAATATGTTAAAATCTCATTTGTTTTTGCTTAATCAGGTTTGTTTTATAAAAAGGTCACTCCAGCTAAATGTGTTATTTATAGCTATCCCATTTCTTTTATTTTTATAAATAACACAAGGAGATGAACATATTTGGTACTCCTTCCTCCTCTCTTCTCCCTCAACAACAACGTTGCGAGGTGGGTTGGGCTGAGAGAGGGTAATTCGCACAGTCACCTGGCTGGCTTCTGTGTCTAAGGCAGAACCAGAACTTGGTCTCCTGGTTTCTGAAGTTCTTTATTTCAGAGATTGTATTTCAAAGCCTTGTAGTTTTTCCAGAAGTACTTGGGTTATGATTATAGTAAATAAAATGTATTTTCAAAGTATATATTTTAGTTAAAACTTTTTTCCCCAATGAGAGAGTCTAAAATATTTTTACACTGCAAACAAATTCCCACAGATTTCAGTCTACTGTAAAATTATCAGATTGTATGAATTAAAAGCCAATAGCTATATTGAAAGAATAGCATGTATCCATTTAAATAACAGGAATCTTTTCAGTATTAAATATGTTGAACCGAAGGTGATAAGCTTTTTTGAACTTTTAAAGAAGTTTAAAGAAGAGAAAGAGGATTTACAATCTGAACTGGATGAAATAGGTGAAATTCTTTGTGATATAATATTTCTTTTAAATCTTTTTTAAACAAGTCTTCACATGTTGAATATTGGTCCAGTTCTGGATCAAATATAATATGTTGATTATAGTGTGAAATTTTCACAGTACTGCTGTGTTTTTGGGCCTTATTTTACATGGAATCATTTGGCCATTGGCCTATCAATTTAAGTTGCATGAATTGATATTTGTTCTTTATGAAAATGGATAATGTTTATGCTACAGAGGAAACTGAAACCAATATTTTCAATATATATATATATATTCACACAAACATACTTAAAGTACAATGTTGAAGTATTTTAAAATATGAATTTGAGTGATATATTGGTATATCTATCTATTTCCAGCCCCAATGTAATTTGTACACTCTGCCTGGATGCCCAAGGAATTTTAATCCAGTTTGCGGAACTGATGGAGAAACATATGCAAATGAATGTATGCTTTGTATGACAAACAGGTAATTTGAAACTAGAAGACAATTCTCTGTGTGAGGTGGTGTGAGCTTTATAAAATTCAGTAGGGGCATCTGTGCTTAAGCACTCACTTCATTTCAACTTTCTGTCTCTCAGCTCCTGAGTCTCTCAAAACCTATTGGGAACTGGATGATTCCTCCATTTTGAAAAAAAAATGTAGCATCTGACCAACGTTTATAGACAGGAGAGAGCGACAAAATTGAAAAACCAGTTATTTCTTGGATAATATACAGTACTGGCTATTTCCAAGAGTTAAATATTTACTTGGAAATAGCCATGGTTTTGTTTTATTTATTTCTTATGGGGTCTTTACATGACCTTGTATTAAAAATATTATTTTAATAATGCTTGACTTTGGGGGGGAGAATATGAAAATGATGCAATCTTCACAAATGAAGATTTGTGTTTTTAAAGTGTAGATCAAATAGATCGTTGATAGTAGGATCATGCACTTATTGGGTATTTGATATCAATTTCCAATCCAATTTGCAATCTCAACACTAGGAAATATGCTTCCATAGATTGTTGCTCCCACTTGTCAAATTTATTCTGTCTCCATGTTCCCTCTCAGAGTTCTCCTCTGGGCCTTTGTAAAAATTATTCAGCTGAATATGTCCTCAGTTTTCTTCTTAGAAACTCTCACAGTCTTTCTGCTGCATAATTTTGAACGGATTGAGCAATGTAATCACAGAAACAGTTATGAAAGCACCTAACATAAAGCACTTCTAAAAACAAATACAAATTTGTGGAGGGGAGAAAAATAATTGCCTATTTTTGCTTCCTGGAGGGACATATAGAATATAGCAAGATTTGATTGCAAAACTAGTTTTATCTCCTATGAAAAGCCTATTAAAATTCTTCTTATAGCCATGAAAGAAAAGAGAGAACTATAGTAGTACTTCTTTGCAGTACCTACTACAATACATGCTAGCCTAACCTAATAATGCGCTTGATTTTTTTTTTCCCTTACAGAGAAAAGGACAAGGACATACAAATTGCCTATAAGAGTGCCTGTTCATGAGAGGAGGTTCAAGGAAGAGAAAAACAAAAGCCATAATCTGCTGAAAAGTTGAAACCATACTTTAATGTGCCTTTAAAACTGTTAAAATAAATGCAAGCTTCCATGCTTTTATCCAGCTTCTGCATCTCCTTACTTCAAATGTGGTGTTGAAAGAACTTTTCTTTAATTTTATGATGGGTTTTTGTTTTTAGATTTAAACCTCATTTTCCAAAGAAATCATTTTTAAACAGCAGAAGGCATAAGTACTGTAGATCAAACTTAAATTCAACTTGGATATATAGAACTTGGCAACTCTTGGCCTTCAACTAAGGGATGGAGCCAAAAAATGCTCCTTTATGTTTTCTCAGACTGAGGAAATCAATATTTGGAACCAAATATAGTTTCTAGCAAGGAGAATTTGCTCCTTGTTTGATCATAAATGGGAGTAATTTGGTCTCATCTCGTTATGATCTTCCTGGAAGGCAATGCCTTTTGGTCTTTTGGCATCTGTTGTTAACATGCAACATTCTCACAGGGTTATACAGCTATTGTATGAACGCACACAGGCATATATTTGGCAAAAAAAAGTCTATAGATTTATAGTTATATGCACAATGAAACCTTGGCCACATAGAGCTGAATTACTCAGACTTCTCATTATGTTGATAAAGAGTAAATTCATAAATGGTATGACTGTGTGACCATTAACCCAAGATTGTAAATCCTCAATGCTCATTATAAACTACTGTCATATTTTTTTTTCTACACCCCTTGCTCAATAACTATAGTTTCTTTCTCATTATAACAAATTCTCAGATTTTGGTATAAAATTCAAAATCACAAATTTTTAAGCCATATGATTATATCCAAAGCCTATTTCAGATATACATCCCTTCCATTATTTTAATATTCAATATTTGGATATTACTAATATATTTTTCCTAATATAATTGACAGCCTTACATTTTAATATCCAATAAACATGAAAAATATTGAATTTATTTTATTTGAAATACTTTTATAATTGTTCATATAGTAGCTACAATGTTGGGTAGCTCACAAGAGTTAATCCTATTGCACATTCTTTAATATTTCAGTCATTGGTTATTAATATTGGATAGTTCAAATCTGCAGGCAGCCCTCTACGTACGACTGTAATTGGGACTGGAAATCTGGTTATAAGTCAAGGCACCCAGATAATCGGAAATAATTTTCTGGCCTTTTCATGGTAGCTGTAAAGTAAATGCTGTGGTTGTTAGGTCTAATTTGAATTGGTGTTGGAAACTGGCAAAAAATGATAGAAACTAGTAAAAAAACCCACAAATCATGCTTACATGACTATGGGATGGGTCCTAAAGTTGATCTGCCTGACACAGTCATGTGAAGGGAGGGCAGTGTGACCATTTATGATAGCTGGTGGTACTTTATGGACTGTAAAGCATCTGTTCCATGGCTGTTGTAACTTTGGTCATAGAACAGCCAGTTGTTGAGTATTACTTGTATTCCAAACCTCATACAAATAATTAATTTCTTCCTTAACAATACCTTTTGTCTATTAAAAAAAATCTATAAATTTGAAATCTTAAAAAAAAATCATTCCTGATAGTAATTCAGGAGTTATTCATGCTGTTGAAACATCTGCACCAAAATAGGAAATAAAAACTTGTTTTGATTGAATCTATATACTACTAAAATTCTCACTGTACTTTTTGTTTGTAGTCTCAAGTTAACCCAAACTATGCATTATATTGCATCAATTTTTAAATCAAAATTACCTAAATTGGCTAACTTAAATAATGTGTAAAAAATCCAGGACCAGTAGAATTGAAATTTCCACCATTTTCATCCACAAACTTGTGGCCATTCCAATGTCATCACGATAACGTGATTGTGATTTTTGATGTCCTCTGCCAGCTTCTCACAAGCAAAGTTAATGGTGAAGCCATGAGGAAGTTGGAAGTTGCTCCTGCTCCCACTGGTTTTTGGTTGTTTGTTTTGCCTGCCTGTGGTCATTTCTTTTAGTGTAAAACTAAATAATGACTTCATATTGAAGTTCATTTGCCAATACAATCATTTTTCTATTTAGGATACATTACATATTCTTAGATGATCATGGGATTTCAGCATTAGGCTAAACAAAAAATAATAATGCTCACTCTGGTTACATCTGATTGTACTACCTTTCTTTCAAAGGATGACACAACATCAAAGTATTGTCTGGTATACCATGAAACCTTCTTCATTATCAAATTTTGGAAGCAATATGCAATTCTCAATATTCTCTGGGCAAATCAGTTGAATCCAAAGCAATTTGTTTTTATGTTAACTTGACTTTAATTTCACAGCATCTGCTTAGAGTTTGAAGCCGTCCGTATATTTGGTTCCATCACAAGGGGACGCCCTTTCTTTAGTAAAATACAGCAGGGAGGACAGATAATGTATAATCACAAATCCAAGAAGCCTTCATTTTTCCAGTAGTTTCCCTTGCGTTTACACAGCTGTTTAAAAAAAATCATTTCCATTTGACCTTGCAGTCACCAATGCCATTATTCCAATTAAGTATGATACAAATTAAAGTGACCTTGAAAGTTTGCAGTGTACTTGTAAAACAGCAAATGGCACCTTCATGAATATGAAGCATATAAAATAATTTAAAAATGGAATATGATTTACCAGTCTGAAATAGAATATTAACCAACTTCTGTTTTTCAGTTTTAATACTGTTGCAAATAGTGATTATACTGAGTGTACAAATCAGGGTTGAAAAAGTCTGAGCTATAACAACGTATTTGTCAAGTGTTGGACACCAAATAATCCCAGTTAGATGATATACCAAAAGCCAACATTTTCCCACTTGGAATCTTCCAGATGTGTTGGTGTAATAAATGGTAGCTGAGAATTCTAGGAATTGTAGCTTAACTCAAAGTTGCTTTTTCAAAAGGCAACTGGACTTTGTTTTTCCTTGAAGATGTTTTGCTTCTCATCCAAGAAGCTTCTTTAGTTCTTCATCAGAACTGAAGAAGCTTCTTGGATGAGAAGTGAAATGTCTTCAAGGAGAAACCAAGCCCAGTGGCCTTTTGTAAAAGGATTTTTGTGACAACCATGACCTAGATGACTGAGAATCTTCATGGAGAACTATAGCATAACACATTTTACCATCAAATAGTGGAATTTGGTGATAACAATGCAAAATGTATAATGCTAGAAGCAAAATGCAGAATTCAAGAATTCTTGAGGTGAGACCCACCATAAATTAATCTCAACCTTGGGAACTTTAAGAAGGATGGACTTCAACTTCCAGAATTCCTTACCCGTGTTAAAGTTGCCAAGATTGAGGGAGTAAAATACATGAAAAGCTCAAACGCCATAGAATGTACAAGAGATGCAGACATTACAACCGCTTAACCGCTCCTGAATCCCAATATACAAATATGCCCTATGGGAAAAAATATTTTTATTCTGTTACCATGATAATGTCTTTGCCGTGTCTGTAGAAATTGTTTTTAGCTATACCACTGTTAAAACATATTGCTTCCCCCTTAAGATGATTCCAGCTTTGGGGATGGATATGAAGGCTGAATTCAAAATTGGCAAGAAGATGAATTCATCCTGCTGTTTCTGAACATGCAAGTGGTGGGGCTTGCATCATGACACTGTATTTGGGAGTTTATCAATTTGGTCCTTGCCAAGCAAAGCAATGAGGGGACCAACTTTCCCACTGGGTTGTGACGAGAGCATGGAGTCTCATTTGAAAGAAAGGAAAAAAAGAATATGCATTTGATAAATACAGAAATCCTAATTGAAAGGGATTGAGGAGTGGTGCGTTTTTATGATTGTGGTGTATTTTTCTTTTATTTAACTCTAGTCAACTATGGTTTAGACAAAATGGAATGTAGAACAGGACACCAGAAGGGACATTGAGGCAGAGTCCTGCTGTCAATCCACCCGACTCCTGCCATAGCATTGTGATTGGTGGATTTTTCCCCCCTCCAGCTTGTGTCATATAGAAAAAGGAAGACAGCAAAGCCAGAGGAATCAACCAATCACATTGCTTATCATGCTTTGTGTGTGCAATTGCTGAACACTACCATTTGGCAGTGAGTCAAAACAACTGCAGGAGTGATGGCAATGGGATCAGCAATGGCTGCTGCGGATTATGTACTGGGAAGTTTTCTCCTGACTGAAGAAGGACTGGAGAGTATTTTAACTAGAGAGCATTTTAACTCAGCAGTGGGAAAAGAAGCATATGGGGGAATGATGCAAAGGCTGAGAGTGAACCTAAACCACTGTTTATCAAGGTGTAGCACAGTGTTTGTGCAATTCCATTTTAAACTGATTGCATGTTCTGCCAAGTGGAGAAATTTATTCCGCCTTTGGTGCCTGCCCAGATTTCTGATCAGATGCAGAAATGTGGTATGACAGGTAGAACAAAAACAAATTATATCCAGTAACATATATTACTAATTTACACTTATTGCTACTATTTTTTATTGTTGTCAGCCACTCATTGCAACTCACTGCTCAAAAACAAAACTACAAACTTTATTTTTTAAAGCCCAACCAAGCATTAATCCCTCTTATAAATATAGTGAACTCTGAGCAAAGTGGAAAGCTCGCATTACACTGAATTAAAATTCATCATCACCCAAAGTGAACAAGAGAAGCAAAACATAAAATTCACAAAAGAATGGGTACAATTCCTACACAAACGTGGCTCTGGGAGGTTAACCATATGGTTAAGTTCCCATGTACAATTCCAGTCAATCATTTTATGTTTGAGTAGCAAATGGCTGCAGAGAAAAAATAACTATGGCTCCCCTTGTTGCCAACCAATAAAAGTAAAAGAATGGTTGGCTAAACTAACTTCTTATTCCCAGTAAGATAAGCTGATGCCTACCATGTATTCAAAACACCCTTTTCATTAAAAAAAATCCTAGATTCTATTGACCCCTCTGATATTTTCCACTTATTCTCAGTTATTACTGAGAGTGCTTACCAAACAAGTTACAGGAACCTTTAATAGCAAGGATTCAAAAATAAGTCATAAACCTATAGCAAAATATCCACACACTTGGAAAGGTGCCAGGAAGCCTGTATTGGTATAAAGACCATTGTCCCAATTGACTACAGCCAATCATCTGACTTACCCTCCCCAGCCCAAGAGGTTCCAATATTTCAGATCTACAATATGGATCCCCCACAGTTGGCCTGGCCTTCAGGGGAGACCCTTTGCAGCTCCAAAGCTTTTCACCAAGTCATTGATCTAGAAATGTGCCTTTGCTTAACATAGAATAGAGCTGGAAGGGACCTTGGAGGTCTTCTAGTCCAACCCCCTGCTCAAACCATCTCAGACAGGTGATTGTCCAGTCTCTTTTTAAAACCTTCCAGTGATGGAGCACCCACAATTTCTGGAGGTAAGCTGTTCCACTGGTTGATTTGGCTCACTGTCAGGAAGTTTCTCCTTAATTGCAGGTTGCTTCTCTCTTTGATCAGCTTCCAACTATTGTTTCTCGTCCTTCCCTCTGGTGCTCTGGTGAACAACTTGACCCCCTCTTCTTTATGACAGCCCCTCAGCTACTGGAATACTACTATCTTGTCTCCCCTATTTCTTCTATGCTTCTATGCCTGCTGTCCATCTTTCATGATCCATCTTTAGGTCATGCCCATCAGGTCTATAAGCTCAACTGCCATCGACTTCAGTACGTCCTGAAAACTCACATGTCCTTGTCAGACCTGTTTAGGATTTTTAATTTTGTTTTCTTTTGGGGTTGGCCTGTTTCACTTTCAAACTGTTTGACATTCAGCCATCCAAGTTCAGAACTAAATGGAATGAGCTCACAAACGACAAACACCAATCAAGCATAGAAATACAGTATATGCATTGCTAAGGCAAGAGTTTATGGGATTGGGGAAATAATAAGCTACATTCTTTTGTACATTTGGTTAATCTATCTGTCGCTGTAGAAAAGTGCTTGTTTTCCCCCCCACCTAATAGGGAAGTTCTGTATATGACTGAAACATTGTTTGCTTTATTCATCTGCAAGATTTCTTGTTTTATATCGCTGATAATCTTCTTGAGGGCAATAGAAGAAGGGGACGACAGAGAATGAGGTGGCTGGATGGAGTCACTGAAGCAGTAGGCGTGAGCTTAAATGGACTCCAGAAGATGGTAGAGGACAGGAAGGCCTGGAGGAATGTTGTCCATAGGGTCGCGATGGGTCGGACACGACTTCGCAGCTAACAACAACAACAAATCTTCTTGCATGTAGTTTGACTTATGTGTCCTCTTTAATCTATGAGAATGTCCAATTTAACACAAATGCAAGAACACACTAGCTAATCAACCTGCCATATGAAACCTTTAGGCTGAATAGGGCCACAGGGAGATCTGAGATTACAACTCTAAGTGGGTCTGGGACGTCTGCCACTAGGCAAAGCAATTGTCAAGAGAAGCGTTACATGACTGTGCTGTTTAGCAAAGGCATTCCTTATTATTTAGCATATGGTGAAAACATGACAGAAGAGTAAACATATACACACAACCCAATTTTATACAAAACTACAGGGGTACGGCAGTGGCCTCATAACTGGGCGTCCAGTTCGGCTATCAGCTATCCATGTGATCACTTCTGGTGTTGCTCATGCAGATCTTCTAGGGAACCAGGGAATGCACATCATGGGCAATCTTGCACAATATGTTTAGCATTGTCCAACATGTTCCATCTCTTTTGATGGGGGGAGAGCTATTGCCCCCCCTCAGAAAGGGCCCGCAACTTGGGTGTCCTCCTGGATTCATGGCTTAACCTGGAAGATCATCTAACCGCCGTGACCATGGAGGCCTTTGCACAGGTTCGCCTGGTGCGCCAGTTGCGCCCCTTTTTGGACCGAGATGCCCTATGCACGGTCACCCACACCCTTGTCACTTCTCACCTGGATTACTGCAATGCTCTCTACATGGGGATGCCCTTGAAGTGCACCTGGAGGCTTCAGCTGGTGCAAAATGCGGCCGCGCGGGTGCTTATGGGAGTTTCTCGATACTCCCATGTTACACCACTCCTGCGTGAGCTGCATTGGCTTCCGGTTGCCCTCCGGGTGTGATTCAAGGTGCTGGTAATTACCTTTCAAGCCCTACATGGCTTAGACCCGGGATACTTGCGAGACCACCTGTTGCCAATGTCAATCTCCCATCGCCCAGTTCGCTCCCACAGAGTCAGCCTCCTCAGGGTTCCGTCAGCCAGGCAATGCCGGTTGGCGACCCCCAGGGGGAGAGTCTTCTCTGTGGGTGCGCCAACCCTCTGGAATGAACTGCCTCCGGAGCTGCGGACGGCCCCTGACCTTCAATCCTTCTGCCGTGACCTGAAGACATGGTTGTTCCAACAAGCGGGCCTGGACTGACCATGGTTTTTAATTTGGTTTTATTGTGTTAAATTGTCCCGTATTTCTTATATTCATTGTTTAATTCTTTTTTAATTTTTGTATTTTATGTCTCTTAATTTTTATTGTTGTGAGCCGCCCTGAGTCCTTAGGGAGAAGGGCGGCATATAAATTTAATAAATCCTAATCCTAATCCTAACAGTCTGCATATCAGCACCACAGTCTCGACAAGTGGAATCCTCCTTCCGTTATATATTCAAGATGGACAGTGTTTAATGTTCATATGTTATGTATATGTAGGGATGTAGGTCTATACATATGTTGTGTATAGTATGTTTAGGTGTGTGTCATGTAAGTGTTCACTTTGAGAGCGGGGAAGAAAATTTCATTTTTGAAGTGTATCATTGTGCCCACAGTAAAAAATGACAATAAAGGTTATCTTATCTTATTTTATCCCACTGATACAGGGCAGAAGCATTTCTTCCAGTATCATACCTAATTCTGATCAATTTCAACCAGAGAGAGTGAGGCAGGTTAAAAGCAGGTGGTTTGGTAGGGGGATCACTAAGAAGGCCCGGCCACAGGAAGGCACCTTGGACCATTCCTGTCTCCAGGTATTCTGAGGTAGATGTTAAGCTAATAGCTATTTTCCATGCTGGCCTAAAGGATTTCAATCTTATGATGGATTGTGCATTGTCCTGGTGAATAGGGAAGGCCTTGTTGCTCAGCATCCTTGTTCATAGCCAGAGAAGAGCTTGTCATCTTCTAATGTGGGGCAGTATGATATCACTAACTACTGGTAACCATTGCACAAGAGTGGAATGCAAGAGATGATACACATTGTCTAGCAGAATTGGACATTGAACAATTGGGTGTGGGTGCTGATAAGCCACACACTGGCACAATATTCCGCTGAGGAATAAACCAAAGCCAAGGCTGTTGTTCATGGGGTGTTAGCATCAGTACCCCAGGATGTACTGCCAAGAGCCTTGGTGGAGCAGTGGGCTAGTGCCTCCTTAAGTAACACCAGCTGCCTGCAATTAGTGCAGGTTCGCATCCCACCAGGCTCAAGGTTGACTCAGCCTTCCATCCTTCTGAGGTAGGTAAAATGAGGACCCAGATTGTTGGGGGCAATTAAGCTGACTTTGTAATAATGCCGCTTGGGTGTGTGTGTGTGAAAGCCCTAATAAGCAGGCATATACATAGAATGAAGGCTACTGCTAAGCTTGTAAGCCGCCCTGAGTCTTCGGAGAAGGGCAGGATATAAATGGAATTAAAATTAAAAAAAAAAATGTTCCAGGCAGTCCTAATTGTAGTCATTAGGCAAGGATCTCACACTTTGCCTGTCCTGTGTGTTATGTATTGGGCTCAATGGTAATACCACGTGGGTTGCTGGAGCAGCTAACGGCTCTCCAGCAACCCAGACTACAAGTCTCCAGTGCTGCTATTGGCTGTCCCTAGGCAGCAATGGTTGCTTCAAACCTATTGGCTGCCGCCTAGGGGCTAGACTATATATTGCGGCTAGTTACAGCCCAATCCCCTGTTCATAACTGTGGTGGAGCCAGAGGGAGAAGTGGGGAGTCCTGGATTGCAACATGGATCCCCTGAAGGAGCAAGCCATCCGAACTTCAGCAACTGCTGAGCCTACTCTGCTGATCAGTCTGACTCTGGGGTGGGCCAACCTGGAGAGGCCAGCCAGAGAGCATTTAATTCCCCTGACTCAGGAGCACAAAGGGACACAAGTCTACCCAGCCCACTGGGTAAGCTGGTAGACCACAAAGTGATGGGGACTCTGAGACGTTCCACTAGGGCACGCAAGCCTCCTTCATATCTTGCTGATTACGTTGTAAAATAAAGAGCTATAATATTGTTGTATTGCTGTATGCCACTATACTACAGAAACTAGTGCTATGTTGTAACTGTCTAAGTGTGCTATCCATGAAGCCTATTCATTCAGACGTTGTTTAATCTCGTTGTAACCTATATGGGTTTTTTTTTGTTCTATTACTTTTAGTTTAGTGTGTTTTGATAATGAGTCTTGATAATTGCATTAAGACTAACTTGTGTTAATATTGTCTGATCTAAGAGGGGAGGGGTGTTATGTACTGGGCTCATAGTAATACCACGTGGGTTGCTGGAGCAGCTAACGGCTCTCCAGCAACCCAGACTACAAGTCTCCAGTGCTGCTATTCGCTGTCCCTAGGCGGCAATGGTTGCTTCAAACCTATTGGCTGCCGCCTAGGGGCTAGACTATATATTGCGGCTAGTTACAGCCCAATCCTCAGTTCAGATCTTGCAAGCAATAAACCATGAGTTTTCCTGAACTCACTTGTCTCGTCTTCATTCCTGCACCAAAGAACCCGCTACACAACACTGTGTGTTTGGAATGTGGCTCAAGATCCCCAAACAAACAAACTCACTTAGAATTCCAGTAACAAAGTTGTTGTGTTGTGGGTTCTGAAGAGCAGGGAAGACTCCAGGCAGATGAGTACAGAAGAAACATAGCTTTATTGTAACTGAGACTGAACTGTACTGGGGTTTTGGGGTAATGTTGCACAATATATACAGTCCACATGCTCTGAACAACCAATCAGATTGAACCCATTATTCCCGCCACGTTAACTGCTGCCAGGACTGGAGACATCCTGTCTGGGTTGCTGGAGAACCATTAGTTCTCCAGCAGCACACGTGATTAAACCCCCAAAAGCTCAGTACATAACAAAAGTTTTATTTAAAAAGAAGCATTTGCAAAGGCTTGGTGAACTGAAACACACACAGGAGTTCAGCCACACCTTAAAGAGCTGTTTGACACATTTTCATATCTTACCCCCAACGCAGATTCTCCCCTCCCATATCACACTCAACGCCCCTTCCCCAATCATCCGATAACTAATCCAGACCACCTAAAACCACTATTCCTCCCATGTTCCAGGAAGCCCCTTTGTGCACATCCTATCTATCACCATCTAATTTTCTATCAACAAAGCTCGGCTCCTATAGTTATTTCTATATTTCCTCTGCTTGCGGTTTCAGTTAGCCAGCCACTTCTGCTTTTCTTATTTGTATATAGTTCACTTGTCTGAGTTTATGACTTTCAGGTGGCTTCTACAGACCTTTAGATTCATTATAAATTTCTGAATAATAATCTGCTCCTTTCATGTGCAAACTTTCTCTGTTTCAACTCCTTCCACTTGTCAGTCACCCCATTCATTTGTGCCCTTTGGTCATCTTGCACAGCCCAGCTAAGATGAAGAAGCCACTGTAGACCAACTAATGCCCCCCATCCCAGCCATCAACGCTGTCTCCAATTGACTTTTGCCATCATATTTGCCGACCTCTCTTTTTCTCCCGGCCTAGTTCATCTCTCGCATGGTGTGGGAGACAGTCCCCAAACAGACCATGTAGTATGCCCCAGGGCCAGAGCAGAAAGCGATGGGTTATAGCTTTGGCCACCCCCAAAGTAACATAATAACAAAGTTGGAAAAGATCTTGGAAGTCTTCAAGTCCAACCCACTGCTCAGGCAGGAAACCATATACTATGTCAGACAAATGGCTTTTCAATCTCTTCTTAAAAACTTCCGGTATTGGAGCAACCACAACTTCTGGAGGGAAGTCGTTTCACTGATCATGCTAACTATCAGGAAATTTCTCCTTAGTTCTAAGTTGCTTCCCTCGTTGATTAGTTTTCATCCATTGTTTCTTGTCTTCTGGTGCTTTGGAAAATAGGTTGACTTCTGGTGACAGCTATCATGTCACCCCTAGTCTTCACACATAACCCAAAACTGCCTGACCTCCATGGCACAAGGGCCAGAGAGCTGCCTTGAAACCAGTAGCAAGCCCCACAGAGGGACTCAATATATTGTCCGGCTCTTTGCAGAGAGAGGCAGAATCAGGAGGAGAAGCAGAAGCTGTTGCAGGCAGCAGGTCAGGGTAAAACTTTTGCACCCAGACACTGGGCAAGTCCAGAGTGGGCTGGTGCAAATCCTCCCCATGGGGCAGGTACATCTGCATGACCCCTGGCTAAGTGGGCTGAGACTACTGAAGCAAGGGAGGTCTGCCAGAAGAATTATCCATACCATGTCTGAGCTATGGATGATCACTAGACGGTAGCAAACAGGTACATCCAATATAACCTTTGCTTCCATCCATGGTGGTCTGGATTTTTGCAGCCCTGGTGTAGCAGCCCAAATCTTGAACCAATTGCAAACTTCCATTTTTTAGCTTGTTTTCTCAAGTAACTGAAAATGCAGATAAAGTAGGCAGGGTCAGAGCATTTGTTGGGCAAAGTAGAGATAAACACGGCTAACAAAAAGTTATAGACACCCCACTCCTAAACTCAGATATCTATCTTCATATCTTCTTTCATGTATTTTTGTAAAGTATTCTTTATCTTTATCTTTTTTATCTTTATCTTTTATTCTTTATCTTTTCTCTGTTTTCTTTTCAATTCCTCAGCCAAATTTTCTTCTCTCACATCTTTTGCACACACACAGAAACCATGTAAATACTGAAGACATATTATCCTATAAGAGACCTACATTGTTGTTGTTGTTGTTGTTAGTTGCGAAGTCGTGTCCGACCCATCGCGACCCTATGGACAACGTTCCTCCAGGCCTTCCTGTCCTCTACCATCTTCTGGAGTCCATTTAAGCTCACGCCTACTGCTTCAGTGACTCCATCCAGCCACCTCATTCTCTGTCGTCCCCTTCTTCTATTGCCCTCAATCTTTTCCAGCATTAGGCTCTTCTCCAGTGAGTCCTTCCTTCTCATTAGGTGGCCAAAGTATTTGAGTTTTAGCTTCAGGATCTGGCCTTCTAAAGAGCAGTCAGGGTTGATCTCTTCTAGGACTGACCGGTTTGATCGCCTTGCAGTCCAAGGGACTCGCAGGAGTCTTCTCCAGCACCAGAGTTCAAAGGCTTCAATTCTTTGGCGCTCAGCCTTTCTTATGGTCCAACTTTCACTGCCATACATTGCAACTGGGAAGACCATAGCCTTGACTATACGCACTTTTGTTGACAGGATGATGTCTCTGCTTTTTAGTGTGCTGTCTAGATTTGCCATGGCTTTCCTCCCGAGGAGCAGGCGTCTTTTAATTTCTTGGCTACAGTCCCCATCTGCAGTGATCTTGGAGCCCAGGAAAATAAAATCTGTCACTACCTCCATTTCTTCCCCATCTATTTGCCAGGAATTGAGAGGGCCAGATGCCATGATCTTGGTTTTCTTAATGTTTAGTTTCAACCCAAGTTTTGCACTCTCCTTCACTCGCAACAAGAGGCTCTTTAGTTCCTCTTCACTTTCTGCCATTAGAGTGGTATCATCTGCATATCTTAGGTTGTTGATATTTCTTCCGGCAATCTTAATTCCAACTTTTGATTCATCTAGCCCTGCCTTTCTCATGATGTGCTCTGCATATAAGTTAAATAGGCAAGGCGACAGTATACAGCCTTGCCGGACTCCTTTCCCAATTTTGAACCAATCAGTAGTTCCGTGTCCAGTTCTCACTGTTGCTTCTTGGTCCGCATATAGATTTCTCAAGAGACAAATAAGATGGTCTGGTATGCCCATCTCTTTAAGGACTTGCCACAGTTTGTTATGATCCACACAATCAAAGGCTTTAGCATAGTCAATGAAGCAGAAGTAGATGTTTTTCTGAAACTCTCTAGCTTTCTCCATGATCCAGCGTATGTTAGCAATTTGGTCTCTAGTTCCTCTGCCTCTTCGAAATCCTGCCTGTACTTCTGGTAGTTCTCGATCCACATACTGCTGAAGTCTAGCTTGTAGAATTTTAAGCATAACTTTACTAGCATGAGAAATGAGTGCAATGGTGCGATAGTTTGAACATTCTTTGGCACTGCCTTTCTTTGGAATTGGAATGTAAACTGATCTTTTCCAATCCTGTGGCCACTGTTGAGTTTTCCAAATTTGCTGGCAAATTGAGTGTAGCACTTTTACTGCATCGTCTTTTAAGATTTTGAATAGCTCAGCTGGAATACTGTCACCTCCACTAGCTTTGTTGTTGCTCAGCTTTTCTAAGGCCCACTTCACTTCACATTCTAGGATGTCTGGCTCAAGGTCAGTGACCACCTCATTGTGATTATCAGGGACGTTAAGCTCATTCTTGTATAGTTCTTCTGTGTAATTTTGCCACCTCTTCTTAATCTCTTCTGCCTCTGTTAGGTCCCTGCCATTTTGGTCCTTTATCATGCCCATTTTTGCATGAAACGTTCCTTTCATCTCTTCAATTTTCTTGAAAAGATCTCTGGTCCTCCCTATTCTATTGTTTTCTTCTATTTCTTTGCATTGTTCATTTAAGAAGGCATTCTTATCTCTTCTAGCTATTCTTTGGAATTCTGCATTTAATTGGGCATATCTTTCTTTTTCTCCCTTGCCTTTCGCTTCCCTCCTTTCCTCAGCTATTTGCAAAGCTTCCTCAGACAGCCATTTTGCTTTCTTGCATTTCTTTTTCTTTGGGATGGTTTTGGTTGCTACCTGTTCTACAATGTTGCGAACCTCTGTCCATAGTTCTTCAGGCACTCTGTCTATCAGATCTAATTCCTTAAATCTATTTGTCACCTCTACTGTATATTGAACAGGGATATGATTTAATTCATACCTGACTGGCCTAGTGCTTTTCCCTACTTTCTTTAATTTAAGCCTAAACTTTGCAACAAGAAGCTCATGGTCTGAGCCACAGTCAGCTCCTGGTCTTGTTTTTACTGACTGTATAGAGCTTTTCCATCTTTGGTTGCAGAGCATATAGTCAATCTGATTTCTGTGTTGACCGCCTGGTGATGTCCATGTGTAGAGCCGTCTCTTGGGTTGTTGGAAAAGAGTGTTTGCTATGACCATCATATTCTTTTGACAAAATTCTATCAGCCTGTGCCCTGCTTCATTTTGTACTCCAAGGCCAAACTTGCCTGTTATTCCGTTTATCTTTGGGCTTCCTACTTTAGCATTCCAATCCCCCATGATGATAAGGATATCATTTTTTGGTGTTAGTTCTATAAGGTGCTGTAGAGCTTCATAGAACTGGTCAATTTCATCCTCTTCAGCACAGACCTACATACTGTATACTTATATTTATCTAAAGCTCTTTCATGAAGTCTGTGATTACAAGAATGCCCTCATAACAGTCTGCAACCCCAACCATATTATGATCTGACCATGGAATACCACACAGGAAGAAAATCATGTTAGAAACCAAAGTAATTTTCCAGTATAATTTCTGGTCTTCAAGAGCTTCACACTTAAGGAGTGTTTTTTTAAAAGATTTTAATATATGAATGAAATAAATACATATTTCGGAAGCACTACAGGTAGTCCTTGACTTACAGCAACAACTGAGCCTAAATTTTCTGTTGCTAAGTGAGACAGTTGTTAAGTGAGTTTTATCCCACTTTACAACTGTTCTTGCTACAGTTGTTAAATGAATCACTGCAGTTGTTAAGCTAGTATCACAGTTGTTAAATGAATCTGGCTTCCCCATTGACTTTGCTTGTCAGAAGTTTGCAAAAGGTGATCACCTGACCCTGGGACACGGCAACCGTCATAAATACGAGTCAGTTGCCAAGCATCTGAATTTTGATCAGGTGACCATGGGGATGCTGCAACCAACGATGGTAAGTGTGAAAAACAGTTGTCACTTTTTTCAGTGCCATTGTAACTTTGAGTAGTCACTAAATGAATTGTTATAAGTCAAGAACTACCTGTATACAATCACTCAGGATATTAATCAGTGAGAATTAAGACTTGTGTCCCTTCTTTGTGGAATGAGCCTTGGTGGAGCAGTGGGCTAATGCCTCCTTAAGTGACACCAGCTGCCTGCAATTAGTGCAGGTTCGCATCCCACCAGGCTCAAGGTTGACTCAGCCTTCCATCCTTCTGAGGTAGGTAAAATGAGGACCCAGATTGTTGGGGGCAATAAGCTGACTTTGTAATAATGCCGCTTGTGTGTGTGTGTGAAAGCCCTAATAAGCAGGCATATACATAGAATGAAGGCTACTGCTAAGCTTGTAAGCCGCCCTGAGTCTTCGGAGAAGGGTGGGATATAAATGGAATTAAAATAAATAAAAATAAAAAATGTGCTATTGCTGGCAAACTGGGACCTCCCTTTACAACCCGCCAAGAAGCTCAGCTACTCCCTTAGAAATCATGTTTGACACCGATATATGTTGTTGTAAAATTAAGTAAGTGAAAGGAGATCTGAAGTCCCAGGCGATCTCCTGATACGATTGGCACTAAGAATGGAGCTCAGGTTCTCCATCATGCTGATGCAGCTGAGAACAATGTCTGATGTTGGCTGCTTAAGCTTGCCAACGCATGCCCTCCTGTAAAAATAAAAGGATGAACACACTGAGAAATGATCCTCCATGGTTTAGCTACTCACTTTTACCCTCAAGGCAGGTTCCCATTTTTACAGCTTCTCAGGAATTAGTTTAGCAAGGTTACAAATCTTGAGGGATTACAAGGCTTGGAACTGACATTCACAGGGCTTACTGAGACAGTTCCTGCCCAGAATTTATTACATAAATACTTTGAGGCTGGTATTAATGTCACACAATTCCCCTCTCCCCAATTTTCTTTTTCATATCATTAGCATTTAATGACTAGCTATCTTTTATAATGTTAGGTTACAGGCATAAAAGCATCCAGAAGCTGCAGTAATGTTCTATCATACTAAGCTAGTAGGCTTTTCATCTATTATCTTAAAAATGGCTGTGTTCCCTATAAGGGGGAACTCTCATATCATTCCATTATATTTTAATATCAGAGTAGTTTGCAAGCATGGGACACGGTGGCTCAGTGGGTTAGGACGCTGACTTTATCAATCAGAAGGTCGGCAGTTTGGCGGGTCGAATCCCGAGTGCCGCGTAACAGAGTGAGCGCCTGTTACTCGTCCCAGCTTCTGCCAACCTAGCAGTTCGAAAGCACGTAAAAATGCAAGTAGAAAAATAGGGACCACTACGGTGGGAAGGTAACAGCGTTCCGTGCGCTTTTGGCGTCTAGTCATGCCGGCCACATGACCACGGAGACGTCCTCGGACAAGTGCTGGCTCTTCGGCTTTGAAACGGAGATGAGCACCGGCCCCTAGAGTCGGAAACGACTAGCACGCATGTGTGGGGGAACCTTTACCTTTACCTTTAGTTTGCAAGCACTGATTTTCATCTGGCATTTCATTCCTTGATTGCTTCTTGGTGTTGCATTTAATCTGATCCAACCCTGATCCTTAAAGAGCAACAAGAATAGGATAGCACTGATGTTAATTGTGGCCCTGTATAGTCATTTTCAAAAGTGTTGGTTGGGTTAACAAAAGAGTAAATCCAAGATTATAGAAAACAACAAGAGAACCACCAGATTGGAGCAGCAATTGTTGAGCAAGACCTTTACTTCTTAGATTAGTAAAAAAAGTGTCTCACGTTCAGTATCAAATATTAAAATCTACTTCTTAAATTCTGAGATTATTATAGCAGATTCCTTTTTTTCTTCACTTTGCAAATTGCTTTAGAGTTCATTACTACTACGTGAAAAATAAACATATCCAGAGGGTTTATTTTTTAATTTTAAGAAATTAACTTTAAAAAATACAGACATGATTAATGAGAGCCAATACTGTGTAGTGATTAAGATGTTGGACTAGGAACACCAAAGTCCAGATTCTTGTTCTCCCTTAGGTGCAGAAGTCAGCCTGGTTATCCTGAGCCAGTCACTCTTTCTTAGCCCAAACTGGTGTCAAGCACTGCAAAGAGCAATCTAAAAAATATTCCTTGTCGCTTCATGCAATGGTGGCTTTAGGGTAAGAACTAGCTCAAACAAGTGCACAAATGCACACCACAGCCATGCAAGCCAAACATTAAGAAAATCAGAAAACAAGACAGACAAGATTAAAATGAGTCATAATTCTCAAATTGTCAGTCAGAAGAACAAACCATTAGAAGAGAGAAAGTATATTCTTTCAATGAACGACATTGATAAATCTTGTAAGAACTAATAAAAAAGAAAAGCTAGTATTTTCCTCAATAAATAAATGGACAAATATTCAAATTGCACTGGTCACATACCAAGGAATTGTATAACATAATGCCAACCAAAACATTATAGGTAGTCCTTGACTTATGGCCACAACTGAGCCCCAAATTTCCCTAATAAGCAAGGTGGCTGTGAGTTTTGCCCCATTTTACAACCATTTTCGCTACAATTGTTGGCTGTGAATCTGGCCTGCAGTTGTTAAGTGAATCATGCAGTCATTAAGTGAACCTGGCTTCTCCCTCATTGACTTTGCTTGTTGGAAAACCAAGTTACAAAGGGTGATCATCTGACTCGTGGACAGTGCAACTGTCATAAATATAGGCCAGTTGTCTAGCGTCTGAATTTTGATCACGTGACCACGGGATTCCGCAGAGGTCACAAGTGTGAAAAATTGATCATAAACCACTTTTTTCCAGTGCCTTGTAACTTCGAACTGCCCCTAAATCAATGGTCGTAAGTCGAGGACAACCTGTACTGTCAATCTCACGGCAGTTGCAGGTCAGCACCCGAATCTTCTACATCCTGGGAAAAGCTCCAGCCACTTTGCCCTGTGTTGTGGACTTGTATCCCCGTGGCTGGTTTATCTTGAGAGGCACACTGCAGTGAAGCATCAGTCACATATTTGGCTTTTGGTGCCGTGAAGAATGTTTTGGTTGGCATGCTGCTAAGAGGGAGCAATGTGAAGATTTCCAGGCTTCGGAATGAAAGGACGAGTTTGACACTGGTATTTGGTTCTTTTAGACCCAGCTGTGGGAGATTTTGACCCAGCTGGGAGGCTTACATTAAAAGGGGTTTGCTTTTGCTGCACAAAGAGGATTTAGTTGGCAGAAGTGGAACAGTCTGTATGCCTGCCAGGATGATCGAAAGAGCAAACCAGCAGTCTTGAGAGGGTTGTTTAGAAATGAAATAGCCAGCTTAGTACCAACAAGGTTATCCTGATTTGTGCTTAAGAGACTGAGCCTTGTTTGAACAGCACAGCCTGATTTAAATCAATTACCACAAAGTACAATTATGTCTCTCTCAGTTCAATCTAAGTACAGGGTTGTTCTGAAGATAAGCCTAAAATGCTTTACCTTCGGTTCCTTGAAACTGGCCATTTCACCCAACATGTTTTAGTACAACTGGCTAGAAATTCTGGGACATGGAGCTGATGAATGTCATACTGAGGAAAGCTGAAATAAATAAAAAGTAGCAAAAATCATCTTCAGCTGACTGCAGGCAACACGAGGATGATTTTATTGGCCTATCTTTCATAGCTCTTGTGAGGATATCTTAAGAAAAGACATCATAAGACCCCAATGCCACCCACCACAGACAAAAACATACAATAATTACAGTGCTAATTATTATAAAAAGATATACAAGATATTCACTTTTCCCGGTGATATTACTTTATACGATACTGCAGGAATCATGTTCTTGAACACTCTGCCATAAAATCCCTATTTCTATAGATAGTTTTAATACAGGTAGTCCTCGATGTACGACAACAATTGAGCCCAAAATTTATGTTGCTAAGTGAAGCATTTGTTGAGTTTTGTCCCATTTTATGACCTTTCTTGCCACTGTTGTTGATCTGGTTTCCTCATTGACTTTGCTTGTCAGAAGGTCGCAGAAGTTTATCACATGAACCTGGAACACTGCAATCGTCATGAGCCAGTTGTCAAACATCTGAATTTTTATCACGTGACAGAGATGCTACAACAGTCATAAGTGTGAAAAACAATCATAAGCCACTTTTTTCAATTCTGTTGTAATTTTGAACAGTCACTAAATGAACTGTTGTAAGTCAAGAACTACCTGTAATTGTATTTATTTGAATTGATTAGCCATGCAATCCAATGGACTCTGTCCAATTTGAAAGAGTAGTGGAAAAATCCATGGAGTACTGGGATATACTAATAATCTTTCTTTTATCAACAGACAGTATACTTTTAAATACTTTCAACTTTTAGGAAATAACAATTTAAAAAGAGAGTCGTTTGTCCAGGATGCTTTCATTTGGATTTTTGCACCAAACAGAGGGTTAGATGTGATACTCTAAATGACCTTCCTTTTCTATGATTCTAGATTGTTCAGTCTTCTGTGCAGACTACTGAGCTTCACAATGCATCCAACTGGCCATCTTGGGACACCCAAAACTAAAATAGGTGGTCGTTGAGATGATCCAGCAGCTTTCTTTGTACATTTTATGTTCTTATAGAAACATAACATTTCAAGGAAGAGGACTAAAATAATACTTTTCTTTGACTTGTAACATTTCTATCTACATATTTTAATCTTTACACCAGAATATGAAATATCTAATGTTTTATTGTTCATGGAAAGCTTTACTACTTCATTCTGCTGGTTGTATACACTATAATCAGAAGTTATCACTCTATGAAGCTTGCCCAACCTCTATGTCTTGCAGCAGGACTTCTAAAGAGTTCTGGTGTCCTTTGAAGTAATTTCAGTTTCCTCTTTTCAGAAAGTTTCTTCTTGTTACCATAGAAGGTAATGAAGAGATGGGTTAAGTCTCTCTTACGCTCAGTAGATCAGAGGCAAAGGCAATACATTTTTTTTGGTGTTTTTGTGGTTTTTCCGTAGCTTTCACAGTTATAGCGGGGAGTAATTTTTTTTAAAAAAGAACATTATATTATATTATAAAAAAGAATAGTTAGCCATTTCTCCTACTTTACACAATATAAGACTGTTTCTCAAGATCTGACAAAAGATAGAGATGTCAAAGGAATCTATCCTGGCTTTATTTCAAGGCTCTGGGCTCTGCTGTGGTGTAAAATGACGGCTGATGTCATCCTCCTCATACTTGGCTAAAAATAGTTGAAATGAATCAGTCCGCCCCTGGGAAAGTTGTGCAAATATAACTGTATATTTAAGAAAATGAAAGTCCAACATACTTGGAGCACACCAGTTCATAAAATCTGTTCTAGCATGGCATCCGTCATGTCCTTCAACAGCATCCACCTTGTCATCCTGCTGAGGTGGCTAAGGCTGCTGGCTGGGAAATTCTGAGAATTGAAGTCCACACATCTTAAAGTTGCCAGATTTGCAAAACACTGCTTTGAAACAATGAAAGCTTGCAGGAAAAGAGCAAAGGATTGTCCCCCTCTACCCACTCCAAGTCCTAGCCCAATGCTCCTTCAAACTAGGTACTAGTCCTGTGGTTGTGGTCATGAAAAGCAAAGCTTACAAGCCTCTTTTAGCCTTTAAATTAGGGTAAACAATACATAATTATATATCAGGAAGGTCCAATCTTAGTGACTTGGGTACTTCAACTCCCAGAATTCCTCACGAGCATGGCAAGCTGAGGTATTCTGGGAGCTGAAGTCCATAAGTGTTAAGGTCACCAGGTTGGACGTCCCTGGTTTACACAATGAAGATAAATAAATGTAACCTTTGCCAAACTTGGCTCTCTGGAATCCATTAAAGTCTGATGTCTAAATTTGGTAGGATAGTTCACTGACAACTGCCCGTAGTAAATTGCCATTTGGCAGCTGAATTGCTTCTTTTTGCCGTTAATTTATTACATACCACTCTGAGTTTTTATTTTTATTTTTATTTTATTTCTGGCTGCTGGCCCCACTCTACCTTATATCATGGCCTCATGTACAGCAGTTCCTAGCCAGAAAATGTGTCCAAAGCAGCTTATGGGCATTGTTAGGTTACCTACCTGAGCTTTGCATGGTTTGATTGTAATTTCTAAAATAAAGTAAGAATTGCCTTTAGAGTGGGAAGTAAAATCTGGAGATAAAATAGCTGAGGACGAGAGTCTTTCTGCTGAACTCTAAGCTCTCATGTGGAAAGCCAATCTAACAATGGAGTAATCTGAGAACTTACTGGAGTAGGGGCTGAGAAGCACTACAATTTAAGCACAAAGACATTGAAAAGCAACTGTGTCACTTAGAAAATATCTCTCATTTTACATGGATAGGAAAATATTGCACAACATACCCGTTATTTTATTAATCTGAAATATTAATTTTGATTACTCTTTTGTGTGCTCAGTCTTATTTAATTGACCTTGGTTTGGGTATTTTTCCCTCCTTGAATATATATATATATATTATTTTGCCATATATATATATATATATATATATATATATATATATATATATATATATATATATTATTTTGCCATATATATATATATATATATATATATATATATATATATATATATATATATATATATATATATATATATATATATATATATATATATATATATATACATATATATATATAAATGGCAAAAATAAAAATACAATAATAATTATAATTATGATACTTAGATACCTTAAATATTGGTGGTAGGTTATTGTGAATGATTGATGAGGAAAGCAGTAATAACTAATACTAACATAATAGTAATAACAATATTCAAATGTTTGTTATCTCCAATATGTGGGAAATATTCAATCATACCAACACAATGAATATTGTACTTGGACAAGAATCTCTGGAAGATATTCTAGATGTGGACTTCAAACATGTAATTGTTAGAGAAGTCTTCTTACATAGTTCCAAGATTACAAGTTTTTTCTGCTTAGAGAATAAACAGTTAGTAGTCATTTGGAAATACCTCCTGATCCAAATGAAGAGCATTAATGTTATGGATGGTGTGAATGCCTTACCTGTAAATAGTACTCAGGATTCTTTCAGGACACTTCTTTCAAGAATAGACATCTCTTTATTTCAAGTCTACAGTCACTATCCCTATGGATTTTTTTTAGCTCAGGGACATTCAGAGTTTTTGGAAACAGAATGACATATAAGCCAAGACGCATAAATAATATCAAGTTACCTAAGCATTTATGCCATTTCTGACTCTGATTCACTGATTTTTAAAAATATAGCAAAAGATAGATGAGACAAGGCCTTTTCTGTTGTGGTACCCCACAACTGAAATAGTTACCCAGTGAAGATATCCTTGATTTTATGAATGCTCACTTTTGGTGGATTTTCCTCAGCTATGGATCTAAATTAGGCTTTGACTATAGTTGCAATTCAATACAGCTCAATGGCAATGGGTTGGAGGAGGCAAATGAACTACTTTAAATGAATAATCAAGTTTTGGGTTGAACACACACACACACATCCTGTGCTTAGCTCACTTGTTTCACCCACATAACAACTATACACTCAGTTTTTAGAGAGAATAGAATAGAATAGAATAGAATAGAATAGAATAGAATAGAATAGAATAGAATAGAATAGAATAGAATAGAATAGAATAGAATAGAATAGAATAGAATGACAGAGTTGGAAGGGACCTTGGAGGTCTTCTAGTCCAGCCCCTTGCTCAAACAGGAGAACCCATGCCATCTCAGACAAGCCTCTTCTTAAAAATCCTCCAGTGATGGAGCACCCACAATTTCTGGAGGCAAGCTGTTCTACTGATTAATTGTGCTCACTGTCAGGAAGTTTCTCCTTAATTCCAGGTTGCTCCTCTCTTTGGTCAGTTTCCAACCATTGTTTCTTGTCCTGCCCTCTGGTGCTTTGGAGAATAATTTGACCCCTCTTCTTTGTGGCAGTCCCTCAAATACTGGAATACTGCTGTCATGTCTCCCCTATTTCTTCTTTTCTTCTGCTGAAGCTGCCAGTCGATACTATCCTTCCAAGTCTGCATCTCCAATCCAACTAGTCAACTCATTTTGGCCTACTATGAACCTGAGGTTAGTGATGTTACCATTCTGCAAGCACAGCTTAGAGTCCGAGATAGAATAGAGCTGGAAGGGACCTTGGAGGTCTTCTAGTCCAGCCCCCTGCTCAAGCAGCAGTCCCTATGTCTTTTCAGACAAGTGACTGTCTTGTATCTTCTTAAAAATCTCCAATGATGGAGTACCCATGATTTCTGAAGGCAAACTGTTCTACTGGTTAATTGTCCTCACTGTCAGGAAGTTTCTCCTTAATTCCCGGTTGCTTCTCTCTTTGGTCAGTTTCCAACCATTGTTTCTTGTCCTGCCCTCTGGTGCTTTGGAGAATAATTTGACCCCCTTTTCTTTGTGGCAGTCCCTCAAATACTGGAATACTGCTGTCATGTCTCCCCTATTTCTTCTTTTCTTTAGACTAGCCAAACCCTCAGACATTGATAATCTAAGCATAATAGGGAAGGGTGGCCTTGTGTGAAATGTGATGATTTTGCCAGATTGGGTCTCTTTATCTCTGTCTGTCTGTCTGTCTGTCTGTCTGTCTGTCTCACTCACTCACTCTCTCACACACACACACACACACAAACACACATACATGCCTATAGGGCTAAAAATGCAAGCAGTTATGATTATTTCTACTGCTTTCACACAAAACTGGTAATTATGTGGGAACAGCATAGGAACAGCACTTACTACATCTTCTCAGAAACCACAGCTTATATATGCAATACTTCCTCTCACCATTAAATAAATGAGCCTCCCTAATATTTCTGAGGGAGGGGACTTGTTCTAGTTGTCCAGAATTACTCCCAGGTAAGAGTCATGGGACTGGAATTTGGCTAGAGGACTGAACCCTGTGTTACTTAGGAAGGCATGATGGCACATGCCTTCATCTAATTGTGCCTGCCAATTTAATAGGAAACATGGCAGCGACTGCTGTTTTACAGCGACAGCAAACATTCCATGAAACTCTGCCAAATGAAAGCAATTCTTAAAGCTTTGGCACTATAAGCACCTCCCCAAGGAAACAGATGCGTGTAATAAAACTCTCAGTTGATTCAATTTTTGTATTGCATTGTTTTATACCAGTGCAGAATGAAATACTGGTACTTTAAAAAAAACCCTCAGTATGACCATGTGAAAATTAGGGTGGAAAAAATCTGCTTCATGGTGACTCAGTACTTGGAGCAAAATGAGATAAAGTAAAATGAATCAAATATAAGTGCAGTACAGTCTGCTAAATCAGTCTCTGAAATCTTTCAGCCCCAAGGGGCAGATCTCAAGCTGGAAAAAATGTTAGGAGGCTGGGAAAAGAGATTTTAGTATTTCCCTGATATAAATTGCATACTCTGCCTCTTTTTGCTAAAATAACAACAAATCCATTTGGCTGTCAGTAAACGAATCAAGTAGCACTACTGCTGGCTTCTGATCAACTGCAAAGACAAACTGGAGCTTTAACTTGGCTGAAGGGTTTGCTTCATAGCTGCAAAATAAAGATTTATATCCTTTCACATTGTTTCAGCAGAATAAACATTTGATTTTTTAAACAGTAGTGCTCCAACAATACAGACTCAGTGGAAGAAATCTGCTTCATTAAAACTGCTGCTGTGCCTGGGGAACTCATCCATTTTTTGCATCTTATCCATTCTTGAGAGCAGTTTCTTATCTAGGGAATATCTTGGAATTTTCAACATTCCCCTGGCTTTCTGCTTTCATTGCAAGAATGGTAGAGTAATTCTGTGGATCCTTTTTTACACTCATAACCATGGACGTTAGAGAAGATTTCCCAGCTTTGCAAATTTGTGACAAATCCAGTGTGACAGAGTATTACTTATCTGAGCATATATCCATCAACAGGTGGGCAATCCTTCTACAGGAAGCCTTTTTGCTTTACCAGTCAACACAATCCAAGTCTATGTGATGACACTGGATCAGGGATAGCATCTATGCAATTCTATTTTCACTAGGTACTTCATTTTAGAATTCAAAAAAGGCGAGGGCATTGCCTTAAATGGGCCTCGGAGATCCAAGGTGCTCTGTGAGTGGCTGGGAACAGAATTAGAAAAATATTTATTTATCACCTAGGAAATACTGCCTTTTCCTCTTTATCAAAAGCCACACAGGGCTTTACTGTAACCCCAGTTGCCTTGGGCCGCCTTCATTTCTAGCAAATATAGCAGCAGCAGTTATTGCCTGACTTATTGTGATATCTACTTCAGTGAAGTGGTTTCCTGTTTCTTTCTGAACCCAGGTATGTTGCGTGTTGTTTCAAAAGTACAGCAACATGCAGAAATGTTTGCAATGTAACTCTACTGGAAAAGAGAAAGGCATCGACTCTTCAGAAGAAAACCGAAGGAAAGGGGTTCATTTCTGCAGCCCGGGGCAGGGGGGAGTCCATCCATAGCATCAGTGAGGCAAATTGATCATAGCTGCAGAACATTTGACTGATTGGAACGTATGGAAAAACACCTCTGTGGCATTTAAGGATCCCCTTGACCAGTCTCCTGAGCCTGAAGTCCTGGACTTCAGCCTATCCCTGATAAATAAATGAAAAAATAAATAAATGATTCCTTTAAAATAATACTTTTTAAGTTAAATAAGTGGCTTGAATATATTGACTGTATATTGAGTATAATCATTGGACCTCCAGATACAGAATTCATTGTTCATCTGCCCAAACTCATGGACCTTTTAAAGACTGTAGCTCAGCAGGGAAGTTCCTGTTTGCAGGCAGAAGGTGGAGGTTTAATGCCTCACCATTTCCATGTAACTCTTCCATGCCTGAAACTTTGAGGGACTCTCCCAGGCAAGACACACAATGCCAGGTTAGAGATGCCAATGTCTGGCATGAGACAACTTTTGAAAGTGTGGAATAAAAGTTTCCAGGTGTCCAGCAAAGCCTCCAGACTCTGTATCAAAACACCTCTTTTAAATTGTGTCCCATTCCACGTGAGATTGAAGCTGGTGCTCTGAAGCACTCACTTTCCACTTTGCCTCACCTGCCTCCGCCTTGGGGTGGTGGGACCGGTCAGGAGATGGGCCCTCCCCTGCCCAGCACAGAAGGGCCTTCATCCATTCTGAGCAAACCCCTTCCAACAACTCTGCTCAGATACTGGATGTAGAACTGACGTTGCAACAGACATGCCTCCCCTCTGCCTTTGGCAAGAGAACGTTGCCTCCCCAAAGGGAAGCGACTTGTGGTTTCGTGAGGCAACTGGCAAGATGACACTGACAGTAGCAAAAGTCCAGTTCCCGAAAAGGAGTTCAGCAGTAGCAGGAGACTCTTGGAAGGATTGCAGCATCTCTGCTTTTGGGGAGCGGAGCACAAAATCTGTCCCCGCTCCCCCTATTTGTACTTGCTCTTTCATCCATTCCAAAGCATGCCTGCTTCGCTGTAGGGAAAGAGTGAGGGAGCTGCAGCTCAGTTCAGCAGACTGATTTGGAGATTTTTTTTTCTCTGACATATGCAAGCTGACTGCCAAACCTGAATTGCCAGCAGGGAAAGGGACTAAGCAACTGCTTTAAGTTTCAGCCTGTCTGTGGTGCAGGTTTTTCAAGTCACACACACGCATACACACACCTGCCTGTCACACACACACTTTCTCTCTCTTCCCTCTCTCTCTCTCTCCCTCATTCATACACACTCGCACACATCTAGGGATAAGGGTGCTGTCTGAGGTTGCCGCCTCTGTAGGTACCTTCATTGAGGACCTTGATTTTCCAGAGAAGATCTCCTGAGACCCAGGTAAGTGCCAGACTGAACGGTAGTTCTTGATGACTTGAAGCCCAGAGTGTCTTCTGCTTCTGCTTCTCCAGTGCAGTGAAAGGCCTGGACACTTTTAGGCAGAAGAGGAGCAAATCATGTATTCTAAGAGCAGGGATTGCTCCCTCTCAACTTTGGCCCTCTGCTGCTGTTGATGTTGACCTTCTTAAAATAAAGCCTCCCATCAATTTTGCAAAAGCAAAAAAAAAGAAAGAAAGAAAACCAATGCAGATTTTATTCTAACATCTTTGCCAGTTCAATTTTGACAATGGGTGAAGCAAGACAGAGAAAGAAAGCAAATGGCAGAGAGAGGGAGAGGAGGTATGGGACACACTTGTGGATGTTTTTAATGAAAGTGGGAATTTGGGTAGGGCTTGCTGCATCGTGCTTATGTTTAGTGTCTAATGTATTTTAGGGTTGATTTGAAAGGTATTAATGTGATGTGTTTTTTTTACATTAGAAAATTTTGTACCTTTGATATCTGCAAGGCAAATAAGTTCAGGGCATTCCCATTTGAAGAAGGAAACGTCCATTTTAAAAGAGGGGTTTCAGTTTTTAATTCAAAAATGTTTAGGGTTTTGTTTTCAACCAATTACATTTGAGTGGCAAAATTAAAAATCTGACCTGACTTTGTTCCAGAATTCTGTTAAGTGTTGTCTATTCTCCTGGCAACTTCAGGGCAGCCCTTCAGCCTGAGGAAAACAACCTGTAAACTTGGTGGCATCGTTGGTTAAAAAGGGTTCATGTATGAGGAATCCATTCAGGTGGGGTGGTGAGTTAGGAAAGCAAATGGCCAGGATAATCTGAAGGCCTACATTTTGTAGTATAGCTTTCTGTTGCCCTGACTCTGCTGACCTCCGGTTATTCTAGATAGCTTTAAAAAAAAAAGCTAGGGTAGTACCATAGGGATTTTTAATTACTATGATTATATTTTTCCAGCATGAAAGTAATGACGATGCTGTGTTATGATTGTCTTTTATTTTTAGTATATTATTGCAAGGGCTAGCTACTCTTGTACACTACACTGATAATTCTAAGATGGTTGGAATTTAAATCTCATATGAATTCTGCTCCATCCCTTCCACAAGGCAGGAATTGTCAACCACAACTTCTTTCCAAAAGTTTCTTTGCAAAACTCAGCCTTCTGAGTTATAGCCTGATTCACAGACCAGTGAAATATTGTGACGATTGCTATAAGGTGGCATATGTTAGAGAAAGTGGCCTTATTCAGGCATGCCCAGGTCCACTTTGGATTCTGGGAAGAAGAAAAGAGAGTGCATCTCAGGACAGTTTTGCTTCCTAGAGAAATTAGAATCCTCCCATTGTTTCTGCTGAATAGGAGCTGACTAAATACATGCCAGTCAGATAGGTTCTTTGACCAGCAATATTTGTTGAAGGCTCTTATTCTTGTCCCATGGGCAGCTTCTCCATACTGTGACCCAAACTGAAACTTAAGAAGTGAGTTACTGAGGAAAATGGAGGGCAACAGAGATTTTTGCAAATGTAAGTGAGAGGATTCAGAATAACAGAATACAGAATAACAGACTTGGAAGGGACCTCGGAGTTCTTCTAGTTTGAACTCCTGCTCAAGCAGGAGATCCTATATCATTCCAAACAAATGGTTGTCCAATCTCTTCCTAAAAACCTCCAGTGATGGAGCACCCACATCTACTGGAAGCAGGTTGTTCCACTGATTAATTGTTCTAGCTATCACAAAATTTCTCCTTAGTCCTAGGTTGCTTTTCTCCTTGATTAGTTTCCATCCATTGTTTCTTGTCCTGCCTTCAGGTGCTTTGGAGAATTGATTGACTCCCTCTTCTTTGGGGCAGCCCCTGAGATATTGGAACACTGCTATCATGTCACCCCTGGTCCTTCTCTTCATTAATCTAGACATACCCAATTCCAGCAACCGTTCTTCTTATGTTTTGTGAATCAAGGTCTTTCTTACTTCAAAATTGCCCTGCTGGGCGGGTATGATAGGAGACCAAACACGGGCTGCAAAGTTCCAGAAGACACCATCTGGCAATTCCCTAGTTATTAACCAGATTTTGTCAGCTCAGATCAGGGAGCTCTAGCCTGTGCTGATTGTAGCTGGAGATCTAGCTTCAGAGCCAGATTTCAGAGCCCTCTTCAGAGTTGCCACTAACATCTATATCTGAGAACTATAGATAGTTTTCATGATATACTCACCTTTTCTTTTCCCTTCATCACAATTTGATATAACTGTTGTTTGTAACCATGGCATTGCTAGGGCTGAAATATATTGTGGGGGAGGGAAATTAATGTGTAGTACTGAGAGTGTAGAGCACTTATAGGGCTGAAATCTATAACTAGTTCCAAGCCATCTCCCCCAAACACCTACTATTATATAGTGGGTTCTGGACCGCATGGAAGACAGCAGGCAGATGAGTACAGCATCAGCTCTTTATTATGGGTAGGACTGTACTGAACTAAGGGGGTTACCTGTACCCCTTATATACCTTGCCAGGTACGCTCTCGGCCAATCCGTTCATCTGAATCTCCCGCTGAAAGCTAGCCAGCCTGGTACAGTGCCACCTGGTGGTATTTGCTGAGCTGCTGCTTAACCCCCATACATAACACCTACAGCCATAGGTTATTTTCTGCAACCAGTTGCAAAAATAATAGTACTGTACACTTATCTCAGGGGACCTGGAGGATTGCCTGGAATTTTTCAAGGAGCAGCTGGCAGATCCCAGTGCCTTCCTACTTGCCTGCATTTCCCTTCAAGGGCCCTTGGTTTTTTGCTTTCCCCCCAAATTCAGTAAACAGATGAAGGTCACCTTCTGGTCCAGATAATGTTGGTCTTCAGTGCTTAGAAGTAATTGTTTGGTCTGAGAACTGCTTGCTTTCAAGAAGCAATTTCACATTTTCCAAAACACTTGTGTGTCTGTGGGCACTTGAGAAGAGAGATAGACAAAGAGAGACAGAGAGATGTCTCCTCATGCTCTCCCATTGGGTGGTCTCTCTATTACTATAGTTAGAAGAGATATTATGCCACCTGAACAGAACAGAATGTTACCATTTAAACCAGTTGTTATGTGTTTTTGTGTGAAATCCAACAGAGCTCTTTTCCCTGTAAAGAATCCTTGGACAAAACTCATAGTGCTCATATAAGCTGTAGTAGGGCAACTGCAGGACAGCGCATGCTGGCCGAAGGCTTTGATCTAAACCATTATTTCCTGCAGAACAGGTTGTCCTCAAATTACGACTACAAGTGAGCCCAACATTTCTGTTGCTAAGCAAGAATTGTTAAGTGAGTTTTGCCCCATTTTACGACCTTGCTTGCCACAGCTGTTAAGTGAATCACAACAGTTGTTAAGTTAATAACATGTTTGTCTGGTGAATCAAGTTTTCCCATTGGCTTTGTTTGTCAGAAGGCTGCAAAAGAGGATCCCACGATCCTGGAACACTGCACCCATCATAAATACATGCCAGTTGCCAAGCGGCCAAATTCTGACCATATGACCATAGGAATGCTACAACAGTCATAAGTGTGAAGAATGGTCATAAGTCACTTTTTTCAATGCCGTTGTAACTTCCAACAGCCACTAAATGAATGGTTGTAAGTCAAGGACTCTCTATACCATGTTCTGCCTGTTCCCAAATGGGAGACGGAAGAATGCCTGTTTAAAGGATGAATTGTTTACTAATTAAGCTCCTCACCCACTAGCCTTAGTTACTGTATGGGGGTTCTTCCTGGTTTATCCCTAGCCACCTTTTGGGCAAGTAAACACCTGAGAGGGCATCAGCACCTTGGAAAACAAGGATGAGGATGAGTTGCAGAAAAACCAGACTGTTGATATCCCTTGATCAGCAGTTCGATCTATTCTAATTAATAGGTTATGGGTTTATTGCCCAAACAAGCTTCATAGTGTCTACTATAGTGTCATAAAAAGTAACTTCTGCTTAATAAAAAGGGTAAGAAGGCAGTCAGCTCTATGTTTTTGCTGTGCAGGTTCTGAGGTTTTGCTTGATAAAAAATACAGGATACCAGAAGTTGCTTTCAAGCCTTACATTTTTATTCAGCTGAAGAAAGACGGGATTCTGTAAAAAGAGAAAAAGCCCCAAATATCAGAAAAGCCTTATTTTTATACCTTCTTTGATTACATAAGCAATTCACCCAGCAAAGCTGACACAGATAAGATAAAGACTTCGCCCTTTAAGGCTGGCACGCTCTAGATAAGAAGGAAGAAAGCGGAAGTAGCTAAAATGTTCCCTTTTGGGTGTTCATCCAAGACAATATATGTTCCCTTTTGGGTAGTTTAGGTGTTTCCCTAAGACACCATATGTTTCCAGGTGGGTTAGGATATTGGCTGTTTCCTTTGCTGTCCTTTTATGACCTTGCATTCATGGTTCTGCAAGTGGCCAGAGGTAGCGGGACCATCTGCACGTATTCATAATTGATTGAGGTGCAGCTTCTCAATGTTCTTCAAGGCCAGCCCCATGTAAAGAGCATTGCAATTATTCAGTTAGGAGGTGAGTGTGGCATGAATGAGCATGAGCAGAGCCCCCATTCTAGAAAAGGGTACAAGTGGCACATAAGATGTACTTGTGCAAAGGCTATCCTGACCATAAGCTGCCACCTGCTTTCCAGGTAGGAAGTGTGAGTTCAGGACAATTCTAAATTGTGCAAATCAGTAGATATGAGGTACCCCAAAACCTTATCATGGTAGAGGCAAAGGCAATTCTTCCCCATATAGGCCTGTACAGCCTCTAGGCTCTGGGAAAATACTTCACATCACTTGGGCAGCTCAGGGCAGAGATGTACAGCTGAGTATCATCAGCATACTGTTGGTACTTAACCTCGTGCTGATGGATGACCTCACCTAGCATTTCATGCAGAAGTTAAATAAAGGTGAGGAGATTGGAGCTTAGTGGCACCCCAGAAAAATCCCATTACCAACGCCAATTGCAACCAGCATTGGAGAAAAGAAGAGCGCCACTGGACAGTAGTGCTTCCCTTTTCCAAAGCCCTCAGCTATCTCAGAAAGATGTCATGACTGATGGTCTAGAAAGCTGCTAAGAAATCAAGTAGGGCCAGGAGGGATGTAGAGAATCCTCTTCTTCCAAAACACGTTGGAGATATAGACCTTCCATCTTCTCAACATTTTTCTCCAAGAGGAGAACTGGACCAACATTGTTCAGTACTCTACTCTCTGTTTTGCCCCATTGCTGTCCCCAATCATTTCAGAAAGGAAAAATAATTAAATCTGTTTTAGGACTAAATTATGTACTATGTGTTACATTCAAGTATGGGCCACAAAATTGAGAGCCACAATGTCAAAGGAAAAGCAGTTTCAAAAGAGGGTGACTGGAAAGGAGAAAAAGGGTTCTTTTAGGCTAGCCCTTTTCCAATCTATTGTTCCAAAATTCCATATTTAGGTCAAGACTTTTTCAAGACAAGCTTGACTCACAGAGATATGTGCTCATTGAGATATGTGGGCACATTGACATGGGTTCCTTGGTAATGAGACAGAAATGGTTTGCCACTGTTTTCTACTGGGTATCTTTTGACGACCCATTGTCACCTACAGTTCTGGATTTCCTTATGGTCTCCCATCTCAGTTTCAGCCAGTTTTGATTCTGCTTAGCTTTTTCTACGCAGATATCAACCACTGTCAGTTATATGCTACTAAATAGAAATATATTTCTATTTTTCCTTTTATTTCAGTTAATTTTCCTTAAATCTTTCACCAAATTGGCATTGTTATAAAAATGGAAAGATTGTTACCACAGGTATAAATATTATCATCAGTATTCTGGTCTAAAACTAGTAATCCAATTTAATGCTGGATCACTAATAATCCAGTCTGGCATTGGCTGGTATTTCATTGCAGGTTTGGCCCCCTTAGCACACAAGGATTTTTATGGTTTGTTGGTTTGGTCTTGGCCCACAGATACTGGTAATACATAATAATAGGATTACCAGATCTACAAAAATCAGAATGGTTTCTAGAAGTCAGCCAAAATATACAGAAAACCTAACCCTTTGCTGCCAAAATCAGGATTTTTGCAACCCAGAGTTGATAGTCCTACCTTCTAATAGTAACACTGAAAAACAGACCGCTTCACTCTTCACATACGGTACTTCCCTGTCTTTCATTGCTAACTAAACAGATCTCCAAGCTGGATTTATGAGAAGAAGCCTTGATCCATTTCCAGGTTGCTTTGTGCAGGCAACACTCAACAAATTAATATGCAGAGCCCAACTTAGCCTAGTCATATTTTTAAGTGGGGGTGAGGGATGTTTTTGGTATTGCAAAGCACCCATTCTTTATCCAGGACACAAGGGCTGCCAACAAAGCAAACAAAAGCAAGTCACAAAGCTGTGTTCCCTCAAAGACAAGATGAATTAGGATTATGTTTCTATTTAAAACTGGGACAGAACAACCCCCAAAACAGCATCTGGTGAATGGGCCTTGTGTACTTTCCCCCTCCATCCTCAGGAGTGCCAAGGCAACTGGTTTCTGTGACAGGGAGCTGAGGATCATTGGCTGAAACTCAGAAGCCAGCCAAAATGTTATGTAAGACCTTCAGCCTTTTGATTGGCCTTTGCTTCAAAACAGAGTCGCTGCAGATGGAAGCTAAAATGGACTTCACATTAAATTGTCTTTGTCTTTGATGTGCACTTTTGTTTTTTTCTTTTTAATTGCAAATACCATCAGGAGAGGGGCCATAAAGGGGGGGGATGTATCTATTTCCTTGCAGTCTTGGGAAAAGCCATGTTTAGGTCTTTGTAAGGGGAGGGCATGTCTCTTAGTGCAAATAATAGCTTTGAACAGTTTTAGGTAACTGTAAGTAACACCAGCTGCCTGCAATTAGTGCCAGGCTCAAGGTTGACTCAGCTTTCCATCCTTCCAAGGTAGGTAAAATGAGGACCCAGATTGTTGGGGGCAATAAGCTGACTTTGTAATAATGCCGCTTATTAGGGCGAAAGCCCTAATAAAGCAGGCATATACATAGAATGAAGGCTATTGCTAAGCACATTGGTTTGTGCTTAAATTGTAAGCCGCCCTGAGTCTTCGGAGAAGGGCGGGATATAAATGGGATTTAAAAAAAAAAAAAAACTAAAAGGCAAAACACTAAGACTCCATCAAGCTTGCTTTAAAGTCAGCACTGCTACAGTATTTGCATGTATTTGCATGTTTTAAAACTGTAATATTTGGTTTTGTAGCACCTGTATCTTAAATACAAAGGTCATCAGATTTATTTTGGCTCTACGTTTCCTTAGAGCCACATCCATGGCCATGACTGGATTATGCCACATCCCAATTTCCCCGCTACTTCTTCAAGTAGAGGAGTTATTGTATACCTGTATTATAGTACTGGTTGTGGAAGGAGGAGGAGGAGGAGGAGGAGGAGGGAAAGGGTTAGCCTATATGCGTCTTTCGTAGGAAAAGGTTACTTTAGTCAAATTGTCTCAAAGTAGTTTTAAAATCCAAATAGCTTTAACACTTCTAAAAACACTGTCAATTCAGTTCAATCTTTATTAGAGTCACAGACCAGCACAAAAAGTTAAACATTAAAATAAAGCAAAACTGAACAGAACAAGGCATGGTAACATATTATTACATTTGATAGTAAAATCAACGGGGAGTTATAAACTCCTATAGGAGTTTATATAGTGATAAATGCCTATGGTAATATAAGATTACATTTGGAATGCATAATAATACTAGAATGTATTGATGTTATTAGCCCTGTAAGGTAGTCCAGATAAGAAAAACAACCAGGAGTACTAGCTCTTTTTTTTCTCTTTTTTTTGTGAAGTTATATTATCAGAATCTTGTAAGACTGAATGTATTTCTCCTCTCTTTTCCTTTTACTCTTCAGAAAACTAGGGAGGGTCCCTTCTAAGATGCTTCCCACACCTTCCCTCCTTCTGTGGGCTGAGATATCTTTTACATGCTAGTTGTCCAGTCTGCATCTTTTCCTCCTCTCCCCCAAGGTCATTCCCACATACTAATACAGATGCGCACCTGGATGGCCAATCTCCTTCCCAGGCAGGTAGATTGCTACAATAAATGAATGACAATGATATAAAGTGAAGCATGAGCGGGTGGCTGGAGAGAGCCAAAGCTTACCAGCTGGCCCTTTTCCTCCTCAAATGGCTTTTAAAAAAAGTATATATTTCTCCTAGTAGAAGAATCAGTTAAAAACAAGTACAATAACAATTTCAGGGGGAAAACCCCAGATAAGGTCGCTTCACCATGCTGCAGTTTAAAGAAGGGCAGGAACAGACATTTGCTGCTTAAGGTATTTTGGATTAGATGATGCCTGTAGACTAAACCAGATTTGCACAATACACTATTATCACTACCATCGCCACCACCAATTTGTAAGCTAGTATGTCGTGCAAACCCAGCCACCAGGGAATATTTCTGATTCAGTGTGGTGTTCAAATCTAGAAAAGTGGTTTACTTGTATTCAGATATGTTTGGTTCAGGACTGTGTGTCATATGAATATAGTCCATAAGGCCGTGGTATTAAGGGTTATAATGGACGGCAACACAGGCTCAGTTGGAAATCCAGCCTCCAGCTTCATTTTGTAATCCCATTTAATATTTCTCTGAAAGAGATTTTAGGTGTGCAATTTTTTTTAAAAAAAAATCAGATTTGAAATGGTTGCTTTAGGTTTGAAACAGACTTCTACAACCTTACCAAAAACGTTTCAACGTTTATAAAATTTAGTGCCCAGCAAAAAAACTGTTGCCTTAAATTTGGAATGCTTGGTCCAAAAGTGAAACGAGACTGTTTCAAACTCAGAACATTCTCAGAATGGTTAAAACTTCACTAAATATTTCTAATAAAATCAGAATATCTGTTCCAAACTCAAAATGAGTTTGAAATGTGCTGTTTCAAATCTAAATGTTTGGAACTGAAATGCTTTGCGTGCCCCCGCCCCCATCCCACTTTTGCTGAAAAGCATTCAGGCAAGGGGAATCAACAGGTTTCTCAGTAACTGGATAAAAGGTAGAATCAGGAAGAACCATTATCTAAACTCCTTCTATGGCACCTGACATTTGTAATCTGGGGCAAAATGTATCTATAGTATTAAGAGTGCAGCCCTGCTCTAAATTTCTCCCTTTGGCAGAAGAAGGGAGAGCTCATCTATGTCCTCTTCATGGGGCATCCCACATTTTAAATGAATTGAAATCCAGGCAAATCACTTCACATGCATTAACACCAACATTTCAATGAATATGCACAATTTCTATATGTGCGCAAGGTGCACATATATTGGGGCCTGAGGTCAATGGCATCCAAAATAAAGTGTGTTGATAAAATGAGATATTATGAAGGGTCATGTTATCATGCAAATGTCACATACGTGTTTGCCTCTCAACATTTCACACAAGTATGTAAGTTGTGACATTTGTGTGATTATCTCATGCCCACGTATTTTATCATTTTTCCTGTGGGATGTGAAATCTCTTTTAAACAGCACCAAAAGTTTCCATAGGATTATTTTTATCATCATCTTTCTGCAATAGGTTGGATATTGCCAGGCTAAATTCGATCTGGTAATTTAGATGGAGACAGCAGAAATCATTGATTTATTTTTGTGGCTTTATTTTCTCTGAAAGTTTGTTTGCATTTCTGCAGTGTCATTTTGTTGGGTCTGAAATACAATAAGGATGCAGCCATTTATAGCCACCTTTGAAGAGAGAGAGCCAGCAAGTGCAAGCATTAAACATTTTTACCACTTCTACAGTCTTCTATTTCCCAACTGCTGTTAGTGAGCACAGATTGTTGGATAGGTTCAGTATGATAAAAGTGAATTTCCTTTGGAATCTGGAGTTTAACCGTGCTGAGAATGATACAAAAAACTAGTGTACATTACTTTCCTCCGAAAAGCAAGTATTTTTTAGTTTGGTTGGATATAACTAAACTATCCATATAACAAGAATTGACTTCTCCTACCTTCCTGAAAGATTATGCTAATGTTAGTAGCATGTTTAATTCAGCCACCAGCAATGCTTCTATCTAATACAAAGAAGAAGCTCCTCTCCTTTCCAAAAGATAGACTTTACTGCCTTTTTTGTTTTCTGAATGCATGCTATCTGTAATGTATTGGGCTTGCTTTGATAAGGGAACACCACGTGGTAATTGCTGGAAGCTGACTAACAGCTCCCAGCTCCTTAGACAACCCGGCTCCAGCGCAGCTATTGGTTGCCTCTAGGGTGGCAGTAGGTTGTTTCAAACCTATTGGCTGCCGCCTAGAGGCCAGGGTATAAATTGCTGCATCTGCAGCCCCATTCCTCAGTTCAGATCCTGCAAGCAATAAATCATGATCTTTGCTGAACTCACTCGCCTCATCTTCATTCCTGCGCAACGAACCCAGTACACAACACTATCTAAACTGAAAGCTGTTCTAAGCTCTGGTAAGTAAGGATGTGTGTTTCAACGACATCAAGAAGATGGCGGCAACTGTGCAAATGAAGCCCTGCCCCTTGTGAAAAGAGGTGGGGCTTTGATTGTGCCATGATGGCCAACACTTTTGATGTTTTGGATTCCCTTCCTTCCACAGATACCCATATAAGCAAAGATTTTCTTGTTTGCAGAATTAATCAGGGTTTACATTTGACGTTTGCCAAAAGAAAACTCTCTTCTTTTATTTTGGTGCCTTTGTGTCAATTTTTGATGACAAGTCCCTGTGGTTTTCTAACAAGATTTTCATAAGTAGTTTACCCTTGCCTGCTTTCCTGAGGGCTGAAAGAGAGAGAGAGAGAAACTAATCTAAGCTCCTCCAGCTGGCTTTGTATTTAAGATGCGATTAGAACTTTGTATTTAAGATGCGATTAGTTACCAGGTTTCTAGCCTAGTGTCTTAATCACTGCACCAAAATGTTATTTAGTTGCTGATAAAATTTGTATATTGTGGTGCATGGAAATGGTAGTGGGATCCTTGCATATTTAAAGTGCACATGGAACTTTTGGCAAAAAATATTTGTTGTGATTGCATCAAAGGGGCCAGGCAATAGTAAATTCTGCACAGAATCTAATTCTTTATGTTGATATGCCTTCCTAGCTCTCTGTTTGTGACCAAACGTGTACAAAGTGAAAATGTCCATGGAAAAGGCTATCAGAGAAGACCAGGTGGAGATTTTGGAGTACAACTTCACTAGAGTCAGCAAGAACCCTGATCGTGCTACCCTGGACCTCATTGCTGCTGAGGCAGGCCTATCAGTAGAAGAGGTTCTAGTGAGTAACCATGTCTTTAACTTCAAATACAATAATTTGCATCTTGAGGTGATTCATTCATTTCTGGACCACGTTTCTCCGATGTTACCACTTTCCAATAAATTATTCCTTCTGATCGCCTCCCACCATTTGCTAGGGCTAGAGAGTGCCTCACTTTCTAGAACATATGGAAGGGGGGATGAGAATCAGCCTATAATCCCCTCTGTGGAATCAGAATCTTCTTACTGATTAGAAGGAGACCACCTCTCTGCAGGATATTTATGGAGGGACCAACCCTTTATGCAATTTGACACTATCCTGATCCACGGTGGATCAGGAATGGAGTGGTAGAATGCTGGTGAGGTGGTAGAATGAATCACAGTGTCAGGACCCACCCCAATCCACATCTTAGGAAATAAGAACTCCTGGATCCAAGTCTGTCCAAAAGGAAAAGTTTACTAGGATGAGATCGGTTGTGGTAATACAAGACGGGATCTGACATTGAGTTACATTTCAATACTATATACAGTAAAGCATTCCCGTTTCAACCCCCTCCCCTCGAATCCATTTGGTCAGGCTCACATCATTTACTTAGGTGTCAGGCCTTTTTTTGGGGGGGGGGGAAAGGGAAATCCTCTTGTGTTTATTGTTATTGCTTTCTTCCTGTCAGTTCCAAATGGAGATGCAACCCAGATCTCTCTCTTCCCCCCCTGTTCCCCCCAGATCAAAAGCTTTCCTGGTCTTTGAAACCAGCCTACTACAATCTGAATACACATCCTCTCCCCCACCCCCTCGGAGAGATGGCAGAATCCCGAGAATAGTCACAATATTCTAACCATACATTTATGAAATGTGATATAAATGGATTCTGACACACAGCACATTTGGCTACAGATAAGAGACCTCAGTCTTCTTGTTTTTTTAAAAAAACTAATTCTTTCTCCCTCAGTATAGGAAACAAGCAAGAGAGAATGGACTGAGGAAGCATTTTTCTCTTTGACTGAAAGCTGTTTTTCCTTTTTTAATAGGGATTCAAAACTTTTTTTCTTTTACTAATAGGTCAAAATGATAACATCCATTCTATACCAGTACTTTCCCAGATGGAATGACCATTCTTTCCCTCCCCCCTCTTTTAAAACCTATGCTCTCTGTGGCTCACCACTCATTTTGCCATTGCCTGCCAAAGCCTCATTGTCTTGTGCCTGTAGCCCACTCTTTACTCATTGAGCAATATTCCTTTGTTTCTGCAGGTATGGTTCAAAAAGCGCCTGGGAGAGTGGAGGAAATCAGAAGGGCTTCCTTCAGAATCTAGGTCTGTCAGAGATTGACTAAAGCCCCCCCCTTATGGAGACATCCCTGGAAAATGGACAGCAGCTCAATTATTGCTTTCTCTGTGGAACGTTACTGTCAAAAATATTTTTCCTGTTTTTTTAACCTGCTGCTTATTTAAAATGTATATACTAGAGGTGGAAAATAAGTATATGAAATTATGCATACTGATTGTAATGTAGACTTTTATGAAACTTACAAGGAAAAGGTTACAAACTATGCCTATTGCAAATACAGTGATAACGGAGTGGATCTAGTTAAATATTTCCATTAATTCCAGCAAAATTAATAGGAAGGCGCAATAGACTGAAACGTGCTTTTCTTGTCTGCTGTACTATGAGAAATAACTTCAGCACCAGTGTCCAGGAAAGCAATAGCTGGAATCAACTGCATCCATTAATATCTTAGAGAAATTAGATTTTTTTAAAAAATGAAGTTTGGGCATGATCCATCATGTGGTGTTTGTGAAGACCTTCATCTGTACACAAACAAGAGAACAAGCTCCATCTTGCCTGAGTCCATATTCAGCTCCTATGTACACAGAAAACTCACACAATCCATTGTGAATTCAAGGCAGGCATACTAATGAACCCTGTGAAACAACCTCCTGCAATCCTGAGCAATGTGTAATATCTTGAGTCCCATAGTGCAGCTTAGTTAGTCAAATCATGTAAAGACCCAATTAGCCAACAGGTGAAGTACAGGTAGTTCTCGACTTGCAATCTTTTGTTTAGTGTCTGTTCGACAGAAATTTTGCGCTCAACTGTGGTTGTAAGTTGAGGACTACCTGTATATAAAAATGATAGGAATAAAAAGATGCGAATGTACTTTGCTTCTTTCTCCTTACCTTTCCTCTATCTCATCCCTGTCTCAGATATCTGGTAGAAGGCATCCAGCATACATGGGTTGTTTACAGACTAGCCAAATACATCAAAAGTAGTGGCTTATGTGCATAGCTGATTAGATAATTGAATGAATATAAGAAGCATATTTCTAATAATTCTAATGCTGTGCAAGAAAGAGTATTTTTCTCTGGATATATTAATGTATCGCACATTGCACCCAGGCTTGATGAGTCCATCTGACTGATTTTATACTCTATTATCTCTGAAAAAGCCACTTCTGAGGAAAGGCTTACACAAAATCTATAGAGATAATAATTTATTTCTTCATCACAGTTACACAATGTACAGGATCTGTCCCAACCACAACTACATGTGGCAAACCGGACCTTTTTTTCAAGTGGGCCTTTTTTTTTCAGGTTCCACACATGGAAGGCTGCTTCAAAATATAGGTCAATATATGAAGTATTCATAGGAATTAATCATTAATTAATCTTTAATCATGTCTGATCATTCAAAGCAGCAAAACAAACCGGTTAAAATAGAACATCAAGGTTTTAGCAATCTGTTCCCCTACCCACTTACATTCCTGACTGACTGGAATACAATGGGGAGAGAAGGGGGAGGTAAAGCAAGAAATGGGTGCCCAGAGAAGCATTCTGTGCTGACAGCAAATATATCAATATACTTATAATTCTCCGAGAAGTCAATAAACTTCAAAAGCATTCAGAGATGCACAACAGAAATTTTGATGAATAGCTTCAAACCTGGAATGCTGAAATGGGTAGAGTGAGGGTTTGGCCCATCCTTCCAGTGAAAATGGGAACAATGTGTAATAAATTATATCAACAAGTATATTGAAGTATCTAAGTTTAGAAACACACATTTTATCTGTAAATTATTTTAGGAAAAGAATCTAAAAGGGGCAGCATTATGTCAATCAGTTATGGAAAATTAGCAAGCCATGTATCGAAGAACAGAATCAGAATAATGAATATGAAGGTCCATAGTTCAGCAGAGAAGGTCTCTGTGTATGCCCAAAGTCAGGTTGAAAGGCTGCTGACATCTCCAAATGAATCCGTTTACCGTTTTGGAGAATTGCTGCTGTTTTGTTTTATTTTGTTTTAGATAGGAAACAGCTAGATCAGACATGCCAAACACAAGGCCCGGGGGCTGGATCCGGCCCGCAAAGTGGTTTCATGTGGCCCGCGAAGCCATCCTAGAAACAGTGAGGGAACGGCCTCCACTGCCTTGGCCCTGGACCAGAGACCCTCCTTCTGCCAGAGACCCTCAGATCTGTCCCACTCCTGCCCAGGCCCCCATAGGCACCCTTGATGCGAACGATGTAGAGCTGGCCACGCCCACGCAGTAGGCCATACGCACTCTAGCCACGCCCACCCAGTAGGCCACGCCCACCCAGGCCACACCCACCCGGCCCCTTGAGGGCAACCGCAATGCTGATGTGGCCCTCAATGAAATTGAGTTTGACACCCCTGAGCTAGATAAATCAGACTGACTTTATATGCCCACTTGCTGTTTTGCAAAAACAGGACAAACGTGGAACTGTTTTGACATTTCTTCACAACTGGGGATTTTTATAAGGGTATGATGTTTTCACCCAAATAAAGAAATTTGTTGGGGCATTAGGAAACTCTTGATGAAACAATGCAATTCGGTGAAGAAACTCTCACACTATGTCATGAGTACTTTTAAAATTGCTTGCTGTCAATGTAATAGAGCTCAGTGATCAAAAGTTCAGAAGTAGCTTCCTTTTAGTTGAACTCAGTTATTTGTGACCTAGAGGTTGAACCTCTGCAGGTTCCCTGACAGAAGAGGGTTGACACTGTCTTAGTTCAAGAACTCTTTTGACCTCCAAATGTAATCTACAGCCTGAGAACTCGTGATCTTCCGCAAGACCATCTATGAGATTGTCATATAATTTCCAGGTCAGGCCTACTTAGGCTTTGGAAATCAGTCAAGGACACTGAGCGTTTAGGTGTATTATCTTAAGCTAATCTTTGCAAGGTATATTATTTGAAGCTAATCTTTCATAACCAGGTGTCGGCCTGATGCATCAAACTATAATTCTCAGCTTTCGGATATTCCCTAGAGAATATGAATATTATTAATAAGGCTTTGCTTCATTCACATAACAAGGAAGATGCACTAATGAATTCTTAGGAAATGGTAGTTGGGCCAATAAAGTGGCATTCTTGCTTTCATCATGGCTAGTATCTTCAGGTGAGTCCGGTTAAGAGCTGGCTTTTCCCCGCAGGCCTTGGACTTGAGTGGTGTGGGTGTGTCTCCCATGGTATTGGTTTTGCACATTTATGTTCTATGTACTGTATGTTCTCCATTAGGAACATCTTTTTGAGTGATGGTAATGTTATTCTATTGGATTGGATTGTTGTTTTAAACCTTGTATGCCACTCAGAGTCAGTGATTATTTGGACAATCACGAGTTGGGACATTTATAAATAAGCTAATAAATAACAATACAACTTCCAGTGTTGTGGTTTGATCCTATTTACAGGAGATCAATAATGTATGTTTTGTTCTTGTAGGTTGACTCATCCCAAGGTCCTGAGTTATTGTCAGCCTTTTGAGGTGAACCAGACTTGAATTCCGATGTCATGAATGCTAGTGTTATTATAGGGTAACAATAACAGAATTTTGCAATGCTGAATGTGCTCAACCATCTCTACCTCTGTCCTAAACAGAACTAGGAAGAATCAAGCTTTCTCAAATTCTATTTCTGCCCTGATTCATTATCTGGCAATTGGCTTGGTTGCAGTTCTTCCTCCTGTACCTCAAGGTTATTCTCACAGCCCACAGAATTCTGTAAGGAATTCTCTTCAGCCATGCCTTTCATTCTTTTGAACCAACTACTGTATATTCTTTTCTGGGAAATTTCCCAGTGTAGTTTTTTCCTTCATCATATTGTTCACAATCCTACCATACTTCTTTGATACTGACCTGAAATATCATGTCCAATTGCATTAGCTGTTCATTTGTTTCATATAACTTCCTAGCAATCCTAACCTGGTTATTCCAAGTTTAGCTTTTGCATTAGTTTCTTGAGGCTTTGAGTGGCTGAAGATGCAAAGTACTCTCCTCCTAACACTGAAATTTTACATTCTGTAATGTAAAATATTAACTGTTCTGACTCCAGATCTCATATTTTTTCTTCAAGTCTTTTGACTTAGATACTGCAGTGCAATCTAGAGTGCTATTCATATTAGACTGCAGGTTCTCTAGTCTATCTCAACATGGTTAAAGATCATGTTGTTGTTAGTTGCGAAGTCGTGTCCGACCCATCACAACCCCATGGACAACGTTCCTCCAGGCCTTCCTGTCCTCTACCATCTTCTGGAGTCCATTTAAGCTCACGCCTACTGCTTCAGTGACTCCATCCAGCCACCTCATTCTCTGTCGTCCCCTTCTTCTCTTGCCCTCAACCTTTCCCAGCATTAGGCTCTTCTCCAGTGAGTCCTTCCTTCTCATTAGGTGGCCAAAGTATTTGAGTTTCAACTTCAGGATCTGGCCTTCTAAAGAGCAGTCAGAGTTGATCTCCTCTAGGACTGACCGGTTTGATCACCTTGCAGTCCAAGGTGAATTAAAGATCATAAGGTTGGGAAATTAATGTAGTTTACAATCTCACACACCGCAGCACAGAAAAAGTGTAAACTGAATGTCAGGAACCCTTTTCTCTATTCTGCTACAGGAATACCTATGATGGCAAACCTTTTAGAGACTGAGTGCCCAAACTGCAACCCAAAACCCACTTATGTATCATCGGGTGCCAGGTGGGTGTAGCCCTTTGAGTGGGTATGGCCAATTGGGTGCACGTGGCCCATCGGGTGGGCATGGCTGCAGTGGTAAAGGCAGACTGGGTGGGACTAAAAAGTTCAATCAATCAATTCCAACTTTGTGAGAACTTTTTTTTCCCCACGAGAAGTTGAAATTGATTGATTGAACCTTTTTTTTTTTTGTACACGGAGGTGGAAGCCTAAAGCAAAAAAATTTTACAAAACCCAGCTGAAGGCCTAGGACTGGGGTGACAGCACGTGTGCCCACAAAGAAGGCTCTGTGTGCCACCTGTGGCACATGTGCCATAGGTTCGCCACCACGGACCTATCCTGTAGGCAAATCTTCCTTTCCATTCACCAGTACAAACCTGGAAATTATTCAAACCTGGTAATTATGAGTTCAGCACATCACAGCTACATTTCCACAGGACTTGAAAAATTGTTATAGTGTTGCAAACACTGGGGAACTTGGAAAATGTAGACAATCAAATTTCATTCCATATATGAAAGTGATGGATGAGATGAAAAGGGAAGATACTTTTCTATATTGCTGCTGTTGCCACATCCAGAGACAATTCAACAGGGATAAATGAGAGGGAAGGGCACCTTCATAATAATACATTCCAGGCCATGGGGTAACATTACTAGCATGTAAGTCACGATTCCAAAACAGAAGATTGCACGACAGAGAATGTGAAACGTCCAACCTGCTTTTGTGCCTTCCAGATTGGTGTGTGTGGGAGGGATATTGCCTAATCAGCACTTGAGAGTGATGGCAAGGAATTTCCAAAGGTTGTGTATTATTTCAGTTGCATCATACTGATGTAATACAGATACTAGGCACTTCATGCAGCTACTGTAGTGAGGTCATAGGTATTACTCTTAATCCTATGAATGCACAATAATATACTTGTTGAAATACTGGAGAAGAAAATCAGCAATTCGGATTGTCACGTTCAGTAGCAATAAAATTATGTGGGAAATGATGCCTAGAATCTTTTGGTTCTACACAATAGACTTGTTTTGCTTCAGATTCTCTTCTCCAGGGCACAAGATTAGTAATGGACCTCTCTTCGTAAGGAGGAAATAGAATTATGCACATTTACACATTTAGGAAGGAGGCAATGCAAAACACTTCTGAAACGCCTTGCCGAGAAATTTGTAGGGAGTTTGTCTAGACTGGGGGTAGGCAACCTTGGCTCTTTTATGACTTGTGGACCAACTCCCAGAATTCCTCCTTTGGGAGTTGAAGTCCACAAGACATAAAAGAGCCAAGGTTGCCTACCCCTGGTCTAGTCTAGACAGTCTCTGAGAATCAGACACATTTTAACAGAAGAAATAAAACGTATACAATATGTCTGAACTAAATCTTACCACTTTTTCCATCCTCACAGTGAATTATATTGCTGATACTTCCAGAAGCTGGTACTGTCCAAATCCCTTCAGTTGTGAATGTTTTTGCATTGATATTGGTTGAAAACTATCTCTAGATGTCTCCAGAATAGGTACCGCCTTTATTTCTTGAGGAGCAGAAAATGTTAGTTCCAAATGTTAGTTCCATACAAGCCTTAAAGCAAGGCCAAGCTTTTCGGAGTTTCTGGTATGGGCTCGATATCTGGATTTAGGTTTTTATTATACTGTTTCATTAATTCTGTTTTAAGGATATTACCATTTTATTTATGTATTGTTTTATGGCATTATTTTTGCATGGGCCCGGATTATCTGAGGGAGCACCTGCTGCCAGCGTCAATTTCCCATCGTCCTGTGTGCTCCCACAGGGAGGGCCTCCTCAGGGTACCGCCGGTCAAGGATTGCCGACGGGCAATCCCCAGGGGGAGGGCGTTCTCTGTGGGTGCGCCTGCCCTATGGAATCAACTGCCAACGGAACTCCGGACTGCCCCCGACCTTCGTTCATTTCACCGGGACCTAAAAACTTGGCTCTTTGAGCTATCTGGTCTGACGGGTTTTAATGTTTTTAAGTTGTGATTTTAATTTTTGGGGGCTAGACTTAATTTTATTTTATTTTAATTTTATATTGTATTGTTTTTAAATTTTGCCTTGTAAACCGCCCTGAGTCCTTTGGGAGTAGGGCAGTATATAAACCGAAATAATAATAATAATAATAATAATAATAATAATAATAATAATAATAATAATAATAATAATAATAATAATAATAGTAATAATTCTGTTTTTCTTTTATTGTTGCTTTGCTTTTTGCTGTTTATTGATTTTTATCTAGATTTAAATTCTATTATTAGCTGTTATGAAATGTATGTGATGACATTGGATCAAGAGAAAATACAAATCAAACATTCATATTTAAAAGTCAGGCTCCTGCTTAAATGTGAATAACTACCGTATGTTGTTCATTCAACTGATGTTACTTTTCAGATGTTATTAAGAACTTGTGGAAGCCAAAACATGACAGTAGAAGAAGTAGACAAAAGCATGCGGCTATAGTTCCTTTAATTTATTGAAAATGCCACAGAGAGTTAGATGTGGGTGATCCGTGTGATCAACGAGTAATTGGTTGTGCTAAATGCTTGACTCTTTCTGTACAAAATGCTTTCTTAGCAGACTCCTTTACAATAAAGGCATCTGGATTAAACTGCACAAGATTGGTTGGTGCCCTGAGGAAAAAAAATGTGAAAAGATTAGTTAGCAATAGTAATAGCAATAGCAATGCCACTTAGACTTATATACTGCTTCACAGTACTTTACAGCCCTCTCTAAGAGATTTACAGAGTCAGCATATTGCTCCCAACTGTCTAGGTCAGAGGTAGGCAGCCTCGGCTCTTTTATGACTCATGGACTTCAACTCCCAGAATTCCTGAGCCAGCCAAGCTGGCTCAGGAATTCTGGGAGTTGAAGTCCATGAGTCATAAAAGAGCCGAGGTTGCCTACCCCTGGTCTAGGTCAAGGGTAGGCAACATCGGCTCTTTTATGACTCATGGACTTCTCAGGAATTCTGGGAGTTGAAGTCCATGAGTCATAAAAGCGCCGAGGTTGCCTACTCCTGGTCTAGGTCCTCATTTTATCGACCTCGGTAGGATGGAAGGCTGAGTCAACCTTGAGCCAGTGAGAATCAAACTGCTGAACTCCTGGCAACCAGGAGTCAGCAGAAGCAGCCTGCAGTACTGCATTCTAACCATGGTGCCACCAAGCTCAGTGCTCTCCTTTTTATAAAACTGCCTGCAAGATTAACAAAGAAATCCAACCCCCCCCCCCCCCGAGTTTCACATGCTGGATGAGGAAAAAAAAACATTGCTAAGGTCTGTGCTGTTTTCTTGGCAGAGAATTGCTTTGTCAGTTGGATAATAAATCTTCCTGGATCAGTTCTAAATTTCTGCTAACTGGTCGACAAAACATATGCCTTGCTTTCACAACACAAATCTTTTTGCACTTGTGTCCTGATGTTACATGTAAGTCATGAGGTTTGCACTGTCATAAGTTATAACACATGTTTTGTTACTAGCTTCTTGTCCCTGTTATGATACCACTGTGATAACACCTATGTTTTCTGCTGCTTTTAAAAATTCCATTGGCTTCAGCAGAAGAAAAAATAATAGAAAAAAAAATGATATTCTGAGGTAAAACAATGAAAAAGTAGTCTGTCTCTCCATCGCTATATGCAGTGAAGGAATATCTACTAGTCAAATGATAGTCATTCCATCAATAATCCAATTCAGGAGGGTTCTTTGTTCTCAGAAAACTCAATGGTTCCCAAGGAAGTCATTGGGATGAATGTTATTTAGTCACCTGTCAAGCAAATAACTGGAGAGAATACAGTTTGCAGAAAGATCCATCTAGCACAGGAAGCTATGGATCATATATAGCGGGGGGAAAGGAACTTAGGGCGTTTATGAAAGTAGAGCAATGGCACCAATTGCCATGGGTTCCAGATACAGAGGGAGAACCATTTCAAAGGATTGCTGAGGTCTTCAGATGACGGAAATGTAACAAATATATTTTCACAACTTTCCTGACATGTTCTTCTTTACCGGATCGTAATTTTAGTGGACAAAAACAACAGAAAGAATAAGACACTAGCATGAGGGGCAATTAAAGCTAGGATCTCTGCATGCATGGAGGATCCTTCTGCCCTTAGGTCTCTCAGAGCGAAGGTCTCCAACCTTGGCAACTTTAAGACTTGTGGACTTCAACTCCCAGAATTCCCCAGTCAGCACAGCTGACTGAGGAATTCTGGGAGTTGAAGTCCACAAGTCTTGAAGTTGTCAAAGTTGGAGAACCCTGTCTCAGAGCCTTTAAAAGTCATCTAAAGGCCAAGATCCTTTCCCTCAATTGGACAGTTGGTGAGACCATCAACACAGCCATCAGATCATCTGGGAGACCGCACCTGTTGGGAGGCTGAGCGAGTTCCGTGAGTCGAGGAGAGGCCACTGCCTGCTTGGCTGCCACTGACACGGGCCACTCAGGGGAACGATCCATGGCACTCTCAGAAGGGATTGTTTTTGGTCTTGCTAGTTCGAGTACCCTTGGACTTGGGAATGCTTGTAGAGCAGTCAGGGGTATCTGCAGAAGAAATGCTGATTTTTGAACCTGGGATCAATTCCAGAACATTTCTGAAAAAGCTAAGATTGAAGATAAATCCATCCCCAAAGGATTAGGACCTACTCTCCCCTTCCCTCAAAAATCTCTGAAAGCAAAGTAAAGGCAAAGCTACAGACAAGCTTTCTGGCAGGATTCTAAAGGTAGTAGAATGAGTGTGACAGGTCCCAAGAATAGCTGAATATAGGGTTCTGTCAAACCCTGAGATGAATAAGATCAATTGAGGAAGATCTGCTGACTCTCCAAAGAGAAATGGATTATCTACTTAAGTCACATTCCTCAGAGGAAGGAGTTGCCTAGGTAACAGGGTGGAAGTCCTTGGTGGTGATCCATCTTATGGACATGGCAGGAGAATAACAGAGGACTTGGAGGTCTTCTATTCCAACCCCCTGAAAGCAGGAGACCCTATACCTGTCAAGCACCACGGAAATCAGGAGATTCAGGCAACTCAAATGAGTGTAAAGATTTATTGCAAGATTATGCTCTCTACAATGATCTAAACTCCTAACGGTCAAGGGAAATTGGCGGGAGTTAAGGATAGAAAGGAATTCAAGGCAGACTGGACTTAGATCTCTTGCAGCCAAGCAAGGACTCATGACTTATGACATGTTTGACCCTTTCCTTGGACTCAGACTGATCATCTCCTACAATATCATTTCAGAGAAATGATATAGGATCTCACTTATAAAAGATGATCACTTGGAAGCTGCTTATTGGGCATTTACAGGAGCAGCAGTAATCAGGGGCGGGTACCAGTGGCATGAGAAATACTACTCAGAGATGGTCTGAATAGGAAGGCATTGACAATGATACCGAACAGGGCGCAGTGGGAGGAGGAAGTGATTGTGTAGCTACTTCTTACTTTCTATAGTGGCAGCAGCCAGTGAGAAGTGGGAAAGGGCAAAGGTGTGGTGAGGCATAGGATGGCTGAAAATTTGGGGCATTATATTGAGGTTTTTAACAAATTTATCCTATGTATACAATGATAAACATTCATTCCTAGCTAAGTTCAATATTAAGTGTCCACTTGACACTTGGGCTCAGCAGTAAACTCTTTAGACTTTTGACTATTCAGCCCTTCGATTGATGATACAAGATTCCCAGGCACAATTCAGCTAAATTAGAATATTTTATTGTGAACAAGAATAAGCCCTAGCCAAAATAAATTGCCTACTACAGTACCAAGAAACAGAAATTGGGGCCTTTATATGTGATATATATGATCAGATCACATCTATGCTCTGATCTTTAAACAGTACTTCCATTCAGCAGATATTAGCCAGTCTCTTGATGGCTTGGGAAATTGTTGAAATTTACATAAAGGTTCTTTCCAGCTGGATAACTGCTTGATCCTACCTTGCAATCTTATCCCTTTTATCAACATAGAAGTATCAAAGTAAAAAAAAATTACTTGGCGGATTGGGACCTCCATGCATGTATTTTCATATATCTGCATTTTTTTCCTAACTACTGGCTGGGCAAGTTGCTGTAATCTTGGGCTAGCCTCAGCTCTTCTTGCAGCCTTTGAAATCTCTCTTTCAGGCTAGACAGGAAAAATAAACCAACAATAAAGCAAATTTGATTACAAAACCAACCAACCAACCAGCCAACAAACAAAAAGAAATATGGTCACATGCCAAGAAAAACACATTTCTTTCTCCCCCGGTAATATTTCCCAAGGATCCTGTGGAAGAAGAAAGACCAGGCTGGATATATATTTCTTATTTAGTCTCAAATCAAACTGATGCATCTTTAATCTATATACAGTAGACCAGAAAGGATCTGTATAGACAAAGTTCACGCCAATAGTTATGATACACAAGAAAATCTGCTTATTTGCTCATTCTAATTTTGGGAGAGGCATATGGCAATGGCTTCTTATTAAAGATAGCATTTCCTCTTGAGTACATGAGGGGGAAAACTCTCATATGAGAGTGCAGGTAAGTCCGTCCTCAGGAACCTAGACTCTGAAACCCAGCTGTCAAAACTGCACAGTTCTGTTTCATTTCCCCAGCTCTGAAAATGTAAATTTTCAGACCAGCAAATTCCTATTTTACCTCAAGGGCTGGTCATCTAAGACACGGGCCACCTGGAAAACACATAATGCTAATGTATAGCTCAAAATCAGAAGATAATAGGCAAATGTATTCACATATTCGATATTGAGCCTTGGTGGAGCAGTGGGCTAATGCCTCCTTAAGTAACACCAGCTGCCTGCAATTAGTGCAGGTTCCCATCCCACCAGGCTCAAGGTTGACTCAGCCTTCCATCCTTCCGAGGTAGGTAAAATGAGGACCCAGATTGTTGGGGGCAATTAAGCTGACTTTGTAATAACGCTGCTTGGGTGTGTGTGTGTGAAAGCCCTAATAAGCAGGCATATACATAGAATGAAGGCTACTGCTAAGCTTGTAAGCCGCCCTGAGTCTTCGGAGAAGGGCGGGATATAAATGGAAAAATAAATAAATAAATAAATAAATAAATAAATAAATAAATAAATAAATAAATAAATAAATAAATAAATAAATAAATAAATAAATAAATGTGTTTCCCAGAGGGATAATTGTGTCAGACTTCTGGGCCAAAGAATATTCAGCTTTCTTTTCCTCCTCTCTCCCATCCTTACTGTATGATCAGTTTTGCAATTCACAGTAATGTGACTTGGGCAGAAAAGCAAATTACAATTGTAACTGGCCCTACTGCTCCAAGCTTTCTTAGCGAAATGCCCCAATAATGTCATGTTTTTCCCCCAATATTCTCCTCTCTAGTTCCAGCATCCCAATGCAGATTCTTAGTCCTTCCATTTTTTCTTCAACCTTCTCCTGCCTTTCATCAGGTCTTTCCAGTGGTGAGATTCAAATATGTGAACAACTGGTTCTCTGTGTGGATGCTGCTTCCGGAAGTCCATTCTGGGCCTGGGCAACAAAAAATTAGCTACCGGTTCTGTCAAAGTGGTGCGAACCAGCTGAATCCCACCACTGGGTCTTTCCCTCTGTCATTTTTCTAATGTAAGCCTCTTTTCAGCAGAAAAAAAAATCACAATCCTTTCCTAGGAAAAATTAAAGAATCAAGGATGATGGGTAAATACAGGACAAGAGTAGATTCATCATAATAGCAGAAGCTATTTTGGCCAAAATCTTTCTAACCTCTTCATCTCTTATTCACAATCATTTCATCTCAGAGCTTCAGAGTTAAATCTGCTCTTTCCAAATTCATCTGATAATCCCACTATTGAGCAGCTCTGGTTTCAAGTGGTATATTTGGTTAGAGATTTGCTTTGCAGCATATTAAAAATCAAGAAGAGGTTTCTTGAAGAGTGAAAATTACATTGTCTTCTCAAAAAGAGAACCAACAAATTTTAAAATACAAACTATGCCATCTACCATGACAGAAGATTTGAAAAATCCCTTTTTAAAATGCAAACAACACAATAAAATAGCCAAAGGTAGAAGGCTGAGGTAGTATGAAAGATTTTTCTCAGCTTGCTGAAACAGCAGGTTCTTCAGTGTGAATCAGGAGCAAGAGGTTTCAGCAAAGATAGCGTAGACTAAGGATAGAAAACCTTTGGCCTGCAAAGCAACTTCTGTTCAGGGTCAGCCTGTGGGTTCGGCAGTTGGGTCGGACAATTCAGAGGAGGAGGAGGGGGGTGCTGGAGAGCCTCCAGAGAACAGCCCGGAGGCTTCGCAGAGCCCTCAGCCAGGCCCCTCCCATCTGGTCACTACGCAGACCCAGCTGTGTGACCCTGACAGCGTGGATGAAGATGACCCACAGCTGGCCCTGTTCAAGGACGCCCGACGCAGGAGGCAGTCAATCAGGAGTAAACAGAGGAAGGCAATGGGGCACCTCGGAAGGAGGCAGAGAGAAGCCACGCCCTGAACTGTTTAAAAGGGGAATGTGTGGGAGGGCTGGTTTGCTGAAGGCAACCATTTGAATAGCTCCTGTTTCATGGTTCGTATTTGCTCTCTTTGCTCTGTTTGCTGTTTTATGTTAATAAATTTGGCAAGCTTAGTTCCAGCCTCTTGCCTTCTTGTAAAGGGGTTGTCCCTGCCTTTTCTGCAGGGCCAGTAGCAGGCTGGTACAGAACAACTTCATCTGGTATTTCATCCATCCTGGGTATGGGAGGATCCCTGTGAGTTTATGCTTAAAACACTTTTCAGTATTTTGTCTTCTTCTCTCTTGAAGGAAAAGCTTTGGAGGACAGATTTTAAGTCCTGTCTCTGTCACATCTTCTGTCAACAGTACTTCTGATCCCGAACCTCTTATTTCTTGCCTTTGAAACAAATGGTAACTTACATATAACTCTGGCAGGCAACTTTTAAAATAGATTTCTTACAACCTGCAGCTTCCTAATTCTTTATAAAACGTCTAGCACTTATGGTATTTTAAGGAATCCTCTGCTAGGCCATTTTCCTGAAAGGATTACTTTGCTTGACTAGGCTTTTATGAATTACATACCCAAAACAAAACTGGCTTCCAAAGTAATCTACAGTGCAGTCCACAAATAATAATTCAAGCAATTGGCCATCAAGGTCCCTAAAGTCAGAAAAAGTTAATGATGCGCTGGATATTTCTAGAGATGTGTATTAATTTCTCAGCAAAATTCTCCATCTGATGTTGGGTTTTCAGGATGTTGTACTTCTTCCCTCTTCCCTATAGGATTTATATGACTCTCCCTTTCTTTGCTTCTATACAGAAGGAAAACCAACCCCACCTTTAACGTTTATTCATTAGCATAGCTTTTATTATCAAGAAGCTCTGCACCCAATGGAAGAGCTCCATTTCCAATGGAGGGAATTGGTGCTCCTTGCCCAATGCCTCCTGGACATAGTAAAAGCCACACTGAAGAACTTGTAGTCTAGGAAAACCATTTATTGCTATTAGGAAAACTATTATTGCTTCTGTAGTGTATAAACTAAAGTGTTGCATATGCTCAAGAAGAAGGGAGAGGCAGAAGAAGTCATTTTAAAAAGCAATTTCCCCCCAGTCTTAGCAATAGGTCAAAGTTTGTAGATCTATGACCAATAGCTTATTTCTTCAATGCCATGGATGGGGTTAAAAAGAGCTGCCTTTGCCAAATCTGGTTCGCTCATGCCTCGGCCTGCATATTTTTATACTACAAAGTCCACGTCATTGGTACTAGAAAGTCCATGTTGTGTGGCTTTCACACCCTTGGTGCTTCAGGCATTGCCAACTCTCAACAAAACAGAAAATGGTTCTTCTCAGCCCCCCTTTTCTCATTATGTCCTCTCTCTGTGTGTGTGTGTGTGTGTGTGTGTGTGTGTGTGTGTGTGTGTGTCTATGTGTCTACGTGTAGTGAGAATGTGGGGTGGGGGAACTGAAGTTGTTGGAGGCTCCTTTGGGGGAAGCACAAGGAAAGGCAGTAGAGGGCACAAAGGATTCCCTTGATTTTTCTCCTCTCCAGCAAGTATGGAAGTTTGATGGAGATGACAAAAAAGCAGACCATAATTCTGGGGAACTTCCTCCTCATACCTTCTGTGAGATCACTCTTCCTACCAGAGTCTAACAAGAAAAAAAAAAGATGTTGGTTGTCTGAGAGATTTTGGTCTCTCTGGTAGCCTAAGCAGAAATTACCATGGACAGGGATGGTCTTGCAGCTGGCAAATTGGGGCTTCATTTTGCTGACGTCCCTGAAGAACTTTCTTCCTCCTTTCAAACCAGAATAACTGCATAGGAAATTTTATTGAATTTTCCATCAGGTTAAAAAAAACAAACTGCCCGCTAGATCACTTTGATCCAGCTTTGATCCTGGCACTGAAATGGAAACTTGGTTGAGAGGACAGAGTCACAACAAATGGTTAACAGGCTATCTCACACTGGGGCAAAAAGGGAGGGAAGAAGGGTGCGACCTTGGCATGCTTGCAATAGAAAGGATGGAAGTTTGGTAATCCATTGATTTTTTTTTTAACATGAGCGTTTATAAATAAAAATCCATCTCTAGCTAAAGCAACATCAAACAAATAAAATAAACATTACCTAATGGTCTAACTGACAGGTTGCTAGTCATTATCACAGAATGGGAAATGATTATGAGTCAGTGAACAAAAGTGAGAGTTTTTATGAAGACTCTGTGCAAGACAGGTCATATAATTTGGTCTGATGCCGAAGCACTACTGGTAAGCAATCAGCTGAAAACAGACTTAAAAGGAAGTTCCATAAAACTTTCAACACAACATGTCCTTATGAGTGTTAGTGCCGTAAAGGCGAAGGAACACACAATTTTGAAACATAATGGCGGTGAGGTAGATGGGAAGGTCAAAGTTTCAAGAATGCAATTCTATTTTTCATACACCAACTCAGATTTGGAAACAGAAACATTTGCAGCAAGAAAATGATGTGAGGCTGGACACAGAAATTATCAGCAAAGTTTCTAATCTGCTTCATACTTAACAACCAATTGAAACCAATGTTCTATAAAGCTTCAGTTGGCTTAATAAATATTCTGACTATGGATTTTTCCCATTTTTATGGCTACTATTTTATATATGTGTGGGTGGGGGTAAAAATTGTTAGTGCTCATGGGCACAATAAATTCACTAAGGAGGAAAGAAGATACAGCAGGCCAACAGATCAAACCTTTTGTGAATGGAAATCAGGAAACAAAAACAGCGGCAGATGCTATCTATCTCACTGTTTGCTTTTTTTCCCTTCCCTCCTTTCTTCCCTTCCTCTGCATTTCTATATTAGACATGGATTTGGTGATGATTCTTACTTTTGAATCATCTACACAGTAGAGGATACAATGGTTAAGAATGCTCTTTTTCTATTTTCTTGGAACAATTTTTCAGATGTCTAAGTGCTGAAAGAATAAGTTGCCCTTAGACACTTAAAAGGAATAGAAGCATTAATATTTTAAACCAGATATGAACTAGTTTTTCTGCTCATACTGGTAAAATCTAATGTGGTTCATAATCACATTATAACCCAAAGAAGAAAAAGTTACACAGGACAATCCAGAACGGAATATTGGATATTGGATATACATCTACTGCAATTTGAGTAACCTATTGTATATACCAGGGGCCAGCAACCTGAAACAGTGAAAGAGCCACTCGGAACCGGTTCCCTCACAAAAGGAAAAACTGGGAGCCGCAAAAAATATGTGTGCATGCGCATACATGCACGCATGCGCAGAACAGGGTTGACTGAAGAGTGGAGCCAAGGCGAGATATGCACCTACCCTGCATATTTGAATTGATTGGTTGAACTTTTTTAGTCCCACTTTTTTTTGGGGGGGACTGCACATGGCAGAGGACTGGGAGCCGCAGGAGACGGCTGAAAGAGCCGCATGCGGATCCGGAGCCGCGGGTTGCAGACCTGTGGTATATACAAACAAATCCTAGCAACATAGCTTCCATGTATGCTTCATCTGTTCTTCCTCCCTAAATCTCTATAAAAGTTATATGAATAGGCCATAGTTTTTTTAAACAACAACAATAACAACACAGCATTGCAATGGCAATTCCTTTAGTAAGCTCTAGACAGGTAATCTTTGAGTTACAACCACAATTAAGCCCAAAATTTCCATTGCTAAGCAAGACAGTTGTTAAGTGAATTTTGCCCCATGCCAGAGTTATTAAGTAAATCACTATAGTTAAGTTAGTAACACGGTTAAGTGAATCTAGCTTCCCCATTGGCTTTGCTTATCAGAAAATCACATGATCCTAGGACAATGCAACCATCATAAATACATGCCAGTTGCCAAGCATCCAAAGTTTGCTAACTTGACCATGGGCACGCTGTAAAACAGTCATAAGTCACTTTTTTCAGTGCTCTTGTCACTTTGAGCAGTCACTAAACGAATGATTGTAACTTAAGAACTACTATATAATTCTTTTTTTAACCTGGTTTTTCTTATCTTTTCCTCTTTCTGACCACTTATTTTTCCATTTTTTTATTTCAATTACTTTTATGAATTTAATTTTCTGACCTGCAACATAATATTCCTGTTGCTGTGGTCTGGAAAAGAAGACCCAGAATCTGCCCTAGACTCTTGAAACCAACAATGGCAGCAAAACAATTGAAAATAATCTCCTCACCTCAAAGGCTTCTATCAAGGATTAATTTCTGGATCTCTGAATTCTGTTTACAGATTTGAAGTGTTATCTCAGCAATGAGATGTTACACCAAACTCTACGCTCGCAAGTAAAAATGATCGATTTCTACAGAGCGATGGCTTTAAAAAAAAAACTTATTATGCATGGTTCACTTTGAAGATTGCATTCGTACCTCTGCCTCCAATAATGCTCCCACTAAAGAGTTCAATAACATTTTAACGATTAAATATTCTTTAGAACTTTCCCTTACAACTGCCCAGACTGTAATAACCTTTCTGATCAATTAATAATTACTTCAGTAAACATTAATGTTCTGAAGAAAATATTGATTCCTGACCTCGGCAGGGGTTGAACTGGAAGAACTCCAAGGTCTCTATAATTTTATGGTTCTATGATTTCATACCCATAATGGATCCTTCTGACAGAAACAGAAACCTTTTTGATTCTCAGAAAGATACTTTACTAATTTATAAGCAGGTTGAAAACAGTAATTATTGTGCTATTTCATTCCAAAGAACAAAAACCCTCTGCTTTCACATACTAACATAAATAACTAGTTCTCTCTGTTCTTAATAAAAGCATCAGTGCAGGAAATTGGGGTTCTACAGCCTCTGTTTGCTTTTCTCTAAACCAGACATGTCAAACACAAGGCCCGGGGGCTGGATCCGGCCCGCAAAGTGCTTTCATGCGGCCCGCAAAGCCATCCTGGAAACAGTGAGGGAACGGCCCCCACTGCCTTGGCCCTGGCCCAGAGACCCTCCTTCTGCCAGAGACCCTCAGATCTGTCCCACTCCTGCCCAGGCCCCCATAGGCACCCTTGTTGCGAACGATGTAGAGCTGGCCACACCCACCCAGTAGGCCATATGCACTCTAGCCACGCCCACCCAGTAGGCCACGCCCACCCAGGCCACACCCACCCACCCCCCTGAGGGCAACCGCAATGCTGATGCGGCCCTCAATGAAATTGAGTTTGACACCCCTGCTCTAAACCATCCGCTACTTCACCGATAGCCACTTGCTGCTGACCTTGTTCATGCTATCTGGCTTCACAACAGAATGGCGGAAAAAGGATTCAGCGGTTCTTCAGCAATTCAATAATACCATCCATTTTCCTATTAAATGAAGATCTTCCTGAATGCTTTGGAATTTTCGGCATTCAGATAGTTATTGATCAAAAACATGAGACATCTCCTAAAAAATATTACCCAAACTCATACGCTACAAAATGGTATGCTTAATTCAGACAACTGTCAAGTTTCTCTTATCATCTCTGTCTTTAACTGCAGGAAGATTCACTAAGTAGCCCTCCAGAATAAGATCACCATTTAGTTCTTTTGAAAGTGAACTAATTCTGACAGCAGATCGGCTAAAGCTGAAAGTCAGAGGCCTGATCCAAAATTGAAGGTCTTGGAAAAGTAGTGGAGTTGATCCAAGAGAAAGCAAAAGCCCTTGCTGCATGAGTATCTTTTAATAAAGTCTAAATCAAATTTAGTCATTCAGTATACCTAAATGACTCAATTAAAGAAATGGCTAGGTATCAATGGCACTGTTGATGAAAGATAACCTTGACCTCTGGATGGACAGCAAAAATCCTGGGAAACGCCTCTGTAATGTATTGGCCTCAGTGGCGTAGCGTGGGGGGTGCAGGGGGGGCCGGCCGCACCGGGCGCAACATCTGGGGGGGGCGCGCTCGCACTGAGCTGCTCGGTAGCCACCGAGGCTCTGTGTCATTTCTGTCCGCGCCGCGGGCTGCGAAGAGGCGGGGCGGGGCCAGGCCGCCGACATACACGCCGCCCAGTGACAGGCGGCGCACGCGGGCCCAACCAGGAGAGGCCCCCTGCTGCAGAGGCCCTCCCCCTCTCCCGGCCCCCGCCCCCTCCCGTGTCTCCTTCATCCGCTCCGGGAGAGCGAGCCAGAAAGGGTAGTGGACGGACGGACGGGCGTGCGGGAGGGCGGCGGCAGGGTGACTTTGGATTCCAGTTCCGCGAAGGAAGAAACTGGGGTCCCTTCTTTCTCAACGCACCGGACTGCTCCAGAATAAGAGCCTTCCTTAAAAGTCGCCCGGTTCGGCTCCGTGATAGCCGGCGAGCTTGAATGCAGCGGCTCTTGCAGGTCGGAGCCCCGCCCAGCCGCCCTCGAGAGGGACCCGGAAGCATCCCGCATGCGCGCGACTCTTCTTGGAAAGTCTACGCCGCTGCGGGGCGCGTCTTTTCAGCAGTGCCGTGACGTCACCGCCCGCCCCTCTATTTCCGCTTCCGGTTGCCTTGCCCCGCCCCCGGTGCTGACAACCCACGCTACGCCACTGATTGGCCTTTTGTATATGTTGTAAGAGGGATGCGGTGGCTCAGTGGGTTAGGACGCTGAGCTTGTCGATCAGATGGTTGGCAGTTTGGCGGGTCAAATCCCGAGTGCTGCATAACAGAGTGAGCACCTGTTACTCGTCCCAGCTTCTGCCAACCTAGCAGTTCAAAAGCACGTAAAAAATGCAAGTAGAAAAATAGGGACCACTACGGTGGGAAGGTAACAGTGTTCCGTGCGCTTTTGGCGTCTAGTCATGCTGGCCACATGACCACGAAGACGTCCTTGGACAAGCGCTGGCTCTTTGGCTTTGAAACAGAGATGAGAACCGGCCCCTAGAGTTGTAAACGACTAGCACGCGTGTGCGGGGGAACCTTTACATTTGCCTTTTATATGTTGTAACTGTTTGCTGTTGTTGCACTGCTTGCTAATTGCTTGCATTCAATTGCTAAGTGCTAGTTCACATGTATGTTGTAACAGTTGCTAGCCGGCCCAGACTGGTTGTCTTCAGCCGGCTAAGTAGGTCTTTGGGCAGGAAACATATGCTTCAAACCTATTGGTCACCGCCTATTGGCCATCGGTATAAATAGCTGCGCAGCAGCTCCCTTGTTGCTTCTGTTCTGTTCTGAACTTCAATAAAGCCTGTTGCTGTTTTGAACTTTCCGTCTCACTCAATGCCTGCAAAGAACCGGCTACACTACAGTCTCCAATAAACATCTTCTCTACCAACTGTGCACAAACTGCCTGCCTCTCCCCAATGGATCTCTTTCAAGTATAATTTGAAATAAAGCATACAAAAACAAATTAAAAGAAAAGAATAATGAAATTAATTACCAAGAATTGCAATAGATTTGTAATACCCAAACAAAATAGAAACAATAAATACATAAATAGAAAAAAAATCCTGCAAAAGTTATAGGGAGATGGGCAATTAAAAATGAATGAATATATTGAATTGATATAATTCCCCTAAATATCACAACCTTTATAAGCTTTAATATTAAATTAAATGTCTTTTTTTGTAAAATATTATAAAATTTATACCAAAGAAAATGTATTGTGTATTTTTATTACCGGTAGTAGAAAAAAATATAAAGTAAGTTCTTAATACAGATAAAATAATTATTGAATCCAGTCTTTGATATCTGGAATAATATACTTTTTCAATCTATTTATATTCCCTAGGCTAATCTCCACAGGCATTACGACCAATACTCCTCTAAAATAGCCAAATTCTGCCATTTTAGAATATATTTTAATATAATATTGACATCAATAATTTGGAAATGTTTTTCATACACCTGCTTATATATGTGATAATAGTCTCCCAAAAGGAAACCAAAACTGGACGTGACCAAATCATATGAGTTAATACAGCTTATCCTCAGATTGTTTGCATCATCATCAGAGAAAATCTACAATTCATCATTTGTGGCACATTTTTTGAGGGGTTCTATAGATCACGGCTTTTAAACCAGTGGCACCTGGCAGGTGGTACGCAACCATCCTAGAAAAGTGGTAGTGGGGGAGGGGAATGAGCTGAACCGGTGGCAGCACCGCACAAGACTTAGTGAGGGCTGGAGCTGCAGGCCTGTCAGGGCTCAGCAGAAGCACCAGGATCAGTGCCAGGTTCCAGCTGGAGCTCGGCACTGATCCTGTTACTTCTGAGCCCAGAAGAAGCGCCAATCAGCTGGAATGTTGCAGCATCTCCAGGTTCTTGTGGTTTACATTCAGATGCTTGGCAACTGATTCATATTCACAGTGTCCCAGGGTCATGTGAAGTGACCAATCTGCTGCAACCACCCAGCAGATGGGGGGGGGAATAAAAACCAAACACCCCCACCCCACCCCACCCCCGCTGCCAATCCTCAACAGAAATGCTCACAACAATGAAAACCTCGGACAGGAGGAAGAGCGCCGCCAGGCGGGCAGACAGATGTCTTACTTGGCTGTGGCTTGGGGGGCACTTTTTAAAGTGCCATTGTAACTTCAAACAGTCACTAAGCGAACTGTTGTAAGTCAAGGACTAGCTGTACTTCGTCACTTTTTTCCTTTTTTTTTCTTTTGGTCATCAAGTTTTTGACATCTTGCTAGGTGATTGGTAGTACTTGGATGTTGCCATACCCTAAAAGTGGTACAAAGGGTGAAAAGGTTGAAAAGCTCTGCTATAGATACCGTAGTTTCCGGTGTATAAGACGACTTTTTAACCCATGAAAATCTTCTCAAATGTCAGGGGTCGTCTTATACGCCGGGTGCTGAAACTTTAGGGACAGGGCTGGCTGGAAAACCTGGAGCGGATCTTCCATTTAGTCTGCGCAGGGAAAGCGGGACCAATTGGAGTAGAAGCTGCAGTCTGTGATTTTTTACAGGCTGGGGTCTGGGCGTCTTTCCTTCTAAAGTTGAAGAGCAGCTGTAGGCAGGTGGGGAATGCAAGAGCAACTTGAAAGGCAGGTGGGGAATGCCGTAGCCAGCTCTAAGGACACATTTGACTCAGGAACTGGGCGGGCTGGCTGGAAAACCTGGAGCGGATCTCCCATTTGGTCTTTTTTTTTTAATCCCATTTATATCCCGTCCTTCTCCGAAGACTCAGGGCGGCTTACAATAGCCTTCATTCTATGTATATGCCTGCTTATTAGAGCTTTCACACACACACCCCCACAAGCAGCATTATTACAAAGTCAGCTTATTGCTCCCAACAATCTGAGTCCTCATTTTACCTACCTCGGAAGGATGGAAGGCTGAGTCAACCTTGAGCCTGGTGGGATGAGAACCTGCACTAATTGCAGGCAGCTGGTGTTACTTAAGGCTCTGCGCAGGGAAAGCTTTAGAGTGAATTAGGAAAAGTGAAAAAGTGAATTAGGAAAATAGGAAACGGTTGCTGGAATTGGGTATGTGTAGTTTAACGAAGAGAAGGGTGAGGGGTGACATGATAGCAGTGATCCAATATCTCAGGGGCTGCCACAAAGAAGAGGGAGCCAAGCTATTCTCCAAAGCACCTGAAGGCAGGACAAGAAGCAATGGATGGAAACTAGTCAAGGAGAGAAGCAACCTAGAACTAAGGAGAAACTTCCTGACAGTTAGAACAATTAACCAGTGGAACAACCTGCCTCCAGAAGTGGTGAATGCTCCAACACTGGAAGTTTTTAAGAAGAGACTGGACAGCCATTTGTCTGAAATGGTATAGGTTTTCCTGCCTTAGCAGGGGGTTGGACTAGATGACCTCCAAGGTCCCTTCCAACTTATTATTATTATTATTATTATTATTATTATTATTATTATTATTATTATTGTTGTTGTTGTTGTTGTTGTTGTTGTTGTTGTTGTTGTTTTGTTGTTGTTGTTGTTGTTGTTATTATTATTATTATTGTTTAATCCACTTGCAGTTTTATGTTTACATGTTTGATGACAAACAGCCTTATGTTTATAAGTGACAGTTTTCCTACTAAGTACCTGCATGTCATAAGCATTTGAATTAAAATTACCATATTAAAATCAAATCTGATGTTTTTTAATTTTTATTTGGTGTGCGCTGGAAGAGGGGTAGTCTTATACAGCGAGTATAGCCCAAACCCTATAATTTAACAGGAAATGTAGGGGGTCGTCTTATACGCCCAGTCGTCTTATACGCCGGAAAATACGGTATTTGATGGATTAATTTGAATTTCAAAAATCAAACAATATTTTAAAACCTTTGTCTTCTAACAATCTTGGAATGCTACCCTATCAAGAATTGAAGATGATAATTTTCTAGATCCAGAAAACCGAACATCCCAGAATCACTCCATCCTGCTAGGATTGAGTCACAGTTGCTTACTCCCCACCAGATCTTCACACTCTCCAGGGACTGGGTAAGATTCTTCCAGGTTCCAGCTCTTTGAAGCTGAACAATTCCCACCCTCTCAACAATCTACCCCCAAAAGGCAAGATTGGAAGTTGGATGGAAGTTGTCCAATATGGTGAGGTCCAAGGATGGCCTCGTGAGAAAGGGAGTCTTTAGAACATTTAATAAATTCTGTCCATATGACAAATCACAACATCTTAAGGATCTATTGATACCTCAGATCCTAAAGGAAATAATTTGGATATTTTCCAGTTAAATTTATAATCTGAATATTTTTGAAACTGTTGAAACTACTCACTTCAAATTAGGCAATGATGTAAAAAATTATCCAGTATCAGCAGAATATCATTAGAAAATAAAAAAAAAAGTTATAGAGTCCAGCATTGTAATTCCAATGATATTTCAAGAATGATTTACAATAATTGCTAATGGTTCAAGAATCAAAGCAAGCAAGTGGATAACCTTGAAAGGTGCCACTCTGTTACTTATTTGGTTCAGAAATTAAATGATTTATTATTCTTGCTATTGGTTGCAAGTAACACAATCTATTTAATTAGAGAAGGTAGGAGACCGTATCTAGACATAACTCACTCTAATCAAATAATTTGAACTATAACTAAAGTGTTTCAAACATCCAAAGATGCTAGTTTAGCACAATCAATCTTGGATTATTATATCAAAAATATCTAAACTAAATTTTTTAATTGGAAACTTTGTCAAGTAAAGAAGAAGAAAACATAATCCAGACTAAAATAGGTTCTGTGAGAAGAGGGGGAAAAAGGATACTCTCTTTTTATAGGATGATGTAGCTATCAAGTATCCTTTAATTTAAATTCTTACGTGTAAGCTTGCATCAAATTTGATTATAAATACATTGAAAATATATAACAAGGTTTAGATCTTCAGCTACAATTAAATGGCCAAAAGACATGGTATCCATTTTTGAAAACTTTAACTTGCTTCAAGATTATTTTTCTAGGATCATGCAAATTTGCCATAGGAATGTGACAACCAAGTTATCTACCAACCCTCTCCAAAAGGGGGAAAAACAAATAAACCATTCATTGTATTATGGAAGCATAACTGGCATTGAACCCAGCATCTGCTCACCTTGGGGGTGGGGAGATTACCTCATAGTTGCTGTGCAAAGGGATGGCAGAGATTGGTGGGGGGACCTTCAATGTCTTCAGAAAAGAAGACAAGAAAAAACAATTTTGGCAAAACTGTATGTTGGATCAAACTGTTTTCTTAAAGGGACCACAGATCCATGAAGATTTGGAACCTGTGATTCTTGAGCTTCAGAAAATCCACATGCTTTCTTGAAAAGCAAGTCTCAGACGGTCAGTTTTGCAAACTTAATGAGAGGAGCAACACTTTCTGCAACATTTAACTCAAGTGCCTCTGAGATCTCTACATCAGGTCTTTTCAACCAGTGGTACAGGTACCACCTGTGTTACATTGGCACCTGGCAGGTGGTACGCAACCATCCTAGAAAAGTGGTAGCGGGGATGAGCTGAACCGATGGCAGCACCGCACAAGCCTGAGCGAGAGAGGGCTGGAGCTGCAGGCCTGTCAGGGCTCAGCGGAAGCACCAGGATCAGTGCCAGGTTCCAGCTGGAGCTCAGCACTGATCCTGTTACTTCTGAGCCCAGAAGAAGCACCAATCAGCTGGAATGTTGCAGCATCTCCAGGGTCTTGTGATTTACATTCAGATGCTTGGCAACTGATTCACATTTATGACGCTCACAGTGTCCTAGGGTCATGTGAAGTGACCAAACCCTGCTGCAACCACCCAGCAGACAGGGGGGAATAAAAACCAAACACCCCCACCCCACCCCACCCCCGCTGCCAATCCTCAACAGAAATGCTCACAACAATGAAAACCTCGGACAGGAGGAAGAGCGCTGCCGGGTGGGCAGGCAGGTGTCTTGCTTGGCTGTGGCTTGGGGGGCACTTTTTTAAGTGCCACTGTAACTTTGAACAGTCACTAAGCGAACTGTTGTAAGTTGAGGACTAGCTGTACTTCATCACTTTTTTCCTTTTTGGGGGGAGGGTCATCAAGTTTTTGACATCTTGCTAGACGATTGGTAGTACTCAGATGTTGCCATACCCTAAAAGTGGTACAATGGGTGAAAAGGTTGAAAAGCCCTGCTCTACATCACAATCTGAAGAAAGCATAAGAGATTCTTGTAGGCATTATTCTAAACCTGGGGTCCTCAACAACTTTTAAGACTTGTGGACTTCAACTCCCAGAATTCCTCAGCCAGCTTTGAGGAATTTTGGGAGTTGAAGTCCACAAGTCTTAAAGTTGCCAAGGTTGAGGACCCCTGTTCTAAACAATTGGGCAAGGGATTTGAGCCTTCTATATCACAAGGTAAATAAATTATTTTTCAAAAGCCTATACTGTATCTTATATTTTTTATAATCTCTCTCTTATTTGGATCAATACTGTTTGCATACATTTGAATTTTAGATTTAGTTCTTTTTATTCTTGACTCATAGTGTACTATGATCAGATCCTGGAATCTAAGACTCAAGTTTTAGTTCAGAGTGTTGCCATTTTTCCCCACAGGGTAGTTTTATAATTTAGTCAATTAGTTTTAAGTATTTAGATTTTTTTTCATATTCTACAGGTAGTGTTTCTAGAATGAACCATTTTATTTCTATTAGTCATCTAATTTAATTTATTTTTATTAGTCATCTAATTTGAGTCTTGTAACATTTCTATATACATTATATAAAATTGCTGGTCAGTGACTGTAAAAAAATGTAGAAAAAAGAAAAATTGTCCTGAATATGACCCACTAAATCTATTTTATCTAAGATGGGCCTAGGATTTTGATCAATTAGGTGACTATCAAATTTCCTTTCAGGAGGGCTAAAGCACTGAACTATGCTAGAGAAACTTGTGAGGATAAATAAATAGCTGGACCATACGTTAGCAACTTCCTTGTTTGGTAACCATTTGCAGTTATGACAGTGATGAAAAAGTAACTTTGTGATCCTCCCATTTATGACTTCCACAGATCTGTTAAGTAATGGAGAGGTGAAGTAAATTCATAACCACCACTTTGCTTAATGAACATATTGTCAGTCTCAACTGTAGTTGCTAAACAAGAACTACTCGTAGAGGCCTCTCCAGACCACACACACTTCTTTAAAAAGGGCAGAACTGAGAAGAGAACTTGCAGAGAGAACTTGTGCATATCCTCTTCTGTTTTTCTGGTTTTCCCCCATGAATGAATTAAAAGCATTAAACTAAATTAACATGGTTCTCTGCATCATACATGCAGAAAACTGTACTCAAATCATTTTTACTGATTGACTTTATTTCATAATTACCTGTTCTGGAAAACTAAAGTTTGGATGGATAGATCTCGGTTGAGCAAGGGTCAAAATCCGTTGAGAAGCTTTGCAACAAAGTGCTGAGGAGCAGACACGCCACTCAGGGGAACTTCGTGGCCTGTAGATGAACAGAAGAAGGGCAACTACAATTTTTGTTTCCTACTAGCCGTGTTCAGGATGCTAAAGAGGTCTCAGATCTGATTTATATTCTTCTACCAACCATTGTTTTTGCAGATAGGGTAAATATGACTTTCTTTGAACTGAAATAATCCAAGTTTGGTCGGGAAGCTCTTGCTGTGGTTTTTTAACACATGGGCAGTCCATTTCCCAACTGAGAGAACTACCTCTTCCCACATCCTAGGACCAAGTTCACTTATCACAGAGCAGTTTCAGGAAGCTTCACTCCCAGACTCCCCTGCCTACAGAAGTTCAAAGGTCTCTGAAGCTTTCATTGGGTATACTTTAGAACATGGGTGTCCAACTTTTTGGCTAGCCTGGGCTGCACTGTGAAAAGAGATTGTCTTGAACCGCCTATAAAATTTATAATATAGTTAATATATATAAATATTGCTAAAAATCACACAATGTTAAAAGTTTACAATCTTGTGGGGCCACATTACTAGCCATCCAAGGCCATATCTGGCTAGCGGGCCACAGACTGGACACACTTACATTAGAATTTATGTTCCTTTACTCTCTCCCTTCACCAACTGTAATTCTATGCTGGTATGAGCATGGCAATCCAACAAAATTGCAAAATATAATACTGCCAGTGTGCCCTCTCTGAAGGCTGCAGTTTTAGTATCATGATAGGACTAGCCATGGTGGATGGAAGTTTGGAAAAGAAATATCAGAATAAGCATTACTGAATGTGTGTGATCCAGCTAGTGATGTCATACATAATTCTTTTCAATTTATCAATGCTAATTAACTAAATAATTGGAATGGGTCTAAATCAATTTCTTTTGGCCATTTTATAGATTGTAATAGACTACATTCATTTTGGCCATTTTATAGATTGTAATAGACTACATTCAAATTATATACTCAAATTCATTTCCAGGACTGTATGTGCAAATCTAATCAAATACCTCTCTGGCATTCTATTAACGTGAACACACTTTCTTCTCTTCAGCATGTAAAACTGCTTTTGTTGGTATTATTTCTTACTGATCTCATTCTCGAGTATTTAAAATTAAAACATGTGACGTGTTGTAAATATTGTAGTTACTTCAGAGCACATTCCTGTGAAGTTAAATTTTGTCTGATAATAATTTACACAGTTTTCAGTCATTGAATGTATCTTTTTACTAAGCATTAGTAAACAATGTCAAAGGCTGCAGTTTCCTTCTTGATGTGGCCAAGAACATATTGGCTTGCATGGCATTTTTTAGAGATCTGCAGTTTGCCTGGACATGCTTGTGGTATAATGTGGCTAAAAAGTGTCAAAATACCAGGTATCCTCACAGTTAGCTTTAACTGTCTAGCGGTATTGTCACAATATATTTATTTATATTGCATATCTTTTTTTTCTTGATCACCAGCCCGGAAAGCAATTGTATTCTTCAACATATCACCATCATTTTCATGCACATCTCTGAAACTCTCCTTCCAACATTCCTTCACTTCAATTTCATCCAAATCATCAATTTTATTGTTAATTCAAGGTTCTTTGTTTAGCCCTTATCACGGACTTCCAATTTTTTAGAAAAAAATATATATCAAAATGACTGTATTTTCATTGCTTTGTTCATCTTAAACTGTTCTTGGGTTCTCTTTGACCCCATTCTTTGCAACTGTCTTTTTTCTCTCTGCATACGTCATACAATTACTTTCTGTAACCCTTATTTTTTACAGCAATCATTCTTTTATATTATCTTCACAGAGGTGTGCTGGCTCATATGGGTTCATGGGAGCTGATTGTTAAATTTGCAAACCAGTTGAGAGTAGAGCTGAGCCACCATACCTAGCAATTTCAAAAAAAAAATCATTCACATTCAGTTTTGGGACCCTCTGTAACTTTTTCTCTCTCCTTTCATTTCATTCCCACCTATCCACTCATGTTGCCTAATAGATTTTTTTTCCTCCTTAATGATCTTAATTCAGATTTTCATAAAAATCATCTATGGTTCTTCCAATATCACCCTCTCCATAGACCCATTCATGAAGAGATAGTGACAAATAGATAATAATAGGAGAAACACAACTGAAGCACAACCTTTCCAGCTAATTACGTGACTTCTTCCCATTTAGACTTTCTCCAGATGGAAAACTGGCTGCCCTCTGTATATTAAGGAAATGTGTACCTGGAATTTCCCACATGTTATTTCCAGGAGCAAATTATTGGTGTCATATGTGACTATGTAATTCTGCGAGAAAATGTGGAGATTCTGCAGATATCTAACATCTGATGAAATATTTAATTTAGCTTTATTCATACTCTTGACCACCTGTCAAAGAATATGCACACCAAATGAAGACAGTACAGAGAGTAAGAGCAACAAGTACTTGCACGAATAAAAAGAGTTTTAAAGAATGCAAAGTTCACAAAATCACATTAAACAGACATTATATGTAGACCCTCCCAGTCTCGATCTAGCCTGTTGCTTAGCCAGACTGTCTATAGAGAGGTTGTTAAAGAGCCTTGGTGGAGCAGTGGGCTAATGCCTCCTTAAGTAACACCAGCTGCCTGCAATTAGTGCAGGTTCGCATCCCACCAGGCTCAAGGTTGACTCAGCCTTCCATCCTTCCAAGGTAGGTAAAATGAGGACCCAGATTGTTGGGGGCAATTAAGCTGACTTTGTAATAATGCCGCTTGGGGTGTGTGTGAAAGCCCTAATAAGCAGGCATATACATAGAATGAAGGCTACTGCTAAGCTTGTAAGTCGCCCTGAGTCTTTGGAGAAGGGCGGGATATAAATGGAATTTTTAAAAAAAAGTGTACAAGTAGTCCTTGACAAACATTCATTCATTTACTGATCGTTTGAAGTTACAATGGCACTGAAAAAAGTGACTTATGACCGTTTTTCACACTTAACAACAGTTGCAGCATCGCCAACAGTCATATGGTCAAAATATAGCTGCTTGGCAACCGGCATGTATTTATGACAATGACACCGTCCCAGGGTCACGTAATCACCATTTGTCACCTTCCCAGCTGCCCTTCTGGCAAGAAAAGTCAAAGAGGGAAGTCAGATTTGCTTAATGACTGCATGATTCACTTAACAATTGCAGTGATTTGCGTAACAACTATGGCAAAAAGATGTAAAATGGGGCAAAGGTCACTTAACAACTGTCTTGCTTAGCTACAGAAATTTTGGGCTCTATTGTGATTGTAAGTCAAGTATAAACTGTAAACGCTATTAACTATATTAAAGAGATGAATCGGGCAGAAATTTGCTGGATCGTATTTGTTAAAGATTTTTTTTTTTAAAGACTGGAACTGTTACTGACCAAACCCTGACCTCAGGAATATGGAGAGCTGAACTGATTCTATATTAGAATATCAGCCTATTTTACAAAGGCTTTCTTGCCTAAATTTCTACACTGAAAATCCCACTGGCCTGTGGCAATTAGAAAAACTCATTAGTGTTAGAGCCTCACCTTAGTTTCAGATAAGTTGCAGAAATTGGCCTAGGTTCTGCTAGCTTCAGCAATCGCTTCGTGGGCATTGCAGAATACACTGTTGAAGAACGTTTCCAAATCTCTGACATTTGACCACAGCTGTACAGGAAGAGGGACCTATAGAAAAACCACAAGGGTAAGTGAAATAGTAGAAACAGGATAAGTCTAAAGTAGAAAGGCCATTCTATGTTCTTCTTTGCTCTACTGCTTCCAGTCACTTCAACTGCAACTTCAATTACTCAAGGTCATAATGATGCTATTGCTATCTATAATAGTTTAGCTTCTTATATCCCTTTTGGATGTATTAGAAAGAAGCAATGATAATTTCTTTCCTTAAATTAAAAAGAACATTTTTTTAAAATTAAATGTTTTTCACCAACCTGTTTATGCTGTGCTTTAATTACAGGTGTTGTAGGAGAGATGACCAGGCTGAGCCGGAGGCAGGAGTCAAACATGTCATCAGTCATGAGTACCTTCGTGCCCATCGGAGATCTAAATCCAGCCCACCTTGAATTTTTTTGACTCTTATCTACCGCCAAGTTGTTTTGTCCGTTAGTAGTTTAAATTAATGTCAAACACCAGGGAAATCAGAAGATCCAGGCAGTTCAAATAGTTATAAAGATTTATTGCAAGAATAAGTAAAGCTCTCTACAAGAATCTGAACTACAAACGCCAAAACAAATTGGAGGTAGAGAAGAGTCAAAGGAATTCAAGGTTGACTGGACTTTGATCTCTTTTGTGGGCACAGAAGGGACCTGTTGTGTTCGGATCGACGACACACACACAGCGAGGAATGCAGTAGTAATGTTTATTGATACACGTGGAGTCAACTGGGGATCCCCGTCCGGGTGGCTCAATATATGTCCAGCAGCCGCTGGACGCTAGCTAACCCCCGGCCGGGAATCTCCCACCACAGGAAACAACACCCAACCCAGGCTCGTGGATTTCCCGCTGGTGGGAAACCACTCCCCTACTAATCTACCTATACAACAGGACCCATGACTGATGATGCGTTTGACTCCTCCCTTGGACTCAGCCTGGTCATCTCCTACAGATGTGCTGTTTGTCTACCTTTTATTTAATCATCCTGAAGCTTGAATTTGGGCTTAATATTTGGTTCATTTTTATGCTATTCTACAGAATTGTAAGTGACACGGTGGCTCAGTGGATTAGGACGCTGAGCTTGTCGATCAGAAGATCGGCAGTTTGGCGGGTCGAATCCCAAGTGCCGCGTAGCAGAGTGAGCGCCTGTTAATCGTCCCAGCTTCTGCCAACCTAGCAGTTTGAAAGCACGTAAAAAATGCAAGTAGAAAAATAGGGACCACTACGGTGGGAAGGTAACAGCGTTCTGTGTGCCTTTGGCATCTAGTCATGCCAGCCACATGACCACGGAGACGTCCTTGGACAAGCGCTGGCTCTTCGGCTTTGAAACGGAGATGAGCACCGGCCCCTAGAGTTGGAAACGACTAGCACGCATGTGCGGGGGAACCTTTAACCTTTTTACAGAATTGTGGCAAGCACTTTTCCATGCCTATACATACATACACTTACATTTCCTATCTCTGCCCCCTAGTGTAAATAGGAGATTTAGAAGAAAGTTCAGGACAAAGTAAATCAGTTTATTAATTTCACAAGCTGTGCTTAAATCATTTCAAGAATTGTTCCATTATTGCTACATGTACTGGTACTCGAAAGTGTTCAGTGTCAGACTTGGGATTCAATTTAAAGCATCCAGCCATTCCAGAATAAACAGATGCTTATTCGATGAGTCAATCTTGCTGGCGCTGGCAGTCAAGACAAATGTTACACCCTTTTTGTGAACAATAAACTTTACTATTATGGTCTGAAGCTACTCTGCACCCTTTTCATTTATCCTTTTTGGTATCAAAACTGTATTTCATACTGAGCAAATTCATTATTATTAATCAAAACTATTATTTTCTCAACTTTTTGCATTTGGCAGTTGAAACTACAATGTAGGAGATATTAATTAGATTCTACATCATATTAATATTTTTAACAATATCTACACTTGTGAGTGACAATGGTTCTTAAGTCCTCCCCCCACCCCACCCAAGGAATGTTAGGATTTCAATTTCAAATAGGTTTGTTTCTTTAAATTAGAAGTGCTTATGTATCCTGAAAAAAATAATGCTGGTTTGAGCACAAAAGCAATGTCTGGAGCATCTGCTTAGAGGCAAACACAGTATTTATTGAATGAAAGCAACAGTAAGCAAAGCAACATCTCCAATACCCAGACAAAACAATGTACAGTAGTGGGCACCAAATGACGGCTTGATCCCAATGATTTTAGTGTGAGAGAGGTTATTTCATGCTTAAGTAGTTCACTCCCTGAACTACTTAATGGGACTTCAGCACTAAACTCGTCTATTTATTGAAACCTGAGTAAGGATAGGGAGGAAGAGGGAGATCTTTCAGAAATCTGCCAACCAAATTTGAGATTTGCCATGGAGCTTCGCAATAGTACTCCACCCTCTGCACTGCATAAGGCCCTCAATAACTTGAATCAGGTCCATATATGGGCAATCTGTTTACCAGTTGGTGAGGTTGCTGCTTCCCAAGTCCTCTTCCAAATGCCCAGCATTTCCCTCTGCCAATCCTTCAATTTAAGTATCATGCTCAAGATGCAGTACTGGGCTGGCAAAAAAAAAAAGCAGCATGCTAATTGCCATTTCCTATATAGATAGTGGGCATCTGTTAGTTGAGAAATATCACCTTCTGTATCCAACTTAGTATATTAAAGTGTTGAAAGAATGATTAACTCATCATTCTGGGTTCCTAACGAAAAAAATAGTCACCTAGTAGTTCTAACTTTTTATTGAACCGCTTTATCCTTCTACTAAGACATTTTAATCAAGGACTTTTTCCTCTAGGAAGTAGAAAAGTGGAATCCTTGGTGCTCTCTGAGCTCCATTGCTTTCTTGCAGACATTTTAGGCAACATCTTAGTACTACTAACATAAAGACATTACCTAGTTAAGTAATGAAACATCTGCAAGAAAACAATCAAGCTCAGAGAGCACCAAGGACTCCACATTTCAACCCTGAACAAAAATTTTCTTCTATAAGTAGAAAAATATTCCTTTTGTATGTGGGATATTTTTTTCTAAAACTACAAATTGATATAGTCTTTCTTGGAATCCAAATAGTTTTTTCAAACAATCTCTGCTGCTTGGCAGTAAACACTGGATTTCTGGTCCTTTCCTGATGACTTCCTCTCCTGGCTATTACATGTCCTGGTTAGATCTTAAAATGGTTCTGCATAAGTTCGCCACCTTTTGTAGAATCTTAGGAGTACTTAGGTAATATTGTCTTCTGTTTGTTAATAGTATTGTGTTTTTTTTCACTGTTTCGCCCCATTCTTTTTCTTTCCTGTTTTCTATACACCAAAGAACTCCATTATGGAGAGAAAAAAATGTAATTAATACATATTGATACTTGATCCACTGATTGCCCAATGAGCAGGAGACAGTAGAACCAAAGAGTAGGAAAAGTAGCAGCTGACTTTAGCTCTGCTAGATGGGACATAGAAGGCAAAATGACTATTCTTAAATATTTGACTTTTGTGTCAAATATTTAACCATTCCATATCAAAAGCTGCATTTGAGGAACTTTCCTCAGACAAAACCTGGTCCACACTAAACCAAAGTTAACATTTCCTGGATTTCAAAAGAAATTTGCTATATACTGACTTCTGTTTTGCTATTGTGGCTGCTGCGGCTGTCGGAAGGCAAGCTCTATCTTCCGCATTTGATTTTGCACTGCTGGGGAACCCTGGAAAGGGTTGAAAGTCACCCTGTAGGGGCGACAAGCAAGGAGGAGATCCCCACTTGATCACGGGAGGGCAGTAGCCCTTCCACTTGATCCGGGGCAGCCCTCCAAACTGGCAGATGAAAGACCGGCCATAGAAATATGGCCTGTCACTAGGCTGCAGACAGCCGAAGTCAAATTTACCACCAGGCACTTCTAAAGCAGCGTAGATGAGACTGGGTGAGATCTGAACCTCTCTTCAATCCTAACTATCTGTTTTACCTGTGTAAGCTGCCCAAAGTATTTTCCCCCCTGTGGAGAGAGCGAAGGGAAATCCTATCCCACCCTCTAACAGCAGTGGTGACTGACTATCCAGGGGAATTTAAAACGTTGAAAGAATAACCTTATTTTAACTGGATTTATATGTTTCTAAAATTTGGGAACCAAAAGATTTCTTATCCTTATTGAAGATTTGGGTTTTTACTTACAAAAAAGAAGTAAAATTGGAAAAAGAATTATAAAAAATTTGGATTTAAAAAATCTTAAACAGCATTGGTGACATCCTGTGGCTAAATCTGATACTACAACCTGTTATTGTCTAAAAGAGACTTGGCTTGAAGTGCAGACTACAGATAAGACTCCTTTAACCTTGGCAGTATAAGCTGTGAGAAGCTCAGCTGTGTTCTATAACCAGTGCAAAAAAATATTTTCATCCCGATTGTAAAGCTTTTAATTTAATATACCACCAAGAGAATATGGATGAACATCAGGAACAGATTCTTTCTATGTTGAAAGCAATTCATGAAACTATTCTTACAGCTTCTGATGAAATAAGATGCTAGAGAAAAGAACATGATGTCAGCCTAGATATTCAAACCCTAACTTTGACTACAATTAAAGAATCAATTATACAGAACACAATAGAAGAAGTGGAACAATCAAACACTATGATAGAGAATTCAATGGACCAATAAACACAGTTAATGTTAAACCCACAAAAGGGACTGATAACACTGAAAATGGAAAAGACTTTTTATATAAACCAGAAGAAATCTGAAGAGCAAGAAGAAGAACAGACCGAAGAGAAGATAAACATTCCAGGACAACTATGGGAAGATAGAATAATAGATGATTTGTTAGTCCTTGCAAAAGAATGGCGATTGGATGGTCTCTTTTATTTCAAATAATATATACAATAACAGAGGGAGATCTATTTGATGATTTAAAAGGACGGACATAGAAGGCGAGTTGGCAAAGAAAGCAAGCTAGATAAGGCTGAAGAAAATTGGGGTTTGGATTTATTAGTGAGGATGTTATGTCATTAAAATAGAATGTACTCAAACAGACAAGACGTGTACTTTGAATATTAGATTATGCTATGAATTGAGATAAAGAAAACTTTGGTCATTTAAAACTTGGAAGTATAAATATCAAATGTTAAATTTGAATATTGATGGGAAATTAAAAATTGGAGAAAAAAATAAATAGGACATTGATTGTCTATAAAGATTGAATGTAAAAGTAATTAAAATAACTGTATTAGTTTAAATATGATATAGTAGATATTAAGAGAAAAAGAGAGGATTTGATGTTGAAATAAGGGAAATTTTGGTCATTAAATTTAAGATATTTGGAAATTAGTAGAAAATAAGAACGTTATACTGTATTATCAACTAGATGATGTAAGATGGTGACAAATAGAATATATTCAAATAGGACATATATCTTGAACATTACATTTTGTGATGAATTGTGGTAAAGGAAACTTTGGTTACCTAAAACTTTGAAATTATAAATATTAAATGTTAAATTTAAATATTGATGGGAAGCTAAAAATTGGGAAAAACTGGATATTGATTGTCTATAAAGATAGAATGTGAAAACAATTAGCATATGTATAAGCTAAAAAGTATTGATAAATGTAACAATGTTATTTTTACTTAATTGATATAATAAGAATTGTATTAGCTTATACATGAGACAGTAAATACTAAGGGAAAAAGAGAGGAAATATTTAATGTGGTAGTTTGAGATTTGTACTAAAGACACTTGTATGTTATTGAATTATTGATTAATCCAGCTGCCACGTTGCTTTTTAAATACTTAAATGTAAAACTAGAAAAATCAATAAAACTTTAAAAAAAATTGCTATATATTACAGGTAGTTACTGTTTAAGAAATTTGATTTAAAAAATTAATCAAGACAGAGAGAGAAACAAAAAAGGACAGACATAAAAGCAAACCTCTTCTGTTTATCAACTGTTTCCCTTGGCCTTGCCAGAGTTAGGATTCTTGAGCTGGGCTGTCTCAGCAAAGTCCTTGAGGAGAGGGGCCATATTGGCTCTTGATTTCCCCAGATTAACTTGCTGTTATGAATACAAAATGCAAGTACCAGTCAAAATGAGTATACAACCACATACCCTAGTAATATATAAATATTATTTTTATTATATGAGAACCAGTTTGGTGTGGTGGTTAAGGCATTAAGGTAGAAACCAAGAAAGTGTGAGTTCTAATCTTGTGCCTTAGACCAGGGCTTTTTAACCTTTTCACCCATTGTACCACTTTTCAACATCTGAGTACCACCAGTTGCCTAGCAAGGTGTCAAAAACCTGATGACCCCCCAAAAAAGGAAAAAAGTGATGAAGTACAGGTAGTCCTCGACTTACAACAGTTCGCTTAGTGACTGTTCGAAGTTACAATGGTACTGAAAAAAGTGTCCCCCAAGCCACAGCTGAGCAAGACACCTGCCTGCCCACCTGGTGACGCTCTTCCTCCTGTCCAAGGTTTTCATTGTTGTATTTCTGTTGAGGATTGACAGCAGGGGTGAGGTGGGGTGTCTTTGGTTTTTATTCCCTCCCCCATCTTCTGGGTGGTTGCAACAGGTTTTGGTCACTTCGCATGACCCTGGGACACTGTGACTGTCATAAATATGAATCAGTTGTCAAGCATCTGAATGTACTTACAACATACACTGGAATATGTCAATTGTTCTGATCACTCACCTAAACACACTGTAAAGACCACAGGTTGTCCATGATTTAGGACCACAATTGGACCAGAATTTCTGTTGCTAAGCAATGCAGTTGTAATGCCTCATGCCCAATTTTACAGCCTTTTTTGCCATGGTTGTTAATTAATCACTGAAGTTGTTAAGTAAATCATGAAATCATTAAGTGAATCCATCTTTCCTTAATGACATTTCTGACAATTTTCTTTTAATGGTGATCACATGACCCCCAGGATGCCACAACCATCACAAACACATGCTGGTTGCCAAGCAGCCAAATTTTGACCATGTGACCATGGGAATGTTGCAGTACTGGTAGTCGTAAATGTGAGGACCAGTTATAAGTCAGTTTTTTCAGTACCACTGTTACTTTTGATTAGTTGCTAAACAGAAGGTTGTAATCTGTCATGTATATCTGTATCTATACCTGTATATCTGTATCTATATCTAACTCACCGATGAAAATTCCATACATCTTTGGTTGGCTTTGGTTTTGCAAGCTCTTGTAACCTGGAAAATACAATTTTTAAAACATTACTTGGTGACCGAGTGGAAGGTCAATTCTCTAAAATTTTACAATCGGACAAACCTTCCCAGTTCTACTGAGCAACTTCCAACTATGCATTGCATCTAATTATATCAAGTGCAAAGGCCAAAGCTACATCCCTCCAAATCTTTAACTTCCATTACTACTGAATCTGCTCTGGGAGCACTGAGATATGCATATTTGACAAGGAGATTATGCATTATTATTGCAAGGTCATTTGAAACAAAAACCCAGGTAATACATTTAGCTGATTACATTTAATCTCCAATTGTATTTTGCCATGTATAAAACTTGCTTCTAGGCAAAAGCTTCATTGAGAGGCACTGATGCATTGGGGTGATAGGCCTTCAGTTCAGGCTGAGACTTGTTCAAGGACAAACATTCTTTGCCAGTGAAACACCACCCTCAAGTTCATAATGATGTTTTCTTAACAGAGAGGACCTTGAGAAAAACTGCCATGGAAGGAGGAAGAATCTTTCTCACAGGCAGTGACAGAGACTGTGAGAGAGACAGAAAGATCTTCCTCCTTCAGCCATTAGCAACACAGGCAATAAATTAAGGCATGTGATGGCTAGTGGCTAAGGATGTCTCTCTGTTGACATAACAGCTCAGAGATATGCAATTGTGTCAGAAGAATTTATCTCAGGTCTAGCAAAGCTTGTAGTTCCAGATTGCATATTAAATAGAGTGTACAATGCGGAACACCTCCAGTGCATGAAGGAATGGGATTTTTTGCTGACAGTTAGGGCTCATTTGGACACCCACATTCTATCTAGAGTCAACATTATACTGTAGTGCAGGGGTGTTAAACTCAATTTCATTGAGGGCCGCATCAGCATTGTGGTTGCCCTCAGGGGGCCGGGTGGGCGTGGCCAGGATGGGCGTGGCCAACTGGGTGGGTGTGGCCAGCTCTACATCGTTCGCATCAAGGGTGCCTATGGGGGCCTGGGCAGGAGTGGGACAGATCTGAGGGTCTCTGGCAGAAGGAGGGTCTCTGGGCCAAGGCAGTGGGGGCCGTTCCCTCACTGTTTCCAGGATGGCTTCACGAGCCACATGAAACCACTTTGTGGGCCGGATCTGGCCCCCGGGCCTTGTGTTTGACATGTCTGCTGTAGTGGCTTCAATGTACTTTGCCCAGGCGGACTGTTATTATCAGTCCTAATGGACGATCACTTGACTATCAGCCAGCAGTGTGCAGCAGCAGCCAAACAAGCTAATACAATCCTGGGTTGTATAAACAGAGGCATAAAATCAAGATCACGCAAAGTATTAGTACTGCTTTATAAAACCCTAGTGACTCCACACCTGGAATACTGCAACCAATTTTGGTCACCATACTACAAAAAAGATGTTGAGACCTTGTAAAAAGTTCAGAGAAGAGCAACTAAAAAGATCCAAGGCCTGGAGACTAAAACCTATGAAGAAGGGCTGCAGGACTTAGGTTTGGGTAGTCTAAAGAAAAGAAGAAATAGGGGAGACATGATAGCAGTATCCCAGTATTTGAGAGGCTGCCACAAAGAAGAGGGGGTCAAATTATTCTCCAAAGCACCAGAGGGCAGGACAAGAAACAATGGTTGGAAATTGACCAAAGAGAGAAGCAACCTGGAATTAAGGAGAAAGTTCCTAACAGTGAAGACAATTAACCAGTAGAACAGCTTGCTTTCAGAAATTGTGGGTGCTCCATCACTGGTTTTTAAGAAGAGACTGGACAGTCACTTGTCTGAGATGTATAGGTTCTCCTACTTGAGCAGGGGGCTAGACTAGAAGACCTCCAAGGTCCCTTCCAGCTCTATTGTATTCTAAAATTCTAAATGGAATGGGACAACTTGCCGCAGCCAACTTGCCGCAGCCAACTCACCATGACCAGCTACCACAGCCAACTTGCTGTGGCCTACTTGCTGCAGGACAACTCATCACGGCCAACTCGTTGTGGGATAACTTGCTGTGGGACAATTTAACAATTCTATTTAATTATTTAAAATAAATATTTTTTTAAAAAAATTGCAGTTCACATTTCATTTGGTCCCTCCTTTTGCATCCTTTCTTTAATGATTCTGTTCCACTATTTCTTTGATACCAGTGTAACTCTTGTCCTGCAGCAAGTTAGCTGTGGCGAGTTGTCCTGCAGTGAATTGGCAGTGGCAAGCTGGCCGTGGCAAGTTGGCTATGGTAAATTGTCATAGACCCGTGATTACACTCAAGCTAAAAGGCTAACCCTGCAATATTGCAGTCTTACAAATTTTAATTTGGGATAGTTTCAGATCAGCCACTGTTGGGTTCCCTGTTGCCCTTTCTTCTCCCACCCAGCATCACTTCCAGGTGGGAAAAATAACCATCACTTGTTGTACAAAATGTGTGGTAGGACAGAATTTAGGGGCCTCTGGGTACCACCTCCCAGAGTGGTCAGTTAATTTTTAATTTTTCTCCCCAAACACATAACCATTTCCTTTGCGATCGACTATCCTATGTAGAGAAGAAAAAAGGGCAGGATCCGAAAATGTAACTATCGTTTACCACTCAAGTGCAATTCCACCCACTAAACTGACTAGAACAAAATACTAAACTAGAATCATCACTCTAAACCTAGATAAACTAGAAAAACCTTCTAGTTTTCTTATGTGCAACAATTTAACTGTAATCACCTATGCAATTAAGGTTAAGTCTAAGTCTAATTTTATGTCAAACAGGTACTGTCAACATTCTGACACTCCCTTTGCTTTGACTAATACTGTGAAACCTTCCTTATACAAATTATATGGCTGTTACATCCCGAACAACGATTAATATTAAAATGGATAGTATTTCTTTGTCCCTGACTCTTCTGTGTAATCTCCCTGCCCCATGCGCATAAAGGAGCAGTAAATATGGATAAGTTGACAAAAGAAGAAAGTCGGCAGCTCTCTTCAGTTCTGCTTCTGCTACATATGCATAATTAATTTAAGACTGATTGACATCTATGAGCATTGTGTGGAGGAAGAAAAAATTGTGAAGTCATCATCAACCTCCTGAGCCCATATAAATGTCATCACTTTATATACTAGGGGCAAAGCATATGTTTGCTGGTGTCATTATATTTTAGTACTTTCCTCATTTTTAATTTATTTTCATAGAATCAAGATAGTCTGCAGGCCAGCTGCTGCAGAAAGATGGCAAATAATAATCATGCATACTGGAAGACTCACTGGTTATCAGAGAAGACAAGATAAATGCATTCAGTTTTTTTCCTCACAACTGATCATGAGAAAAGGCAAGATAATTCCCCCCCCTTCTAGAATCCCTTCACTTCTTCAAACTCACTTCTGCAGACTTTCTGAACCAAATATTGGGGAGGAGATCAGTTTTGTAAACTGAAGTCTGAATGTGTCACTTCGGATATCACTCTGCAATTCCTGAATGTATTTTAAGTACGGTAACTATTCAAGAGATGGGAGCTTGATGGTTTTATCTTACCTTTCATTTGAATAAAACCCATAGCTAGTAGCTGCAAAAGAAACAGAAAGGAACGAATGAATCTGAAAATGTCCACATTCCATGATTAATTATATATTGTAAGTAATTCAGTAATAATAATAATAATTTTATTTGTATACCGCCCTTCTCCCGAAGGACTCAGGGCGGTGAACAGGGCAAACATATAAAAATACAAAGATACAAAAGTTAAAAAAGAATTAACACAATGCCCAAGCTAAAACAATAAATAGATATATTAAAAACAACAATAAAATCCCAACCCATCCCCCATCAGGCCAGGCCGGCTTGTTCGAACAAGTGAGTCTTCAGATCGCGTCGGAAGGAGCGAAGGTCAGGAGCCATCCGGAGCTCAACCGGCAACCGATTCCATAAATTCAGGGCACCCACAGAGAAGGACCTCCCCCTGGGGGCCACCAGACGACATTCTCTGAACGGTGGCACCCTGAGGAGGCCCTCTCTGTGGGAACGCACAGGGTGGAGGGAAGTTGATGCCGGCAGCAGGTGATCCCTAAGGTACTCCCTAAGGTTTGGGAGTGGGAAATAAGTCAGCAAGATGGCACATGGAGACCCATAATACAATCCCCACTCCTCTGTGTGATGTTGCCAAAATGGCCACCAGGAACTGCAGTCCTGGCAATGAAAATTCCTATTGATAAAAGTGCTAATAGGGCTCATAAGAATGCCATGGATTACAGCAAAAAATGTGGCTTTGCTTAACTATACAGTCTTATAAATGTTTAGAACTTAGCCAGCATGGAAATTCTGAGCTTTTTGAGGTCCAAAGGACACAACTAGGTCTGCTTACATTAAACATCCAAGAGACATGTAGCATCCTGAATGCTAATATATTCTTGCATAAGCCATCGTAACTAATACTATCATTTGCTTTTAAGGTATCAAAAAGACTTGTTTTGTGTTGCAAATACTAGCATGATTCCCATATTCAGCACCTTAAACAGGATATGTTTTATAATTTATAATGAAAAAAATAGTATATTATCCTCTATGGCAGTAGTTTCCAAACTTTTCTATGGCCCACACCCTTAGGAAATGTTTGCTAATGTTCACACCGTGTACAAAAGTAATTGTGACTCATGACTCATCACAAAGGAACACAAGCCACTCTTTGTTGTATGCCCTGAAATTCTATCCTGCACACCCTGGGAGTGGAGCACCCCAGATTGGGAACCCCTGCTCTGTGGATTCATATATATATCCCTGAGAAGTGCCAGCAACCTATTCCATATAATACGCCCTTTATACAACTTTTCTGGTATAGTTAATAGTTCGATAATTTATTTGTTGGGCTGTCTACATGATTGTATTTGTTTGTAACACTGGCTGATAATTGAAATATAATAATAATCCCAAAATATCTGGCGCATCACTTGAGGATCATTAGCATTGGCAAAATCAGAATCAGTCAATTGCAAAAGGCAGCTTTACTTAGAACAATGAACATCCTGAGATGATACCATTAACACCATCAAATAACAACATCTGCGTGTTCCAGGCGCTTAGAAAGGACTTGGTCTCTGGATAAAAATGCCAAATCTAATCAAAACTATAGTAATATATTCTGGGATGCTAGGAATTAGGATTATCTTAAACTTTCAGGTATCTCAAGGGTTTTGCTCAACGAATGATATTATTTTTCTTCTGGTTTTTACTGTTTTTGTTCTAATAGTTTTGTAATGAACTGTAGTTTACAAAACTTTATGCCTTTTAATAAAATTTGTTAAGTCAGAAAGGGTGCTACCAATCTCTGAGTTTTTGGCTACCATAAAACTATTTTCCTATATTGTTTCTGAAATGTGAAGCCCAATAAATTCATTTTCTAAAGGGTTTTCTGGATGGCTGCCCCACAAGGGGATGGTGGGGGTGGGAAACTATTTTATTTAGTAAATTACCAGTTGGGGGTTAAGTGGCAAGATCAGTTCCATGTGAAATATAAATTCTACCTATCACAGGAATAAAAAAAATAAATAGTACATGGGTATAAATAAAAGAAGTAAACAGACTAGCCATTATCTCTAAAATTCAAAAGACAAGACTTGTTGCACAGAACTATTAACACTGCTTCTGGCCTTCCTAAGTTCCCAAAGAGTAAAAAAAATATAAGTAACTGAGCATTACATGGATTGATAAGCAAATTATTAATGGGATTTTCACAAAGTTACAAAATTGGGTTTTTTTTAAGTGCAGCATTAAATACATTTGTTGCACCCAATTTGTAAACAATGAGAAATGACAGCTACGCTCAAATGGTAAAATGAAAGATGACCTCCATAAAATCCATCCAGCTGTGCATCCCTTGCGGTGGAATCATTACAATCTTACTGTCTTTAAACAAAGAAAAAAAAATTGAACGATCCCTCCTCCTGCGAGACGGATCTGTTTAGTCAGGAGAGTGATTATAACTTGCCCTTCAAGCCCTTTTTTCTTAAATCAAGTCAAAAAAAATAGTATTTTTGCTTTCCCCTCCTGCGGAAATCCATTCTGAGCATTAACTGGATCCCATTCTGCGTGGTGTCATAATTGCAATGCACAATAGAGGGCAGGTTCTACCCGGAAAGACGGCGGCACTTTAGTTTAGAGACGGTGTTGTTCCCTTTACTGACCCGATCGTGGCTCGACCATCCTGCTTCTCCGATCTCACGCCACAGCTTGCAATTGTAGAAAAGCGGGTGCTCCGGAGCGCACCTTGCGTTCTTCTTTGTTTCCGTCGCCACGGCAACCTGAGGAATCACTGCTCCCTCCGTTTGTTTCTCTTTCTGTGAACTTACTCTCTGTGCCGCGGGAGGGCGCGTAGGATCTGCAGGTATTATTCTCAACAGTGCAAATAGTCCAGTCACTTCGGCTGGGCCTTCGATTTAATTCAGGGGTCTTCAAACTCGGCCCTTTTATGACTCATGGACTTCAACTCCCAGCATTCCTCAGCCAGGTACGCTGGCTGAGGAATTCTGGGAGTTGAAGTCCATGAGTCATAAAAGGGCCGAGTTTGAAGACCCCTGAAATTTTAATTGCTTTTCTGTGCAAGAGGGTTCCATACAATTATTCACACTGCTTTCCTTCCCTTTGTTACTATATCCAACATGAATATTCACTATCCGTCTGTTTTCAGTGCTCTGTTTCTAAACCCCAGCAGCTTTAAGCCATATGGACTTCAACTCCCAGAATTCCTCAGTCAATATGCAACCTGGGGAACTCTAGGAGTTGAAATTCACATGACTTAAAAGTTGCTGGAATTGAGAAACGCTGCTCTAAACTGAAAGCCAAAAAAAAAAAGGAAATCAAACGTTTGTGCATTTGTCTTAGTAAAATAAGCGATAATTGCAGGGAACATGGTACAGTACTTTTATGTCAGTAAAATGCACGATTAAAGAAAAAACATGCTGGTTTAATAAAAAGAAAAGAAAATTTTAACATTCCAGCAGAAAACATTTCTAGAAAAGTTTGGTACGGTTTTTATTCTTACAAAAAAATAAAAAAATTTAACCTTGTTTTAAAAACAAAACCAGCATTTGTTACATTTTCTTGCCAATGTCAATATAACCTGGCACTAATACTACCACCAAATATTTCTTAAAAGAGAAAGAATTTTATTGCATTGATGAAAGTACCTCTATGCTGAAAATTGCAACAATACTGAGTGGGATTAGATCACAGGAGCTATCAGGCTTCTCCAGGCAAAGCCATCAAGTTATGAAAAATAATGTCACATAGAGCATAACCTACCAACACCTTCCTCCACTGTTTCACAGGAAACCTTTCCCAGCAATTGTCCTTACCCTCAAGTCATAGGGTCACATTTTTACACTGAAATATCCAGGCTTGTTGTCTTATACAGAAAACTGTATGGAGGAACTGTTTTAAAACATTACCACTCTTATTTTAAAAGATGACAACCCATTTTTGAAGATTGGGATTTGACCTCTTGGATCATTCTGACTGATGTTTTAAAAGTGACAGTTGGTTATGTGAAAATCAGCAAAGGAAAGTGCTTATGGAGGCTTTTGGTATCGCATCTGAATTGGCTGAGAACTTTTAAGTACAAAGCCAGATTCATCTTTTCATGAACAGCTTTGGCCGCAACTTTTCTGAGTGTAAAGTTATTGTGTAAAGTTATTACACAATAAAAACAAGACATATAATGTAAGAAAAATTAAGATGTTATGTGGGGTACTTAAACTTTTCAAAACACTCTCAATTCTTCAAGGAATTTATATTAAGACTTATAGTATTATTAAATGACCAATCAATGTAACAAACAGAAGTTCAAAGCCCTGAGATAGCACGAGAAATAAATTATATAATACAATATAAAAATAGGAGATAAAAGCCGTATGAGCTATCTAAAATATATCAACCAGGTAAGCCTAAAATCAAATCAAAATTGTTAATATTTTCACAAAACTAAAATGTCACCAACATGAGCTTATACCTTGCGGAACCAAGTTACATTTGCTACAAATGGAACAAAGTGGCATAATTGGCAGTCTAATGGATGTTTAAGGTGCTTCCTGCTTAACAACCACACATTTAGCAACCATTTGAACATGTGAGACCACTGAACCACTGGTATTTTTGCCTAGTCCTGGAATTCCTACCATTGTAGCATCCCACACTCAGACCTTATTTGCTGATTTCCAACAAAAAAAGGCAGAAGTTTGCAAATGGCAACCATGTCTTTGCTTAATGGCCACAATGATTTCCTTAACCACAGCAACAGGAGTGCCAGAAATGTCTTTGTTAATCAAAGGTTAGATTTGTATAATCCTGGACAGATTTGGTGACTACCCGTTTATTGATGTCAGCCAAGAGCAGATTTTCACACTGTAGTTAACAGAACAAAATGTAGCTATTGAGTAACATTGGTCCAGAGCTCAAATATGAGATGCTTATCTTGTCTATCTGGTAGAACCTGTAGCAGAGAATAAAGATAGCATGCAAGCCCTAAAAACTGGTACTATAATAAATATCCTTAACTGCCGACTTCCGGTTTGCCAAGTCAGCCGTCATGGATGTCTGGAGAACGATTCCCATCTTCCATGTCCAGATTCGCATCACTGGGGGGGTCCTAAAAGAACCGAAGAGCCGCCCTGGAGGGGCGACCAGACAGAAAGGGCTTTTGCAGAAACGCAGGGGAGCTGAAACCCATTAGTGCCTGCATTCCCTTTGTACCAGCGGACGAAAGACTGGCCATAGGAATATGGCCAGTTACTAGGCTGCAGACAGCCGAAGTCAAACTTACCATCAGGCAACATTAAAGCAGCGTGGAAGAGACTGGGTAAGATTCCTCTCTTATACCTTAATCTTCTTCTTTTCACCTAAATAAGCTGCTAAGTACTTTCCCCCCTGTGGAGAGGGAGGGGGAAATTCAACCCTCCCTTCAAATAAGCAGCGAACAAGCCCAGGGGTGTTTGTTTTTTTAAAAAAATTGAAGAAAGAAATGGAATAAAAGAAAAGAATTTTCAAAGTACTTGGGGGACACCCAGTGGCTAAACGTGAAATTGCAATCTGACTTTCTCTTTAAAAAAATCAAGAAAATATTTAAGGAAAACAAGATAAGAGTAACCAGGTGTGAAACTTCACTATGGAAGAGTTTCAAAACCAAATCCATGCTATGTGGGAAATATCTTACCAAACTTATCAGTTCCTTTCTACAGCTGGCGATGAAATAAAAGCTTTTGGAAAAGAATTAGAAAGCATCTTGATGAACTGTGACTACAACTAATATATTATTGGGACAGAACTTAACAGAAGAAATTGAACAATTAAATACATTGGCAGAAGAATTAAATATTCAACAAATACAGGCTTCTCAAGATTATAATGGAGAACAGATGGGAAAAAAATTATTTAGATCAGGACAATCAGGTCCCGCTTTCCCTGCACAGACTAAATGAGAGATCTGCTCCAGGTTTTCCAGCCAGCCCTGTCCCTAAATTTTCAGCACCCGGCGTATAAGACGACCCCTGACTTTTGAGATTTTCATGGGTTAAAAAGTAGTCTTATACGCCGGAAAATACGGTAATACCAAAATAGACAGGATTGTATTGGGATTAAGAGAGATTGTTTTGATGAGTAGACAAAAATACTAAAAAAATAACAAAATAATAATAAAAAATACAAATGTATGAATACTAATATTGAAATATTGAGTTCTTTAAATGATATGGGTATATATGTATATATGCTAAAAATGATAGAATGTAACAAATATACCTGGATGTAGAGACATGAGAGGATGTATTAAATGTTGAAATGGAAGAAATTTTGGTAAATTTTTAATATGTGGAAACTATAAATGAGAAACAAGAATATTATATTGTCCTCCTTCTTTCTCCTCCTTGCAATTGGTATTTTAATGACTATTATTCTAAATATTGTATGACTGATATGGATATGGAAATGATGCTGCCGGCATCAAGTTCCCTTCGTCCAGTGCGCTCCCACAGGGAGGGTCTTCTCAGGGTGCCACCGGTAAAAGATTGCCGGCGGACGACACCCAGGGATAGGGCCTTCTCAGTGGGGGCGCCTGCCCTTTGGAACCAGCTGCCAGTGGAGCTGAGGACTGCCCCCGACCTCCGTTCATTCCGCCGGGACCTGAAGACCTGGCTCTTCGAGCTCTCTGGCCCAGGCTGAGGATTAATCTTATTTTAACTGGGGTTTTATTTATACAGGGACAAATATAATTTTTTTTAAACTTGTTTTTAACTTTTGTATCTTGGTTTTTAATTACCCTGTAAACCGCCCTGAGTCCTTCGGGAAAGGGCGGTATATAAATGTAATAAAATAAAATAAATAAATAAATAAATAAGAACTGGATTACATTACTAGGTATTGGAGAAAATTGTTTAAAGGGAAAGGAGGTTATTTAGCAATATGAAAATGAGAAATCTTAACATTTAATTTCAATATCAATGTAAAATTAAAGCTAGAAAAATATATAAGGTGTTTGATGTTTTAAAGATGGAATGTTAAAATATAAAATATACTAAAATATTGATAAATATAAGAAAACTATTTAATGACTGATGGATAACAATGAGAAATATGTTAATTTAGATAAGAGATAGTGTATATTAAAGGAAAAAAGAGAGGGGAAGTATTGGTTACAATAATTTGGAGATTTGTAATAATATGTATTTGTCTGAAATAGAACTATTGTAACGCGGACACCACGTTGCTTTTTAAAGATAAAAGGTAAAGGTAAAGGTAAAGGTTCCCCCGCACATGCGTGCTAGTCGTTTCCGACTCTAGGGGCCGGTGCTCATCTCCGTTTCAAAGCCGAAGAGCCAGCGCTTGTCCGAGGACATCTCCGTGGTCATGTGGCCGGCATGACTAGACGCCAAAGGCGCACGGAACGCTGTTACCTTCCCACCGGAGTGGTCCCTATTTTTCTACTTGCATTTTTACGTGCTTTCGAACTGCTAGGTTGGCAGAAGCTGGGACGAGTAACAGGCGCTCACTCTGTTACGCGGCACTCAGGATTCGACCCGCTAAACTGCCGACCTTCCGATCGACAAGCTCAGCGTCCTAACCCACTGAGCCACCGCGTCCCTTTTTTTTTTTAAAGATACTATTGTAATATTGGAAAACTAATAAAAAGAATTTTTTAAAAAAACATCCTTAACTGCCTCTTATTTCTCTTCTTCACTCTTATTTGCTTTCAGCCTAATAATCTCCCTCTTGCCCCTTCAAATGGTGCCTGTATCAGGTATAGGCAAAGAAGCAGTATGCTGGGGAGATTCAGGGTGCTTGGCTAATGACTGAAAAGGAGCATGTGAAAGGAGGATGGAAGAATGAAGTAATTGCCGCTGATATCTGTACATTTTAAAAAGTTTTTTGCAGCTTGACCATTATCCTGAATCTCTTGTTACAATTCTTGACCACCAATTATGACTAGGCAACCATTGATATAAAATGCCAGTATCCAGCATTTTCCATGTCTTTCTTAGAAAGCCAAGCCAAGCAATCAGTCTGAGACTTTAAATACAAGAGGAATCTCAGTATGAATAATTTGCATAAAAATTCTACTTTTTATCAGCTAATAAATTGCTATTATTTTATATTTTACTATTTTATATATCCACATATTCAGAAATAAAGTAACAGATCAAATTTTGCAGTGATTCTTCCTCTTATTCCTTTCATTGAAACAAATGATGTGACGATTTTTGCCTCTTCCTAATACAAATAAGATTCTTATTAAAATCTTTATCTGAGTCTTGCAGAAGAAGCAAGGATATACAGTACTTCATTCAGGATTTGAATGCAAAAGCAAAATGATATGAGTTACAAAATAAACATGCATTATATACATCCTTCAAGCATTGCATAGATTCTTTGGATTTCATTCTGATTGATTATATACCACCACTCAGTGTTAATTCTTAGCAACCACAGATCTTCAGACAAATAAAACAAAAACAGAATTTAAAATACACCAATAAAATCCAAAATTTAAAATACAGAACGAAAAACAAAACCCTTGAGGTAACATTGAAGAGGAATCACCCGACTTTTGCAACCATAACTATTTCAAGAAACTTGGCAACTTCTGTAGAGGTTATGTCTTGCAGAAGAAAGACTGTAATTCCTTAATGAGTTTCATTAAGGCTTTGTCTCTAGGCCAAGAGACAATGCTCTCTGGAGTGGGATGCCACAATATATTAGATATGAATGAATAAATGAGGAAAACCTATCCAACAGACTGAGGTGAACCAGAAACATATCCCCAAGAATTAGTTTCAGATGGGTTGCAAGAGAAATGCAGCTTAGCCCAGCAAGGGCATTTAAAATAGTGTGGGACACAGACCATGGTTTTCAGAAACTTATGACTAAATGTCTTCTAAAGTAGGGGCATTGTTAGAAACACAGAACCATGTCACAAGTGCAAGACCTTTGCTTTATACTGCTGCAGGGACATACCGGTAATTATTGCCATGATGACTTAACATAGTTTAAGATCACACTAGAAATTTTTTGCACTCTAATAGAAAGCTCATTCAGTTGGGTGTTCCAACCTTCAGGTAGAAGTTTGAAAATGGATGCCTAGGTAGGCCTTGATCCGATCCAACTGGGTAATTTTCCATTTAACAAGGGACTTAGGATGTATTCTAAAGAAACTTAAGCTTGAGAGTGTAGTAGCTGATATCAATATATTCTCTAGAACAGGAGATTATAGCAGCAAGTCATCTAGAAGGCCTGTTTGAGTTACAGATAAGATGGATGCAACATCTGTACACAAAAGTATTGAAGTAGGTTAGTGGACAAGTGTTGGGGTGGTGGAACTGGCTTAAAAATAGCTACATCAATGTCATTTCTATGAGTTAAAACAATAAGGGGTCAAGGTTACAGCACTGTTTGACCACTTTGTGGACAGAATTGTTAAACTGCCATTATACAATTGCCTCTAACCTGAGTTGCATCTTGATGTAGCAAAATTATCAGTTTGACAAGTGATGATCAATGGATGCTGCCCTCTGCATTTGCAGAGCGGCAGAGGTAGAGGACCTGGCTCACATCCTATTTGACTGTTGTCTTTATAAGAGGGTGAGAGACAGGTATCTTGGTCTATATACCAAACGAATGACCCATTGGGATCCCCATATCAAAATAACTTATCGTATGTCCAGTCAGAACTTGAAAATAACATTTAACATAGCACAGTATTTAAACAAAATGATCCTGTTAAGATCTGCATATGTGGGACTGATTGGGGTAGATTGCAAGGGCGACTCCGAAATATAATGTTATCATATTTTATCTATATCTTAAATTTGTATTTTATTAGTATTTCATCTTAAATTGTATTTTATTTTAATTCCATTTTAAATTGTATTTTATCAAATTCCATTTTGGATTGCTTTTATCAAGTTTTGGTGACGGTTTGTTGCTGGAACTTTGCACTTTGATAGGGCTCAAGGGCTAATCAATAAAGTTGTTGTTGGATGCTGCAGGTCATTTCTTCGTATACTCTCAAAGACTTAAATAAATGAAAGCAACATTAAGCTAGGAATACTTTTCAGCTAAATGGTGCAAAATTGCCCATTGATCCTGATCTAAAGCATGCTTGTTCGGGATCTAAGATATTCTCTGAAATACATGCAGTCTATAAAAGTTTATGGTTAAAAATTGAGCATAGAATTTACTAATTATTAGCATTGATTTAATTGGGCAATAATTAGTTTTGCCTATCACTTGTATAAGTGATAGAACTAACTAGTTCTTTGGGGTGAAGAATTATTAATGGCAGTAAGTAGGAGGGCTAACACAGAGACCCACCAATAAGGATTTGTTTTCAACCATTCTGGCATAATTATATTTTTACCTGGGGTGTACCATTTTTAAACCAAGATATCAGTTTTAGATCTCTGTTTCTGTCAATTGGGGACCAATCTGGATATGGATCAGATATGGTGAGCCAAGAGAATTACCACCAAAGGGTGCATAGAATAAGTTACCAAAATATTTTATCTGAATTCTAAAGATATGAAGTCATTAGCACTGGGGCCCAATTTAGCATGAAATAAGATGCCAGAACAATCATCCTTATTTGTTGGAACTCTATGTCATTAATGTAGTATTGCTTTTTCTAAGGAACTTTTTACAATTCTTTTAGTACATGGTAGTTCTTGATTTATGACCCAGAATTGAGCCCAGAATTTATGCTGTTAAGTGAGAAATTTGTTAAGTGAGTTTTGCCCCATTTTACGATTTTTATTGCCACATTTGTTAAGTGAATCACTTTGGTTGTTAATTAGTAACATGGTTGTTAAGTGAATCTGGCTTCCCCACTGACTTTGCTTGTCAGAAGGTCGCAAAAGGGGATCACATGACCCTGAGACACTGCAACCATCATAAATATGAATCAGTTGTCAAGCATCTGAATGCAAATCATGTGACCATGGGGATGCTACAAGTCATAAGTATGAAAAATGGTCATATAGTCCCCTTTTCAGTGCCGTTGTAACTTCAAATGGTCACTAAATGAACTGTTGTAAGTCGAGGACTACCTGTGCCAGAAATATTTCATGATAGGGAGAATCATTGCCGAACTGAGCACATCCATAAGCTGGGTTAGTATAGCCTTGGTTCGAACACAATTCTTATAAACCAAGGTTTAGACTGTTTATTTGAACAATGGATTGGAGTTTGATTTGACAGTTCTGAGGTAAATCAGTCACTTTTTTGAACAGTGGCAAAAATTTTAGAAGTATCCTTGGTTATACCAATGATTTGTTTCAAACGGTTGACCTAAGATTTAAGAAATTGGGTTGCTTAAAAAAAATTCAGGATTCCTCTCCTTTTAAAATTTATGGAGAATTCCAAAACAGCTGTTATTTGCACGGGTTACATTCATCAGCATTTACTGTATTAAAAATTAAAATGGGCATGTGCTGCTGTTACTGCCTCACTTCATTTGATGGTATTTTAAGTGTATTATTTTTCAACATAAGCTGGCACGATTTTGATTTTGCAGATTCCTGAAAGGATCACACTTTGAGAAATACTGTACTAGACTCTTATTGGCTGGTGTTTATCAGATGAGGGACAAAGCAGATGGGGGCAAGATTGAGAGGCAGTTGTCCTCATCCTGTAGACTCAAGGAAAAGGAGTCTATTAATGATAAGTGATTACTTTCAAGATGGAAGCTAATACTAAAATTTAATCAGTAAAGGACTGAATCTTCAGAAATCGGCATGTACTTTATGATAGAAGTCACTCTGGAGCCCCAAAAGGTGAGTTTACCCTGTCACCCAGAGTGGATCTATTGAAGACCTTCAGGGCAAATTTTACCAACTGAAGCAAACTCCACTCTACCCATTCTCCTATCAATTCTCACTCATTTAATGCTCTTATGTTTACATTTCCAATGAACCAACCCAATTAGACAGAAGCCTGGAATGTTAAAATGCTGGAGCAGAGCCTCATTATTGGCTCCTATGCTACCATTAAAATCTACTATTATTAATACTGGACTTTGGTCATTTGATTGAAAAGCCAGTTTTGAAGAAGGTCTCAATCCTTGATTTGAGAAATACGACTTTGAGGGATTAAACAGTAAACAAGCATTAGTGAGGAAATTGGTAGGACCAAATGCTAACTGAACACACACTAAAGCTGGTGAAATGTGAGCATGCAGTTTAGTGGAGATTAAGATGCTTATATCTCGTAGACTTTCTCTAAGATGTTTTCTGTCCCTAACATACATCACTTCTATAATCAAGTCCATCATCTTTGCTGCCGATTATCTTCTTTTTTTCTTCAACATTTCCCAGCATTATAGACTTCTCAATGGTCCATCTTATGTTTAAAATATAATTTGAACTTGGTCATTTGTGCCTCAAGTGAGAGCTGTAGATTTTTTCTGTAATCCATTAATTTGTTTTCTTGTCTAATCATATATTCAGAGGTCTCCTAGAACATCAAAGCTCCAAAGTATCAATACTATATCCTATTTTTTTAATTCCAGGATTGAATTCTGCAATACTGTTAATGAACAAAACTGAGATAATACTAAGAAAACTGTGGAGTAGTTCTGCATAACTATTCTTTCTTGGGAGTGTCCCAGGGAAAGATCAGGAATAGGTATACTTCTATATATGTTTTCCATTAAATTTTTTCCCAAGTAAGAAAATAATTTATAGCCCCTACAGTTATTTGAACATGAATCTCTAGTCCCTAAAATACTCATATGGTATAATCTTTTCTCTATGCCCTGAATATAAGAGAAAATCAGTATTTATCTGGGCTAACAACTTTGGCCTCCTCTGAAGTCTACACAATAGCATTTTTTTTTTTAAAAAAGGAAAGCTGGCACAGAAATATGCATTTAAATTGAAGGAATGATTAAACATGGAACAACCTTCTAGAAAAAGAAATAGGTTTCAGAGAAATACATATTATATGTAGAAATGTTGGACTCTCAGGAGCGTACTAGCCTTCTTTTTTGCTAAAGCACTTCTAGACAAAAAAAATATCATTTTTTTCAATTTCAAAACCGTTTTCATAGCAATTCTATAGCTGGGGTTTGCTGCCATTGAGATCTGAAGAGACGCTATTCATAGTTGCTCTTGCATGTCCTACTGTGGCGTTCCATTCCACCTCATTATCACAGTATTTCCGACATCAGCTGTGCAATCAGTTCCCGGGTATCTTTCAAGCCAGAAGAGATCTCTAAGCCTTCCTTTGCCACATGTGTACCAATCAGAAATATCTTCCTTTCGTCTCCAATTTCAGATAAAGCCAAAGCGTCATGAATGTCTGTGATACAATGTGCACCTTCAAGGTCCTGTCCGACAAAAGAAACAAACAAATTAATCTATTCAATTTGGCTTTCTCAAAGCAGGGTTGCAATAATCTCTCTCACAGAGCTGTCAAAACACCTAGTAATACTGTGAAGAAACAATATTCCTAGGGGCAAAGAATTGTTTTATTATACAAGCTTTTCATGGGATGGGTCCTTCACACCATATATAAGTAAACTAAATTAAAATATAGGCGTTCAAGAAAGACCAAATTTACCGATGACATTTGGGCTACTCATGCTGTCATGTGTCCCAGCAGCAGCATTCCTCTGTTGTTCATGCACTGGGGGAGATCTGTAGGACTGTGGTAGATGCGTAAGAAATCTAACAAACCTGAAGGAAGGCTGCTCCAAATCTTAGCTATCATATCTGTTTCCTATTTAGATACAGATGCAATATGGAAACAGTTGCCTTCTTCCATTATTTCTTTTCAATCTACTTGCTGCTTTGCAATTTCTTGAGAGTGTCTCATCCAGGTTTCAACCAGATCTGTTTAACTTTCCCATATAATGTTCCTTACATGGAATCTTTTCAGAATGGAATCTTCCCCGTTGCTTTTTTTTTCCCCCACTGAACTCGTAAAAGACAGTACATACTGAAATATTTCTCAGGGTGATATTCAAATTTATTAGGTTTATTCCTGAATGAATAAAAATCTGGAAGACTATGGTAGCACCTTTTCTCTCTCAACCCTACAAAGGAAGTAATAGCAAACTAGTTTCAAAAGATTTGCAAAAAAACCAACAACAACCCCTGCAAGGACTAATTCAGGCAGTAACCAGCAATTAACAGTGATTGAAAGTGTGTGTCCATACACATACACAGGATTAAAAGCCCATTGTGTTTGTTAATATTCTCTGAGATATGGATATGAATTCAACAATCTCTTGCTGTATGATGCTAGAGAAATTTGATAGCTCTAAGATAGCAATTTTAAATTCTGTAATTGAATATCCTAACGGATTAAAATGCTGTAATATTACTTTATCCTCTGTTGACCGGTATCAGATCATTTCAATTACTATTCTATCTGTTCTATCTCTTAAGTCTGGAGCAAGTGATCCCATCTTCAAAGGGCTTGTGCTTAATGCAACCCCTTTCTTTGTGCACAATGGAACCTTGTGACAACTTAGCTTACACTTGCATCTTAACTAGTCCTGTACAGATTTTTGGTGTCAGAAAAGATGGAAGCAATTAGCAGGCCTTGCGGTAAAGAAAGGTTATCTGCCTGGATCTTTTCAGTTTCAAGTTCTAAGTTCACAGTTCTTACTTGTGAGACAAAAGGGTAGTCCTTTTTTGCTGCACCCCTCACAACCCGGAGGCTGAGAAACTAAACCCCAAATGAGATTCAAGCAAAATTCTTATACATTAATCTTCTAAGGATGGCTATAAGACTTTTTGCACGTGATAGGTGACTTGCTTCAAGATTCATTGTTTTTGTTATTGGTTTGATAACATGATTTACTGATTAGCAACTATCTTAAAAGAGAATAAGTAAGTAGATTGCACCAAAATAATACAGATTATGAGGAGATAGATGGATCCTTTCCTATCTGCAGCAATAATACAACAGAGTGACAGTAGGTGATTTCTGCTCAGTATTTGTACGTAGTGGCGTAGCGTGGGTTGTCAGCACCCGGGGCAAGGCAAGTAATTTGCGCCCCCTAACCCGTGGATTTTAGCACTCGAGTCTCTTCCACTAGTTAAAGAAACCCTTACCCCCTAAGCACATGTATTGTTTGCTATGAAAATACTGATGTAATTAAAGTAAAATGCATCTAATGCGCCCCCCCAGATGTTGCGCCCGGTGCAGCCGGCCCCCCCTGCACCCCCCACGCTACGCCACTGTTTGTACGGGGAGACCTCACAAATTTCTGTACTTTCTGTGCTGCCCTTTACCGCTATAGGAAGCTACTGAGATGATAGTTTTGATATTTATCTATCGATTTTTTTATGTTATCAGTTTTTAAATAACATTGAACCCTTCCTTGTCTTGGACATCTGAATTAGGAGATCTATTGCTATTTGAGAGTTGCTGTGATTGACCATAGGTAGTCTCTAACTTATGACCATATTTGGGACCTCTAATTGGAACTTCTCTTGCTCAGTGAGGCAGTCCTTAAGTGAACCACACCTGATTTTACAACCTTTTTTGCCATGGTCATTGAGTGAATCACTGAGTTCATTAAGTGAAGCAGATCTCGTTTCCCCCATTGACTTTACTTATCAGAAGCCATCTGGGAAAGTTACAAATGGTGATCACATGACCCTGGGATGCTGCAACAATCGTAAATCCTTGCCACTTGCCAAGGGCCCTAATTCTGATCATGTAACCACAGGGATGTTGTGACAGTCATAAGTGCGAACATAACTCAGCATGGTCATAACTCAGCATGGACGCTAAATAAATGATTATAAGTTGAGGACAACAAAAGCAGAATCTAAGTTAAACTGCATAATAAAAAATATATTTTACAGGATTTTAGAATGTGTTTGTTCACTCCACCAGGAGACAACTAGGATACTTTTAAAATGAACGCTGGAACGTTTTGAAGAAGAAACTTTACCTAACATACTACTGTTAGTTGGCTTTGGCAAATATCTTAGTAAATGTAGTTGCATCATGACATCTGTCTCAACAATTGCCTCTTTAACTCTCAGATATAGTCCAATAATTTTTCAGATTTAAATAATCCCGACTACAGTAATTATACCAGAGAATAGCATTTAGGGTTTCATAGATAGAAATCTTTGCTTTGCCATGTGTAAGTACAGGAGGTCTGTAAAATATGGGTCAGGAAGCTTGCCAGGGATTTGAAGCCACTGTACTGTATTGTATTGTACTATACTATTACTATACTCCTATATGGAGAGCCAGTTTGGTGTAGTGGATAAAGGCACCAGGCTAGGAAATGGGAGACCATGAGTTTTAGTCCAGCCTTAGGCATAAAGCTAGCTGGGTCAGCTTGGGCCAGTCACTCTTCTCAGTTGTAGGAAAACTGTAAAGGGCAAACCATTTTCAAAAAATATTTCCAAGAAAACTACAGAGACTAGACCAGGTAATCACCAGTAATCAAGACTGAGTTGAAGTCACAGTAGAAACAATGCTACCATACACTGCTCATGTACATCATGATATAGAGGAGTATAGTAGCTAGGCTGCTGACTTTGATCGAGAACAGCTGGGCTCATATTTTGCTAGAAATAAAAACCAAAGGGTCATTGTCTTAACCAAACCATTATTTTTACTTACAGGAAATGCAGCATAAATAATAATGTGATGCCATTAATAAGACAAATTGATTACAATCAATGGCCATAACTGCATGTCACAGGTGAAACTCATCCTTTTTTCCCCCCCTGCACTGAACCGTTATAGAAATCATTGAATGACACTCTTGTTATAGTATTAAGGTTTCACACACACTCACCACAAAGCTACCACTACTGCTCTGAGTTCTACAGCTTATATTTACCTGCTTATTGGCTAGAATCATTACTGGCAATGTAGAGTTATTATGGACCAACTGATGAAGAAGTGTTTTTGCAACTGGAAAGCGTTCATGATCTGCTGAGTCTACAACATAGATCAGCAGCAGGATTCTCGGCATATACATCTTCCAATACTCTCTTAAAGACTCACTGCCCCCAACTGTAAATCAATAATATAGGAAAACAATCAGCAGTTATCAATTAAAACTCCCATCCACATACCAAAACGTTCAGTAGGAAGCAGCTGCATTTCAAATTCATTTCCCGGAAATGTTGAAACACATGATAGAAAATCTTCCCAACAGTTATCATCCATAATTCAAAACATAGCAGAAAAATACTAAGGTTAAAGCGCACACATTCAACTAGAATTAAGATGTATAGAATAAAAAAATGACTCTATTTAATAAGCAATGGATTTTATGATACAGCAGCTTTTAAACTGAATGTTTGTGTGTGTGGTTGTATGTATAAAAATAAAATCTTGTTTGACTCAAATCATATTCTTCTAAATCTTTTCTCTCGTTCCATAGTTTTAACCCTTTAAAAGTGAAAGCTAAGTGTAGGAACCAAGACCCAACAGGAATCTGCTGAGTTTCATATTTCCTTTCTTCGTTAGAATGTCTTTATTTTAATAATTATAAAAGGTAACATAATTATTATAATGCACTTTAAAGTATTCCTAGTATTTTGGCACAATGAAGAAAACAGGTAAATTTTATTAGATATAAGTATTGGCTTACATAAAGTAGTTATATTTATTGAAACAAAACTTTAACACATCAGTATTTTATCAGGTAAATGGAGGGGGAGATTTCTACAGCAGTGTTTCATTGGGAAGATATAAAATAGATGATTTTTTTTTTAAAAAAAGTTTCTTATAAGATAGATATGCTTACTTTCTAGGAATTCCATCTTTGTTTCTTCTGTGTTGATACACACTGCATGGAAACCTTTGGTGGGAACTGTGTTGCGCTTTACTTGGTTAGTTGCTAGTGAATAAAGAACACTAGTTTTTCCAGCCCCATCTAAGCCTAGAACCAAGATTTGCTTGTTGGATGGTTTATCCTACAGAAAAAATGACCAAACAATTATCAGAAGAGACAGATATGATAAAACTAAAACCTGTGTGATTATTTTAATATTTAGTAGACATTTGAACAAATAAAATAATGGAGTTATGTGTGAAACTATCGTAGTCAATTTTACTTACTAGTTACTAACCATACATATTATACCGACTAGACATAAATTGGTTAGAATTCCACGTAAGCATAGTAACATTATTCAATGTAAATACTATACCTATCAAATGTTTTAATTAGATTTATTTTGGCTAGTTCAGCATAAAATTGTAACAAGTGACAAAAGGTGTTTAGAAACTGAAATAGCTATTTTTCCAAATGTTGTTATAGCAATTGTTGAATGGTAGTTCACTGTTTCTGATCATAATTGGAGCAGCTAGGTGGGTTAACTGATACTTAAGAATTCTCAGCAGACAAGTAAAAGCAGAAAAATTCACCTAGAAATTTAGACATTAAAAAACTATAGAAAGGGGCTATAATTACAGACAAGCCGATGAACAGCTATTCAAAATATGCATATTATTCTAAAAATTTTACTGATATTATCATTTACAGCTGGGATAGGTATCTGGTGATCCTCTAGTGGTCACTAAACCCTGGCAGCCAATATAGCCAAGGATGCTCTGAGTTATAGCTCTACAAATCCAGTCTTCTAGGAATAGGGCTGCCTTAACAAATCAAACGTATAATAATAAAAAAATCCAGAGGGTCAAATATTTCCTATCCTAAAAAATCATAATGGTTACCAAATCCACCAGCAATTACATATCAAAACAGGCACCTCACAGGGTTATTGTAGTTATTGTTGTGGGAAAAACAGGAAGGGAAAATAGTAGATATGTTTGCTACCTTGAGTTATTTATAATAATAAAGATGGGAAATAAATAAAAAACAAGTCATTCAGAACTGAACTAATTCCAGTTCAATTGCAGTAATTCTTGCAGGTGTTTGGGGACATTTTTTGCTATTATATGCTTAAAAAAACACCAATTAAAGGTAAAGGTTCCCCCGCACATGCGTGCTAGTCATTTCCAACTCTAGGGGCCGGTGCTCATCTCTGTTTCAAAGCCGAAGAGCCAGTGCTTGTCCGAGGATGTCTCCGTGGTTACGTGGCCGGCATGACTAGATGCCAAAGGCGCACGGAATGCAGTTACCTTCCCACCATAGTGGTCCCTATTTTTCTACTTGTATTTTTACGTGCTTTCGAACTGCTAGGTTGGCAGAAGCTGGGACAAGTAACAGGCACTCACTCTGTTACGCGGCACTCGGGATTCGACCCGCCAAACTGCCGACCATCTGATCGACAAGCTCAGCGTCCTAACCCATCACGTCCCTTTTTATATTATATGCTTAAAAAAAAAACAATTACCAGCTTTTAAATTGTCAGTGCCCTATGACATCATGCTGGCCACATGACTGCTGAAATGTCTTTGGACAGTGCTGGTTCAATGGCCTTGAAGCGAAGATGAGCACCGCCCCAAAAGTCAGCAACAACTAGTGGAATAAAATCTGCAGAGACTCTTTTACCTTTTATTATAACAATAAGGGACTTAAAACTCATTAGTCTGTCTGCTAGAACAATACAGTTTTACTCACATACAGGTGAAACTTGAAAAATTAGAATATCGTGCAAAAGTTCATTTATTTCAGTAATGCAACTTAAAAGGGGAAACTAATATATGAGATAGACTCATTACATGCAAAGCAAGATAGTTCAAGCCGTGATTTGTCATAATTGTGATGATTATGGCTTACAGCTCATGAAAACCCCAAATCCACAATCTCAGAAAATTAGAATATTGTGAAAAGGTGCAATATTCTAGGCTCAAAGTGTCCCACTCTAATCAGCTAATTAAGCCATAACACCTGCAAAGGGTTCCTGAGCCTTTAAATGGTCTCTCAGTCTGGTTCAGTAGGAATCACAATCATGGGGAAGACTGCTGACCTGACAGTTGTGCAGAAAACCATCACTGACACCCTCCATAAGGAGGGAAAGCCTCAAAAGGTAATTGCAAAAGAAGTTGGATGTTCACAAAGTGCTGTATCAAAGCACATTAATAGAAAGTTATGTGGAAGGGAAAAGTGTGGAAGAAAAAGGTGCACAAGCAGCAGGGATGACCACAGCCTAGAGAAGATTGTCAGGAAAAGGCCATTCAAAAATGTTGGGGACTTTCACAAGGAGTGGACTGAGGCTGGAGTCAGTGCCTCAAGAGCCACCACACACAGACTGATCCTGGACATGGGCTTCAAATGTCCTATTCCTCTTGTCAAGCTGCTCCTGAACAACAAACAACGTCAGAAGTGTCTTACCTGGGCTAAAGAAAAACAGACCTGGTCTGTTGCTCAGTGGTCCAAAGTCCTCTCCTGATGAGAGCAACTTTTGCATCTCATTTGGAAACCAAGGACCCAGAGTCTGGAGGAAGAATGGAGAGGCACACACTGCAAGATGCTTGAAGTCCAATGTGAAGTTTCCACAGTCTGTGTTGATTTGGGGAGCCATGTCATCTGCTGGTGTTGGTCCACTGTGCTTCATTAAGTCCAGGGTCAACGCAACTGTCTACCAGGAGATTTTGGAGCACTTCATGCTTCCTTCCGCAGATGAGCTTTATGGGGATGCTGACTTCGTTTTCCAGCAGGACTTGGCACCTGCCCACACTGCCAAAAGCACCAAAACCTGGTTCAATGACCGTGGGATTACTGTGCTTGATTGGCCAGCAAACCCGCCTGACCTGAACCCCATAGAGAATCTATGGGCCAAGAGAAAGATGAGAGACATGAGACCGAACAATGCAGAAGAGCTGAAGGCCGCTATTGAAGCATCCTGGTCTTCCATAACACCTCAGCAGTGCCACAGGCTGATAGCTTCCATGCCACGCCGCATTGAGGCAGCAATTGCTGCAAAAGGGGCCCAAACCAAGTACTGAGTACATATGCATGCTTATACTTTTCAGAGGTCCGATACTGTTCTATGTACACTCCTTGTTTTATTGATTGCATGCAATATTCTAATTTTCTGAGATTGTGGATTTGGGGTTTTCATGAACTGTAAGCCATAATCATCACAATTATGACAAATCACGGCTTGAACTATCTTGCTTTGCATGTAATGAGACTATCTCATATATTAGTTTCCCCTTTTAAGTTGCATTACTGAAATAAATGAACTTTTGCACGATATTCTAATTTTTCGAGTTTCACCTGTAACTGTGAATTAAGAGACTCAAAAAAACCAGTCACTCTTAAATGGACAAAAATTCTAGGGTTGTTAAAAAATAAAATACCTTTAAGAGTAATGAGATCTTGTTTATATGATGTTTTTTAATCACACAATATGTGTGATAAATGAGGATATAGCTGCTAAGCTTAGTCTTCTGGAGTTTCATTTCACTGGAACAGATCTTAAGAACTTGAATATTCTTAAGAACATTAATTACCAAGTGAAGAAAAGGATATGGGTACACAACAGCAATGGAAGAAACAATTCCAAATGGCTCACTACTAAGTTGGTCTGGCATTCAAATTGCTAATATACCAAGATAAAACAAAGGAGGGCTAACCCTCTGGAAGACTTCTATTCTTATCTCTTTCCACTCTGCATTAATAGGATTCTACCTGACTGATTTTATCTAAGCCTTTCATGATCTCAAAGAGATAAATAAATCTGTAATGGTTAAGATCTATGCCTGCTTTCAGATAATTAAAAAGTACAAGAGGTTAGAAAATCTGGAGTTAGACTCTTGGCCACTTTTCACCCTCAGAGTTGTTCCAAAAGCTAAGTTTGTATGAACTTCTTAAGAGTAGCTCCTTATTCAAAAAAAATTCTTCAAATGCAATCAGGTTGTAATCAAGCCTGCAAACAAAAGAGCATCATGTGCTATGACCATGCTGGGTGGAACATTGAGAGGGAAGAATTATTGTTGTTTCCAATGCCCCAAGCAAAACCCAAAAAATCTCCAAACAGATAAGGATCCAGCAGTAATAGAAAGGAATAGAGCCTTGGTGGAGCAGTGGGCTAATGCCTCCTTAAGTAACACCAGCTGCCTGCAATTAGTGCAGGTTCGAGTCCCACCAGGCTCAAGGTTGACTCAGCCTTCCATCCTTCTGAGGTAGGTAAAATGAGGACCCAGATTGTTGGGGGCAATAAGCTGACTTTGTAATAATGCCGCTGGGGGGGGTGAAAGCCCTAACAAGCAGGCATATACATAGAATGAAGGCTACTGCTAAGCTTGTAAGCCGCCCTGAGTCTTCAGAGAAGGGCGGGATATAAATGGATTTTTTTAAAAAAAAGCTAAATGTCTATAGAGATTCTCATCCATGTAATAGTTGTCCCAAAGGTGCTTTTTCAAGAGGCAATTGGATTTTGTTTTTCGTTGAAGATGTTTCACTTCTCATCCAAGCACTCATCAGAACTGAAGAAGCTTCTTGGATGAGAAGCGAAATGTCTTCAAAGAAAAATAAGAAAGTCCAGTTGCCTCTTGAAAAAGCACCTTTGGGACAATAGAAATATTCCCAATGGGAAACCAGAGTTGAGGTGTAACTTCTTGCCATAGTTTTCAACACCTGTTCTTCTAATGCTGACATAACTAGCTGATACCCTTGAAGGAAAATAAATAAAGGTTATTCTTTTATAAATTGTATAAAATGTAACACCAATGAATTGTATCAAATGTAACACTAAGATGTAGGGCTATCTATTTCCTGCTCAGGCAGAGGACTCACAAATGGTAATCAACAAAAAAATTTTTTGAAATGTTAAAAAGCTTCAAAGAAGATAGGAAGATCCCAAGGTCACAAGTAAACAAGATAAGATAGTGACAGATGTAAGGAAGTTGTCACAATAAGTCTTTTGAAGTGTTAAAAAGCTTCAAAGAAGATCTTTTAGAAATGTAAATGAGTTCAAAGACTAACTTAAGTTTCTTAGGGGGGGTATGTATCAAGAAAAGAAAGTATAAATGCCTGGTTTGAAACTTACTCAGGGCGCTCTTTGAACCCAATCCAAATTCGGAAGGGTCTAAGAAGCCGCGTTTGCAAATGCTTTCTTTATTATTTTCAATTTTCTTTTCAATAAATCTTTGTTTTTGTTAACCAGACTTGTCTTGGAGTTGTGAGTATAAAATTTTGGGTTTTTAAATCTCACACCCTGAACACCAATTCTTCTGTTAGGGTACTGCTATATTGGCACATTTAAACTAACTCCCCAATCAATCTAATTAATTAAAATTCTACATTAATTTAAATAAATTTAATCTAGTTTAACCTAGTTCCCCAAGTAAATCTATCCGAAAATCCTTACAAATTATACCTTACAAAATTATGCTTTACAAAAGCTTCTACGGATTATTTCCTTCGAGTGACCGTTAGAACCAAAATCAACTGCCAGATTCCAAGTGTGGGATACAAAGCAAGATTTGTTTCCGTTATTCTTATTTTACAAACTCCCATCAACAGTGTGGTCTGATTCCACCTGTGCTTACTCAGAAGCAAATGTTTTGACTTCCAGAATGCTGACTCTCCCAAATTTCAACCCAGCACCTAATTTTAAACCCAACAGCCATCTTCTTTAAAAACAAACAAACGAACGAACAAAAAAAAAACACTTTTTCAACGCTTTCCAGAAAGTGGATGTTGAACTGGTTTTTGTTCCCGCGGCTTTCCTCTTTCCAACCAGAAGAGTATAGTGAGATTATGAACATACACAACTCATGTGTACACCATATTGCATCTTATTTCATACCTACTGATCGTGTGTGTGTGTGTGTGTGTGTGTGTGTGTGTGTGTGTGTGTGTGTGTGTAAATTGCCAGGAATTCAGTCCTCACCAGCTCAAGGTTGACTCAGCCTTCCATCCTTCCGAGGTAGGTAAAATGAGGACCCAGATTGTTGGGGGCAATAAGCTGACTTTGTAATAATGCCGCTTGGGTGTGTGTGAAAGCCCTAATAAGCAGGTATATACATAGAATGAAGGCTACTGCTAAGCTTGTAAGCCGCCCTGAGTCTTCGGAGAAGGGCGGGATATAAATGGAATTAAAATAAAATAAAAAAAAAATAAAAAATACAGTTCTCAGAACCATTCTTCTTCCTTCGCTCAATTTAATGAGCAAAAGGGAAAAGTAGCAAACGCTTTACAATTATTATTTTTTTAAAAAAAATTACAAGTAATGAAGAGTTTTTTACCCGTTCGATTTCTTACTGACAAGATTGTTGGGGGGCAATTAAGCTGACTTTGTAATAATGCCGCTTGGGGTGTGTGTGTGTGTGTGTGTGAAAGCCCTAATAAGCAGGCATATACATAGAATGAAGGCTACTGCTAAGCTTGCAAGCCGCCCTGAGTCTTCGGAGAAGGGCGGGATAGAAATGGGATTTAAAATAAATAAATAAATAAATACACGGGACTCTTAACTTGCAACTTTGGAAGTTAATTCCCACGCGTTCACTACCTGTCCCGCCGGCGGGCCGGTGCCTTGCAGCCCGAGCTGAAGACGAGCCTGCTGATCTTCGGGTCCCGGAGGCTCTTGAGAGGATAAGTAACTGCGCCAAAGAGCGTAGGCGACCCCACCGGTGATGGCAACCGCGGTGCCCACGAACGCGAATTGCCGCAGGCTTCCCGCCATGACCCGAGAGAAGAGAGCTCGGGCGGGGCGGGGCGGGGCGGGGCGGAGCGGGACGCCAGAAGATCGGGGACGTTACTTCCCTCCCCTCCGGCCCGGAGGCGGAGCCCGATGGCAAGGCCCGCCCTTTCTCGTTGGGGCTCCGCCCCGCTGCATCCGCAACAGCCTCTGCCGGAAGGAAGGTTCGTCTTGTTGTTCCTTCCTTACCCCTTTGTGTCAACGCGCGTGTAGGAATTGGGCAGGGAATCTTCAAACTTGGCCCCTTTTATGACTTGTGGACTTCAACTCCCAGAATTCCTCAGCCAGCGTGCCTGGCTGAAGAATTCTGGGAGTTGAAGTCCACAAGTCATAAAAGGGCCAAGTTTGAAGACCCCCTGGAATTGGGAGTCTAAAGCGCTATTCTCGCTGCTCGTTTGCAGGAGCAGTTATTCCCGCTGAAGCAAGCCGGATGGATAAGTGATAAAATCTCTCTGATGCTCTGGGCAGCCAAAGGATTGCTTTACTAAGAGCATAGAATAATAGAATTGGAAGGGACCTTTGAAGGTCTTCTAGTCCAACCCCCTGCTCGAGCAGGTGACCCTATACCAGGGGTAGGCAACCTTGGCTCTTTTATGACTCGTGGACTTCAACTCCCAGAATTCCTGAGCCAGCATGGCTCAGCTTGGCAACCTCTCCCTTTCCCCTCAGCATGGCTGGCTCAGGAATTCTGGGAGTTGAAGTCCACGAGTCATAAAAGAGCCAAGGTTGCCTACCCCTGCCCCATACCATTTCAGACAATCCTTTTGAAAGCCTCCAGTGAGGAGCACCCACAACTTCTGAAGGCAAGCTATTCCATTGGTTGATGGCTCTCACCTTTAGGAAATTTCTCCTAGAACTAATTCTAGGTTGATTAAGATGTGTGGACTTCACATGCTGTCTGGGGAATTCTGGGTAGTTTTAAGTCCACATATCTTAAAATGGCTAAAGTTGACAAATACCGGTATTGGTCTAGGGATCAAGATGGGCCAATACAAACCTCCGTACTCCACATTCAGTGTACATTAATTTTCAGCCTGCACGTAGCTGCTTTGAAAGAACTATGTGTGTAGCTATTTCATAACTGCTTTTCTGCTATTCGTTACATTTAGAATCAGCATCAGATATGGAAGACAGGAAACAAGTGCAACCTTCTTCTATAGGGCCACTTTTGCAGTGGGGGAGCAGAAAATATATTTGTGCCAGCCACCTTTATTATCATTTCCATTCCCCCAGTATGGCCTAAACTTACTTTCTGCAAGAAATGCCACAAAAGTAGGATCAGGAAAACACGTAAGAAAACATAATAGCATAATAAAAGTACAGGAGCTGCATTCTGCACAGTAATATGCACTTCCCTTTTTTCTTTTAATTAGGCAAGGAATGGCTTTACGACATGCAGCCTCAGCGTGAATATGGCTCATAGATCTAAGCTTTCTGAACACATTCAGAGGGTATATTTTCTACCCACCAAGAAACAGCCATTACCAATTAGACATAAAAAAAGTTTAAGTTCTTCTGCAAGATTCATCTTTTTACTTAAGATAATAGCAATTGCAAAGTGCATTGTAATTAAAAACCTCTGTCCCTTCTGCCCCCCCCCATAACACCAGCTGCCTGCAATTAGTGCAGGTTCGCATCCCACCAGGCTCAAGGTTGACTCAGCCTTCCATCCTTCCGAGGTAGGTAAAATGAGGACCCAGATTGTTGGGGGCAATTAAGCTGACTTTGTAATAATGCCGCTTGGGGTGTGTGTGTGAAAGCCCTAATAAGCAGGCATATACATAGAATGAAGGCTACTGCTAAGCTTGTAAGCTGCCCTGAGTCTTCGGAGAAGGGCGGGATATAAATGGGATTAAAATAAAAAATAAATAAATATATATATTTTTGTTGGAACTTGCCAAGAGCTGGCCATTATTGTTGTAAACTGGATGGGTACCTTATTCCAGGGGTCTTCAAACTTAGCCCTTTTACGACTTGTGGACTTCAACTCCCAGAATTCCTCAGCCAGCATGCCTGGCTGAGGAATTCTGGGAGTTGAAGTCCACAAGTCGTAAAAGGGCCAAGTTTGAAGACCCCTGCCTTATTCAAACATAATTCAACTACTCTTTTTTAATAGTCCATAAAGGGAAAATTACGGAATATAGAAACTGATAAAATGCAAAAACATGACACAGCATCTGAAATGTTACTGCAGTATAATGCTGTGTATCATTCTAGCTAAAACCTACTGTATATTTTCATTTTGGTGTCAAGTGTTTGGCATTCGATAACTAAACTCAATGTTCAGTTTTGATTGCCTTTTATATTATCAATGTGCAAGTGGTAGTTTTCAATTTACAGTTTGAGATTTGGGTTGCAACTTACCAAAATACTATTGGGAAAAATATGTTTTTTTCAGGGTAGTTTTACATTCGAGCAGAAGATAATAAGTAAAACTGAATTGTTTTACAATTCAACAGATCACTACAATAGTCAGAAAACAAGTGGACAGGTTTAGTTGTTTTGTCATGATATATAAATTAAAACAAATCCCTTGTCACTCCATGGGTGGTATGTGTCTTCCTTTGTCGGGGCCATTCTCTCAGTTTAGATTTTATGTCTCTGTGTGTAAAAGCTGTGAGAGTGAGTCCAACAGATCCCAGGAGCAACATCAGAGCTCTCAGTCCAGAAGAGTGAAGTGCTAGAAACAGCTAAGATCTTGTGCTGAACCGCCTAACTTCAAGGCCTCTGCTAGAGGACCCAAGATTGAAGAAGACACATACACCCAAAGGAGAAAGGAATTTTTAAAATAAGTTTATATAAAAGCTTATACTGTATGTCGTTCTTAATACCTGCACATGCAGTGTAGTGGGTAATGTATAAGTACACCATACAAAGATCTGCTACAGCCTTGAATAAGTGAGACTGTATAAATTATGTTCTATAGAGAAATAAACCAATCCATCCTGGAGATGGAAAATCTTTTTCCCTTGTAGCAACATATATCTGTGGTACTCGTGTGTATCTAGCTCTGCAAAATTCTGATTACAGCTGCAATAACTGTCCCCAAAAAACTGGTGGGAGGGGAAGAAAGAATTTCAAATTGCAGTAATGGAATTGACAAAGCTATGTCTGGGGGGGGGGGGGGAAGTAGAAAAAAGATTCAGACCAAATTGGAAGGATCTGTCATTCTAGATTTCCTTTTTTTTATAGCTTATCAGGTTTAGTGTCAAGACAGGAACTGAATGAAGTCTTGAAAGAAAATCTGTACTTGCTATCCTTCCAGACAGAGGCAGTATGAAGCAATTTAATGAAATGTATGGACTGAATGAAAAGTGCTTCTTGAAAGCCGTAAGTTTATGGAGCAATTATTACTAAACAAGAATCTAAGAGCAAATTTACTCTACACAAATTTACTCTATTCACTACAAAAGAAACACAGTAGAGTTCCTCTGGTAGAAAGTGCAACAGTTCAGCCAGAATGCTAGTTTTATGTCCAATAAATAAACAAATGAGGACCCTAACACTCTTTGAACTCTTTTGTTCTTCAGGAATCTACGACCTGCAGATTTATAAATCTATACATCATGGCCGTAAGTTCTTATTTCTCTTGAAAGGTTTGTCTTTTCTTATGATTAACTCTTTGAAAACAGTAGATATGTAGTTAAACTACTACTGAAATTTTTAAGTAGTAGATCAACAAATGCTTTAGTGGATGAATACTAACATTTTATAAACGCACATTAGGAAGTGGAATTGTTCACAGGTAAACTTATTTAACAGTGTAATCTTAGCAAAACAGAAAAGCAGGAACACATTTTTTTCTAAGTCTATTCTGTGTTACTATATAACAAAATGGAAGAATAAAATATTAACAAAAATTAGGAGACTGCACAAAAAAGTTTTTTTTGTACATGGAACAGAACAGTCCCAATCTAAATATTTTATTAGAATATTCTAAGTTGGATGCATTTACTGAAATAAAACTTGCAAAAGGTCAAAGATATAATCAAAACAAAACTCAAGCCAAAGAAAAGAATGGAATCTCAGTATGAATCCTCGGCTTTCTTATTTCTCATTCAGTGCCATAAATGTAGGTTTCCAACAATCTATGCTTGTTGGTACTAGCCAATGAACTTGCACAAAAGTAAGCTAAAGAGATTATTTTTAAAACATTTTCAAGTAAAAAAAATCAGAACTTAATTCCCTTCTTAGGATGGCTATTCAGTCTTCATTTAATTAAATGCCTTCTTGAAATGCCCAGTTAACACAGCAATGGATTCTAATACAAAAACAAAAAAACAAGCTTTCTCTGTAAAAATTATGAAGACCAAACACAATTTTGAAAAATTCGTATTGTTTTCGTTTGACCTTTATTATGCTCATAGTTTCCATAATAAGAAAAAAATATATAGCAATTTCAGCTGCTTGTCCTGATCACCATCCTCCCTTCCCACCTTTCTTCTTTTTCTGTTGCTGTTTCTTCTTTGTTGCTGCTGCACCAGGAGGCTTTTGGTGCCTGGGTGGTATCATGTTGCTGGTTGATGCCGATGGAATGGCCGTTATAGTGCCAGGCCGTGGGGATGTAGGTGGGCTACTAGCAGTTTTGCTAGCATCCCTGCAAAAAAAAAAAGTAACAAGGATAATTGTTAGGATTCAGATATAAAGCTGATTTTTAGTTTATAGCCTATGAACAGACCAAAACACGTTACCCACATATTTAAGACATAAGCTACGTATGAATTCTAACCTTTGCTTGCAAAGAACTGAAGAGGGCATTGAAAATGGTTTTGGAGGATAGTTGGAAGAACTGCTACCAGGGAAACGATCCGACAAGTGGGACCTGAGTCCTTTCCCAGAAACTAACTTGAGAAACACTTCAGGTAGTCCCCCTCCCCAATTCATAGATAAAAGGGGAGAGGGAAGCACATTCAGAATTGCAATATTCTGTTACTATTGTAATAAAAGAAGTTTTAGACCAATATGCATTCTTTGTCTAGAAAGCTCTGTAAAGCTGACAAACATTTAACTAGTATGTATGGCTATTTTCCAAGGATTAATTTCCATCTACATGAAGTTATCTGTCAACTTACTATCTTTGATCATCTGTACTGAGTTCCAAATCCAACCAAAGAACTTCTAAACAATTATTTTGTTGAACTGTAGAGTATTTACAGCAATATATAGCTTGACTAATAAAGCCCACTGAGCAGTGGGAAAGTAAACAAGATAGTTGTGACGGTTTTGCTGCTTGGTATGCCAAATTTCTTACAGATCCTTTGCTTCTGAACCAATTATGCAACAGCTTGTGCCCCATAAATTGAGATGGCTAAAGGTGGAGATTACTTCAAGGTATGATGCTACCACAAAACATTTCAAAGCTTTTTACAAAGAAAAATTTCCCATGGGGTTCTCTAACTGTAAAAAATAAAAGTTGCTGTTTTCCCCAAATACAGCTACAACCTTCCATTCTTTCCTTTTCTCAATCCATTGCATATACTGTATTTAATTATATGCTAACTAAACGCAACTATATGGGTAACATAAAATTATTTCTGATTCCTGGTTGATGTGCTTATTTATCAAGGCAAAGAATTATTATCTTTTGTCCCTAATATGAAATATCTATCCTTTTATCCTTCTTACAGGTAATCCTCAACTTACGACCACAACTGAGCTCAAAATTTCCACTGCTAAGCAAAACAGTTGTTAAGTGAGTTTTGCCACATTTTACAACCTTTCTTGCCACAGTTGTTAAGTGAATCACTGAAGTTGTTAAATTAGTAACACAGTTGTTAAATGAATCTGGCTTCCAGTCGCCAAGTGGTTGTTAAGCATAAAAAACCAGACATAAGTCACTTTTTTTCAGTGCTGTTGTAACTTTGAATGGTCACTGAAGGAATGTTTGTAAGCTAAGGACTATGTTTGTATCAGTTTTTGAGCAGCACTAGACCCAAAAGTGAAGTCCACAAGTTTAGGTAACTAGTTACTCACAATTCAGAGGAAGCCGCCGTCACTGCTCCCTGAGTTCCTTTCCCAATTTGGTCCTTCTTCTTGCCTTTCTTTCTCCCACGATAATAAGAGCGTTCTCGCATTGGAAGCCACCGTTCAGGATCTGGTGTCATTTTAGGATCATAATTCTTTGGCAGTTTTCCTACATAGTATTTGGAATAGAATGATTATTTGTATGCTCAGTTTGAAAACAGCTGCATTGCAAAACTCATGTAACCCAAAATTTTATTCCTCTGCAAAACTCATATAACCTAAACGTTTTATGTATGGGACAATGGTTTTTGTACTACTGTCTATATACCTTTTTCAAAAGTCCCTTTTTGTGATAATACAATACCAACACAACTAGCATACTATGCAAAGATGAAATTCTGCCTTGTGAAAATTGGATTTGTTTCAAGCATGGCATTTTTTTAAAAAAAAAAGTTCAGAAGATGCATTAAAAAAAAAACCAACTACCAAAATCTTGCATCCAGTTGTGACTAAACAATTGCTTTTGGGAAGCAGGACAGCAGGTCTTCTTCATTTCATCCAACAATTAGATATCAGAAACGTATTACCTTCTAAATAATAATTTAGTCAGAAAGGCTACAGCTAATGCTGCATTATAAAATCAAATCTGTATTTTTAAATTTTATTTTTAGCTGGGAAGTGCTTACATCCTAATAGCCAAGTCCCCAAATATAGGTTTCACAACAAGCTACTACTGTAGCAATAAGACACTCACCCTTCTTCTTCTTCCTCTTTTTCTTAACATCCCCTTGTCTTTAAAAAAAAAGGCAAGAAAATGTTTGAAATGAAATGCATAAGATTTGAAGTTAACGGTTGCCAAAGAAGAATTTTAGGACTTTTGATTTAAAATTAAAAAGGGAGAGAGAGAAATGTATAACCAGTATGTTTGTTTTGGTTATGGAACTGGTCTTCTCCGTATCCCCTTTGCCTGAGATTATAATTCATTTGATAATCATTTTAGAAAGCTTATTTTACCCTTGTTCTTTTTGCTGATTTTCGGTTGTGGGTTTCCCGCCTTTCTTCCGAATGTATGTTGCTCCGTGAGAGTTTTCCAGCGCATCTACATCTACTTTCAAAGACATTGTGTCTGAAGAAGGCAAGTGTTTGCTAAGACTAGTGCAAGGAAAGAGTTTAGGAATAACAATACAGATAAATAAAAGCAAAAGGATGATTTGAATTGTGAAACAACCAACATGAAGGTGAATTAAAAAAATAATTTGGCGTATAGGAAGGTAAATAATAAAAAGCCTCACTGTGGCAAACATGTCTACTTGATGGAATGGCCAAAGAGGGCCTATATAGACTCATCTCCTCAGCCCTGTAGAAAGGATACATTTTGGCTTTTTCAGCATCAATCAGTGAGTAGGCAGAGATAAGCTGAGCCAAGGTATGAACATCATCTGGATTTTGTCTATGAAAGTAAAGAACTGAATTACCGGTAATCAAATATCTTTTCCACTAACACCAGAGAGAGGATTTCTGGATATCAGCAACCATAAAGTATCCCACGGCTAAAACTCATGGGAATTACAAGCAATGTTTCAAGAACTACGTAGCCTCCTTATCTTTTGCTTCAAGCATAGCTGCAGCCCAGTGCTGCTCTAATCACCTACCTCCATATCAGGAAAGAGACAGGAAAATCCAGCTGGATTAAGAAGATAATTTATATATAGTTTTATTAACCCAACCCTCATTTTAAGAATCAGCATGGCTACAAACTTCAGATTTTGCTGGATGAAATAAGTTTATCCAAGCTACAGCCAGAAACCACCTTGAGAGAAGTCAATATGGTACAGTGGTATCTTGGTACTCAACTGCTTTGAAACTCATCAAATGTGGTAGTCAATGCATTCTGACATGAAAATTTTGTCCCGGTACTCATCGTCTGTTTTGGTACTCAACACACAAGGTAGAACTTGTCACTGTCGACTGCCTCATGACTCACTACATTATTTCTTATGGGAAAAATCTGGTACTCATCATTTTTTGTACTTATCATGCCACCCAGAACCAATTACCGATGAGTACCGAAGCACCACTGTATTTGAATTAACCGAGGTTGAATACTGACTCAGATTTAAAACCAAGCTCAGCCACCAACTACTGTGGGAAGCACTGCCTCTGTTCTACCAAATCTGCCAAAATATTTCAACAGGGACCAGCTGTACAGGATTATTGCAAAGATCAGATATAGTAATTTCTCTCAACAGCAGCAGATCGGTTAATGTAACAAAAGCATGACCACTGTATACAAAAATAATAAGATGGAATATCTAAAATGCATCCAAAAATCTATTTCTATTAGAGAGCACTTAGTGCAGTGGCAGTACCCAAAGTTAGATTTTATACATCAAATGCATGCAAACTAGAAAGAATCACAAGGCAGCTAATACGTTCTCCAACAGGAAGATTAAAAGTTTGCCCATTCTTACAGGTTTATTCTGAGGACAATAAAATATATATATATAATGAATAATGTAGGGAATGTTTCAATTTAAAATTCAATAGACTATCCATTGAATCCCCTTCATGGATTACTGCCTTGTCGTGGCGAAGGGGCTTGCATAATTCAATGAAGCTATGAGCTATGCCGTGCAGGGCCACCCAAGACGGAAAGGTCATAGCAGAGAGTTCTGACAAAATGTGATCCACTGGAGAAGGAAATGGCAACCCACTCCAGTATCTTTGCCATGAAAACCCCATGGACAGTACAAAAAGGACCTCCTGGAGGAATGTTGTCCATGGGGGTCGCGATGGGTTGGACATGACTTCGCAACTAACAACAACAACAACAACAACAAATCCATTGAACTACCAAGATAAAGATATGAGGCAAGGAGCCATGGAATTTTGTGTTTAACTGAAAAGACAGTGCAAAACTTTCTCTAACAAAAGAATGAAATTGTTTTTGGGGAAGAGGGAAAGGGGAATTTGGATCATGAAACATCAAAGGCAATGAAGCTTTATCTGAATGTTGGGTAAGAGGTTTATATATTTGTTACTTGTAAAACTGCTTTTTATATCAACAAGCACATAGGCTAAACCCACTTTTGTAGGGTGTTTTAATTTCAGTATTTACCGAAGGACCCTTGAGATTTGTTTCCTGAATGATCTCTGCAAAATACTTCTGGCCAGGCTGCAATGCGAGGAGAATCATTATTTTTGTCCACCTGCCTCAAAGTTATGCACTGTGAGACCATGCCTAATTTTGATCAGTGCTCCAATTACTACCGTATTTGGATTTAACGTACTGTATGTTAGTTTTAATATATTTGCTCGAGAGCATACTTGTGAATGTCTTTCTCATTTCCTGTAAGCTTCTTTTTTACGGGTTCTCAGAAAGACTTACTTCCACAGTTCCTCGAGATCACTGATGGCTTCCTTCTTTCGGCCGTGCTTCAGCTTGAAGTTAGCAGCTTCTCTTATTAGTGACAAAAGTACTGGAGACTTGGGCTGAAAAAATACAGCATTCCTTTAATTTGAAAGCAACTAACATGCCGGTGTGAGATGATGCCCGCTCTGGGATTTCAGAAGGTGAAGGGCCTCCAAAGTCAATCATGTATCAATCCGAGTAGCAAATCTATCATCCCGATTTCAATCCCCTTTGGTTATTTTTATATTTAACTTTCGTAAGTTGGCAAGGACCTACAAAGGCTGTGTATAATTTTTGTTATGCATAAACATTTATTGCCGCGCGGTATCCTACAGAACACTGAGAAAATTTATGCCTTTGAAACTCATTTTTTAATACTGAAGTTCAAGAGATAATTTGGAAGCAGCCATGTATTTTCTGCTAATGGCTAAGACAGATGATAGCCAATGAAGGAATTATATAGTTTATGTCAAGTTTACTAGATAGAATTTTTTTAAAAATAGTACATTGGTCCCAATTATCAATGATCCTTTCCCTGAATACACATTTCTGTTCCTAACCAGTTCTGTCACAAATCAACAAAGCTACAGCTATATAAAAAAAATCACGTATTGTTGTAGAATTATTCCAACAACTAACAAGAGTAATCCATTGAGATGGGGTTATAACCTGCATAATTCCAGGCCATAGAATTTCTCAGATCTCTGTTAACTGGAGGATATTTTATTATTAGTTATAACTGGAGGCATACTTTATCTATCTACACAAAAGAAAAAACTACTGCTTATTTCTATCTGCACTTTTTCAATAGTAGGTTATTCTGCTGTTTCTCTGAATTTTCTAAATCACACATTATATTCAACCTGCCCCAAAGCTTGATGGAATAACCATGGCATTGCAGGTTTTTGGTTTTTTTTTAAAGTTAGGAGGGAAGAGACCATTCAAATACGATTATGGTGAAGGGTTTTTGTTTATTGTTTTTATTATTTTATTTACTGGTTTTTAATGGTAATTGTAAGCCACCCAGAGCTGCTTAAGAAATCACAGAAATCTTTTAAATAAACACCTGGGGGTTTGCTATTCTAGAGTAAGAGTTGCATTTAATTCAAAAACAAGTTTTTCACTCCTATAACTGTACATTACAACCTTATCTTCTATAACTTACCTGGAACTCTTGATACCATTCAATAGCTTGTGCCAAGACTTCTATGGCACTGTCAATATCTTCTTCATGGCTATACATTGTCACCAATGCTGATACCTATAGCCACTCAGTAATGAATGGGCGATAGCAGAAAGACAACATTTACTTAAGTAATAAATGCTGAAACAAGACTATCATTGTGTTTTAATTGTAACTTTCTTACTGGGTAAATTGTGTGTAAAAATGAATGGAATCAAGAGTAATGGAATCACTACTTAAGAAATAAAAGTATCCTTCAGAACAAAAATAAAATCAAACAAATAAATGGTATACATTTTATAAACAAAAAAGTAATTTACTTGCCAATAATATACCAAGAAAGGAGTAGCCCCACTCTTTTGGCCTTCCAGAGGCTTATAAAACCCAACTGATCCAGAAGGCCTTTGGGAGTAGACTGCTATAAAGTACCCAATGCAAGGATTATTGTAATTATAATTTTTACTGAAATTGTATATTTCTATTCCTTATTATTACTATTATTGCATTGGCTGCAACTCTTGCTTTTATGCACAACTGAAGAATCATCCTGACAGTTTATAAATTCATAAATGAATATTACACATTGGCCATGATTATCAATGTCATTGCTTTTACAAATCAGGTCAGTTGTGCTAGAATGACTTCAAAAGAAAATTCTGAATTTCCTGTTTTATTATGGAATTTATAACTAAACTCATATATGTTTATATTATATCTATAACTCACCATGCCAGGTTTATGCCTTAGCTCATCTATACTCCTTAGGATGATGCATGCTTTTGTGACACTGCCTTTGATAGAGAACAAATGATATAATTATGAATATTCTTATCCAATCCTTTATTAGACATTAATTCTACTATCTAAGCAAGAAGAAAGAGGGCTACACCAAACAAATCTTCAGCTAGAGCTGCAGGTGAATCACAATATTTAATTATTTGTTATTAAATCTGTATGTTGCCTATTTTGCCAGAAGTAACACTAGGCAGCTTGCAGATATGCAATATTCCAGAAGCCAGCTTTCTGGGAATATAAGTTATTATTTAAGCAGATAAAAGTTAATAAAAAAAATTAAGACGGCTTATGCCTCTGATGAATACAAAAATATCATAAGTATGTAGGAAATGCCTTCTGAAATCTTAGAAGCACAAGAGATGGCATAATACAAATGCTAATTAGTCATAGTTCAGTTTTTTTTATTTATCAAATGTGTATATTGCTCATATCACAGCATTATTTATATAATTCTGTATCCCGGTCCTTCAAAAGCAAAACCAACTTCGTACAAAATATTAAAAAATGCACAGCTATAAATGGTATTCAATTTATAATATTTCTTTTAAGCAAAGAATTCATCTGATCCTTAAGCACAAAGGAAGCAATTAAGTGTCTCCCCAAAGCAGATGCTAATGCTAGCTTATTCTTACAAGAAAACAGCAATATGTTCCATAGAAGTAATAACTGAGCAAAAACAACATTAAGAGTGTAACGGTGCTACTTATCAGCATATGAAAGTTCTTTAAAAAATTGGCGAATGGGGGCAGAGTACCTTGAGCAACTTTTAATTGTGCCATGGTCAATTTAATCTCAGATGCTTTCTCAAGATGCTGATCCGCAAACTCCTACAGGTCAGAAAGAAGAATTCAAATCAGATTTCATTTGCTTCAAAATCTAGAAAATAGAAACTTTAATATAAGTGGCTATCACATAAGGGAATATTTAGCTCTCAATAATAAACTCTTAAATGCGAATACACAAAGAATAATCTAATTGTAAAAGTTAAGACAGCAGTTCTGCTGAATCAACTTGATTGCTCACTTATGAAGCATTTGGCTAATCAGATGCATAGAAGATGGTTCACGATTCCACTGTTTCTCCTAGAAGCAGTATCCAAGACATGAAGCCTCTGATCTGGGAGATTACAAAGCCTAATAGCCACTGATAACAAATAGTATTTATAGCAGGAGTCTTCAAACTTGGCCCTTTTATGACTTGTGGGCTTCCAACTCCCAGAATGCCTTAGCCAGCGTGCCTGGCTGAGGAATTCTGGGAGTTGAAGTCCACAAGTCATAAAAGGGCCAAGTTTGAAGACCCCTGCTTTATAGCATTAATGATAGCTTAACTATGACCTATTGAAAAAGCGCTTCTTTTTATAGGCTTTGAACTTCCCTCAAAATTCAAATATTGTAAAAGAACATTTAATTCAATCCCCATTTTTTATACCAGAGGTCCCCAACCTTTTGGGCACCAGGAACCTATTACGTGGGAAGAGTTTTTCCCCCGGATCGGAGGGGGCGTGGTTTTGTGTGTTGTCTGCATCCCACGGATGGGGCTTTTGCTTGTTTGTTCGGCCTGGTTGCTGGCATGCCACGGCCCAGTACCGGTCCACAGACCAGGGTTTGGGGACCTGTTCAATACCACAAGTAATGTTATGAATCTTTATCGTGTCTTCCTTTATTGCCTATGTGAAAGTTAAAAAAAAATCAAATATACTAATTTTCCTCTTAGAAGCTTAGGAGCTGTAGTGCAGTACAGCATTATATTTCTACTAACTGTCATGTATAGATGACATGTCGGTATAGATTAAGATGTCATCAAGATACACCAAAACACCTTTGTATAAGATCGGTGTCTCTGATGTGATTATTGTCAACTAACAATCAAAACTGTAAATGTTCTTCTAACTAGCAATTGCTACCAGTTTAAAGATACCCATGAATTTTAAAAGCCACAAGACAAATAATTCTGCCTCATTCTCAAAAATGTAAAAAGGAATTGAGCAAGGATAGGAGAAAGATGTCAGTTGATACAGATCTCTATGGGAAATTTAACAGGATTAAACCTATATTGATTCTTTTGAGCCTCTACCAGAAATAAGACTACAAATACAGTTAGTGCTAACAGTAATTAAGAATTATGTTTGCAATGGGCCATGATTATTAGAGAATGAAATGATTTTCAGTGATAGGCAGAAATATCAAAATAAAAAATAATCTTTAACAGGAAACCATTGGGGAAAATTGTAGCAGAATGTTGAGTTGTCCCCATGGAGGAAATTTACTGTACTTTTCTTCAAGCAGCCAACTATACCTGTAGGAGCTCTATTGCCTTAGTATGTTGCTTCTCTCGACACAACTGAGCTGCATGGATTAAAACAGGAAGGAGGTGTTCAGGGCTTTGTGACTGTAAACCTGATGCCAGTTTGCGGCACTGATCTGCCTAAGAGGTAAGATTAAAAAATTGGCAAGTTCAGAAAACCAATTCAATAGAAAGAAGGCTAGACCTATAGGTAACAAGTAAACATCTTGAATACTACATCAACAGGATATCCAGTTTATAGCAACTTTGCCCAACATTTCTCAAAAGAGAATATAATATATGCATAGGAATTATAATAAAGAACTAGTAATTTTATGTAGACTCCGCATTATTAAAGAGCCCTGTGGCACAGTGGTTAGACTGCAGTACTGCAGGCTAACTCTGCCCAAAGTCTGAAGTTTGATTGTGACTGGCACAAGGTTGACTCAGCCTTCCAGCCTTCCGAGGCTGGTAAAATGAGGACCTAGATTGTTGGGGGCAATATGCTGACATTGCCCAGAAAGTGCTGTATAGCACTATGGGGCAGTATAAATGCTATTGCTCTTATAATTTTCCAAAAGAGTATAAAGACAGTTGTTAAGGGAGCTTTGACCCATTTTACCACTTTTACCACAGTTGTTAAGAAAATTACTGCAGTTATTAAGTGAATCATGTGTTTGTTAAGCAAATCTGGCTTTCCCCATTGACTTTGCTTGTTGGAAGCCAGCTGGGAAGGCTACAAATGGTGACCACATGATCCTGGGACAGTGCAACTGTCATAAATAATGGGACCCACAGGCCTTTGCAATGCATGGAATTGTACGGTAGATTTTAAAAAGCTTTTTTTTTTGAGAAAGAAAAGCTACTGAGAACATAATTCTTTATAGACAGGATCCTTGTATCACAAGCTTCCTTCTAACATAAGCTCTCTGCTTTTTAGGAAATTGCTGATCTACTCTTTCTTTAGCATGTTAGATTCTTGTATGCATGGATGTTTACTTTCTTATGTGATGCAGTCACTTCCTATATTTTTAAGCTGTATATTTCGGAGCCCCGTGACATAACAAATGAGTTGACTCCTGGTGTCTGCCTGGACAAACACTGAGGGTGTTTTGGCAAGATTTCAGAAATGATTTGCCCTTGCCTCCTTCCAAAGATTGAGAGAGACTGACTCACCCTGGCTTTGTATCCAAGGCCGGACTAGAATTCATAGTCTCCCAAGTTCTAACCTGATGCCTTAACCAATCCACTAAACACTATCTTACCTGATTTGTGTACATGGCCAACAAAGCTTTATTGAATTCTATTGCTTGGAGTTGTTTCTTGGATAGTTTATGTTCAACACCTTCTGCATTGGTCAGTTTCACTTTTTTTTTTGAATCAAAGACATTTTGATCCTGTGAAAGGTACAGAATGGAATGCTTCATTAACATAAACGTCGTATTTTTATAAGCCCCTTATGACAATCTTTTCATCTACTGCTTTGCAAGCAGAATGCAGATCTTTACAAAAATGTAGTATCATTCAAATCAGTATCGTATTACAAAGACATCTCAGATATTGTGGCAAAAATTCTATACCTTGTTAATAGTGATGATGTTATTGGCAATGACAGCAAGTAATCCTACATCTGTGGGTCTGTAAAAAATAGAATATATCCACTTTTGTAAGTATGTCCATTTCTCAAAAGTGTTAAAAGCACCATCATAATAAACAGAAATACTTACTTTAGTTTGATTATCTGATTGTAAAGTTGCAGTGCTTCCTCGGTATGACCCTGGAGTTGCAAAATGTAAGCCATTTGACCATGAATAATGGCCAATTCTGCCTCAACGTCTTCTTCAGTCACATCCTAAAACAATTAATATGACACATGATTTATGATAACTGAATCCTATTAGTTTAAATTATAAACACAATGAATAGGTTTTGCTACAAATCAGTAACTGCAAGTATTTAAAACTTTTAAATGCTTTCAAGAAACCAATAAAACCTGGCAGTTTTTACTATTTATCTATTAAAGACCTTGCTACCAAACCTATAGCTAGATTTTCACTATACATTTTAATAAAAAAGTCATAGAAAGGCATAATAGAAAGAGTGCTGTTTCAGAATATTTCAGAAAGGATTCTTATGAATTGCTTATCTGTTTATTTATTACATTTCAGACTATATTTTGATGAGGTTTATAATTCTAAATTAAAATTCAAAATAGGTACAAAATATGTAAAGACAACTTTAAAACATGTTATAAAATACAAAAAACAAATGATTTCCACCAATTTAATAAACATTAAAACCTTTGGATAGCAAATATCAGCTCCATCCATCTAAACATATTTGGCACAAAAGTATATTGTTCAACTGAATTGAAACTCTTACCGAGTCTTCAGAGAGGGCCTGGCGACACAAATCTATAGGGAAGGTGTAACCAATTAATTTTGGAATATACAAAACCACAAATCAAACATTGAGGCAGTGATAGAATGTTAGCAAGTCAAAAGGTTACGTCTCCCCCCAACACAAGCATTCAGACTGCAAGATTTATAAAAAAACAGAGCTATGCTAAAAGGTTTTAAATGGCTTCATGCCGCTATAAAAAAAAAATCCAGAGGATTAGACTCTGGATATGTGAACAAGATATTGCTGTTTCAGCAGTGACTCTAGGGACAAGAATGAAGGACTAATCAAGAAGCAAACTATCTATAAACATCAGAATGCAGTTCATTCATGATGAACCAGGATTATTAGGATTTCCTCAAGCTGGTGCTCACTTTAACATTGGTCTACACCAGCAGCACAGAGGTAGCAGCATCAACCTGAACATTCAAACCAGTAGTCTAGAAAAATGGGTTTATATTAGAAAATTAGCAATTAGTTCACATGGTGTAATAAGTTGGAGGGTTTGTTGTCACTGTGAGTTGGGGGGTGGGAGCACGAAGGGAGGCTCAGCTAATCTCAATGTATACATGGTTGTACTTTGACAATAAAAGGTTCAATCATTCGAAAACATCTGGGAGTACTGGGCTGTGAAAGGTGATATTATTATACTCTGCCTAATTACCAGTTTGCCCTGAATATGAAGTGTGTTTACATAAGTGGCTCTAACAAGTACATTAAAACATTGGTAGAGTTCTGTAATTTCCTAGTTTTGTCGACCCCAGTTATTACCCAGATTCCAATCTGTTTTTGAGTCTGGCTATGTATTGCCATCTAATTAGGCAGATGGATTAAGCAATGAACTGAGGACATGAGAATGATCTTTTTAATGTACTTTCTCAGATTTATTTTTCTACAGAAACTGAACATCACTGCTGACAAACACAAAATATTTTTTTCCAAAAAATGGAAATGATAAATTTACTACTCATTACCTTCAGCTTCCTGTAGTGTTTTCATTGCCTCATTCAACCTGCCTTGCCCAATCAAAGCACAGGCAGCATTGTAACACAGCTCATAGGTAGCTTCCTGAAGGCCCAGATCTTCCTGAACAGAGCAAAAGTAATCAATAAGAAACTTAGTTTGAATAAGTTTAAAAAGCATCTGCTTGTTTATCTAAACTATTCCAATATGAATGGGTAGTTTCAAAATGTACCTTTTTGATCATCTGAAGGAAAAGGTGAAATCTACATGTAGCTAGAGGATAGCACTTCTTCCTATCTCATGGAGGAAAAACCTTCCCTTCAGTTGCAAGAACATACTTAAGCTCACAGTGGTTCTATTGCATCTTCTTGTAACAACCAAATTATAAATGGAAACGACAGATGGACAATGTCTAACAGCTAGCACAATGCACTTAGGTATCTAAGGACCTCAACTTTGGAGTCATATGGATAGTTTATGAAACCACAAGACACAGGATAGGAGCGTCAGGCCCATCTTCCAGTGACAGAAAAGTACTTTTCAGTAAATCCAACACAATTCTTTTCACCAATGATTTGAGCTGATGGAGAGGGACGTACAGCAGTATTTCAAGGGTACACCAGTGTAAGCGTATATATCTTCAAAAGAAGCATCCTTGCCTATCCTTACTTTTTATGAAAGTAGGCAACTCCATATTAGAACTGCCTTACAAATGTATATTAATAGGACTCAAGCCTTTAAACCTGCCACAGAAAGCACTGTAAAAAAGTAGCATTGTCTTGCTGACAATGAAGAAGGAGATAATATATTCATCCATCCTGTTAACTGCAGAATGAATGGGAAACACGTCTCCTCTGATTTCTTGTTCATAAAAGACAATAATTCACCAGTGCTTTGTCTCCCTAATATACATTTGACACAGATCTTCAAAACCTAATGCGCATTGAGCTACATATGTTCTCTGTGGTGGAACCCAGACAGACCTTGAAAAGTGTAATATGGTATGTATGAAGAAGTTAGGTAATTGACTATGGGCAAGAATCAGGGATATGGGCAATGTTAATATATACTGCTGGTCCATATGATATGCCATACACTAAATAAATAAATAAATAAGGATGTGGGCCTGAAAGAGCTTGTCATAGGAAAGCACATATACCTCTGCATCTTAAATGGCTCGTAAGACCCATCCTCACCTCAATGTATACTTTTGCTACTGATATCAGATTGAAGGACAATGCCCTAAACTGAAATTGATCGTTATTGGATCCAAACCAGAGAGATCTCTGATAAGGGAGAAGTGACTTGATTGGGATGTGGAACAGGCTTCTGTCATGCCCACCAAACCTAGGAAGTTATCCACAGGAAGGCTTCTACTAATATGTCCATTCTAAACTTCAATATATTTTGAGCCCTGAGGGTCCGGATGGCTCTCCAGTCTCTATCTTTATTCAGCACCATAAAAAGATGCTACTTCTCCAGCACAGTATCTTTCCAGCTACAGTGCAATTTCTCAATTTGTGTGCCTGCTTAAAGGATAACGGTGTCATGCTAAAGGACATTTGCCTTAGTTTATTGCTTGGCTATGCACTCGTTACCTCCCGTGTAGATTACTGCAACGGTCTCTATATGGGGCTGCCCTTGAAGGGCACCCGGAGGCTTCAGCTGGTGCAGAATGTGGCCGCGCGGGTTGTGATGGGAGCATCCCGATACTCCCATATGACACCCCTCCTGCGTGAGCTGCATTGGTTGCCGGTTGCCCTCCGGGTGAGGTTCAAGGTGCTGGTTCTTACTTATAAAGCACTACATGGCTTAGGTCTGGGATATTTGCAAGACTGTCTGCTGCCAGGAACGACTTCCCATCGCCCTGTGCGCTCACACAGAGGGCCTCCTCAGGGTGCCGTCGGCCAGACAATGTCGGCTAGCGACCCCCAGGGGGAGGGCCTTCTCTGTTGGGGCACCTGCCCTTTGGAATCAGCTCCCCCGAGAACTTCGGATGGCCCCAGATCTCTGGTTGTTTCGTCGCGACCTAAAGACATACCTTTTCCAACTGGCCGACCTGGACTGATGTTGGGGGTTTTAATCATGTTTTTAATTTTTACAGGTTTTAGTGGGGCTTTGTAAAATTTAATTTCTTTTAATATTTGTATTCATTGTTTTTATTGTTGTTTTTATTGTTGTTAGCCACCCTGAGTCCTTCGGGAGATAGGGCGGCATATAAGTCCCATAATTAAATTAAATTAAATTATTGGAGGGGTACCTGGGTTGTTAAAAGCTAGCATTGATTAAATTAAATTAATAACTCCCAAACTCTGCTTGTCTGCTTCCTGTCTAAAAGAAGGCAGGGTATGAAATAGGATATGAAAAAGCAATGCAAAGCTTAAAACGTGTGCTCATATCTTGTTGCTGTTGAAGGCAGAAAAGGACTGCAACCCTTATTTTCAGAGTGCACACCTAGTAAGCTCTATTTCATCACTGGATTCTGCAAGTATCTCTCCATCTTCTACTGATTCTGAAAGGTAGTGTTATTGTTGGGTCACTGATGATTATAATTAGCCATTGCACAACTTGCTCACTACTACTGTAGGTACTTTGGTCTTGGCTGGGTTTGCTGCTTCCTTTTGGCTATAGAGATCTGAAATCCAAGGATGCCACAGCTGAGGGAAAAATCCTGCTACCCCCTAGGATAACACAGAGACTTGTCGTTTTCATGCAGCAAAAGAACGTGTTGATGATGTTTTGCTTTCTTAGTTGATTTTGCTGCCAACATAGAGCTGATGAAAAGGCAGAGCCTAATTTTATGGCTCAGGAATAATTCTTAATCCCACCATTCTCATTAGTCATTTTATACCTTAATGCTGGGTGAGTAAGGATCCTGTATTATTATTATTATTATTATTATTATTATTATTATTATTATTATTATTATTATTATTATTATTATTAATTTAATTTGTATACTGCCCTTCTCCCGAAGGACTCAGGCCGGTGAACAGGGCAATACATAATAAAACAAGATACAAAAATTAAAAATTATTAAAAAGTAATTAAACAGTGATGCCCGTATTATTACATGCTATATATAATTAAATGCTTTATATAATTAATCTATTGCAGAGTGACAGAACTGAGGTGTGAAAGGAGTGGTTCACATATTCTGTATATTATTACTACAAACTTACTTACTGGCACCACTTTCTCCCAGGTGCTCTGTGCAGCAACTACTGCAGAAAGATTGGTTTTCCGTTCTTCTTCATAGTCATCCTGTGAATTACGGATAAGATCCCGATACACAGCCAAGCAGTCATCATAACGCTCTAATCTGTACAACTGAAAAGGAAAAAATAGTATCTTGGTAACTCGGGTACAGAATAAACACATAAAATCAAATCACTGGATAAACATGCTGTTATTGCAGTTCATTTTATTTAGCATCATGTTTTAGCAATTCCAAAAACAACAGAGAAAACTTCTACAAGTTTTGGGACAAAGCTGGTTCCTCAATTTGAGCCAAAATAATTCTAACGATAGCAGCTATATTTTTATCTGCTCTCAATTCACAATCTGAAATATTTTTTTAAAGCAAACAGAAAAGTAAAATGTCATCCTTTCCTCTATAGTTGAAAAGAATAAATCTACCGTGTACATGTAAAAGTGTGAAGTTAAAAAAATAATAATTTGGGCATAATGATATTCACAACATTTAAACACTCAGATATAAAAAGCTGCTCGGGGGTGGGGAAAGTTTTCTGTAAAATTGTGTACACTATTTGACAGTGGATAATAATAAAAATAAAAGCAATAAAACAAATACATGTACAAAAAATAAAAGATGCGGCAGCTGATTAAAACAACTATCCGCATGACCAGGAGACAGGTTCCTCCACACGCTTGGGGTCCCAGATTACACTTTAATATGACAGAAGGAAATGTAATACCAAGTTACTTTATAATCAGTGCTACACATGGGCAGTAGTGGTTGACCTCCAGCTTTTACTTGCATAATCACTAAATGTACACCAATTCAACAGGCGGCCTTTGCATTTGAAACAAAGGAGTAATTACCACTTGTCCATAGAGCTCCTTTAGTTTGTTTGTCTGCTGGCTGGCTCCCTCAATGGTCTTCAGAGCATTTTCAATCCTGTTCAACCTGTACTCACAATAAGCCTTCTCAAAAGCTATCAAGTCACTGCAACATATAAATGAAACATGGAGGTTATTTCTCACTATTCATTTTCCTCAAAACATTGATATATATTGTATATACATATTGTGCCATTTAACCTTTTACCTCTGGGTGGGTGGGTGGCAAAACATTATGGAATTGCTCAAAGTTGCAGCATGTAACAGTAATTGATTAATTATAATTGACGCAATTCACATCTGAACCTAATATAATAAAAATATTCTATGTTGAGCATATTAATGTAATGAAATATGATCACAACATCCTGGAATTATCATTGGATTATGAATTGAACTGAGATCATTTTAATGCACTGTAAATGTTTAAAAGTTAAGAAGACCCAGCTGTTTCCCCCCCAAGAGTAAATATATGAATTAAAACCTTGCAAAGGATGTTTAGTAGAGATTTAATGAATAGCTAAAACTGTCAGTTCAGAGATTAACTCAGGTGCATATGTAACACAGCTAAGGTTTAGCATTTATCTTCTAAGTTCTAATGGGCAACTGACAATTGTTAAATTATAAAATAAGGGATTTAAAAGCTCACCATTCCTAAGGCTTATATTACTATATCTGGTCTTTAACAAAACTATAGGTTGAGGAAGGGGGATAACCATGGACAAAATAGGAAAAAATACCTAAAACAATGCATGCTATACTAATGGGGGAAACAAACTAAAGTTATAAAGAATAATATTTCTATGCCCACAATTTCATGAGACTGAAATTCCGGAATATTCAACACACTAACTTGATTCAATATTTTGTTGGACTGATATTACTAGTATTCTAAAAATCATTTCATATGAGATTTACTTCAATGGAACTTGATACAAAGTTTAGGAGGGATAATATACACCATGTCATCATATATAGTTGCAGCTAAGTCACCATATAAGAGAATATAACTCTGTGCATTGATAATTATGTCTGAGCAAACCTGAAAAAAGATGACTCCTTCAACAATCTCATCAGTAGATTTATTAAGGCAATCAATTCTTTCTTTCAGGCTCACAAAATTGAGAAAGATTAGGTTGCTTTAATAAGTATCAGAGGTACAGTAATTGTGTGAGTTCTGAAAAACTTCCTTCAAATGTGTTTTGAAATAAGTGCAACTCTACGTTTTCCATAAATGTGGAACATCTATTTTTCATATTTCCAAAAATTCAGAAAACACAGCAGAGACAGGTTGTCTAATAATATTTAATAATACTTACCTAGTTAATACTTTGACATGGGTATGAATCACACTCAAGGCTTCCTTAAAGCTTCCGTTTTGTATAAGACATACCACTTTGCAGTGTAAAGCTGTCGCATCATCCTTACTGATTTGTAGTACTAGAAGCAAATTCAATGCATTAAGCTACAGAATGAATATATACTAAAAAACTGTTTGCCTCTGTTACCTGTTCATACCTTTGATTTTGTAAACTTAGCTGGATTTATAAACTGAGCATTCTGAAGAATATATGCTTTTGTACCAGTCAATTTTATTTTTGGAAAGCAAATTATTTGGTGGAAGATTTCTATTTTGGACAAAAATCACTAACAACATAATTACCGGCTTTCCTGAACTACTGGCTTTCCTGTATGTAATTGAAACCACATCTATCTTCTCCAAATAATTTAAAATGGGACTGTGTTTTAAATTCACATAGTATGATAAAGGAGACAAATAATACTCTACTACTACTAGGGAATGGGATCATCATAAATATTAGTTAACTTTTCTTTTGCCTAATTACAGTTAAGCTGTGCCTGGAAGCATTAAAAAGATATGGCTGTTTAGGGCAATTGTGAAGAAAGGCTACAGTAATTACAAATGAATTTTTCCATAAAAGGCTGTTACTTTCCATTTTCCCTTTTAAAAGCTATATAACAAGGAGCCATTCAGCAAAGGAAAGCAGTGACTAAAAGACATGTAAGGAAACCTGTTGCACAGCTGTTAAAAGCCATCAGAACTCTCTTGAGATGAAGATAGAAAAATGGGTTTATACAAAGCACACGGGATTATGTTGCAGAGCATGTTAATAGAAATGAAGCACTCTTTTGGAAGCTTGTGTAATCCCATAAACGGCTACGCCTGATTACAGAATGTTTCTGAATAGTAGGAGCCGTTCTGTCGACTACTTTTTACAGAATCGCAGAAAGTAAACACAGATCTTGGGGCAAAATGGCACATTAACCGTCTAAAGGCCAAAGCAAAGTAGCCAGCAACCTATTCTCAGAGGCGAGGGTTTTTTTTTCCTTTTCTTGAGATCAGCGTGAAAACAGATACAATTCTATCTTTAATACAGAAGCAGAGCAGCCCAGAGTTAAATTTCACCGCAGTCAAGAGCAGCTGTTACTCCTTTGGCGCTGTTCTACCTTTGTTGTTGTTAGTTGCGAAGTCGTGTCCGACCCATCGCAACCCTATGGACAATGTTCCTCCAGGCCTTCCTGTCCTCTACCATCTTCTGGAGTCCATTTAAACTCACGCCTCCTGCTTCAGTGACTCCATCCAGCCACCTCATTCTCTGTCGTCCCCTTCTTCTCTTGCCCTCAACCTTTCCCAGCATTAGGCTCTTCTCTAGTGAGTCCTTCCTTCTCATTAGGTGGCCAAAGTATTTGAGTTTTAGCTTCAGGATCTGGCCTTCTAAAGAGCAGTCAGGGTTGATCTCCTCTAGGACTGACCGGTTTGATCGCCTTGCAGTCCAAGGGACTCGCAGGAGTCTTCTCCAGCACCATAGTTCAAAGGCTTCAATTCTTTGGCGCTCAGCCTTTCTTATGGTCCAACTTTCACTGCCATACATTGCAACTGGGAAGACCATAGCCTTGACTATACGCACTTTTCTTGACAGGGTGATGTCCCTGCTTTTTAGTGTGCTGTCTAGATTTGCCGCTGTTCTACCTACGGCAGGAGAAAGACAGGTAGCAATCTAGCTTACGAAGTCGGAACAACTCCATTGAAGACAAGTGCAATTGTCTACCACGGAGGGTTGCCGGTCCACATTGACCCTCCTCTGCCTCAAAAGAATAGAAAGTAACCGCCGACAGGGCGGCAACACTCACTTTTATTGACGGACTTCAGCGCGCGCCCGAAATCCCCGTTCTGGCCGCAGCGATTTACTTCGCTCCAGAGCGAGGCTACCGAGGCCGCGCCGGAGCCACTTCCGCCCGCCGCGCCAGCCGCCATCTTGACAGGGATAGAGAAGTAACCGAACTTTACAGGCAGAGGAAACAGCTGAACGTACCCCTTTGATACCGGAAATAATTCTAGATCCAGGCTCTGTGGTCGAGTACAGCTCTCTATGGTGCGTCGCGATTTCTCTACTGCGCAAGCGTGCTCAGCAGCGGCTTAGGTGGCTTTTAAACTGTTGAGATCGGTTTCGCGTCGAAAATTTTTCTGTGAAGTGGTCACTTTTTTTCTCTCCTCCCTTTAAGGGCCACCCTAATCTGGAAACCTCTGAAAGTGTCAGTAGAACTTATGCTTTGAAAGTTTGGCTCTTGGAAGATCCTTTAAAGCAGGGGTCTTCAAACTTGGCCATTTTATGACTTGTGGACTTCAATTCCCAGAATTCCTCAGCCAGCTTTGCTGGCTGAGGAATACTGGGAGTTGAAGTCCACAAGTCATAAAAGGGCCAAGTTTGAAGACCCCTGCTTTAAGGGAATTGAAACATTAATGGGAAAGCTAACATGATTGGTTTGTTAGCAGGTTTCAAGAGTAAACGAGAGAAGACGGAATGTTAACAAAAAATATAAATATGAAAGATCAAATAGAGTTGATTAAAACGGCTTTCTTATACTTACTTGTAACCAGAGTAAGAACTAAATTTGTACTTGGATTATTGTAAAGATCATAAGTTACTTCTTTGTACCTCTTATTTTATTTTACTTGTTCCTTGCATTTTTCACTTTATTTTCTCCTAGTTTATATTACTTTGTATTAGTTTTTATCTTTTTAAAAAAATAAAAAAATTATACACACATGCACGGTTTTATTTCCTTCAACACTGAAATATTAAAATAAACCTGATTGAATTCAAGACTGTTGATTATGTAGTTGTGTTCTCCTAATGCTGTGTTAATAAAAGGAAAAGTGTAGACGAAGCCAAATGAATTTCCCAGCTCTTTAGAATTTGTTCATCCTATTTTCATTTGACCAAAGGAATTAAAAAAACAGCTTACCCAGTCACCAGCTTTAATCTCTTTTCTTCTTACCTAAATTGAAGGATCCACACTGCATTTTCCAAACAAACAAACAAAAACCCAATCCTAACTCAAATCTCCAGCCTAATGTTTTTGCAGAGCACTAGGTGCAAAACTTGGGCAGAGAACAAAGTACACTGTAAACCATTCCAACCCTTAATTATTTTGGACATTTGCTGTTATTTTTTTGTATTCATTACAATGGAGTCCATTTACAACTGGATTCCAATTTGGGTTCAGTCCAATTGATAAGTACTATATATTTTCCTTCTATGTCATTACTCCCAGTTAACCCAAGCAACAAATCTGGTTTTGTAAGCCAGGGGCTTCTCATCCAACAAGACTGTTCCCAAGTGCATTCAAAAATCTTCTATATTTTGAATTCCTGGAAATTAGTAATTAGCCAAACAGAAACTGTAGGGTCATCCAAGGCCCACCCTTATTTTTCTCCATTTAGGGAGAATATTAGGCAGTGAGTTGGATATTTTAACTAATAGAATCTGTGCTCCCAAATGTACTGCATGCATCAGACATCAGTTGTTTTTTTAAAGAAAGAATTATTGATTGCTATAATTCCAGCTCCCAATTCTAGTACTAAACTATTATACTTCAAAGTAACCTAGTCTACAAATTCTGTGAAACCCATTTCTCCAAAACCGGGATTTTGCTATACATATCAGCATCTTTAGACTGGAAGCTCTTTCTTATAATTAAAAAGTGTTCTGGTTAATTTGTAATTTAAAAAGAATACATCCAGTAATGGCTAAATTGGAAGCTTCCCTTGAGATACTTTTGGAAAGAATGCTATGGAATTTCAAGAGCAATTTAAAATTTCAGAAGCAATTTGCACTGCTGAATGAAATACCATACTCTAGCACACAACAGACCCCCATGTTTACTGGAACAAGGAAAAAAGCATTATATAAAAATAGTAAAATTAAAAATTACCAAGGTAGTTTGCGTGTTGGCTTTTTCTTCCCTCCATTTTTTATCTGCTTTGTACTTTAGAAAGTATTCTTGCCAAAAGAAGTAGTGGGACATGGTTCAGCTTAGAGATAAATTGTACTTGATTCCACTTTTCCCTACATTAGGTTTAAATGGCTCATTACAGCAAATTTTTTGTTTATTAATTTAAAACATTTGTATATAGTTCCTACTTAAAACACCTCAAAGTGGTTTTACACTTTTCTGTTTGTTTTGTTTTTTTAAAAAAATTAAACTTAAAGGAAATGCTAATGATCTTTACAAATGCTATTTCAAATCGTTCTAATTTGCCACACAGTGGTAGTTGAGTGTAGCATTATACAGGTAATTGGAGCCTGCCAATTTCATTTGTAATCTGAGAATTCGTAGGAGTGAATGGCATAACTTGAACGCGATCACTTCCTGCTTTGGCCCACCCATTTGTTAATCAAATGTGCGGGTCATTAAGTGCACATGAGATATCTCAGGGTGGGGAAGACCATGGGGGGCGCTAGTGCAGGGACAAGACCAGCCACCAAAGGCCTCCCCCCCACCCATTGAGAGATCCCATGCTCCTGTTTCCGCCCTTTGGGATTTCCTCCCCACCCCTTCAACGACTGCTAATTTACCTTTGGTGCCATGTTTGAGAGCCCCGCACTTCTCACGCTCACCTCCTGCACAGCCTTGAGTGCCAGAGCTCCTGTCCAGCAAGGTGGAGAAGCACCAGGCCAGCCTCTCCCCTTCCCTGCCAAGTCTCAGTCTCTTTCACAAGCAGGTGCAACCCTGTCCGCCACTTGCTGGAGTGCTGAACCCACCTGGGTTTCACAAATTGCGCCACTGCAGAACTGGAGAGCTTGGCATGCCAACACGCAGCTCCCCGCCTAAAAAAAAAAGTTCAATCAGACCTTCCAACCTTTTTTTTTTAGCCCCACAAACTTTTGTTTCCCTGCACGTGGCGGCAGAGAAACACAACGGAAGTGGAAAGGGGGTTTGTTTAGCAGCCCTCTTGCAATTTAGCAAAGGAAAGCTTTTGGGAAGCAAGGGGACAAGAGCTCTGGCATCCAAGGTTGTGCAGGAGGCGAACATGGGCAGTTCGGGACTCTCAGGCATGGCACCAAAGTAGCATGTTGCAGCGTCTCTGCAGTCATTCATAAGTGCAAACGACCACTCTAACATTGCAACATACGTAACTTTGGGACCCATTCGTAACTACTTTTTGGCGGAGATGTTGTAACTTTGAACATTTGCTAAGTGAACATTCGTAACTTGAGGACTACCTGTACATACATGTAATAAAATACATAGAATATATGCCAAAAGCCACATATTAGACCAATAGTAATCTTAAATAAATTCCTTTCTGCTAAAGAATGGAGCAGGTTTTTTCTTATAAAAAAAATCTTATTGCTAAGGGATGCTCATTAAAAATCCAAAACCATCAGATATTTAAATCGTTTATTTTTTCATCAAAATTTCTGCCTGTAGGATGGCAATGCTTCTCAGTGCATATTACATGGGAAAAAACATATGTCTCAAATATCTTAACACCTGATAATTGGCAGCAGTATGTCTAATAGCTCTGTAGCCACAATGCTACCCAAAATTATTAAAGACGACAAACATTACTATAAAATATAATAGAGTTGGCACTCTCGAAGAGTAGCCTGTCATTATCACAAAGCAAGAGTAGTACAGGAAAAATGAGAACCCATCTTGGTACAATACAGGATTGGGTGTGTGTGTGTGTGTGTCACAAAATGAGTTCACATCTGTCTATATGATGGCTAAGATTATTCCACCATCAGTGCAGTGCAGGGAATTTCCAAAGGAGTTTCAGGGATGTGATTGCATCCATCTCAGTATCATGCAGCAGAAGTTGCACTTCTGGTTCCTAAGACTGCTATGATTCAGACATTTAAAAGTTGGACTGGGATGTAAATAATTGTGCAGGTTTTGCAAAGCATACTCGTGCTTGCCCATTTTCTGTCTTTAACTCTCAGGAAAAAAATATTTTGAAGATTCAATATAGATAAAACTGTAATAATTATCGGGCTTTAGAGATAATTTTCTATCTGAAATCTGCATCATACAATTTTAAAAGAGGGGCAGAGGAATCCTGCAGTGATAACTATTACAGTCTGTGTAACATTCCCTTTCTCTTATGAAGTCTGCAAATGTAGGCCATGATTCAACTTTACTTCCCTGGACGGAGTTCTGTCAGTAGAAAGAGATCAGCAAATTGTCTTCTTCCCTCCTCTTTCTTCAAGCCAAATATAGCTGTGCCCCAAGCACTATTTGTAATTCGACACTTTTGCACCGTACCTTTGCATGCTTTCACCTGTCTCCTATACCATGGATCTGGCACACTGTGAAACACATATACCGTATCTACTGAGCAGCCAAGGAGGGAGGAGACAAGGCACTCTGGACTGGGCTGATAGTGGAGAGGACTATGTCAATAGCATTGTTTTTAAAAAGGGACTATGTTTAAGTGACTATATCAAATCTTGCCTAGTTTGCATAAAATGATATGCAAGCATAGACAGAGACACTTAGGTATCATATTAAGGAGTTACCAGGAAAGTATGACTACAAAAGAAATATATCTACAAAACATGGTAATTTATGGTTAATAGAAACAAAAACCCCAAGTGGAATGGAACAGATATTCAATATTGCAAATTACATGTGTTATATTTTAACAGAACTACAGTTTTGATCTAACATTTAATACATTAGTGCATAAACTAAAACATTAACAGAATTACTATAAAATATTCATATTCAAAGATTTGCAATGCAGCCAAGCCCTGACTGTATATGTATGCAGTAATTAGTCTTCCAGTTAAATGGTTATCTACATGTTAATGTTAATCTACATTTGAAAAACCTTTTTATACCATATATACAAAATAAAAAAGGAGGGGGAGCAGAAATTATCTTTTTATACTTTGTTGTAATAGGTGCAAGTGAATAGTAAAGGAGCAGAATCACTTATTTCCACATGCCTGGTGCAGGGTTTCCTTCTGCTGGGTTAACTATAATCAGTAGTTTCATTAATCTTTCCTTTGGTAAAACTTAAAAAAAACAATTGAAATAGAATGTTGACCCCCACAATACATAAACACAGAGTTCTCAGAAAAGACTTTAAAAATGAAGATTAAAGTCCCGTCTTCTACTCCCTCAAGAAAAATTAAAATTCCATCTCCCCCTTTCAGATAATCAAAAATAAAAACTGTCAAAATATTTGTATGCTGGACAAACTTTTAAAGCAATGAACACTTATCATCAAAAATTTTCTCATACTCATTTAAATGGAATTAATGGAAACGGAACACTTTCAGCCTCATACATAATAATAAAAACACCTACCAGCCAGCTGCTGAATACTCTTCATTTCAGCTTCTTTTTCCAAAATTCCACAACAAAATGCATAACTGTTCTTGAAGGGCACAATTCAGCTTTCCAGAATCTTACTTATTTTCAGAAAAGAATTACGAGTACCAAATGCATGCTTAATTCTCTGATTAAAATCAACAGGCCATATGCACAATTCTCTGCATAACCATAATCATTACTGAATTCGGGAGCTACTTCCAAACCTGTGCCTACCACCCAGTCAAAAGCCTCATACTTTTGACTGGATTGTGCCATTCTTGTTTTTTACTTTCTTACTTGGGTTTCATAACCACACATTAGTTTTAAAATAATCAATAGTGAAAAATTGAACTTTATATTTAAATACCGCTATCAGGTTCTTTTAAAAAGATACATTTTAAACACATTTAAGCATTCTGTTCTCACATCAAAATAAAGTATTAAAATAAAAGAGCGTCAACCTGTTAAAAATATTTAAATCAAGCCAAATGTTAATGTTGTTTGTGAAAAGAGAACAAAAGTGGCTAACGAGTGCCCTACCCCAGGTCCCCTCCGTGAAAACAGTACATTCACTTTATTGCCCCTTCTTTCTTGAGTATGGATGGCCACTGAATGACATATGAGATGCTGATAGTTCTCACTCCAACTCTTTTCACCATTGTTGCCAGCTGAAATCATCATTGCTGCCGAAAACCAAGAAAAACCCTAGGATGGTAGCAAATATGACTGTGTTTCCTGTTAGGACAAGTGCGCAGGCACCCCACTTAATCTATGGAGAAAGGAAAGACAAAGTTTTAAATACACAAAAGCATAAACGTGTGCCTATACAGAAGCTGCCTTATTACAGGCATACACACAACATAATTGTTCTGTGAATGAGGAAAGACAGCATCCTTTCCCAAATAGTTCTATTTAATGCAAACCATTTTTAAATTATTTAACACTTAAGGACTTAGTTACTTAATGGGAAGGCAAACAACTTGGTATCCTTTGAATTTCAATACCCTCAAACCATTTTTATCAAGTGGTGCCCAATACCCACTGACTGAATGTTATATACCAAAGGGTTTATAAAATGTTAATCTGGGGAATTTTCAGGGGTTTGTTTTTTGCATTACAACTCTTAATGACAGTTTGCATATGTTGACAAAATCTTGTTAACTTGTGCTTTGTAGGCTTCTGCATCTTGTCTCAAAGGTGTTTTTTTTCAAAAGGCAACCGGATTGCTTTTTTTCCTTGAAGATGTTTCACTTCTCATCCAAGAAGCTTCATCAGTTCTGGTTCTCATCTTGAATGAGAAGGGAAATGTCTTCCTCAAGGAAAAAAAACAGTCCAGTTGTTTTTGTGTGTGTGTTTTTTTTTTGGGGGGGGGGGCAACACCTTTGAGACAACTATGACCTGAATCTCCATAGACTTCTGCATCTTATTCTGGAGGTAAGTGTCCAACATCAAAGGAAAACTGCTAAACAGAAGGAATTACTAACCAGTTCTGCTCTGGCAAATACAATTGGAAGTCCAAATGCTGAGACAACAATGCCTGTCGTGAGAAATATGGCAAGTTCCTTGCAAGCATTACTTGTAGCATCTGTATCTTCAACAACTCTTCTTGCTATGCAGTATGGAATTGGAGAGAGAGTGTAGAAGAACAAAACAAACAGTGGCCAGTATTTGCTGAAAGTAAATAAAAAGGCATGTTTTAATTTTATACATATCTTTCATTTATATTTGCTTCAAATATAAATCACACTACTCTTAATTAAATATTTTATCTATTTTCCCATTGGCCGTGCACGTGTATAGAGGAACTTAACATTTATCTTGTTTTGTCTAATTTTAAAAATACTTTTGCTTCTGACAGTCGAAAATACCACAGAAAGACAAAATACATAGTATCACGTATGTAACCTGGCTTGGGACAGAAGGACTCTTCACCTAGGTAATGTTAATTAAGTTGTGGTAGCTTTTTGGAATAGGTTCTCCATAGGTGAAGAATCCTTGGGTAATGCTGTGCAGAGAGCACAAACAAGAAATTGAACAGATAGATTTTGGCAGGCAAGTGTAATACATTGTGATAGCCTGAAGTCTAATCAGAACATAGCCCTTTAAGTTTCCCTCAGCCAGAACAGTAAAAGTGATTAATTGAAGGTAGTGGGAATAAACTATTGTACTTCCAAATATTTCCATTTGCCTATCATTATAAATCAGGCTGAAAATTATAAAACCGACTGAAATTCTGTTTTTGTATAAGTCTTTAAAAGATTTGCTTGTTACATGCCCACTGGAAGATACAGTGGTACTTGGTACTCAACTGCTTTGAAACTTACAATATTTGGTACTCAATGCATTTTGATATGAACATTTTGTCCTGGTACTCATCATTTGTTTGGTACTCAATGCACGAGCTAGAACTTTCGGTGTTGTCTGCCTTGTGACTCACTACATTTTTCCTTATGGGAAAAATGTTGTTTGGTACTCATCATGCCTCCCAGAAGCAATAAACAATGAGTACCAAGGTGCTGCAATAATTTAGGCATAATGATCTGAAAACTAGCTGACAGGACAAAACAAAACAATAATTTCATAAATGCTTAAAATGGCTATTCTTAAGCTTGGAAAAATTGCCTTCTTTCACTCTCTTGCAGCCTCAGAGGGCTGCTTAGACCTTTACTGAAATCAGCACAGGTGTTCTGTGTTTACTTAATTTTATAAATTGCAAGGGGAAAAAACGAAATACTGTACAATACCTGTAATCTGGAAGGGCACAACCAAGCATCAGGAACATTAATCCAACAGCTCCTCCAAAAGACAAGCTGATTAAAGCTGTAAAGGCAGATGTAAACCCTTGTCAGTTACAAACTTGTATGATTGTTTTGCTTCAATAAACAGTAATTGTAGGAAAAATAGAAAACTCCAATGAACTTAAAGGAAAAGTAAAACATATTAATGTAAAATGCCCTTATCTCCATTTAGAGATATATGTTAATTTATATATTTATAATTTTTTTAATAAATTATATTATATATAAATTTTCTATATTACATTTATGCTCATATGTGTAATCATTCCATAAAATGAAAAAGAGCTTACATATGTTTATGCTTTGTAATATGACATTGCCATTGATGATTGATTTTCTGACCATTCCTTTTTTTAATTTGCCTTTCTGCCAAGTTGCCTTAGGTTTTATGGTTATACAGCAGGGAGTCAAACTGCCGGCCCGCAGGCCGGATGCGTCACAAGGAAACCGCGCCCACCCCATTGCCGGCAATGGGGAAAAAGTTCCGATACGGCGTGCGATGTAACATGACGTCACGAGTTTGACATGTCTCTTATACAGTATTATTGCTAGACTTTTTCAAGAGGAAAACCAGCACATTTAATAGTACGTATATTAATTGATATTGCATTAAGTATCATGAACACAGGAACATTTAAAAAACTTTTCACTGATGTTAAAAAGACTTTATAAGAAATAACCTGAGCCATCTTTGTACTGCTGTTATAAAGATGGGAGGGTGAAGGTATATTGAGAAAAACTGAATTGCTTGAGATTACCCAATGAATTTATAGAGGAAGCAAGATCCTGGAGTCACTGAAATTTATGTGACTTAACTCTGAGATAAGGACTGTATTATATTTTAGTCAAGAGAGTTTATACCACATTAACTGTAACCTTGCTGATCAATAGTCAAATATTTATGATAATTTTTACTTTAATATTTGTAGCTTCTAAAGAAACTCAGTGAATGTAATCCAGTGTGCACTTTGCTATGCCTGAATATGATCAGTTCATCTTCTTTCTTCAAAGATTGCAAGCTGGAATTCATGTTCACTGTCATAATAGCCAATGATTACCAATTACATCTCCTTTATTTCATTGGTGCTTTACTGCCACCAAGTTTTTAAAAGATCATCCTATCCTTCAGTGTAGCCCTGTACACATTGTCATCTTCTAGTAGGAGGAATCCAACTAGATTTTACAGCAGGCTTGACTATCCGTAGCCACAGAGCTGCCATAAGCTGCCTTTTTGCAGCCCTCAAAGATCCCACTCAGTAGGATAACTGAAAATTAACAATATAGTTTCTTGCCATTTTGAGGAAGGAAGCAGATAAAAATAGGCTTATTTATATCCTGCCTTTATTATTTTTAAAAATAACTCCAGGCGATGAACATACCTAATACTCCTTCATCCTCCTATTTTGCCCACCACAATCTTGTAAGGTGGGTTGGGCTGAGAGAGTCACTGGCTCAACCACACAACCAGTGTTCATGTATAAGGAGGACTAGAAGTTCTAGAACACATGGTCTCCTAGTTTCTAGCTTGGTGCCTTAATCACTAGACCAAACTGGTTCTCATATTGGTTAAATATATATATATATATACATATTTATAGCGCCAGAGTATGCTCATTCAAATGTTTGATGTGTTTCCACCCACTTGCAGCACCCAATTCCCACCAGCTTTGAAACTGGTCTCTAGCAAGTTTTGCCTGGTACAATTATATCACTCCTGGAGAAAGTTCCTTTTGCTAAAACAGCCTTTTCCTCTTTAAACGATAAACACCTGACAGGATACATTGCATGATAAGATTTTATAGGCATTATCTCAATAATCTTTATAGTTCATTGAAGTAGCTTATTACTATTTAAAAATAATAAACAATATCTGCTTATCCTATGTCCTTGGGAAGGACTCAATAGGTGCATAAAAATGCCAAATCCATCTGGGTGACAAAATGTAATAATAATACCTTTAATGGCAAAAGAAGAAAGAAAGAAAGAAAGAAAGAAAGAAAGAAAGAAAGAAAGAAAGAAAGAAAGAAAGAAGAGAGAGAGAGAGAGAGAGAGAGAGAGAGAGAGAGAAAGAAAGAAAGAAAGAAAGAAAGAAAGAAAGAAAGAAAGAAAGAAAGAAAGAAAGATTTGCATATCCCAATTTCTTCAATAGGATTCAATAAGTGGATAAAAATGCCAAATCCAGCCTAAACATCGGGTTGACTGTGCAACCAACCATAATAATAATGTATATGAAGGCCAACCCCAGCTAAAAAATTGGTAGCTGTGATTTCATATTACTGTATATATATATAATAATAATAATAATAATAATAATAATAATAATAATAATAATAATAATAATAATAATAGGCTCATAACACACCAGATGTAACTATTGTTGAAAAGAGGAAAAGAGGAAAAAAGTGAATAATTGATGTGACAAGGGGATAGCAGAAGACAAAGAATTGGAAAAGATCACAAAGTATCAAGATCTTAAAATTGAAATTGAAGAATTATGGCATAAATCGGCCCTGATGGTCCCAGTAGTTATCAATAGATTGGATGCTCTATCTGAACTCTTGGGCAGCACTTGGTAAATGTGTGTACTAACAAAATTTCCATTTAATTACAATAGGCCACACTGCTTGGAACTACACATATATGATGTCAATACATTACAACATCCTAGGTTCTTGGGAAGAACTCTGCATATGAAGACCAATATCAGTTAAAGCTCACACTGTATATATTATTAGGGTTGGTTGCACAGTCAGTCAGGTGTTTAGACTGGATTTGGCATTTTTATCCATCTATCAAGTACTTCACAAGAGCCTGGGATATGCAGATGTTAATGTGTGATGATGTTAAAGGTATCATACCAGCATGTAAGCTGTTCCAAGTAAAGCTCCCCTTTCAAATTGACCAATGGTTATTTTGTCAATGCTGGCAGTGTTCAAGTGGTGCTCTGGTTGTTTTCATCCAAAGTGCCTATTACTATTGGCATTTTACTTTCTTTTGCCATAGTCATTTTATTATGATTTGCAGGTTTTGGTATTTTGTGATTTTCTCCAGTTCTTTCTCTTCTATTCTGCTGTGTTCAGCTACTGCCACATCCGCTATCCAATCATCATCACCATCATTATCATCATCACCATCATCATTATCATCATCATCACCATCTCAACATTTTACCTAAAGTCACTTTTATGGTCCTCCTTGTAATATTCCCCTAAATTGCTATTTAGGACACATATTTCAACCTTTTTCCATGCATGCATGAAAAATAAAAATATAAAATGCACACAAATACTGCTATTGGTATTCATAGATATGCTTAATGACTGAAACATAAGCTAGAAGTTCAAAATTCGTAGTTTTTTTTCCAAGTTATTAAAAGTACAGTAGTACCATCTTTTTAATCTTGTTTTTAATACAAAATATGAAGATACTTCTATCAAACCTATCTGTAAAAGAGATATGCAGTCCAAACGTATTCACACAGTGCTTCAGATTAGAGATTGCTATCAAATGGAATAGTGAAAACTCTACAAGAGTTCTGGCATTAGCCTACTTCACAAATAGTAACATGCATTGTATTGATCTACTGTGACAGGACTTTTGTCAGATTGTATTCTCTTCCTGCCAGGCTTATCCCACTAAAAATCAGTTTCATCTTAAAGATGCTGCAAGAATGAGTACAATCAGGATCTACATTCAGAGATGAAAAATGGGGACTGCACTGCAATATTCCTGAAGAGCATCAATTTAGTGAAGTCTGGCTGAGCCCAAAATTTCATCCCTTTCCTCATTTCCGCCCATCAGCCTTGGGCAGACGAGACGACACTTAAGTGTTATGTCGCTATCTAGCACTCATCGGTCTCTCCAGCCGGAAGTTTTATGCAAGCGGGCCAGGATTAATAATCACGTATCCGGCCTCAAACTGCAAACATCTAGAGCTGCCATCCTAGACCTAATAGCTTGAAAGTTGGGTCCAGTGAGAAGCACAGGCCTCACTGTGTTTTTCCAAGTCTGCCCTGCGGCGGTTGCCTAGCCAAGCAGCGCCGAGCCGAGCTTGAGTGCCTGATCCGGGCAGAGGCAGGGAAAAAAGGAGACAATAGTGGCCTCTCCACCAGGCCCGCTTTCCAACCTCAGCGGCGCAGCCATGCACCAGGACAGGCTGCGTTGTCATGGAAACGCAGCGCACCCCCCCCTCCAACGTTGCCGGCGTACGTCATCGGCAGGGTGGGGGACGCGTCCCTCCCCTCCACCCACGGCCTGATCTAGCGGGGGGGATCCCGTCTACCCTCACCAAGTCGCTTCCCTCCTCCCCGGGCCCTTCCCCGAAATCAAGCCAGCAAGGCTACCTTTGATGCCGGCCATGGTGCTGCCGCACTATTACTGCCGCCCAGGCCGCTCCCAACCAACACCAAGGGGGAAGGAAGGCGGCTAGACAAGCCCCGGAAGTGCGCGCTCGAGCCATAGGCAAGACTTCCGACGAATCGCGATCTCCGAAACGGCGGACGTACCTTTGGAACATAAGGCAAAGCTTCGCGCCTGTGTTACCTTCCCAGAGAGGAGATATTTTCCGAAACAGAAGAAAAATCTTGGGACAGTAACGGACGGGACTAGTTGCTGCTGTCTCCACTTGGCAACAAAAGTTGATAATACAATAAGAACCTACAGACTAGGGGGGTCTTCAAACTTGGCCGTTTTCTGACTTGTGGACTTCAACTCCCAGAATTCCTCAGCCAGCGTGCCTGGCTGAGGAATTCTGGGAGTTGAAGTCCACAAGTCACAAAAGGGCCAAGTTTGAAGACCCCTGTTACAGACTTTACCATGATTAAAACGAAACGTGGGGAGGAAAAAAAAAGCTAAAAAAAGAATAAGAAGGAAGACCCATTGTTTGATTATGTACCATCAAGTCGTTTTCAACTAGTAGTGACCAGATAAATTTTGTTCATGACATGTGTCTCCAACTTGTTCTTTCAAGTCTTCCAAAAGATCATTCATTGACACTGTAATAGAATCCATTCATTTCACTGCTTGTGGTCCTATCTTTCTTTCCACCTTTGTTAACATTAAAGCCTTTTGATTTCAATATAAAGTTAATTCGATCTTTAAACTTTACTGAAACTTGACTCTATAGACTATGCTTCATTTTCCTCTGACTTTTTTCAACTCGTGTCTTTTCAAAGTCCTTTAGGACCTGAGGTTAGACAAAATATCCAAAAATAGTTGTGGAAAGTTTATGTATTATTGTTGCAATGTAAAAGGGATTTCATTGCTATATATTAATGTACTTATATAGTTGCAGTCATTTTATACATGGACTGAATAGTTAAAGGGTTTTTTTTCTGCTTTTTTATTGCAAAACAATGAATTAGCACAATTAAGATAATTGTTAAATAGAAGTTATGGTAGATGCACCAACTTAATCTTGCAGACACAAGATGACAGCAGAATTACTTTCATAATTACTTCTGTTAATCTTCCCAACCTAGTATTTTTATTATGCCACAAAAAGGTCTTGTTTGTTCTGAAAGCCTGATTAATTGCCTAAGCACACATACTTATTTTATCTAGAAAGTTCCAGATTCAGCATTTATTTAGAATACTGCTTATTCTTTTTTTACTACTGATTCTAATTGGTCTAAAAAGCACAACATTTGGGGAGTTATACAGATGCATAATACAGAAATAATTTTCATACTTTAATAAATTATCTAAATTGGGTCCCCAATCCCTGGTCCATGGACCAACACCTTTCCACGGTGTGCCAGAAACCGAGTCATGCAAACAAGCGAAGCCCCAGCTCTGGGATGCAGGCTGCACATGAAACCACACCCCTTCCAGTCTGTGGAAAAACCTCTTTCTACCGAAGCAGTCCCTGCTACCCAAAATGTTGGGGGCCACTGATCTAAGTTTTGTAATGTATGTTCAGAAATAATTACTAACAAAATATTAAGATTTATTTTGAGATATTGTTATCAATGTTATGTAAATGAACTACTTGAAATATTAAAATACTGAAAATTATTGTGACTAAAGGAAAGGAACTTTGAAAAGTAATATAAGAATTCTATAATCCGTCTACTCTACCATTCTGTGTCACACAAAGCATGGCCAGATGCATTCAGGAAGCTCACAAGTAATACTTGTCTTACATGGATGCTCCCAAGCAGTGAACATTTTAGTAACCAATTGTCAGGGGCAGTGCTGTTTTTGTCATAGAACACACCGGAATGGAGTTGCGACACCTTTTTCCGATGAATTTTCCAAGTTTTAAAAGTAACTTGAAAATTTGATGTTTGGTCCATGTGGACTTGAATCGTCTTGTCGAGCATAGCAGGTTGGCGGCAAAATCATTAAAATGGTGCATGCAGGCTGCTTGTATGTCGAGTCTGCTGCATGTGTACTTTGTCCGCGCTGGTTGTGATGGCGCTGCTCGGCTTGTGATTGGTTGTGTGGTCACACTGAGTGCTTACTGCGGGTGGTGACTATTATGTTTTGTTACACAACTGACGTGTGTGGGTGTGTGTACAGTGATTGACTATCTGTGAAAAGTAAATAATTTATTTTAAAAAATCATTGGTCAATTGAAAATCTTTTCTAAATTTTTAGTATAAAAATGTGAACCCAAATTTAAAAATGAAAAAAATACTAATTACTTCTCAACCACTGGTCCTGCTAAGAACTGAATATATAATTTTTAAAATAAAAGTTTAACAAGATGTGAGTTCCAGCACCTTTTTTCTTACAAAAAAGCACTGGTCATGGGTATATAGTGTATTTGGGGCACTCTCTTAGCTCAGCCTACCTCACAGGGTGGTGGCTATTTTGCAAAACATAAAAGGCAGGAACATTAGGTATGTATGCTGCGCTTTAAGTTGATTAAACTAAAGGTAGGGTTAAAATAAATATTACAGTCTTTCATTAATATGTTTGGTTCCCTTTGAAATCCATCCAAACTGGTGATGATTAAAATTGATGGCAACAAATCCCATCATTTAGCTTTATTATATAAAGATCATTTATCAGCCCTAAATTTCTCTTCATTTAGTTTCTAAGGATAATCCCAAATTCTTACTTTGTAAGAGAAATCAGCATATAAATGGTATAACTAATAATTTAAGAGTAAAATAAACAATGAAGATATAGTTGTGTGGGAAGTCAGCCCCCCAGAGAAGGAAATATTAAAAGGGCAGGAAAATATATTTCCTCAAAGGATCTTGAAGAGGCAGGAAAGCATGCCCAGTTTTCTTAATAGCCCCAGGTCTCCCTCCCCCAAGCAGGGACCAGCTCTATAGAAATGCAGATGTAACCATCCAGGAAGGTTGGAGGCCCCAGCCAGAAGACTGAGAAGACAAAGACACCTAAAACCCTAACCCACCCAAACTCTAAGACAGGACATAATAGGATTAACCCACAGAGGCCAAAGGGCAAACCCAGACTTGGCTCAGAATACATGACACAGGAAATAGCCTCAAACAGGAACAAGAAGCAGCTCCAAACAAAAGGCTCCAAAGGGTATAAAAACCCACTCCCTACATGTGTGCACTCTTTTTTCTGCCAGCCATCTTCCTGTCTGGTTCTCCTTTTCAATAAACTACAACCTTCTTCCTAAAGCAGTCACCATGTTTGTTCCCAGCTTGGACTGAACCACAATGAAGACTTTTCTTCCAACAGTTGTTTATTTTTAAGAACTTCAAACCCAACCGTATAACATCTACTGTGAAGCCTTAAAACTTTGCATGTAAAGAATCAGTTCCCTCTTATGTGAACTGAATTTTCTGCTTACAATAACTATTTCAAGTCATAGTAGCAGAGTTTGCATGAAACAAACGAAAAAGCTTGGATAACTGTCATTTTATTCCAGACAGTTTCCATTTCAGCTTCAAAGGACACATCAAGCAGCAAACCTGATTAAAATGCTATTTTGCAAACTTACCCACCTTTTATTTTTAGGTAAGCACAGTTCTTACAATAGAAAGTTTCAAAAATTTTACTAGGGGTATGAGGTCTGGGATAGAAACATTCAGATAACTAACTAGATGTCAGCAAAGAAATTCAGAAAATCCTAACTTGTTGCTTTCATCTAATGATTATCCCAGTTTTCAGAGTTAGTTTGACCTCGTGGTTAAAGCACCAGGCTAAAAACCAGGTGACTGTGAGTTCTAGTGCCATCTTGTTACTCATGAAAGCTGCCTTTGGACTAGTCCACGGCTGTCAAACTTGCCATATCACGTGACATGTGACGTATCAGCTCTTTTTGCATTGCCGGCAATGGGGTGGGTGTGGCTTCGGTATGATGAAACTGGCCCGGGGTCTGGCAGTTTGACATGGACTAGTCACTTTCTTTCAACTCATGACATCAGACCTGGACGATAAGTAGACCTGCATTTGTGTGAAAAAACTAGGAAGATCTTTTTTCCTCCAAGTCCAGAAAGCTCAATTATGCTTACAGTAGTTACAAATGAATATGCATATGTCAGAGTAATAACAGCAATAATCTGATGCAATTTAGTCCTAGCTTTAATTTTAAGGGCAACAATGATATTCACTTTGTTGTTGTTAGTTGCGAAGCCGTGTCCAACCCATCGCAACCCCATGGACAACGTTCCTCCAGGCCTTCCTGTTCTCTACCATCTTCTGGAGTCCATTTAAGCTCACGCCTACTGCTTCAGTGACTCCATCTAGCCACCTCATTCTGTCGTCCCCTTCTTTTCTTGCCCTCAACCTTTCTCAGCATTAAGCTCTTCTCCAATGAGTCCTTCCTTCTCATTAGGTGGCCAAAGTATTTGAGTTTCAACTTCAGGATCTGGTCTTCTAAAGAGCAGTCAGGGTTGATTTCCTCTAGGACTGACCAGTTTGATTGCCTTGCAGTCCAAGGGACTTGCAGGAATCTTCTCCAGCACCATAGTTCAAAGGCTTCAATTCTTTGGCGCTCAGCCTTTCTTATGGTCCAACTTTCACAGCCATACATTGCAACTGGGAAGACCATAGCCTTGACTATACGCACTTTTGTTGGCAGGGTGATGTCTTTTTAGTGTGCTCTCTAGATTTGCCATGGCTTTCCTTCCTAGGAGCAAGTGTCTTTTAATTTCTTGGCCTCAGTTCCCATCTGCGGTGATCTTGGAGCCCAGGAAAATAAAATCTGTCACTACCTCCATTTCTTCCCCATCTATTTGCCAAGAATTGAGAGGGCCAGATGCCATGATCTTGGTTTTCTTAATGTTAAGTTTCAAGCCAACTTTTGCACTCTCCTCCTTCACCCGCATCAAGAGGCTCTTTAGTTCCTCTTCATTTTCTGCCATTAGAGTGGTGCATATCTTAGGTTGTTGATATTTCTCCCAGCAATCTTAATTCCAATTTTTGATTCATCTAGACCTGCCTTTCTCATGATGTGCTCTACATATAAGTTAAATAGGCAGGGTGACAGTATACAGCTTTGCCGGACTCCTTTCCCAATTTTGAACCAATCAGTGGTTCCCTGTCCAGTTCTCACTGTTCACTAATGGCTTTTAATTAATTAATTAAATTTCTGGGAGTCTACCTCTGTGAAGATCTTACCTGGAAAGTTAATACAACCCAGGCGGCCAGAAAGGCCCAACAGACACTTCACTTTCTCAGGGTCTTGCGGAAGAACAGGGTAGAACAACGGCTAATGACCCTCTTTTACCGGTCTACTATAGAGAGCGTCCTCTCGTACTGTATTGTGGTTTGGTATGCTGGTCTGACAGCTGCAGATAGGAAAGCATTACAGAAGGTGGTGAGCACAGCACAAGACATCGTGGGCTGTCCCCTGACACCACTGGATGACATCGCCAGGGCTCGCTGCCTTGGAAGTGAGGAAAATTCTCAGGGATGACTCACACCCTGGATGGTATCTCTTTACTCTCCTACCATTGGGTAGGAGATATAGTATAGCCAGCCGTACCAACAGGCTGAAGAACAACTTTTATCCATGGGCTGTTAGGCTTTTGAATGGGATATAATTTTATAAACTTTATGCATGATTGACTTGTGAGGCCGGTGTGTTGTGCAATTAGCTCACATGGTGTAATAAGATGGAGGGTTTGTGTCACTGTAAGTTGGGGGTGGGGGCACGAAGGGAGGCTCAGCCAATCTCAATGTATACATGGTTGTATACATTGCATTAGCTGTTTACAGTGTATTTTGGTTTTGTCTTTGCACTTTTTTGTATCCTGGTCAGACATTGTTGGTTATAAAGATTGTAAAATAAATAAGGCATATGATTTAAAATTACTTTTATTCAGAAGTAATCTGTTCCTCAATAAAAAGCATTTCAAAATATGTAACTTTCATTCATTCAACAAATTGTAATCAAGCAACTGTTAAAAAGTACAGGACCGATTTTCCCTAATCATTTAGCAATCTTAACATTGCAACCTGGCATGGGTCCGGATTACCTACGGGAGCACCTACTGCCGGCGTCAACTTCCCTCCGTCCTGTACGTTCCCACAGAGAGGGCCTCCTCAGGGTACCACTGGTCAGAGAATGTCGGCTGGTGACCCCCAGGGGGAGAACATTCTCGGTGGGTGCACCAATCCTTTGGAACCGCTTACCGGCTGAACTCCGGATGGCCCCCGACCTTCGCTCCTTCCGGCGTGATCTAAAAACTTATCTATTCGAACAAGCCGGCCTGGCCTGATGGATTTGGGTTTTAATATTATTTTAACTAATGTATTCTTATTTTTATTGCCCTGTACACCGCCCTGAGTCCTTCAGGAGAAGGGCGGTATATAAATCAAATAAATAAATAAATAAATAAATAAACAAACAAACAAACAAACAAACAAACAAACAAACAAACCTCTCTCGAAATCGCACCCTTGACTTTGGTTCTGGCTAATTGTCCTGCCACGAGTCATTTGTAATTTAAGAAGTTGCAAATTTTTCTTGTTTGTGTTCAGATAAGTCAGATACTCTTATTCTATTAGAAAAACGAGCTTGTTTTCAGAAGTGCAACACAGATCATCAAATTTATACAGCCGCCCATCTCAACAGAAGTGACTCTGGGCGGCGTACAACAATACCCTTTGAAGTAAAGTCATTCTACCCTTTGAAGTAAAGTCTGCCGATGACTCGCCGGAAGAGGACAAACCGATTGTAAGCATCCATCAACAACTCCATTGGTTGTTCTGAGCGTAGATAGATTTGGTTGTTAGGCTGACTTTCCTTGGGCGGCGCCTGTGAGCCAATAGGATGGCTGGTCCGACAGCGAGGCTTTCCTACCGTTCCATTGTCCTGATAAGATTTCCTTCCGCTCAGTAACTCTAGCGCAGAACCGAACCTGCTTCTCTCGAGATGGCGCTGGCGGGCCTCATCGCCAGCTGACGAAACGGTCGCTTGCCTTAGAAAGGCAATGCGACGAGCCAATCAGCGTCGCCGAGGGCGGAGCCGCGAGGCCCGTTGTCATAGGCCAGGGGTAGGCAACCTCGGCTCTTTTATGACTCATGGACTTCAACTCCCAGAATTCCTGAGCCAGCTTGGCTGGCTCAGGAATTCCTGGGAGTTGAAGTCCATGAGTCATAAAAGAGCCGAGGTTGCCTACCCCTGTCATAGGGCATAGGCGGAAAAAGCTGGAGCTGCGACACTCTTGGTTTCTCAGCGAAAGGGCTAAAATGGAGGCGTCTCTGGAGCGGCTGCTTTTGCCGCTGTTGGTGGTGCTGACGGGAACGTATGTCGCAATGGGCTGGCAACAGCAGGGTAAGGCGAGGGATGGGGCTCACCGGGCGACCCACTTTAGGAAGCCTGCCTCTCGGTTCACGACCGTCGGCGAGGAATCGTTGCTATCGGCGTCAGTGACTTGACGCTCCGGTCTGATTCAGAGGGTTTTCGGTCCTGGAACAGCATCTTTCTGGGGGGGAGCGAGGGCCATTTCCTGGTCCCCGGGCCAGCTTTTTATGGGGAAAGTGCGATATACTAATGGGCGCCGGCCTTATTAGGAAGACATTTTAGAAGCCATTTGTAATAATTGTCACTTAGTAACCACACGCCGCAGATTTCTTCGAAGACACCGGTGGGGTTTAGATGTCGCATGAATCCATAAACGCCCCCACTGCTCCACGTTTTTAACAGAATTAAATGTTGAAGGCCACCGTTGCAGGGGAAGTTGATTAACTGATGCTGCCTGGCTTTTTGTTTTTATTTTTACTCTGTTGTGTAAATATAGTCATTGGGGTGTGTGAAGAATGATTTAGGGTTTTCCCCAGTACTATTCTTCTGGTTTATTTTGTAAAAATAGATATGAATGAAACAATGATTTGTTGGAATCCAGTCACCTTTGGGCTGGTTTCCTAAGTAGGACTGTGGAGCAAATTGAAGCTTTTTGTTCACCAATTCTTGAATATTATATACTGAACAATCAGGGAGAGGTACCTATGTATTGCTTGTGAAGTTCTGAAAACTTGTGGTTGAATACTTGATAAAATAGGATAATTGGTGAACAAAAAAAGCAAAATTAATTACAGAGCACATGTTAACTTTAATCTTAGATATATTTTTTATTAAAGCACCTTTTGAGATTATTTGTACGTAATCAAAATATACCACCTAACAGGAATTATTCTGAGAACTTTTTTATTGGCACTAATAAACTCACAAAAGCCTAAAATATGTATTCATTATCTTGCTTAGTGTTTCCAAATCTACTACATAATATAATATTCTAATAACTACAAAATACTTATATTCTGTCAGAGAGAGTCCTATTGAGGGAGGTCCAAGCTCTGACACTCTACAGGGGCAAGTACACAAATTATCGAAGGACATCTCCAGTGCCCCAGTTGCAGTGTACCGGAGGCTCAGCTGGATGTACAGCATACACCCCTGAGGTTGTTCAGTGTTACAACAAAGGCTGGGATGGCTATGATGTGCAGGTATGTTTCTTCATATGAAGAAAAATATATTATCTTGTGGAAAATTTTTGTATAAATGTAAATTTGACTAAATCATTGGCTTTTAAAAAGAGACGAACAAATACACACACACACACACACACACACACACACACACATATATATATATATATATATATATATATATATATATATATATATATATAGTCAAGCCAAAACTGACTGACTCCAGGAAGATGCAATGAGTTAAAAATTAAAAATGGGGCTGCAAGATTGTCAACAGGAGAAAAAGTAAAGTAGTTAAAGTAAATCCATATTCCTTCAGTTATCATTCTTGTCTGGCAGTATTTTTATGTGCATTCTTTCAAGCTCTATTAGAGTTTTAAAGCTTGCTTATGAGGCTTTAATTACAACTTTTTAGAAAAAAAAGATTGCATTGTATTTTAATAAAATTACTAAAAATAATATATCAAGTTTAAGTCAGTGTTCAATTTTGTTATATATTTTATTGTAGAAAGATAATTCTCTTTTATTTTCAGTGGGAATGTAAAGCACATTTGGATGTTTCATATCGCTTTGGAAAAATTGAAGTAAACTGTGAAGGCTACGATTACCCAGATGACCCTTTCATTTTAAAAGGATCGTGTGGCTTGGAGTACACATTAGAGTTAACTAAAGAAGGACAGCAAAAAGCTAACACCTTTTCTGGGACCTATTATTCTGCAACTTCTCATGATTCAGTTGGTTCTGGATTTGGACTGATCCTGGTAATATTATTTGTTGTTTTTGTTTTTGGCGTCTACAAGCTATTCCTCTGTGATAACCGACAACGTAATTTCCCTAATGATGATGTACATTCAGGATCCTACGGGCAAAGTTATCAAAGCCCAACTCCGCCAGGATTTAAACCAAATTACACAGGTAAATCTCTTACATCATAACAAAAACATTTATTAGCAACATTGATAGATAATCTTTTAGAAAATAGAGATAATCTTTTAGAAAATAGAGATAAAAAGTGATAGCCTGTAGTCTGTTTCTCCAGTAAAATCAATAGTTCCATAGGGTTATACAATATTTGATTTAAAACTTTGGAGAGCTTGTAAGACTCTTCAATTATCTGCTGAGGTAGCCTATTTATATATATTTAATTATAAAAGAGCTTTGATCACAAAGATTATTTGATCTAAATCTCTATAATTTTATTAAATTAAGGAGCTGCTAGTGGGTCCAACTATGATTCCAATTCAGGGCCAGGTTTCTGGACTGGATTAGGTGCCGGAGGACTTCTTGGATATTTGATGGGCAACCGAAGGTAATCTTGTCTTCTCTTGCAACAATCCTATTTGACAGAAAGGAAATTGCTTCTTCCAAAGGAAAATATTTTTTTTCTTTCATACTAGTAATCCTATCAGTTGTCCACATGGAATGTTTTGTTTACATGTTGATTTTTAAAATAACAATAGATTATGAATGTTTTGAGAAATAGTTATCCCGCTCATTACTACTTGCAATCAGCAATGATGAGTAGTGCCAGATACAAAGATGGGCTAGTGACCTAGCTGTCTGCAGAACCCTTATTTTAGGATAAGAACTTTTTGCCTATTAAAGTTTTTTAATAGTTGTCCAATTGGTAGGTATCTCTAGGATTTTTTTTAGAATAATTGAGAAACACTGAAGGAGTAGGTTGTTTATCAGAATACACAGAATTCAGAACCCAGCAGTAAATGGTGATAAAAAGATTGACTTGTAAAATAAAGAAAATAGCTATCATTGACTCATGCATTACACTTTCCCTTATGCCCTGTAGTTGCTTTAATATTGCATCATTAGGAAAGAAACTCCTACAGTGGTGTTAAAAATATAAGCTGCTGTTTCCAGAGAACAAAGATATAAACAGTTCTCAATTTTAAGGTGACTACTTCAGTAGTACCTGTTTTTCAAATTACAGGTTTCTCTAAACCCTTGTTTGTTTTTCTTTTAATAACAATGGTTATAATGAAAAAGAGTGTTAGTATTTTGATAAATATAAGAATTAAAGGCTCAATTTGGTTATTTTGATGCTATTAAATAGATTCTTACATCTCTTTTTTGTACTTTAGTTGTCTCCCAAATTTCTGTGTACAAATATGATCATGTCTTTCCTATTAACTATGTCTTTTCCACATTGAATTTTGCTTTTATTACTTACTTTCAAAGTTGTCTGTCTCTAATTGCTCCCCACCCAGTTTTTCACTGATAATTCTTCTGTATATCCTTCCAAAATCATGGGAGTATGACTGTTATCTTTAGTGGACTTTTTAAAAAGTTTTTTTTAGCTCTCTGCATATATTATCCAGCTTGTATGACTTTTGTACTGAATTTGTATTGAGTTCTGATCATATTTTTTTAATTTGAAATCTTGTTAAGTTTTTCCTGATATCATTACATACCTTAATGGTAAATCAGTGTTTTTCTTGGAAATATTCCTTTTTAAATAGAAATAGAACTAAAAAATTACTGAAGAGATATCCTCAGTTTGTTGGAATAATTGAATGTATTCCAGTTGTTTACATATTGGTTTAGATATTCTATGATTACTTGCTGATTGCTAAAGAGCAACTTTGCCTTAAATGGCCTTCTAGTTTTTTTCTAGATTATTCATATATTCAAATTTTAATTTTGTATGCATGCAAAAACACAAATTAATTAACAGAATCATTTTCTTCTAGGTCACCTTTAGATCACAGGCATTCTCCTTATTATAGCACATGGGCTGGTCCATCTGCTCCACCTCCATTTACTGGTTCATTGGGCAATTCAAGTAGCTGTTCAACATCTTACAGTTCAGGAACTAAACCCTCCTCTGGTAAGTTATAATCCATTGTCCTTGATTTTGGGGTTAACAATGCCTGATATCAATAACTTTCTAATTTAAAAAATCCTATAGAAAAGAGTTGGATTTGGATTAATGATAGCAAATTTTGTTTTTTTAATTTTATTTAATTGTTTTAATGCTTTTATGCCATTGTAAGCTGCGCAGAGTTACTCTACATAATTAGACAGGTGGCATATAAATTTAATAAGTAAACTTTTCCCACTGCTTTTAATCAGACTTATACCTAGTTTTCATTATGGTAGGTGAACTACATCTGATCAGTAAATCTTGTCTTTGTTTTGAAATGGAAATAAAGTACAAAACAGGATTTACATAATTCATTCCCATATATAGATGTATGGAGTACATATCAGTTTCAAAAAGTATCCTATAAGTTAATTGTTAAAATTGGTTAACAATGACTTCTGATGAAACTCTGCCATTAATATCGTCTGTTTTGCGTTTCTTTTTTTTTTTGTTTTTTGCTGCTAAATTTTTTAGGCTGTGTTGAATTGTAACAGATGTTTCAAAAGTCATAAAAGGGAGATCAGGATCTACAAATAAATCTTTGGGTGATTTTAAGTTGATAATTGAGTGATAATTAAGTAGTCTAAAAGCAGAAAGTTTCTGAATTAACTGTACTGCTTCTTTGATATCTCAGAAGTAGATTTGCACATATACACAAATCATCGTGTAGACCAGGGTTTTACAAACTATGAGGGCTATCTCCCTTGTGGATGTGCGAATAACCTTTTAACTGTACATTGTTCAATAAATCCACCTTTCCCAAAGTTTCATGGTATTCTTTTCATTGTTCATTTTGTGTTCATTGTAGTATTTGAATTTTTAGAGGAGGTGTGTACATTAAGAATACACAAAGTAGATGTGATGGCAAAAAGTTTAGGAGCTCCTAGTCAGAGTATGAAACTTGGTTCATTAAGTAGTCATCTCAGACAAGCAGTGATTGCTTGAAAGTTGAGTTTTGTGATTGGATCTTGGACTTAGGAGCCAGTGTATAGTACTCAAATTTCCCAGTGCAAACTTTTAGGTAGCTTGGGGTGTATTAGTAGGACTTAACAATTTTGAGTGGCCGGTAAAAAAATCATAATTGGAGGGTCTTACTTTTGAGTGCTCTGCCAGCTAGCTGGGAGATCTTTTAAGTATTCTTTATCACTGTTTCTTCCAATAAGAACGAAGAGGATAAGATTCAAGGGCAGACAAACTGTTCTCAGAGGAACAGTTACCTGAAGAAAAAGGATTTTATGCAACTAGTTTCAGGATTCAAGCATAAACTTAGAAAATTCTAGTAATATAAATGTCAGCAGGCAAAGTTTCATCATATGGAGGTCTAAATTTATTTCTGTTTAGTGCAGTTTGCTCAATTTCTCCAGTTTTGTATCTGCTTTGATCCTCTATTTTTCTTGTTTGGTTAGACTATTTACAAATTATTGAATGCTAGTTTTGAAACACAAATCTCACATTTCTGTAATTGCTACAGTTAAATTATTCCCTCACATTTCTACTATATTTTTTCCTTTTATTGAAATAAAAGTATTTATTACTCCTGTGTTCGGTTTGTAATGTATTACAACCTACTGCATCGCATGCAAGTTTTTTATGGCACACCCCATGGCAGAGTTTTAATGATTCCTAAAAATCTGGTTCTGTCTCCAGGCCCTAGGATAGACTATGTGTTAGAATCCTTGTGAAATATTTTCAGTTGTTTAATTGATTGTTTATTTTCTCTGGACTTTTTAAAAAATAGATTATATATTCTACATTTTTATAGATCCTACTGTTGTACCTTTTAAACTGCCCAAAATCATGCAGATTGGGTCGGCTTACAAGTTTGGTAAATAAACAAATGCTTAGGTCTGCATTTGTTTATTCTGCAACCATTCATTTAAAACTTAGGGGGATTTCATATTCTGCCTCATCCAGATTTCAGATCTGAGCATCTCCCCATTTAAAAACGTCTTCACTCACAACCACAATTGAACTCAAAATTTCCACTGCTAAGCAAGACAGTTGTTAAATGAGTTGTGCCATACTTTATGACCTACTTGCCACAGTTGCTAAGCAAATCACTGCAATTGTTAAGTGAATCATGAGGTTATTAAGAGATTCTGGCTTCCTCCTATTGACTTTGCTTGTCAGAAGTCACTTGGAAAGGTTACAAATGGTGATCACATGACCCCCTGGACAGAGTAACGGTCATAAATACATGCCAGCTACCAAGCGCCCAAATTTTGATCACATGACCCATGGGAATGCTTCAATGGTCATAAATATGAAAAATGGTCATGTCCTTTTTTTCCAATATCGTAACTTCATACAGTCACTAAATGAATGGTTATAAGTTGAGGACTACCAGTAGTGGCAGTTAATTCCTAATAGAATTCTACTACCTGGCATTATAGTCAAAACCCAAGAATTCAGCTAGTGGGAAAGTGAAGGGGGTAGGTTGCCTGACAAACTAGTCAAGGTGTTGATTATATTTTTGGCAGGACTCATATATTTCTGTCTCTGAGACTGCAGTCATATTCTCCTCCACCTATTTGTATGCTTTGAGTAGACATGTGTAGGATTGCACTCTTATATAAATTACAATGCAAGACATTTTATTTTAATCATCGAGTCATTTCCTAGATAATAACACTAAAACAGAAGATGTATTTCCACTAATGCTAAATAGGATTAGGGTCTGGATGATCTGATGAGCTATATTGTGTTCTAAAACAGCAGCAGAATCTTCTGGTTGCATAGTATAAAGGAGAGATTAGCAATACACCCACTCCATTTTAATAAAGCAAGAATAACTTGCTTCCCCACAGGTAAAATCCACAAATATTCTCACTTGAGACCTTCAAAGATTTGGGGGCTAGAGTGCTGATTTAGCAATCTAATATTTCAGTCATTTAATTGAGGGATTGAGCACTTGTAAAATTATATTACATTCCTTAATGCCTAAGCAGGCTATCTGACCTTACCATACAGAAATAAAGGCCCTGTCTGATTTGCTGTGCCCCTTCCTTGGTTAAATATTTTTGTAAACTAGCTCACAGAGCTGAATGCATTTATCTCCTTTATTATTTCATTATTCAGATTATTTTAGAATTAGCTATTGATGAATAATAGCTTTTTTCTGTTTCTCTATCTCTTTTTCTTAGGTTTTGGAGGTACAAAAAGAAGATGAAGTTTGACTCCCCCTCTACATAACGAGTGAATAAAGCAACATTTCAGCAATTCTGAAATGTGTCTTAAGCCTGGTTGTTAGAGTTATAAAATTTTAATTCAGCTGTATCTATTTGTATCTGTGCATCTCTAAAAATGACATTAGATTTTTTTTTTGGGAACAGTAACTTTTGATACAATGGGGAAGCTCCTCAAGTAATCTCTAACATGGGACTGTGTTCTATAGAAAAGGAAAGAGAATAGTGTAGTCTTCTGCAATCTAGTGCCTTTCAGATGGATTGGAGTATCTCCTAGAAATAATAGCTTGCCATCATGATGGGGTCTAAAGACTGGAATATTGGTCATAATTATGTTTTTTAAAAAATATTGGAAATGCCATTTTCTAAGGCAGCGGCCCCCAACCTTTTGGGCACCAAGGATCGGTTCCATGGAGAGGTTTTTCCGTGGACTGGAGGGGGTGTGGTTTCACATGCTGCCTGCATCCTGCGAATGGGGCTTCACTTGTTTGCGCGGATCAGTTTCTGGCATGCTGTGGACAGTGGCGGTCTATGGACCAGTGGTTGGGGATCCCTCTTCTAAGGCCTCTCCTGATAATGGCTGTTATACATTATAAAAGCAAAGAATGAAACATTATTTGGAATAGTGTACTCTCTGGACTGAACAGACTGATCCAACCAACAGAAGAGAAATCTTGGTCTGTTATTTTCTTTACGGTAGTTCTTTAGAAAGACCTGAGATGATGAGAAAAGTCAACCAGACAGATATTCCACTAGATTCAATGGAATTTGCTTCCAATAGGCTCCGCGAGCTGCATTGGCTTCCGGTTGCCCTCCGGGTGAAATTCAAGGTGCTGGTTATCACCTATAAAGCCCTACATGGCCTGGGTCCGGGTTATTTGAGGGAACACCTGCTGCCGGCATCAAACGCCCTTCGCCCAGTGCGCTCCCACAGGGAGGGTCTGCTCAGGGTTCCGCCGGTGAGAGATTGCCGGCGGGTGACACCCAGGGATAGGGCCTTCTCAGTGGGAGCGCCTGCCCTCTGGAACCAGCTGCCAGTAGAGCTGAGGACTGCTCCCGACCTTCGATCATTCCGCCGGGGCCTGAAGACCTGGCTCTTTGAGCTCTCGGGCCCAGGCTGAGGGGAAAATTTTAACTGGGGTTTTAATGTACAGGGTGAATTTAATGCTTTTTAAATTGGTCTTAACTTTTGTATGCTTTGATTTTTAATTCCCTGTAAACCGCCCTGAGTCCTCAGGGAAAGGGCGGTATACAAATGCAAATATTAAATTAAATTAAATTAATTAAATATACTGGATTATATAACTGTCTACAACCATTTCTAGTTAGGAGTTATTAACTACATAAAGCTCATTTGATGGAATCTATGGCACAGATATCTTGGAATGGATTTTCGGGGACGTTAGGAATTCACACTGAAGACTTGTTTATATGCAAAATTGTCCTTTATTAGAGCAGTCATTACTTTCTTGGTATGATGGGACATAAACAATACAATGCATTGGGGACTTACCTTTACTTTCTAACCTTTCTTCCTAGCATTTTTGTGAATTTTTTCATAGTTTCCATTCCTGTAGAAAATTAAATTGCTGTGGAAATTAATAGCAGTCCCAAAAGTTTGTATTTAAATTTCAAAATAAAGTAATAACATCTGAAAGTATGTCATATCTGATTTGAATGTTAATTCTTCATTAACATGTTTTAAATATTTAAAGAACGAGTGAATGAAACAGGTATGCAAAGAAACTCATAATAATAATAATAAGTTGGAAGGGACCTTGGAGGTCATCTAGTCCAACCCCCTGCTCAGGGAGGAAACCCTATACCATTTCAGACAAATGGCTGGCCAGTCTCTTCTTAAAAACTTCCAGTGTTGGACCATTCACCACTTCTGGAGGCAGGTTGTTCCACTGGTTAGTTATTCTAACTGTCAGGAAGTTTCTCCTTAGTTCTTGACTAGTTTCCATCCATTGCTTCTTGTCCTGCTTTCAGGTGCTTTGGAGAATAGCTTGGCTCCCTCTTCTTTGTGGCAGCCCCTGAGATATTGGAACACTGCTATCATGTCACCCCTCACCCTTCTCTTCATTAAACTACACATACCCAATTCCAGCAGCCGTTCCTTATATGTTTTAGCCTCCAGTCCCCCAATCATCTTTGTTGTTCTTCTCTGTACTCTTTCTAGAGTCTCAACATCTTTTTTTACATCGTGGTGACAAAAACTGGATGCAGTATTCCAGGTGTGGCCTTACCAAGGCATTGCAAAGTGGTATTAGTGGTATTGTTTAACATTAGCAAATTAATGAAATTCAAATGCATAAAATCACATTAAAGAATCAACACAGTGACAAAATTATAACAATACAGTAATAAAAGGCAGGGACATTTTGATAAACAGAAAAATTCCCCAAACAATGAAGTTCTCTCATAACAATTGAATTAATTTAATCCAAAACTCTGGTTATCTCTTGTATTGCACTGACAATAGAAACAGAAACTTGTTTTTTTAGAACAAGTAGGTCTTGCTCTATAGTTGTCGAATGCTGAAAATTAATCTATTTAAGGAAGGCCATGGAAACCTCTGGAATCTTCCTGCTGACATAGCTTTGGCTGTAGCAGACATATTAACATGAAAGCTGCTCTTGAGTGCTTTCTGACTGAAGAGGCAGGAGAGAGGGAGAGAGAAATGCACACACACACACATGCACACAAACATTTATTTCAAGGTGATTCCCCATGGGAGCTGGATCTTATTAATTTTATTTAGTGGTGGAGGTAACTGAGGCAATGATTGAAATGATCATGGTGATATTGTCCTGGGAGCAAGCTCTAACCAAGCATTGAATTATTTCAGACCAGTCCAAAGGTTGGATCAGAAAGATCAGTATTCTGCTGAAGTACTGGGAGTTACATGTCAGCCTGCTAGTCGCACTGAGGCAATTCCCTCCATAGATTTGAGCAGAACTTGAGCCCAGAATATGAATGCTTGTTGGCGTCACAGGAGAGAAGATCTGGTTGGAGGTTTTGGGAATTGCAGCAGTGCTATTCAAATGTAGATCATCTGCCTGAGTCTTTCTGAAAATCACCCCGGAGGATCTATGCTAATGTATTAACAGCTAGGATGGGCTTTTGGATCGCCTACTTAGTTATTAAATCTGGAACACACCCTGGAGGATTAGGAGGTAGAAACAGAATTGTGTCTTTAGATGGCTCTGACAGTTTGAAGCGAGCAGGAGCAGCTTTTGGGGTGCTGTGTTCTAGTGGAGATGGGGTGTGCAGTTGGGATATACAGGGGAATGTGAAGTTGTGGGTTCTCGTGGTCTGGGAGGAGGAGAGCAAGGTTTGGGAGAGACTGAGATTGGGGGTGGGTAGGCAGTAACATCAGAATGGTGAAAGATAGAAGGCAACCACAAAGAGATTTGTGGATGAGAAAACAGTTGATGTCTGTGATTTAACCTGATTTCTGCCCCAATATTGAAGCTCTATCACTGTGGCCTGTTATCTAGCTGTTCCTCTGTATTCTATAAGATATGCTCACTTGGGTTTTGAGTTTGGGAGCAGCAATGACCCAAGGGGTAGGGAGTGAGGGGACACCTGAGAAGGCTGTAACCACTTAAAAGTTTTGTACTGCAGAAAATTGGAGGACTCTGTGGTTGAAACTGGTCTCCAGATTTTTACTATCTTCCTTACTGTGCAGTGACATCCCTGCCTGAATTGCCTAAATGTTCTTGTATGATATAGGGTCTGGAGGGCCCAGGACTTCATGGCCACCATGGCAACTATGGATCCGACTCAAATTGCTAAATGCCTGATGCACATAGGAGGTTGCATATAAGATCTGGGATTTTTTGTTGTTGTTTTTTTGTCCTGTGGCAGGTGTGATATGAGCTGAGGGTGGAGAACCTTATTTTCAGTCCTTTGTTGTTGTCAATTACCTTTGATGAATCCAGGACAGAGGTATTACAGTCATTATAGTCTGGTTGCTGTTTGGCTTGCTAACGCTGTCCCCTACTTACCAGGAGGAAGTTAGACCTGTTTGATCAGTCTATCCCTAGGCGACTAATGGACCTTGATCAGTTTCAGACAGAGCTTGAAGAACTGGTAGGCAGTTTCACTGAGGCATTATTGGCAGCTGGGATCGGGGTATAACTAGACCAGGGGTAGGCAACCTCGGCTCTTTTATGACTCATGGACTTCAACTCCCAGAATTCCTGAGTCAGCATAGCATAGCTGACTCAGGAATTCTGGGAGTTGAAGTCCATGAGTCATAAAAGAGCCGAGGTTGCCTACCCCTGAACTAGACCTTGGACTGGGGGTTGCCCCTATTTAGTCTCTACACTTCAGTGATCCCATTTGATGCTGTGGTTTTCTAAAGATCCCCAAGAAAGGAAACAACACAAGAACTTCTAAAGTGTTACCGGTAATAGAGAAAGATGAACAGTAAATCCAGTTGGGCACCTGTAGTATGAACCTATGTTAGGGTTAGGGTTAGTCATTTCCAACTCTAGGTACTCATCTCTTCTTAGCCAAGGGAGCCAGCATTGTCTGAAGATCCTTTCCATGATCATGTGGCCAGCATGACTCTACGCCAAGGCCCACGGAATGCTGTTACCTTCCCACCTAAGATACCAATTTATCTACTCACACTTGCATGCTTTTGAGCTGTTAAGTGGGCAGGAGCTGGGGCAAGGAACAGGAGCTCACCCTGTTGCGTGGCATTTGGATTTTGAACCCATGCTGTCAGCTTTCCAGCCAGCAAGCTCAGATGAGCCATTGCGTTTCCTATGTTAGGGATTTGTTGTTGTTGTTAGCTGCGAAGTCGTGTCCGACCCATCGCGACCCTATGGACAACATTCCTCCAGGCCTTCCTGTCCTCTACCATCTTCTGGAGTCCATTTAAGCTCACGCCTACTGCTTCAGTGACTCCATCCAGCCACCTCATTCTCTGTCGTCCCCTTCTTCTATTGCCCTCAATCTTTCCCAGCATTAGGCTCTTCTCCAGTGAGTCCTTCCTTCTCATTAGGTGGCCAAAGTATTTGAGTTTCAACTTCAGGATCTGGCCTTCTAAAGAGCAGTCAGGATTGATCTCCTCTAGGACTGACCTGTTTGATCGCCTTGCAGTCCAAGGGACTCGCAGGAGTCTTCTCCAGCACCATAGTTCAAAGGCCTCAATTCTTTGGCGCTCAGCCTTTCTTATGGTCCAACTTTCACTGCCATACGTTGCAACTGGGAAGACCATAGCCTTGACTATACGCACTTTTGTTGACAGGGTGATGTCTCTGCTTTTTAGTGTGCTGTCTAGATTTGCCATGGCTTTCCTCCCCAGGAGCAAGCGTCTTTTAATTTCTTGGCTACAGTCCCCATCTGCAGTGATCTTGGAGCCCAGGAAAATAAAATCTGTCACTACCTCCATTTCCTCCCCATCTATTTATGTTAGGGATTACACCACAGCAATTAAGAGGGGCTAAATGTATCTATTTTACGGCTGTTCAGAGATGGCTGGCAGTGGCCCTTTTAAGGTGAACTTTTTGTCTGCTAGGGAGAGATGTCCACAAGAACACTTTAGAGCCAGTGTGAAGAATATTTTATCTGACAGTTAAAATCCCTCATATCTGCTTGGAGCTGGACTGCCTGGAAAAATTCAGTCCAGTTGGCTAAGGCCTGGTCCTGTTCAGTTATCTGGGAAGAGTGTGATAACTCCCAAAAGAAGTAAACAGATCTTTTGCATCTGTTATCCCAGTCACCATGTACCTTTCTGGTTGGTGAGGAAGAAAATGTGTGGTTGAAATGTGTGACATTCTCTCTGAGTGACAGGTGGTTGGTGCCTGTCTTGAAGGAGACTGTAATGTGCTTCCTTCTCAAGAAACAATTGTTAGACCCAAGTGAACCGTGACAATTTTTGCTGTCTCCAACTTGCCCTGTCTGAGAGGTGGGGATTTGAGAAGGTAATTTGGCTGAAACTTTAGAGCGCTGAGTAAGAAAATGGATTATCTGTGTTATAGGCTGTGGGACTCAGAAGGTATTGATCACAGTTCTCAGTTATCTCCTGCATAACCAGGCAGGAGTGGCACTACTATTTTGGCTATTATATTTAATAAATGTCTAATTCAAGATTTAAACCCTCTTTCTTCAGACAGATAATGTCTGGTAATGACAGAAATTCAACATACTTGGCAGTCTGAAACTATTTTAAGATTGACTTTAATGTAAAACTCACTTCTTTAAACTGAATTTTCTCAAAAGCTTATGAAAGGCTTTCCATTATAATGGCAAGGAAACTATATGAAAAGTCATCGTGACTACAATCTGTAGGATCACTATCCTATTGTGAGGCACAATTTAAGGGGAGAGATCATGATATACTATAAATTCCTACAGGTGAAAACCTGTCCCAGTTATTTGTCTGAGATGGTTTAGATTCTCCTGCTTGAGCAGTGGGCTGGACTAGAAGACCTCCAAGGTCCCTTCCAATCTATTCTATTCTATTCTATTCTATTCTATTCTATTCTATTCTATTCTATTCTATTCTATTCTATTCTATTCTATTCTATTCTATTCTATTCTATTCTATTCTATTCTATTCTATTCTATTATGTCTTTTGAATGCTTGCTGAAATCTGTTCCAAGATCCCTTGGAAGATATGAAGTCCAACAACAGTAAAATAAGAAAAAAAGAATACCGTATTTTCCGGCGTATAAGACGACTGGGCGTATAAGACGACCCCCAACTTTTGAGATGATTTTCATGGGTTAAAGTCTTATATGCCGGAAAATACAGGTAGGTAGGAAGTCAGGGCTGCTTCTCAATTAGGTGAAGGTGTCGCAGCCCACGGGCGCGACATTCAGCGTGACCCCTCTTCGCAGCACGGCGCACGGGCCTTGCCCGTCTCCCCACGGATGCGCCTTCCTCGCTACGGGAGCCACCCCCACCATCCCCGCACGCCACTGACGCAGGCCCACCTTGACTTGTCGTGAGCCAGCCTTCTCCTGCGCGTCGGCTGCATCTCCCGACCATCCGACGCCGCCTTAGAGATCGCCCGGCAGCTGGCCAGCGCGTGCATGCGCAGGACGCCTCTGCCGGGACTCACCTCATGCCGGCGGGCTCCGCGGCGTCCTTGCCCAGGACCAGGCCCGTCCGGGTCGCAGCGGGCCTGGACGCAATGTGGGAGGGGTCATTTGGCGGCGACAGTCTGGCTGAGCGGCGGCTTCAGAATGCGGTGATAGAGGCTGCGCCCGTTACACCTACTAGCCTGGCTGGGAACGCGTTGTCGTCAGAGCCCGTGAAGGCTGAAGAGGGGTCCATGGACTGGAGCTGGGAGGGGGCCATGCATGGGTGGGTGATGGGCGTGGTGGGAGGAATGGCGGGCCGCGAGGAGGTGGTCCCGGGGTACAATGGAAGTTTATCTGGCGAGCGGAAGATGCCGGGAGGCAGGGGTGAGGCAGGAGGCATTGTCAGGGAAGAGTGGGGTGGAAAAAGGGAGTGGGCGGGTGTAGGCGTGTATGGGTGGGGTGGGCAGTTTATTTATGAGGAGGCCATCTTTCGCCATTCTCGAGCGCTGGATTTGTCCGTTTCCACTAACGTGTCTGCTCCCGAGGATTTACTATTTTCCAGCGTATAAGGCGACTGGGCGTATAAGACGACCCCCAACTTTTGAGAAGATTTTCATGCATTAAAAAGTCGTCTTATATGCCGAAAAATACGGTAAGTGACTTTTCCCCTCCATTCCTTCCTTTGAATTTGTCTATCTTAAGTCTTATCATGGTTTAGTCATGATAGTAAGCTGAAGCAAAGAATGGCTTGTATTGTAAGATGGGTACATAGAAGGAAAATTTCCAATGCCATCCCCTACAATTGCTATGTTCTTTCCCTTTCCCCAAACCTCTATGAGAATTAGGAAATGGGATTTACTCTGATTGGTTGGAATTTAACTTGCTTAACAGCAGTTCAATTCTCACCAAATAGTCCAAAGCATCTCATCCCATATTAAGTTCTCCAAGACTATCTACCCTTAATTTGGGGGGGGGGCATAGTGGAGATAAATAACTGATTTGCAATCATCCTCAATTTTTGTTTTCTAAGAATGTTTACAAGGCATGACTGGAAATAAATATAATTTTGGAGCTGCTACTTAACTTTGTAATATATCATTTTCTCCAATAAAGCCTCATGTAGTTTCTGCAGTATTTGGAGTACTCCAAGATTGCTTTGGGTAGACAAATCTTCAATTTTTGATGACATGTTTTCATACTTGTCTTACAGCTGTTTTTGTTCCCCCAATCACCAGGCAAGCCAGAAAATTGTTGAGCACTTTTGACTCAATCCCTTACTAGTAAAACTTGTAGCTATTTGAGTCCAAAATAATAGGAAAAAATTAAGTGCAGTCTCCAGAACAGAAAAAGCTTTGTGTCATAATTGTACTTAATTATTTATAAAAATAGATTGGTAGTATAGACAGCTCTGTAGCCATCAGAGTTTATACTGGTGTAGATTCTAACAGGCCAACGCCTATGACAAATATATGAATACCTTTTTTTATTTATGTGAAACTTCAGAAATAAAAATGCAGTGCATATTTTAAAGCTTTGTTGATTGCAACCCTCAGAGGTTATAAAATTTACAAGGCAAGCTACCTTTAATGCCAAAAAACTGTAGGTCTTTTCAAATGATAATACTGAACAAACACTCTGCCACAGGATCAAAAAGAAAGCAAAATCCCACATACAGTAGAGTTAACTTCAGCATGCAAAAAAGCCAGTTCCTAAAAAAACGCAATTCTGTTAATTCAAACAAGAGACTATAGAATATAATATCTGACCAGTTCACCAACAACCTGCCCTTGATAACTTGCCTGGATGACTTAATTTTTCTCTGCTGATCAATTGTTTTGCAACCTAGACAAGCTTTCATGTTGATTTCATTCAGAATCATGCAATTTCACAATAAAAATCCAAACAAAACAGAATAGTAACACCTCTATGAAGCCTAATTACAATGACATAAAATCAAGACCCACTGTTTTGCATTAGAACTCTTCAGGCAGAATGCAAAATTTTGGAAGGGTAAGAAAAGGCGGATGTAAGCCAAGGGTTATAGTTTACAGTTATAAACTATAGATATGTTGTTATGTTTATATAATAACTCTTTACATATGGGCGTTCATATTCAGGCTTAAGTACATTTATTATCCTGTAGTGGTTTTCTACTGTTCAGAGGCTAGCACCACTTGCAATTGATCTTGAATTTGTTTGATTAGAATATGCAAGATGCTGAATATTGAAGTATTTGGAAAGTATGTTTATGGATTACAAGATCAGAATGCTTAGGGTATTGCAAGCTAGTGTATATTTCTTTCCTCAGTGGTTAAGTATTGCTGAGTTCAGACAGAAAACTAGTTAGATGATATATTACATCTAAGAATGCATTCATTTGTGTTGTATTTAAAATATCAGCCATGGGAAGCAGTTCAAGATTGGGTCACAGCAAATTAGGGATGCAAGAGTGTAGGGAGTAGCCTTAATTAGATAATGACTAGATTTTCATGGCTACGATGGTATGTATCTCCCATTCTCATTCCACAATTCTGTTTTATCACATTATTACACATTTTATTGCACAAGAAAGATTTTTGAAGAACCTGAAAGGTTGCATATTACTGTATTAATTTTTTCTAACACACAATTGGCATTTGCCTTACTATAACTGGAATTATTATTTCATGCTCTGGAACGATGGAAAACATGTCTTGACCTTCTGTGTGACATTTTTCAAGTATTTGAAGAATATTATAAAGTTATAAAGATCACATCAGTCTTCTCTCTTGTAAAGATTAGGTGTTCTGTTAGAATTTCCTAATTATCCTCATTGCCTTTTCTGATCTTGTTCCAGTTTGTCTGAATCTTTCTTACACTATTTCTGATGAATTCAAAATAAAGTGGATCTGTGGGGGAACCTTTACCTTTACCTTTATTACTGATTTTATGCTGTTATGCAGACTCCACTTTTGGCTTTTCAAAAACATTCAAATGGCTTAAGACAGACATGTCAAACACAAGGCCCGGGGGCCGGATCCGGCCCGCAAAGTGGTTTCATGCGGCCCGCGAAGCCATCCTGGAAACAGTGAGGGAACGACCCCCACTGCCTTGGCTCTGGCCCTGAGACCCTCCTTCTGCCAGAGACCCTCAGATCTGTCCCACTCCTGCCCAGGCCCCCATAGGCACCCTTGATGCGAACGATGTAGAGCTGACCACGCCCACCCAGTAGGCCATACGCACTCTAGCCACGCCCACCCAGTAGACCACGCCCACCCAGGCCACACCCACCCGGCCCCCTGAGGGCAACCGCAATGCTCATGCGGCCCTCAGTGAAATTGAGTTTGACACCCCTGGCTTAAGAAAACAACATTCAAAATTAAAATCAAGACAAATCAAACTAGCTTACAATTAAAAATTTGGTAATAGAAATGCATTTTTGCCATTTTTCCCCCTAAATTTGAAAGTGTGGAAGCAAAACATTCTAGGAATAGCACTCCATAGCCTAGGAGAGGGCCCACTCTCATATACAAAATAGTTTAGCTCATGGAAGTTATTCAGTCCCTTGCTACCTGTATATAACTTTTCTTGATGAGTTGTCTCCCTTCTACTTCCTCTATGTCTCTTTTTTTGTTTCCAGATATTCACTAAATGTTTTATAAAGCTGCACTTTTTCTGCTGATCTCTATTTTCCTCACTGAAAGTATTTGTACTTGGGCTTCTAGTATCTTCTCCTTTAGGAATTCCCACCTAATTTTTTCTATTAGTTTCTCCTGCCATGGGATCCCACATTGCTCTGAATTTATTGTTGTTGTTAGCTGCGAAGTCGTGTCCGACCCATCGCGACCCTATGGACAACATTCCTCCAGGCCTTCCTGTCCTCTACCATCATCTGGAGTCCATTTAAGCTCACGCCTACTGCTTCAGTGACTCCATCCAGCCACCTCATTCTCTGTCGTCCCCTTCTTCTATTGCCCTCGATCTTTCCCAGCATTAGGCTCTTCTCCAGTGAGTCCTTCCTTCTCATTAGGTGGCCAAAGTATTTGAGTTTTAGCTTCAGGATCTGGCCTTCTAAAGAGCAGTCAGGATTGATCTCCTCTAGGACTGACCTGTTTGATCGCCTTGCAGTCCAAGGGACTCGCAGGAGTCTTCTCCAGCACCAGAGTTCAAAGGCCTCAATTCTTTGGCGCTCAGCCTTTCTTATGGTCCAACTTTCACTGCCATACATTGCAACTGGGAAGACCATCGCCTTGACTATACGCACTTTTGTTGACAGGGTGATGTCTCTGCTTTTTAGTGTGCTGTCTAGATTTGCCATGGCTTTCCTCCCCAGGAGCAAGCGTCTTTTAATTTCTTGGCTACAGTCCCCATCTGCAGTGATCTTGGAGCCCAGGAAAATAAAATCTGTCACTACCTCCATTTCTTCCCCATCTATTTGCCAGGAATTGAGAGGGCCAGATGCCATGATCTTGGTTTTCTTAATGTTAAGTTTCAACCCAAGTTTTGCACTCCTTCTTCACCCGCAACAAGAGGCTCTTTAGTTCTTCTTCACTTTCTGCCATTAGAGTGGTATCATCTGCGTATCTTAGGTTGTTGATATTTCTTCCGGCAATCTTAATTCCAACTTTTGATTCATCTAGCCCTGCCTTTCTCATGATGTGCTCTGCATATAAGTTAAATAGGCAGGGCGACAGTATACAGCCTTGCCGGACTCCTTTCCCAATTTTGAACCAATCAGTGGTTCCGTGTCCAGTTCTCACTGTTGCTTCTTGACCCGCATATAGGTTTCTTAAGAGACAAATAAGATGGTCTGGTACTCCCATCTCTTTAAGAACTTGCCACAGTTTGTTATGATCCACACAATCAAAGGCTTTAGCATAGTCAATGAAGCAGAAGTAGATGTTTTTCTGGAACTCCCTAGCTTTCTCCATGATCCAGCGTATGTTGGCAATTTGATCTCTAGTTCCTCTGCCTCTTCGAAATCCTGCCTGTATTTCTGGTAGTTCTCGATCCACATACTGCTGAAGTCTAGCTTGTAGGATTTTAAGCATGACTTTACTAGCATGAGAAATGAGTGCAATGGTGCGATAGTTTGAACATTCTTTGGCACTGCCTTTCTTTGGAATTGGAATGTAAACTGATCTTTTCCAATCCTGTGGCCACTGTTGAGTTTTCCAAATTTGCTGGCAAATTGAGTGTAGCACTTTTACTGCACTGTCTTTTAAGATTTTGAATAGCTCAGCTGGAATACTGTCACCTCCACTAGCTTTGTTGTTGCTCAGCTTTTCTAAGGCCCACTTCACTTCACATTCTAGGATGTCTGGCTCGAGGTCAGTGACCACCTCATTGTGATTATCTGGGACGTTAAGCTCATTCTTGTATAGTTCTTCTGTGTAATTTTTCCACCTCTTCTTAATCTCTTCTGCCTCTGTTAGGTCCCTGCCATTTTGGTCCTTTATCATGCCCATTTTTGCATTAAACGTTCCCTTCATCTCTCCAATTTTCTTGAAAAGATCTCTGGTCCTCCCTATTCTATTGTTTTCTTCTATTTCTTTGCACTGTTCATTTAAGAAGGCATTCTTATCTCTTCTAGCTATTCTTTGGAATTCTGCATTTAATTGGGCATATCTATGTTTTTCTCCCTTGCCTTTCGCTTCCCTCCTTTCCTCAGCTATTTGCAAAGCTTCCTCAGACAGCCATTTTGCTTTCTTGCATTTCTTTTTCTTTGGGATGGTTTTGGTTGCTACCTGTTGTACAATGTCGCGAACCTCTGTCCATAGTTCTTCAGGCACTCTGTCTATCAGATCTAATTCCTTAAATCTATTTGTCACCTCTACTGTATATTCAACAGGGATATGATTTAATTCATATCTGAGTGGCCTAGTGCTTTTCCCTACTTTCTTCAATTTAAGCCTAAACTTTGCAAGGAGAAGCTCATGGTCTGAGCCACAGTCAGCTCCTGGTCTTGTTTTTACTGACTGTATACTGACTGAATTTATTAGCATTGTAAAATATAGAATGAACCACATTGGTTTAATTGTCTTTAAAATAAAATTTAAAAACCCATGCAAATCAATGGATTATCAAACAAAACAATCACAGTTTTCACTTGAGGCATAAATAACCAGGCTTAAATAATCCTACTACAAACATATTATGCAAAGGAGTAATGCTTTGAAGAAGGCTAATGCTGGGAAAGGTAGAAATAAAGAAAGAATAATCAATAGCAATGTGGATGCACACAGTTACAGTGGCTATGAGTGTACCATTGGAAGATTAAAAAGACCAGTTAGCGATACATTGATGTAGTAGTAGTAGTAGTAGTAGTAGTAGTAGTAATAATAAAGAAAAAAGTTGGAAGGGACCTTGGAGGTCATCTAGTCCAACCCCCTGCTCAGGCAGGAAACCCTATATCTTTTTGGACAAATGGCTGTCCAGTCTCTTCTTAAAAACTTCCAGTGTTGAAGCATTCACAGCTTCTGGAGGCAGGTTGTTCCACTGGTTAATTGTTCTCTGTCAGAAAGTTTCTCTTTAGTTCTAGGTTGGTTCTCTCCTTGATTAGTTTCCATCCGTTGCTTCTTGTCCTGCCTACCGGCGCTTTGGAGAATAGCTTGATTCCTTCTTCTTTGTGGCAGCCCTTGAGATATTAGAACATTGCTATCATGTCCCCCCTCATCCATCTCTTCATTAAACTAAACATACCCAATTCCAGCAGCCATTCCTTATATGTTTTAGTCTCCAGTCCCCTAATCATCTTTGTTGCTCTTCTCTGTACTCTTTCTAGAGTCTCAACATCCTTCTTATATCGTGGTGCCAAAACTGGATGCAGTATTCCAAGTGTGGCCTTACCAAGGCATTGTAAAAAGGTAAAGGTAAAGGTTCCCCCGCACATGCGTGCTAGTCGTTTCCGACTCTAGGGGCTCATCTCCGTTTCAAAGCCGAAGAGCCAGCGCTTTTCCGAGGACGTCTCCGTGGTCATGTGGCCAACATGAGTAGACGCCAAAGGTGCATGGAACGCTGTTACCTTCCCACCGTAGTGGTCCCTATTTTTCTACTTGCATTTTTACGTGCTAGGTTGGCAGAAGCTGGGACGAGTAACAGGCGCTCGGGATTCGACCCGCCAAACTGCTGACAAGCTCAGCGTCCCTCTAAGGCACAGGTCGGCAACCCGCGGCTCCGGAGCCGCATGCGGCTCTGTCAGCCATCTCCTGCGGCTCCCAGTCGCCCGGTGCGTGCGCACCTCTCCAAACAGTTGGAGGTCCGCGTGCACCTCCGCCCGAACGGGCAGTGGCGCCGCTCGTTGGGAAAGCTGCTGTGGCCTTGTAAACAGGCCGCGGCAGCAGGTCTGTAAATGGGTGGCGCCACCGCCCGTTCGGGTGGAGGTGAGCGCGCACCTCTCTGAACGGGCAGAGATGCGCGCGCAGCTCTCCAAACCTTTGGAGAGCTGCGCACGCACCTCTCCGAATGGGCGGCAATGCCGCCCTTTGGAAAGTTGCCACGGCCCGTTACTAAACTCTACATATTGCAGAGCACACATAACTTGCCAGTTTCTAAGGAAACTGGGCAATTTTTCCACTCAAAATGTGGCACTGAACTAAGCGATGGCAACGGAAATGCTATGGACTTGCACTTCCGTATTTCATTGCGTTTAAGAGGCCGGAGAAGAAAGTCTGGTTTGCTTTTTAACGAGTGCCAAGCAGTTCCTGATGCCACTTGGCTCTCAGAGGCTCCAGAAAAACCAAACCCGTCGGTTGTTTAGCTGGGAAAATTAAGTCCCGGGAGTTCTTTTTATAGCCACAAAGCAGCAGGAAAGTTCAGAGTAGGCGTGGTTGGGCCTCTCAGTGCTACCCTTCACGTAGTCGCGCACAGAGGTCCCCTTTTTCTGCTTGGGAGAATGCGAGGCTTCGGTGACCAAGGCCGCGATCGCGATCGTGGCGGGTAAGGAAAAGGGAATCGGGCTTCTTTCAAGAGTTTGTCGTATCTCTGCCACCCTCCTCTACCCAGTCTCGCCCCTTGTGTTCTTTCTGCTGCGTGGGAGGCAGAAACACTGGGGCAGCCAGCGCTGCCTGAGGGCTGATCGTGCTAAATTTCTGCCTTTCTCGTAGTTATTAAAGCATCAAATGGCACCAAGAAGAGGGGTGGGGTTCTGCCATTTTATCGAAATGGGAAAACGTCGAAGTTGGGGAGCAAGTTCCTCGGAACTCTCAGGGACTTTTTAAATTAAATCAGCACAATACTAGGCTGTGTGGAGAGCTGATGCAATGGAGGAGGGCTGCCAGTTTGTAAGGTTTGGGCTTTTATTTTCGTGGGGAAAAGAGCACTTTAACAACAGGATCTTTTCTCGTAAAGAAAAAAGAAAAGGCTCACGCTCTATGTTGCTTTTCTTTCTCCCTGTATTTCTAAGATTACGGAAGCTTTGCCAGAAAATTTTATGCGGGTGGTTGAAAGATGGCATCACATTAAGGAGGTGACCGTTTGACGGTGCAAGATTAATGTCGGCTCTGCAAACGGGTCGTCGCCGCCACGCAACCGGTTCCATCACACATAAAAAAGTGGCAACCGCGCGTGCGTCCGCGCATGCCCAAGAAACAAAATGTTTTGCGCATGCGCAAAATGTTTTGCTCATGCGCAAAATGTTTTTTTGCGCATGCGCGTGCATGGACGCACGCATGCAGCTCCCACTTTTTTTTATGTATGATGGAACCGGTTCCCAGTGGCTCTTTTGCTTTTTCAGGTTGCCGACCCCTGCTCTAAGGCATTGTAAAGTGGTATTAATACTTCACGTGATCTTGATTCTATCCCTCTGTTAATGCAGCCCAGCACTGCGTTGGCTTTTTTGGCAGCTGCAGCACACTGCTGGCTCATATTTAAGTGATTATCCACTAGGACTCCGAGATCCCTCTCACGGTTACTACTATTGAGCAAGGTACCCTATACTATACCTTTACATTTGGTTTTTCTTGTCTAAATGTAGAACCTTACTTTTTTCACCACTGAATTTCATTTTGCCCAGTGTAGAAGTCTGTCCAGATCCTCCTGTATCTTAAGCCTGTCTTCTGGAGTGTTGGCTATTCCTGCCAGCTTGGTGTCATCTGCAAATTTGATGAGTTCCCCATCTATCCCCTCATCCAAATCATTGATGAAGATGTTGAGGAGCCCTGGGCCCAGAACAGAGTCCTGGGGGTCTGTGATTGCTAAGGGTCTATAATGACTTGATGGCACATAATCAGCCAGTAAATCAATATTCATTTATCATTTTCCTCAGTGTTCCTGCTTCATCTACGATTAACTTTTCCTTACTACTTAGCATCCAGATATTCTTGTATTCTCCTCCATCCTTTAAAGGAGAAAGTTGTTAATTATAGTTTCCTGGAAAAACCATGCTTGACAGGATTTGTCTTCTAAAAGAGGTGAGGATAATTAATATTGCCACTGGTATTATTTAATGCCACACTGAAAGACTGCAATTTGTTTTTAGAAACTTCATTCACATCTTCCTAGCTGGGTGAACTATATTAGCAATTTAGACTGGTATTGCCTATACCACTATGAATGTCTAACTTAGCTCATATAAATTTATTTGTTTATTTGAATTTCTGAGCAACTATAAATACCTTTAAAATAAGTGCTGGTCTGTCTCCATTTCTATTGTTTCTTTTTAGTTATGTGTGAAATATACCATTCTGGGAACAGAATATTCCAAATAACTCTGAAAATTCTATTTCTCCTTCAAACGATGCCATTCCAGCTATTCTGAAGGGATGTGGCCCACAAGAAGACTTGTTTTGTCTAGAACATTGCAAACTGCTTCTGATTCTGAAGATTAATGTCCACAAATCCAAACAGCCCTTTATACCCAGAATGGCTGGATTATCCAGAGGAGGAATGGAATATTCTCGTCCTGGAACAATGCAGTAGGGTTAGTGCATTCTTATTTCTGCTTTTTAAAAAAATATTGTACCTTTTGATTATCATGGGAGTCATTGTAAAGGAGTATGGAGATGACCTTGAAGAAGATATTGATCAACTCTTAGGTAAATACCAGCTTAGCCTTGAAAAGGCTGGAGGGAGGGAAGAAAAGATTGCTCAACTTTGATTTTCTTTGGCACACAACAGGGGAGAGAGAATTTCTGTCAGGCTTTCAAGATCTGTTATTACATCCTGTAACGACAGAATTCTATTACACAGTATTTGTGATTTCCTGACCTGGCCTTCCTAGAAGGGCTGACATAATCCCCACTGGATTTGTATTATATTTTATGACTTTGTATTTGTCTTCCTGTTCAAGTGGTCGAGTTTAACTTGTTTATTTCTTATACTCTGAGCATTTACAAATAGAAAAAGAGGGCTATGAATTTAATGAAAATGTTATTTTTGATTTTTTTTTTTATTGAGTGGTTTATTAGGCCTTCCAATGCTTTCTATAGTAAGCAAGGCTTTATTTCAGGCATTAACTTTAGATGGTTCATTTCCAGGATTCACTTTTGAAGCCCTCCTTTCTTTCTTTCTTTTTTCTTCTTTCTTTCTTTCTTTCTTTCTTTCTTTCTTTCTTTCTTTCTTTCTTTCTTTCTTTCTTTCTTTCTTTCTTTCTTTCTTTCTTTCTTTCTTTCTTTCTCCTTAAGGAAAGGAACTCCTATCCTTAAATATTCCACTTTTAAATAAACCCTAGGATAGATACTATCATACTATTTTGGGAACAATTTTTGGCCAAAGAGTGGAAAAAGAACACATTAAAGAAATAATCAAAAGATGCATATGGAATAAAACAAATGTTGGGTGGAAGAAAGAATCCATTCATGCAAACTACTATTCTGAACTCATAGCAACAGCCTTGCTCTGAAAAGAGAGTTGGATGAGTAACCCATACACTGAAGAAGAGTTTGTTAGCCAGAGCTAAATAACTGTGGCCCAGAACATGGTTTTGTAGCCTCCAGATTTGCCAGGATTGCACCACAGAAAGATGACAGCAAAATATTTTTTTATCTTTTTAAAAACACTTTAAGGAATAAATGGGTGTATTATATCTTTTGCTTGCATAAGGTAACCTATTTGCCATACATCTTTATCTAGTCCTTTTTTTAACCCTGCAAATATCGCCCTATTGATCCCCTCTGATTATATCATTGTGTTACTGCAATGTTCTCACACACTCCTCAGAGATGGAAAATAAGGCTGCAGGAAAAGTAGTAGTACAGCCTCCAGCTGAAACAGTTGCCAACATCTGCAGAGTCATACTTGTTCTGATCTGAAGCCAAGTTATAAAAATGCCATTGCACTAGAAGAACAAGCCTCGTCTGCACAACAGCTGTAGGCTGCCTATCTTCCATGCCAAAGCTGGCTGGCAAGAAAGATGGCTTGAAATTGCTGCCATGATTTCAATCTGTTCCTCAACATTGGCAGTGATGCTGGCTAGATGTTCTATCCAGAGAATGTTTACCACAGGTTCAAATTGGTGGATTTTCCTGCTTTTTTACTCCTCTCACCCATGCTAGGAAAACATATACTTATTACATTCCTTTGTGGGCATTTATCTTTGAAGACACATTGTTTCTTTTATCAACTTTTTTCATGAATGTCCTTTATTTTGGACAAAGGTGTTATCAATTCTAATAAAAACTACAGTTCAGTTTACCATTCTTTCTGCAAACAAAAACTGACAAAATTCTTGTCAATTTCAAACCAGCATCTTACCACTTTGTTGGTGGGAAAAGAGGGAAGGCCATTTTATAATCCCATGATTCGACTGGTCAACCAGTGGGGTAAAGAAATTTGGAGATGATCTTGGGAAAGGGGTGGATGAAGTATTTAGAGAAATGGCAACTCAGTACTGGGAAAAGGGAAAACATGAGAAAGGAATTCAAAACATACCAAATCACGGGCAAAGAAAAACGGAGAGTCCTTCAAAATTGTGTTATTATGCCCTACAAGGATAAGTAGCAGTGTTGTGTCCTTGCAGAGTCTGTTTTCTAATCTGGCCTACCCATTGAGAAGTGGACTCAGAAAAGAAAAGTAGTTTTATAATTTCTACCATTTCACTGATTAAAAATAATAGTGAAAAAACGGTGCCTCATTTCACTGTTGTGTATCAGGGAAGGAAAGTCCTGCAATTCTCTCTGACCGGCTGTCATTTCTCTGCAGCACTGTCAGACTTGTGGGAAGGCCTTCTATGGAAAGAGGCAGTCAATTCAGCAGCTTATGACATAACATGTAACAACAGTGCCCAGTGCCTGGGAGGAATGGCTGTAGTAGCAAATTGGAGCACAGGCATTTGCCTTTGATGAAATAGAACACAGAAGGGAGAGCATATGCCCCCCAAAGGTTTGGAAAACTCTACTACTGACACAGTAGCAAGAAAAGAAGCATGGAGGTTAATTTCCTGGCAAGGTAGAACAGGTTGAGAACAATGTTGTGTATTCCCATGCTCCATAAATGGATGAACTATATTCACACTGGGGCAAGCAGGACATGTGGAACAGCCCTTCAGCTGACTGACAGAAGTCAGGGTGGCTAGATACTATCCCCATAACATCAATCCACAAGCACTCAAAGGACTGTTGAAATTATGTTTATTCAGATTATGAAGAGTTGGAATGATTGAGCAACAACATATGCATTGCAAACTCAGGAAAAAAGAACTGTGGAAATTTGAATTATCTACATTCTTTAAAAGCATATTGTGGAGAAGCTGTTATGATTTGCAAAAGTATCTATACCATCAGTAGCTCCTTGTCTGCCCTCCACTGGTACTTAATTCATTGCTTAATCATGCTCTTATTCTCCCAATTAGCTCTGAGAACTAATTGCCATGCTGTTAGGAAATAAGAGATGTGCTGAACTGTTTTTTTTCTTCGTTCTGGTGACATCTGTCACCATAAGCACATTTTAGGTATGCACTTATATAGACTATGTAGAATAAGTGTACATATCTTTAAACAAATGCAGTCCCTCAATCACAGTGCTTATACTATGCTAATGAACAGCCTGGTGAATGATTTACTGTATAATAACTAGCTAGAATTAGAAGTCTCTTGGTCACTGTGTTGCTCTTATTAAAAATGCTGAAGTAAAAACCTGACCAAAAGAAGAAGCAGATTAGTGCAAGGTCATCTAGTGAGCTTCAGTGAAGAACTGAATCAGAGTTTCTCTGGCCCAAGTCTAACATTAACTACTACATTATACAACTCAGTACTTTATGTTTTCAAGTTACCAAAAAAAAAATCTCCATTCAACTTTTAATGGTTATAATGTGAACACCCTAGTGTGAAAAATATAAATCATTATGGATTATGTTCACTTCCTCCAAGTCTTGCTTCAATCTAGGGTCAAAATGTTCAAAAAGGACAGTGTTCCATTCTATTTTTTTCACTATTCAGTCAATGGACAAGGAATCAGTTTGGAAATAAGAACACATTTAGTACCCTTAGTTCAGGATATCCGATGATACAATTTCAGATGAATCTATCCATTAAAATAATATAGGATGCTTTCTTTCAGGTCCAAATCTATGTTTGATTTTTAAAAAACAATCACCTTTCTCAATTGACCTATATGGATTTTGTTACTCTCAAATAGGCTTATGCTTCTTGTTACGTTCCCCTTTTAAATTTTGTATATTATTTGTTAGTTTTTTCTATTTTCCTTGAAAAACATGAATAAGATATAATATTTTCTAATCAGTCAATCAAACAATCAACTAATCCATCAGTCAAAACTATGGTATTCCTTAAAAATACTAACGGTAGCCATTAATTCTTAGGGAAAATATTATTCTTGGGATTAACAATGAAGTCGAAAGAAACTTGTCATCAATTGTGATGAAGCAGTGAGCTGCTATTTCTGCAAGGTAATGGTGAGGAAGAGAAATCTGTGGTGTTCCTGCCTCTTTTAAAGCATCTACCATATATAACTATAGGCAAGAAGAAAGATTTCTGATTGCCCCCTTGCCACTGAAAGTTGGCCACAGTTGGATTAGAGGAAAGGCAAAGCTTCTGGTTGTAAAATGATTTTTATCACTGATTTTTAAAATTTGATGCAGTGTATAGAATTAACTCCAGTTTGCTAAAATAAAAGTATGCCACCTTTTAATTTTCTTGTTTACTGTCTGCCAAGAAACTTTTATATATTGTCTAGAGACACAAAACTGAATAACAACTCATTTGACCCAAGTCCTGCGTAAAGATTAACAAAGTTATTATAACATAAGATTTCACTTAAGATACTCCACTTTTTTGTTTGTTTGAGGCAAAGACTCTCTAAGTAATGAACTAGGGCTAGGCCATTACCATTTGCCTTCCTTTGGTTGTAGGAAAGTCTCCATAGATATATGAGATAATCTGGGAATATTGATATTGTCTTATATCTGTCTGCCTTAGGCAAATATAAAAACATTAAATATTTTTAAACAATCTAGGCACATAGAAAGTCACAACCTCCTAACTGCAAAAAACCCACCCATGCATCAATATATCAGATAAGTATAAGTCATTGTTTCTGAAGAAAATATAGTGGTGAACAAAAATAGTGAGGTGCATTAAAAACTTGGACCCAGACCCATTTTATTTATTTAATGGTAAGTCTTCTTCACTCCATTTTAAGCTCAGAAGTTTCAGATTCAACACCATCAATTTTATTTTTTTTATTTTTTTTATTTTAATTCCATTTATATCCCGTCCTTCTCCGAATACTCAGGGCGGCTTACAAGCTTAGCAGTAGCCTTCATTCTATGTATATGCCTGCTTATTAGGGTTTTCACACACACCCCAAGCGGCATTATTACAAAGTCAGCTTAATTGCCCCCAACAATCTGGGTCCTCATTTTACCTACCTCGGAAGGATGGAAGGCTGAGTCAACCTTGAGCCTGGTGGGATGCGAACCTGCACTAATTGCAGGCAGCTGGTGTTACTTAAGGAGGCATTAGCCCACTGCTCCACCAAGGCTCTTTCTGGCCCTTCCCTTACTTTGTCTTTGCTTTTTACTGTAGATAATCTTAACTGATGTAAAGAATTGGAGATTTTGAAAGTTTGCCACAAATAGATTGCTTAGAATAAAGTTAGTTTCTAATATTAATTGGCGATCAGTTAGTTTAATTATTGCTGAATAATTTTAGAAGGCACAACTGCTCTGAACAAAGAAAAGTATTGTCATGCTTTCTCCGACAAGTATGTTTTTTTTTAATAATCTCTCGGTTACAACAATTTTCTCTTTTAATTTAAAACTCTAAGCATAATTTCTCAAGCAGGATCTAAGAATGTGTTTTCAGTGGATATATGCACTGGCTGATCAGTTTGTCAGAAACACACACACACGCACACACGCACACACAGCCTTAGCAAGCAGATATTTCCCAACCAGCATTTCCAAGCAAATGCAAATTTATCACATTTTCCAAATGGTATAAGAAAATAAGCCACTGAAAGTTTGCCTTTCTTGTTGATTATGTAGGATGATTATATTTGGGGTGCAAAAACTGAGTGCTCTGCTAGATGGCTGTCAAACAATAAAGGAAACCCTTTGCTGCTAACTAATGGTTGTTAAAAAGGGACACGGTGGCTCAGTGGGTTAGGACGCTGAGCTTGTCAATCAGAAGATCGGCAGTTTGGTGGGTCGAATCCCGAGTGCCGCGTAACAGAGTGAGCGTCTGTTACTCATCCCAGCTTCTGCCAACCTAGCAGTTCGAAAGCACGTAAAAATGCAAGTAGAAAAATAGGGACCACTACGGTGGGAAGGTAACAGTGTTCCGTGCGCCTTTGGCGTCTAGTCATGCCGGCCACATGACCACGGAGACGTCCTCGGACAAGCGCTGGCTCTTCGGCTTTGAAACGGAGATGAGTATCGGCCCCTAGAGTCAGAAACGACTAGCACCCATGTGCGGGGAAACCTTTACCTTTTTAATGGTTGTTAAGAATGCTCTAATGCTAGGAAAGGCAGAAGGAAAGAGAAGAGGATGATCAGCAATTGCACTCAGTTACTGTGGCAATGAGTGCATCTTTTGGAGACCTGAAAGACAAGTTAGAGATAGATCATGATAGATAAAATCACTAGGTCACTTGGAATCAAAAATGACTTGATGGCACACAATCAACCAACAAATCCTTATCTTGCTTATAGCATTCCATCAGACTAGTGGAATGAAGAACTGAACAATCTAGCGGCTTCTAGCCCAACAAAATGGAAGCTCTTAAATTCCTACAACCTATACCCTTAACATAGTGTTGGAAGAAAAGTCTTCATCGTGGTTCAGTCCAAGCTGCAAATAAACATGGCGACTGCTTTAGGAAGAAGGTTGCAGTTTATTGAAGACGAGAGCCAAACAGGAAGATGGTTCTGGCAGAAAAAGAGAGTGAGCACATGTAAGGAGTGGAGCCTTTTGTTTGGAGATGTTCCTTTGGCATGAACTTTGACCTGAGTGGGTGTGCTCTTTGGTATCTGTGAGTTAATCCTATTATGTCCTGTCTTAGACTTTGGGTGGGGTATGTATATTTTAGGTTTTTGTCTTCTTAATCTTCCAGCTGGGGGCCTCCAACCTTCCTGGATTTACATCTGCATTTCTACAGATCTGGTTTCTGCTTGGGGGAAGGAGACCTGGGGCTATTAAGAAAAACTGGGCATGCTTTTCTGCCTCTTTAAGATCCTTTTAGGAAATATATTTTTCTGCCCTTTTAATATTTCCTTCTCTGGGGGACCGACCTCCCACAATAGAATTACAGATTACTGTTCATTGTTGTTGTTCCTTAATAGCATAGTCTGGTTTATTTGTATTTAGTGTGCTGGAGCACAATTGTGAAAGTATTAATTTATTTAAAATAAGTTTCTCCTTCATTAAATAACAGGTTACTTAAAGTGCTGATAGGCAAAGAATATATGGCAAAAGATATTTAACACAGAGAGCGCAAAGAATTGCTTTGTCAATTGTGTGCAAAAGTTAAAACTCAGGTCAGACTGGTTTCCATTGCATACATTAGAGTAAAAAAGTTTCAAAAGTATTGCAAAACAAATGAGCCAATGGAACAGTAGCAGACCGTTATATCTAAGGCAAACACAAAATGATATTTTTAAAAAATACAAAAATGATGTAAAATGAAGTAACTATAAAACTGAATGTAGAGCTATCTTCCATTAATTTACAGCAATCTGAGATCTAAAATTCTCCTGCATTAATGGCCTTGCTTTTGGAAGTATCCAGTATCATTTTCCCCCTTACAGCCAAGCGGAACAAATCACCTCACTTCCCCCAACCCTACAAGCTATATTTAAAATACCCCAGGAGTGGAATACTAATTCAAGGAGGTAACCATTCCCTCAGGGCATATAAATCATATTTATCATAATGCAAGCTAGCATGCAATACAAAAAGTCAGATGTACATGAACTACAAATATTTCTAGAAATAACTAGAAAAGTATATCATTTTTTCCACACCAAACTATAAAATATATTTCTGTTCCACTATGTCAGGGATTTAAATATTTGTAAAAAGGTAAGTATTTCTCATCCGATAGAAAGAACTGTATTTATTTCTCAATTGCAATATACCAGTGAAATTAATATTTATAATATGCCCTCTGTTGTCCTATCATGGTAATAACAAATCTGGGCCCTCCTTTAAAAACAACCAGCCTATCCTTTCCATTTCACTGCTAAAATGCCCTCCATTATATCAGTGAAGGTGTAAGAATGACCCACAAGCAAGATCCGTTCATGCCTGCAAAGGTGTAAGAGCCTGAAAGTGGAATATAATTGCTAGAAGTGGTACTTACTCTGACAATTTTATATTTAGTGGAAACTATCATAGAGACATTTCCCCCTCCCCCAATTCTTTCTCACAACAAAACTCTTTCTCTTGGAATGTGTGGAATCAACAACTTGCAGGCTGTATTGTCTTTAGTGAATGCAAAACTAAAAGCCAACTGGCAAGAAAATAGCTCAAGGGATAGGCAGAAGGAAGGCAAGTCAGGAGTGCAGCCCTTCTTAAAATTTCTCCCAATACTCAGAAATATTTACTGAGGTACGTTTTCTGCTATCATTTACAATTTGGCCTACATTTCAGTGGAAACAAACTTTCTACTGCCTTAGATATAAATACCTTGCTTGTTACTATGCTACCTTTATCTTGACCTTGAGGCAAAATTCTATTTCTAATATGTTCTAATAATATTTAAAATGCTATTTTCTTCTCTAACTCTCTTTTCTTTCCAGATTCTTTTACCTGGTCCTCTAGAGATGATTTTTTTTAAGAGACAGAGAGACGGAGAAGTTTTTAAGGCCTTGTAGAAAGCCAACAGATCTGGGGTGAGGGATGCTGTTCAAAAGGGCAGGCTCTAACCTTCATGATTAACATCTTTATTTCTCTTTCACTGGACAAAAACAATAAAGAGCAACAACGCCACTGTAGAAGACAGGGCAACGGTCCTGCTTTGAAAACCAGAAAAAACAAACCTTTTAATAAAGCAATCAATGCTTCCAAATGTCTGTGGTGACAATCTTCACATCTGAGGAAAGAACTGTCCAAAAAATGTCAGCCACAGTCAACATCACAAAATCTCACAGCCTACAGCAAAAATCAGTTTTCCCTTAACTTTGCAGGTTCTTTTGAGTTTGTGCCTTTCTGCTTGCTAGATTTCTTGTCTTCCTTGACAATTTCTGTTTCTCTTGTTCCTCTAGGTTCTAAAAAACATAGTCAATGACAGCTAAAGAGGTTTAGTCAGCAAAGGTCAAAACGTTTAAGCACCTAAAATATAATCTATATAGCTCTATAAAATATTTATACTCTACATAGTATTACAGCAATCCTGTATAGATAGTACTCAGCTTACAACCACAGCTGAGCCAAAATTTCTGTTGTTGAGTGAGATATTTGTTAAGTGAGTTTTGCCCCATTTTATGACCTGTCATGCCATAGTTGTTAAGTGAATCATGCAGTTGATAAGTTAGTAACCCTGTTATTAAGTGAATCTGGCTTCCCCATTGATTTTGCTTGTGAGAAGGTTGCAAAAGGTGATCACATGACCTTGGGACACAGCAACCATCATAAATATGAAAAGGTTGCCAAGCACCTAAATTTTGATCACATGATCATGGGGATGTTACAAAGGTCGTAACTGTGAAAAAACATGGTATGTCATATTTTTCAGCTCTGTAATTTTGAACAGCCACTAAATGAATTGTTGTAAATTGAGAACTACCTGTATAATAATCTAGGTGTCTCTAATCTTTGGGGGCTTAACAGACCTAGCAGGTTATTATTCTCTAAGAAAGTTTATGGTCCAATTAATAGCTTTTCCAGAACCATTATTAGAAATAAAGATAATGCTGGAGGTTGGCCCTATGCTTTGCAGCATGTCAGTTTTCCATTTTTTAAAATTAAAACTCTTCCCTGCCCCCAAAAGTAAAAAGGAGAATCAAGCAGCATGGCACATATTAAGGGAAGCATCCTTGGGCATATTGGCATGTCTAGGTGCTATGCCAGAGACCCAGTGAGAAATCTTATTACCATATTGCAGACTGAAGAGACAGAAGAAAACAATGTCTTCATCCCACTTCCCTTTCCCACCAAAGCAATGACTTCTGGACTAAAATTGTATATGTATATTCTTCATAGGACTGACTGAAATACTGTATTTCTCATTTTATTCAATAGAACATAAATAAATGAGAAAATAATTATGCAGTTCAATGTGCCTTATATACTTTTTTCTTCAGCAAATGACAACTGGGAAGCAAATCTGGACTAGGATGGAAAATAACATGGAGCAATGGGACTATCTGATCTCAATCAGAGTGCTCCTCACTACCGTCTGAGTTGCATTGAAGTCAATGGCTGCATTAATTCCAAGAGCTGTAATCCTTGTACATTACTTCTGTTCCAACGTTCTTAAAACAAACAAGGAAACAAAACCCAACAACCCTCATGGCACCATACATGACCCCCCCCCCTCTTATTTTATTTTCACAATGAACCTATTGAGGTAGAGTATGCTCAGGGCTAATAACCAGCCCAAGTATCCAATTACAGAATTATTAAGGGTAAACTCAATAATAGTTTTAACTTGGGAATTTAATAACTATAGTACATTCTTATCTGCACCCTAATTTTCCAAACTGTGAAACATTTCAAATTACATATTTATTTGAGTTGTTTTCCTTTGAAGAAAGGCATGGAGAGTTCGGCATTTTTATATTTGGAGTTGTTTTCAAAAATAATAAAGTAGGAGGCCTGATTCAAAGTCTGACTTTGACAGACAGCTAAAGTCCCTTGCTTTTTTATTAGAAAAGTAACAATTCCAAATTGCTGTTATTGAGTCCAAACTCAGGTCACTGCCTCTTTCTGTCTCAACTTCTGTAACTCAATCAGCAATCTGTTGTACTTTTTACCCAGCAACATTTTGTCTCCTCTCCCTTTCTGGCTAGTGCAGAAAACCTATGAATCAGCGAGGCACCTTAACTGCTGTGTCTCAGTAATATTATATATTTATCAGCACTCCCCACTGTGCTGGCAGGAATTGCCTCAGGAATTGCCGCATTGATAAGAAGACAACTTGTTTGCTTTATAACTTATTTTCTGCTTTATAACTTATTTTTTGCCTACTCAACAGAGTTGACTTCCTGTGTCCTTCTTCTGGCAGACAAACAGAAGCCATGGAATGGAAAGAGATTCTTGATTTGGGGAAGATGGGCTAGATCTATACAATATTAAGGTTTAGTACCAGCAAAGCAAACGTCATTTCAGTAGCATTGTCATTTGCATTTTACTTGGGTCACTAAGACTCAGAAATAACAGAGGGGTTTTCACAACACAGTTGGCTAATGTGGTTTCTATGTCTGTAACTCAGTGGCTTGAATTTGTAGAATTCACGTGGTTTACTCAATCTGATCTCCGCATTTCCATACTATGTGCAACAATAAAACACAGGCTAGCTTGTAGTTCAGTGCGTGCTGTGTGAACACAGCTACTACTATGTTGTGGGAACCAACCCATTAAGCTGATTTCTGAACCATGATAATTGAAACCATGGATTAATGTGTTGTATAGTCAATGGCTTAGCCAACTAAATTTTATCCTTGTTGAGCAAATTCAGCCCGTGTTGTTACTTTATGGCTTCAATGTGTCTCATAAACTCAGGTTAAGTAGTTATGTCAATAGAGCAAGCATATTTAATATGATGCAGTCCTGCATCTCCCAAACATCGGATTTTTCCCCCCCAAAGTAAACAAACACAACTTGAATTCCTGAGATTTTAAGATTCAGCAACGGTGCCTAGTCCCGCAATCTGTGCGTATCATGTCCCATCTTTTTAAAGGTAAGAAGAATTCGTCGAAGAGTCTACAGGAGCGAAGGCAACAGCAGTTACCTAATTTAAGACGGCACATCTTTGCTTTTTATCAAGCTACTTCTCCACACAACCCCCTCTTTTTGTTTTGTTTTTTTTAGACTACCCCTCTTCCGCTACCACCAGCCAGGGCCGCAAAAAGAGAAAAGAAAGGACCACTAAAAACATGGCTGCGTACGTACGACCCAAGGCAGGTTTTTCCGAGGATCACGAACCAGGCAGGCCAAAAAAATCCCTGACCTGGCGTGAGGGGGAGGGGCGGGTCAGGGCAGGGCAGTAATTGGATCGGGGTGAGGATGGGCGGGGCCCGCTCTCCTCCAGGCGGCTGCCGTTGCAGGCGCGTGGTGAGCGCTGGAATGCGCGGCGCCGCTGCTCGCCTGCCTTCGCCCTCGCCCTCCCCCCACCGGACGAGTCTCCTCGCCGGCCCTTGACTCCCGCCTGGCCGCCCGAGGGGGCTTTCCCCAGGCGAGCGCGAAGAAGGGAAGGTGAGGAAGCCACGACCGGGGCGGAGAGGGAAAGCGGGTGTGTGTGTGTGTGCGTGTGCGTGTGCGTGTGTGTGGGTGGGCTCATTTGCGCTGGCGGTAAGAGGGACGCGGGAGCGAGCTTGTGGCGCTGTCCAGGGCTGATCTGGAGGAAGGCTGTTAGTGCCGCTGCTGCTGCTGCTGCTGCTGCTGCTGCGCATGGGACGGCGGCGGAGTGGGTGGAGTGAGCGGGTGGGGATAGCCGAGCCCAGCAGGCGGGGAGGCCTGGCGAGCTACGGGGCCTCTCAGGAAGGAAGCCCCTGGAGGAGCCCCCGAGGAAAGGTCTCCCTCTTTGCCGGGGAGGCTTGCCACCCCGGCTCCCCCTCTCTTCCCCCCCCGGGGCCGTTATTTCCTTGCTGCAGAAAGAAGGGAAGGAAGTTTGGCGGGGAGGAGCCGCCTCGGGGTTGTCGTCTCCCCGTGCTGAGAGTTGGCTGAGGAGGCCGCAGCGGCAGCAGCAGCAGCAGCAACAGCCCGCCCTTGCTTGGAGCTGGACAGCGATTTCTCGCCGTCCCCGCTTTCGGGCCCCTTCGCCGTGAGTGGTAGGTTGAGGGTGGTGGTGGTGGTGGTGGTGGAGGGGGGTTGACCTTGGGGCTCTGCGTCCTGCACGGATGGAGAAGCCGAGAGGCGTTTTGGCACGGTCGCCCTGGCCGCCTCGGCCCCTCGGAGCAGCGAGTGGGCCTCGACCGTCTTCTTTCCCCCCCCCCCCCCGCCACGCTTTCCTTGGAAAGTGGAAGCCGCCGCTTTCCCACGAAGGCAGATCATCTCTGCTCCGCTCCTTTCTCGTCTTCCGGAGCGAGGGGGGGGGAGCCCTCTTGATCTCCTCGACCCACGCCCTCCACCTCGTATGTTGTGGGGGTGGGGGGGGGTCTCGAGGAAGAGTCGAGGAAGGTTCTTGGTTCAGGGTTAGGGGTTGAGTAGATGGTGCTCGGGATTTTATTTTTTATTTTTTTTTGGGGGGTGGGGAAGCAACAAGGCAAGAGCTTCTATCGCCAATTCCCCCATTTTCTTAGGTCGGGAGCTGCTTTCAGGAGGGAAGGGAAAAGGTCCCACCCGCTTTCGCTGCCGCTTTGGGGGAGGAAGGGAGGGCGGGCGAGCGAGCGAGCGAGAAACTTGGGCGAATCTTCTTCGTCTTCGGTGACTTTGCTGGGAGCCCGCTAGAAAGTTGTGGAGGAACTTTGGGAGGAGGGTTTAAAGCAAAAAAAAAAAAAGAAAAGAAGAAGAAGAAAAAAAGGAAAGGAAAAGCGGTAGATGATGCATCTACCGCGAGCGGAGGAGGCCTTGAGTTTGCTGAGTTTGAATCTCTGGTGCAGGCAAGAGTTTTGCAAAGAGAACTGTGCTTTGTGCTCCTACTTGGTATTTGAGAAAATGGCCGAATGCCTATTTCTGGAATGCAACAGCCGCCACTGCCGATGGTTGGCTGGGCTGGCAATATACATACATTTAGTGAGGGGCTTTTTAAAGTGCAAACTTTTGGACGTTTATTTGTGTCCCCTAACCTTGTGATTCGTTTATATATTTACAGAAAAAAACAACACATGGCGGGGCTTCAAATCAGTTCTATATAGAATCAGACTGAAGGCCCCAAAGGTTGATGCTCTAATTAATTAAAGATTCATTCTGTCTTTTGAAAACTTTAAAATTGAAATATAGTTTTCTTCCTCTGCTAAGAAGCAATGTCAGATATAGATCTGAGAATCACTGATCTTTTTATGTTTAGACCAGAGAAAGCAAGCATATGTAAATTAAAATCACCCCATGCTATTAGTTTAATTTTAAGACTGAATAGTCCACCCAGCAGCCTTAGGAGTGGAGTAACAAGGGTCCATATATTTAACTAGAATTTTACCGAGTACATACTGATTTAAATTTTTGAAAATAAATTGAGCAAATACAATTATCAAATATTCTTATTGCCATGGATTCCTACATACTGTAATAGGAATATAGTAATGTAGTCTATAAACATTAGTTTTCAGTCATTTCATAATGGCTGTGCTCATATAACATGGTGCACAACAAGCTAATGTGGCACATTTTAAGTTAGTATTTTGTGCAAACTGCCTGAATTGTTTATTAATGGTTCAGTGAGTTGTCCAACCGCAGAAAATTAGATTAATTCCATAAAATGCTGTGCAAACATAGTCAATGGCTATGAAGTTTTGTTTTTGTTTTAGCTTAACCTAGCATGATATGCAGGCAAGGCCATTATGGTTTGTGCAACAAATATAGTTAAAAATTCTGGTTTAGCATATGTGAACTCAGTGTTTTTAAAAGTTGCATAGGGCCTTATTTCCAATTATATTGCTTAAAATCTACTTTCAGTCACAGTATATAGTGCATAATAAATATATTTTTACACCTTAATACAGACCTTCTCAAATTTGTCCATGTGAGCTGATAATTGTATTAGGTTATTAACTACAGTGAGTAAAATACAGAGCAGTTAAATTGCCTGATAGAAGCCTGTTAGAACTTCTGAACAGATATGATTCAAGATAAGTGAAGAAAAGTAGAGAATCACAGCTAACAAATGGACATTCTCAGGGATATCCTCTTTAACTGGCTCTTCTCTATGACCTTTATTAACCAGGTTTTTGGATTATTTATTCATTCTCTCCCAGCAGAAGTTTTTTGAAATTGTAGTTTGAGGTATTCCTATATATTTGAAATGTAGATACATCTGTGCAGGAACATGCATGCATTTAGCTCAAGTGTCCTAGGTTTCTATTTAATGGAAATAGCCTTAATTTTGGATTAGATGTCATTGACAACCATAGTTTTTTATGTGCGAAAGAGGGCAGTAAATATACTATGGTTTATTATCAAATTTCATCTCAAAAATATAGTTTGTTAATTTACCAATTGTGACTTGGTTTAGTATTATATTTGAAGAGGAACACATGTTTTGTTTTTAGTTCCTGAGTCTTTATGAATTGTTTTATAAAAAGTTCTAGCCAAATTGCAAGGTGCAAGAAAATAGTAACTGAAAACTTGACACAAGATTAGTCAAACAATATATGTTTACTTTGCTAGTTTAAATGGATCTTGCTTCTGGCTTGTTCAGCCAATTGTGATTAAAGCAGTTTATTTGGTGCTGCAAATTAGATCTGTTTTAAGGAGTTAACGAATTACTCTGTATCTTACAAAAAAGGAGTGATCAACTTTGTGTGATCCTATATAATTTACTGAAAAACATTATTTCAGTACTGTATGCAACTAATCAGCTTGACTAAGAGAAATTTAGTTTGAGTTGCCAATAACATTACAGTCTTAATTAAATTGTCCTTATTGTATTGCCTGAATTATTTTTTTGCTTTGTAGAATTTATATAATTTCTCTATAAAAAATGAAATTTACTCAGATTTCTTTTCTTTAACAGAATTCTTGTTATGGCAATGCAAGTGTTGGGACAGTCTGGTGGCAGCAGCCTATTTTCTAGCAATACTAACCTTAGCATGGCACTGTCAAATGACATGTATGACTTTTCTGAACTTTCCAAAGCTGAACTGGCAGCACCTCAACTTATTATGCTGGCAAATGTGGCTCTGACAGGAGAAGTTAATGGCAACTGTTGTGATTATATGGTTGGTGAAGAAAGGCAAATGGCTGAACTGACAACGGTGGGTAACACCAATTTTTCAGACAGTGATGGAGAAGGAATAGATGATTCACAAGGAACAGAGAATGACCCTGAAGAAATAGAAGATATGGATATAGACCTTATCTCTCCTGAAGTTCATAATGCAGAAACAACTGGACTATCGGAGTCTACTGTTCCTCACTCTTGCAATCAAGAAAAAGTCTTTTCATTGGAAGCACCAGATGCTGCGGAGAGCATAGATGACAAATGTAAGGGTTTGAAGAACAAACCATTTCGTTGCAAGCCATGCCAGTATGAGGCAGAGTCTGAGAAAGAGTTTGTCCATCATATTCGGGTACACAGTGCCAAGAGATTCATTGTAGAAGAAAAAGCTGAGAAACATGGTCAGGTTAAAGAAACTGACTCTAGCACTACAGAGGAGGTTGATTTTTCTAAGGGGCCTATAAGATGTGATCGCTGTGGCTATAACACTAACAGGTATGATCATTATCTGGCTCACTTGAAGCACCACAACAAAGCAGGAGAAAATGAGAGAGTCTACAAATGCACTATCTGTACATATACAACAGTCAGTGAATATCATTGGAAAAAGCATCTAAGAAACCATTTTCCACGAAAAGTATATACATGCTCACAGTGCTCCTACTTTTCAGATCGGAAGAATAACTATGTGCAGCATATTCGAACTCATACAGGTATGTGTTACACTTTAGTTTTTAAATTTTTAAAGTCTCTTAATTGTAATGAGTTGGTGCCAAATTGGATTGTATTTGTGCTTGTGCATCATAAAATAAATTTTAATGTAAAGGTTTAACATTTCGTTATTTGAAATGTGTGGTCAGTTATGAACATATAGTGCAGGCATGTCAAACTCGCAACGTCATGTGACGTTGTGTGATGTATTGCGACTTTTCCCCCATTGCCGGCAATGGGGAGGGCACGGTTTCATCGTGATGCATCCAGCCCGCTGGCCGGCAGTTTGACATGCCTGATATAGTAGTTCTTGCTGATATGTTGTTAATGAATAAAAATAATAAAGCAATTGAATAGATTGCAATATTCGCTCCATCAAACTGACAGCACTCCAGATCGCTTTATAGATTGAACCCTTTGGAGCAGATTCGAAGGTGATCGATGGGAAAAGGAGTATCCTATTGTGAATGGAAGAGATTCCAATGCATAATGTAGGGAAAATAAAATTGTGTGCCTACCAGGAATACTGTGTTCCTACTGAAATTTATATAATACATTTCAGAACCACTTTGTTCTGGAACAGTCTTTCAATTTAATGCAGTATAACTATTCCAGAGCAGGCAATTTATATAATATTTATTGTTCATACTCTAGTTTAGTACATTCTTAATGTAAAATGTTATTTTGGTTTCTAAATTAGAGGATATTTAGGATTGGACCAACTTAAGAAAAACATTTTCAACAGTTGTAAACTAAATGGGATGTTCTGAAAAATTAAAGTGGTAGTCATGGCAGTGTGATTGAAACCTTGCTTCCTTTTGTATATGTGTTTTCACATCCTTGTACAAATAGATGGAACTTTGGTTGCATTGCTGCTACTGTCATCTTGACATTTTGGACTACCTCCATGGATGCCACTATTGTAAACTTCCAGAAGTATTAAAATGAAAAAAGATGGATATATTGAATTAAGCTTTGAGCTGCTCCAGCAAATTATAATTGGTTTAGATTTAAGTTTAGGTGTGTTAAGGTAAATTGCTTTGAAATAGGTCATTCTTTATTCCACTAACATTAGTAGCTTAGACACTAACATTATAAATATTTTTAAAATATTTCAAAAAAAGAAAAACATTTTGGCATTTAGTTAAAAATCAGCATTTGTTGCCCTGGCATATTTTGAGGGATATAGGGGTGTGTGTGTGTGTGTGTATGTAATATGTAATATAATAAAGATATATAGATATGCATGTATATACATACATGCACATATATAAAATTGTTTTATCATAAGTAAAATACAAAACAGATAAGCAAATAAAACAATCATGCTAACAACAAAAAAGACAAAAAAGCGTAATCCAAATACCATATAACATAAATGTTATTTATATATACATTAAGATTATTTTAAAATTTAAAATTTTAAAACTTAAAAAATTAAAAATTTAGTCACGGTTTCCTTGCTCTCAATTGGGAATTCAAGATCACCAATGAATTTGAGTAATGGAGAGTTCAAGACAAATGAAAGGAATCATTTGCACACGGCACATAGTAAAATAATGCAATTTGCTACTACAGGATATGGTGATAACTATTGTTTGGGGCAGTTTTCATACTCCTTTCATACACGTCCATGTAGGTGTGTTAATAACCTTATCTCAAGATGTAGAAACCTTATGAGGATAATACGAAGTGAAGGACCCAACATTACATAATAGATAATATTCAAAGAGCTGTTGAGACATCTAAATATCTCATTTTCTTTTTAGTTCTTTATTCCTATTGCAACAACTAGATCATTGTGGTTTTACAACTGTGGTACAATTATTGTTACCTAGCAAGTTAAATAAATATATAAGAGTCACGTATGAAAAAAGGTAAATATAGTCAACTAGCTGCCATTAGTCATATTTAGATTTTAGATTTTATTAGATTTATATACCGCCCTTTCCCGAAGGACTCAGGGTGGTTTACAGGGCATTTTAAAATCACATCAATATAAAATACAAAGTTAAACGAGAATTAAAAGATTAAATTATCCCTGAAAATAAAACCGCAGTTAAAATTCTCAGCCTGGGTCAGAGAGCTCAAAGAGCCAAGTCTTCAGGTCCCGGCGGAATGAGCGTAGGTCATTAGAATCTTAAAAGGCAGCAAACACATTTATAAATAGTGCAAATTCTATGGTTAGTAGTTGTGATTTTAAAAATACATTCAGAAATCACTTCACCTTGGTATTGGTACCAAAAAAGTAAAAAATAGGGTTTTTTTGTCTAGAAATTTTGAATTTTGTTTACTAGGCTGAACTGGGTAGCTAACTTTGAATCTCATTTAAAGAAAATATTGAATAATATTGTTGCCATGAAAACTCTTACTTGTTGATTTCTGAGTATAAAAGACAGAGATTATTAGGCAAAGTATGCTTGAAATAGAGAAGGAACATGCTTCATGTTTTGGAGAATTTTAAAGTGATTTTGGATGCATTATGCTAGTTTTAAAGAAATAATTGTCTTGGTTTTATGTAATGTGTGTGTGTGTATATATATATATATATATATATATATATATATATATATATATATATATATATATATATATATGAGAGACATCTTTTATAGGAAAAATTGTCAGTAAAATATGATTTTTGATATACTAACTGTTGAGTAGGGTATAGTCTTTGTTCAGGCTAATACATTCAGAAGTTCCAAAGTACTACTATACAAACTGTTTCAAGCAAATCCCATCACTAGAAGTGAGATTGAAGTTGGAAGAGAAACCCTAAGCCAAATTACAAAGAACAGTAATAATCCTTTCCCTGTGCTGAAATGAAACTGATGAAAATTTATTTGAGCCAAAATATCTATGACATTAAGTACATGGCCTGGTCTTAAAAGCCTGATTTCAGAAATAGTCAAATATGGATCAGAATTCTACTTGAGTCAGGAGCACTTTTTGTGCTGTGCTGTGGGTAAAGATGAGGGTCCCTATCCCTCCGTTAGCATGAGAGAAATGCTCCCATTAAAGCAAATTGGAATCCCCATTTCCCATATAAATGGCAAGTATATGTTCATTGTTTGGAATCACAAAATGAAAACTTAAGTCCCTGTGTCTGCTGACTTGGGATTCATATCACAATTGGAAATTCCCCCCAAAAATGTTAGTATTCAAGAGCAAGCCATATGATTAGTGTTATGATGCAGTCTCAGAATAAATTTTTAAGTACAGGTAGTCCTCGAATTACAACAGTTCATTTAGTGACTGTTCGAAGTTACAATAGCAATGAAAAAGTGACATGATCATTTTTCACACTTACGACTGCTGCAGCATCTCCATGATGACATGATCAAAATTTAGGTGCTTGGTTTGACTTTTATTTACGATGGTGGGGTCATGTGATCACCTTTTGTGACCTAACAAGCAAAGTTAATGGGGAAGCTAGATTCACTTAACAATTGTGTTATTAGCTGCAATGATTCACTTAATAACTGTGGCAAGAAAGATTGAGGCAAAACTCAACCAATTTCTAACTTAGCAACAGGGATTATATTGGGCTCAACTGTAGTCATAAGTCAAGGACTGCTTGTACCTGTTGGGCATTTTGTAGGGCTATTTTATTTAATGCTACAGAGTAAACCAGTAGGTAGAGTACATCTGAAGTACATTAGAAGAAGTATGGGGAAAGAATGAAATTGCAGTCTTCTTCAAAAATGAACTTTGAATGTAATGTGTCATTTAAATTATTGATAAATAATTTAAACATTCTAAATAAAAATGCAAATTTAAAACCTTTTTTAGATAACTTTACTCAAATTGCTTATTCTTTTAATTCATATCAAAACAAGCCACATTTAGTCCCAAGCATATTCTTCACCTCCTACTTTTGATATAATCCCTCTCTTTCTCTCCCTTTATACGTGTGTGTGTTTGTATATGCATATATACTTAATGATATAAACTAGATTTATACATTTATCTGGATTTTACCTTTAGTTATAGCTTGAGATATAAGTTAACATCTTTAATTCAATTGATGTAAAGCTTTGCTTTTCATTCTTCACTGGTTTTATGATTGTATTTGTTCATTGAAGAAAAAAATGGTTGCTTTATAGTTTGAGGTAAATGGAATGTGTTCAGCATACAGAGTCGTGAAAATATTATCATTTCTTATGAGTCACTCCTTTATACTTCAAATCTTAGAAGCCACCCACTCCCTGTTTCTATCAAGTCCTCTGGTATTCCTCTCATTTGCAATAAGAGTTTAGAAGAAATAAGAAACAACGGGAAAGCCTCCTGCTCCTATTTTACTGGGAAGGAAGAGTTTTGTTTGATATAGGAACTTATGATCCTTCCCTCTTTCCCCCAGTTTTAAATCAGGAGGACAGGGCAATCTACCAGTGGTGCAGTGATTCTCACCCTCATTCTAAAATTAGGAAAGGAGGAGTGATGATTATTAGCTAGTCATGTGGTGGCTGTGAAAACTATAATGTGTAGGTGGGAGGAAGGGCAGTTGGAAGCTTCTGGGGTGAGAGCATTTTCTAACAGCCGGGCTCAAGCTGAGTTTTCCAATTGCAAAACATGGTATTTCTTTTGTATTCCTGGTAACAGCGATGTTTGCAAAGCAAGAGAATTACTTTTTAAGGTGAAATATGGCAGCTTGTGATAGGATCCTTTATCTTTGAAGTACGTATTTGCCAGCTATCTTGGTCTCTGGGAAAATAATTATGACCCAGTACAGTAATTTAATTTTCTATGACAATGTATTTTATACTTGATTTAATTTAATGCTCTGTTTTCACAGGCGAACGTCCCTATCGATGTTCCATGTGCCCTTATTCAAGTTCTCAGAAGACTCATTTAACGAGACATATGCGTACTCATTCAGGTTGGTAAAAAGGCAGTTCAAAAGAGTTATGATGGTATTTTAGTCACATGCAGGTTGCAGGCAGTATTTCACAGAGTTTTCCATCTTAAATGTTAAGTGCTGAAAGCTAGCAACGCAGGGCTGTATGAGCTAAGAAAAAAGCAAAACAAAAAGCAGGCTGTTATTTTGTAGTTCTGATCTGTTAAGTATTACATATGTTTGTTGATGCTCAGACTAAGCCTTATTAGGAAGATGAATATTGATTCTTGATTAGAGGCAAAATTCAATCTGGATTATTCTTATTTTCTCAAATCCTATAGAAAATTATATTCACTATTTTAGGATCTATTCAGTTTTGTATATTTTATGCATCAGAACATACGATGTGCTTTCTAAAGTGGGAGGGCGATAGACATATTTTGTGCCTACATCTGTTTTTGAGTCTTCTTCTTCTTGAAGATGCTTTCCTCTAATTTCCAAACTTTTTTTTAGGAATTTTTATGCTGTTTTTATTTTTAGAAATGTGGTAAATGTTCAAAATGCTTATTTGTCTTAGATTACTTTAATTGGTTAAAGTAAGGGGTAGCAACTTGTCAGGTCTCTGGTCCTTCCAAAGCTCACTTGAAATCTTAAAGGCTTGCCAAAGCTTGTGAATTGTTAGTGACGTTGAGAAATTAATTCTCTTTTAATTCAGTTCAGGTTTTGGGAAGCCATGGTTATCATGTGGATTGTTGGAAGGTCTGACATTTGGGGGTACCATGTTGTTGATCTTATCTAAAATTACACATTGCAGTATTATATATCATATCATGTATGAATTGATTATCCTGTAAAATAGTGCGTTATTGAAAAGGTCTTCTGAGGGGAAAAAAACTATTCTAGAAAGAGTATAAAAGTAACAGTTACTGATGCAGCAGCAGCTTTGGTAGCCTGGCCCTTCGATTCTTTGTTGACCCACATAGCCTTTGTTTTTGGTCTTACTGGCTCTTTAACAGCCGCAGTTTGCTTTTTAGAGTAGGAAGCCAATCCATTATGGGGATATAGAGATGCTGTGCTATACAGAATTGAGTGGATGGCATATAGCATGCTATCAGAGATATGTGTAGTAGCAATGCAGTGCACAAAGACTAAGCCCCTTTTTCTATTTTGGCACTGTACAAGAGAGTTGGTAATCTCTACTACCTGGTACTCAGTGTAATCCACAACTCACTAGGTCAGGGCTTTTCAACCTTTTCACCCATTGTACCACTTTTAGGATAAGGCAATGTGTGAGTACCACCAGTCACCCAACAAGGTGTCAAAAACTTGCCCCCCCCCCAAAAAAGGAAAAAAATGATAAAGTACAGGTAGTCCTCGACTTACAATAATTCGCTTAGTGACCGAAGTTACGACAGCACTGAAAAAGTGACTTATGACCCTTTTTCACACTTATGACTGTTGCAGCATCCCCAGAGTCATGTAATTTACATTCAGATGCTTGGCAACTGATTCATACTTATGACAGTCACAGGGTCACGTGATCACTTTTTGCAACTTTTGACAAGCGAAGTTAATGGGTGTGGGGGGAGCTCTTCACTCAAGATTGTAGGGTGCCTGTGTGTGGGGGGGAATCCATGGGTCTCTGGTGGAGGGGTAGTGGGACTGGGGTGGGTGCCCTCCTTCCTCCCTCTCTCCCATTGTCCCTTCCTTCTTTCCTTCCTTTCTTTCCTCCTCCTTTGTCTCTTTTCTCCCTCCCTTCCATTGTCCAGCGCTATGCCGCCCAGACCCCAGCCTGTAAAAAATCACGGACTCTGCCTCCAGCTGCAGCTTCTCCTCCAATTGGTCCCGCTTTCCCTGCGCAGACCAAACGGGAGATCCGCTCCAGGTTTTCGAGCCAGCCTGCCCACTCAGTTCCCAAATCAGATGCGTCCTTAGGGCTAAGCTAACGGGCTGCTCTGGCTTCTGCATTCCCCGCTTGCCTTTCAAGTTGGGATAGACTGCAGCTGCTCTTCAACTTTAGAAGGAAAGACGCCCAGACCCCAGCCTGTAAAAAAACCACGGACTCTGCCTCCGGCTGCAGCTTCTCCTCCAATTGGTCCCGCTTTCCCTGCGCAGACCAAACGGGAGATCCACTCCAGGTTTTCGAGCCAGCCCGCCCGCCCGGTTCCCGAGTCAAATGCGTCCTTAGAGCTAAGGGGCTGCTCTGGCTGCTGCGTTCCCTGCCTGCCTTTCAAGTTGGGGTAGACTGTAGCTGCTCTTCAGCTTTGGAAGGAAAGACACTGGAGATGCCTTTGGGAGACGTTGGAGAGGCGGCTGAGCCATCTCAAGGTCCCTCTTGCTGGGCACAGTGCCGGCTGTCTCCCCTGCCTGCTCTCTCTGGCCAGGAATCCTCCTGACTGGCCGCTGGGAATACGCACGGCAGAGGCGCTGCTCGCGGTGGGAGGGCGATTGCACACGCAAGCAGGACAGCCACACACGGCAGAGGTGCTGCTCAGGCCAGAGAGGAGGCCAGGCAGATTGCAGGCACTGGCCACGGTGCTGGTGTGGAGGGCGCTCACATGTGCGATCACCCTCCGGCCCCGAGCAGCGCCTCTGCTGTGCGCATCTGTCCCACTTGCGTGTGCGTTTGCCCTCTGCATCAGGGCCACTGCCAGTGCCCACAATCTGCCTGGCCTCCCTTCCCTTCCCTTCCTTCCCTCTTAGTCCCTTCCTTCCTTCCCATTGTTCCTACCTTTCTTTTCTTTCTTCCTTCCTTCCTTCCTTCCTTCCTTCCTTCCTTCCTTCCTTCCTTCCCTCCCTCCTTCCTTCCCTCCCTCTTTTGCGAGAGGCCAAGCGGGAATGAAGCAGCCCTCGGGTCTGCGCTGCCGATAGTGCCGGTGTCGCCTGGGCTCCTGTCCAGCTCACTTGCTTGCGAGGAAGGCCTCCGTTACTGGAAAGAGGCTCAAGAAGAAAAGGGGCAGCTGGGGATGCCTCAAACTATCTCATGCTCAACTGCCCACTTACTGGAGCTGCGCACCAGGATCAAAACAACCACAACTTGTAATGGGAGGCGGCAACCATGATGAGGCCACTCGGAAGCGTTTTCGTCTCTCCCACCATAACCGCCCCTCCTGTCTCTCTCACCTGCCCCCATCGCAAAATAACCCTCCCCTCTGTGGTGGCTCCTGCAGCCTATCGGAGAGCAAGAGCCATGACAGCACGCGCTCCCGCTCAGCGCAAGAGTTTAATGCCATCACCCAATTATAAGCCGCTTCTGTACTTCAACTCCCAGAATTCCTCAGTCAGACATGCTGCCCTGGGGATCGGTTTGGAGGCGCAGAGGGGAGGGGAGCGGCTGAGGGCAAGCACTGGGAGCCGAAGTTGAAGGCTGAAACGCCTTCAGTTGTAACTGCTCACATGTGTTTGTGTGTGTGTGAGTAGGGATCAATGCTGCTTTCCAGGTGATAAGTGATTCTTCGGGGCTCAGCAGACGCGCCGGGATCAGTGCTGCTTTTCAGGTGATTGCGGCTTATTCGGGGCTCAGCAGAAGCACCAGGATCAGCGCCGAGCTCCAGCCCTGGCAGCCCCGAAGAAGCGCCGATCAGCTGCAAAGCGGTGCTGATTCCGGTGCTTGAGCCCTGGCAGCCCCAGCGCCAGGCTGCCACTTCCGTCCCAGCCTCCTCACCGGCCGGGGCTGCTGCCAGAAAGCCATCAACCTGCTGGGAGCTCTCTGTGGACTGGAGCCCATTGATGGAGGTCTGGGCCGGCTGTACGCGCCGATCAGCTGGCGACTTCGTACAGCCGGCCCTGGGGAGGGCGGGGCCTCACTCTGCACCTGCGCTCTTCGCGCGGTCTAGGGTTCCTGCAGGCCGTTACCAAGCAGCATTTTTCTGCAACCAAGTGAGCTGGGAAGGAGCAGAGGGGGGGGAGGGGGGAGGAAGGCGATGCCACGTACCACCAGCCTGGTGCTCGCGTACCACCAGTGGTACGCGTACCACCGATTGAAAAGCCCTGCACTAGGTAATATTGCAACCCTGCTTCACCATTGCCTTCTTGCATATCTTCCAAAGCTTAATATTAAATGCAAAAAATGCTCATGAGCCTGGATCAATGAAGCCCTGAGTAGAGCTTCCTTAGTTAGAACACTAGTTTTAGGGGTTAGGAAGGAAACCAATTTGAAGCCTGTGAGCAATATTTTTAAACTCTTATTGCTTGGTCCATAGGATGTTTTTTGAACTTTGATGTGTCTGTACTTGTACGCGTTTTCTTTTGGGTTGTCTGTGTCATTCAGCTAAACATATAACAGTACTGATAGCTGAAATCTATGCCCAAAGTTAGGGCCAGTGTAGCACTTCTGCAGCCATGTGATGAAAATTCGAGCACTCGGCAGCCTGTCCCTACTTATGACTACAGAAGTGCTTCAACTTCTCCCATCATCTTCCCCATCTATGCTCTTCTATCCCTCTACATTCTGTGGCTCCCGCTGCCCAAGCTAACCTTTGCCATTTTCCTGCTTCTGCTGTTGACCAAGCAAGCCCTTGTGAGGCAGCTGCTGAGTGCACCAGGCCTTCCTGATGCCGTGTGTGGTCTTCTCCAAATCACGTGAGGCCTAGTGAGGTTTTGAAGCCTGCCAAAGGCGAGAAGGCCACCCGTAAGCTGGCAAGGCTGCAATGCTGTTTGGAGAATTGTGCAGATGGCCTTGGAAGAAGGCCTACCGTGGCCAGCAGCAAATGGCCAGGCTTGGACATGCCTTGCTAGCAATAGGACAAAGAAGACAATGAAGGGCAGTTGGTAGGGTGGAATAGAGGGCAGTGAAGGTCTTCTGGAGGCGGGGGAGGGCAGCTGCTTTGCTCTTCCCTGTTGGAGCTTCCTGGGGATTTGATGTTTCCCTGGGTGTTCAATGCTTTCTGAATATTGGGTGTTTTGCACTCTGCTGTGGACACTTCCTGGGCATTTTGCACTTCTCAGGATGTGGTGCCAAGCTGGGGTGATTAAGACTTCCGGGGTGGCTGTGGCTTCCTTCCCTAGATTCCCTGTACTTGTGCTGCACTACTGTAACACTGCCTGTCCTGGGCCTCCCCCCCACCGCCTCCCCAAATCCCCTGAAGTGCCCCCCCAGTCTACTTAGGACTCCCTCTGCTTAACAACCAGTGATTCTCGTTTAATAATGGCATGTGACATCTCATTTTATGACCTCACTTAGCATCATAAATTCCAGTCCAGTTGTGTTCGTAACTATGGACTGCTACTTGTAGCAGTTTATTGTAAACATTCCTTATTGTTCCTTCAATTTGATTTGTTTAAACGTGAGTGTTGTTGTGTATTTGGGAGAATAGCACCAGAAGAGTGATATAAGCATGCTTGAGGGAAACACCATTTTTATAAATACAATACGCAAACAAACCCCCAAATCATTTATCCTATTCAGTTTGCTCAACTACATAATTTTGCAAACATTTTGTAACAATATGAAAGTTAAATTGCAGCAGCAAAAATCAATATGTTTAACATTCCTTTTTATTGTCAGCTTATCCATCATTTTTGCTCAGAATATTAAAGTAAAATACACTGATTATCCAAATGGTTTGATTTACATTCAAAATATTACAATATTGTGCTGCCAGGAGTGGGTTGGGGGAACTGTTTTTCCTTCATGAGAGTATATTCTCTTTGGGGATATGTACAATAATTTTGTAAGATATTCATCTATAATTTCCATTTTTCTACATTGCCTTCAATGGACCAGTTTGGTTTGGATTCCAAATGCTAATAATACTGTAGAGTGATCTTCCGGTATGTATATAACATAGATGGAATGTCTAATGATTTCTTGCATGTTTGTTTTCTTTCTTGTATTTTGTTGCTTTTTTGTGAACATGTTAAGTGGAAAATCAAATTATTCTTGTGCAAGAAGTTCAATGGCATGATGAACTGTACAAATCTGTAGCTGTACATAATATGTGATTTGTAATGTAATTGTTAGTAATTGCTTCTTCCTTGCTTTAGGTGAGAAACCATTCAAATGTGAACAGTGCAGCTACGTGGCATCAAACCAGCATGAAGTGACTCGACATGCAAGGCAGGTTCATGATGGACCCAAACCATTGGCTTGTCCCCACTGTGATTACAAAACAGCCGACAGAAGCAATTTCAAGAAGCACGTTGAACTCCACGTTAGCCCTCGTCAGTTCCTTTGCCCAGTTTGTGAATATGCTGCATCCAAGAAATGTAACTTGCAGTATCACATCAAATCCAGGCATCCAGATTGCTGTGATATCACAATGGATGTCTCAAAAGTAAGATTAAGAACTAAAAAGAATGAGGTCAATACTTCAGAGAACATCAACACCGAGAGTAAAGTAGAACAAGAACCAACACAGAAAGAGTTGTCTGAAAAGAAAAATGAGAGGGTTGTCAAGGAGGAGAAGAAGGAGAGTTTGTCAAAAGAGAAGAAACCAACTAGCAGTGCGAGTGTAGGCCAGATCACAACCAGAAGCCGCAAAATAGTCGACGAAAGGAAAGAAGAAAATGTGAAAATTGAAAAAGCTAATAAAACTAAGAAAGCAAAAAGGAAAGCAGAGAATAGCTCTATTTCACCAACAAAAGATTTATCAACAGATACTGACGTAATGGTGAGAAAGAAAAAGAAAACCGAAAAACTACGACCTAAGAGTCAGGGTGAAAGTAAATTGGAGGTGACCAAAAAGCCAAACGCTTGCCTTAAAAAAAACAAGAAAAGGAAATATTTGAAGAATAAAGCTGCTAAGAACAGTAACATTTCTGACAGCAAAAAGATCGCAGATGAAGCTTCTGTTCCTAAAGAATGTTTTCTTACCCATGAAAGGCAAAGGAAGACATCTGACACTTCTTCCAGTGAGCAGGAACCTGTGCTTCTCATTGATGGAGAGAAACAATTTGCACCTGAAAATAATGTACATCAAGAGCTACCTGAACAGCATATAGACACAAATATCCCAGTAGAGATGAAAAACCAAGAAATACTTACAGAACAAGAGGAGATTGCAAAAGCTGTTTCAGAGAATAATACTGAAACAGGACTGGCAGTTACGCCTTTGACCAGCTCTGTGGATTCAAATACCACCATGGAAAAAGAAGCAAAGGACATTTTACCAGATTTATGCCAAGATATTCAGATGACACAAACCTGTGAGATGGAAAGTGTGACTGATCCAGATTTAGTACAAGAAATACGGTCAGTGCAAACCTGTGACCAAGAGATAATGAATAAAGCACATCAAGAAGATGTTTGTTCTATGAAACAGTTACAGGCTGAAGACCCAGCAGGAGCTCAAGCTCACCAAAACCCAGAAAAACCTGAACAAAATACCGGAGCAGATTTGGCTTCATCATCACCACCAAGTGGCACAATAGTGAATGAAAATCAGGATGTGGAAGAGGATGAAGGTATCCATAGTCATGATGGCAGCGATATAAGTGACAACATATCAGAAGGCAGTGATGATTCTGGATTAAATGGTGCTCGGACGGGCCAAGAAAAAACAGGTCAGAAATCATCCCAAGAAGTAGCGGAGGCCAAAGCTACAAAGGAGAACTATGTGTGTATATTTTGTGACCGATCATTTAAAAAAAAGGGTGAATACAGTAAGCATCTGAACCGACATTTGGTAAATGTATACTATCTTGAGAAGGCAACAAAGGAGCAAGATTAACCAAACAGTTTAATGACAATTTATTCCTTTTTTGTAAAATCTTCTAGAGCTTAGGTACAGTTCTTGTAGAATCTTTGCTTAAGCTCAGTTTGCTTTTACTATTAAGTTGTTGGTTGGTTATTTCCCCCGACCTTTGAAGAAATGTTGAACTAATTAACTATTTGTTTCTCTTTGATTAGAGAAGGCAAATAGGTATGAAATGTTGTGGCTTACAAAGCTGACAAAAGTCCTTGGGATACAGCCCTTGAATCACTTATGTGTTTCTGTTGACTTGCAACAGATATATATGTACAACTTCATAGGTTTAGGAATGGACAGCCCAGGGCAACGTTCATGGGAGTTGCTCCTGTACAAGCTCTTTAGGAATGAGCTGAAAATGCATAGAAGTATGCAAAACCAGGCTCATGTTCTTGCAGAAGTCTGTTTATTTCCATGGAGCTTGAATTGTAGATGGTACCAGTTGATGAAGCCCTAAGTCTGTGCCTGTCCATTTAATACATTGCAAGGAGAAAGTTTAACCTGAAAAAGTCTCAGGTATATTCTGCTCCTCTCTTCCCCTTAATAATTGGAGAAAGTAAAATATCCAGAGTTTACTTCAACGTGCCATATTTTTGATCACCCACTAGAACTCCTCCTTGAGTCTCATTTATGCACACTTACCACAGTATGGAATTATTTTATTGTCATGCAGTTCTGTGCCATTGCAATAGGTGAACACCAGAACTATATGGATAAGAACAATTGTTTTGAGTACATCCGATGTGTTCAAATGTGCCCATATGTTTCTGATGATCAGAATACTTGCCAGTCCACAAATGGGGATGTTCTAGATATAGATTATATGATCAGGGAATACCAATTTTAATACATTAACAGCTTATTCCATGTAGAACCTCTTCCTTAAAAGATGAGCATGAATTCTGGATACATAATCCTGAGGTTGCTTATTCATGGTTAATAACTCCTTGAAAATTTGCCAAGTACAGAGGCCATCTTTGCTAACAAAGTTGTTATATAAATGGAATCTTAGAAATAAATATATAACGTTGATGCTCCTAATAGAATCTGTTTTGGTTCTTGTTTATCTTAATGTATTGGTAGGGTGAGTGCTTAAAAAACTCAACTGTACAAGAAACACAGCTAATTTTGTAAAAAAAGCACTTTTGGGGAAAAGAGGTTCATTAGCGGTAAAAAAAATTTCATGAACGTATTTTTAATTTGCATATACATTTCAGGTCCCCCAATCATGATCAGCAAGCCAAAATCTTGAAGTTCTTTCCATCTATTGATTGGTGAATCCATAATTTGGTAAATACTTCTTTAAAACAAGGTCATTTCCTGTTGTGCTTTAAGACAAGAAAAATGTTGCACATAATTGTTTTTATTTTTACCTATGCAGTTTAAATCTTTACGAGTTTAGTGTTTTTGTTGTATATGTACATTTTATATATGCATGTTTAGTTTTGTTAAACCAGTTTCTTCCCTTAAGGTTGACACTTTCAGGTTTGTTGCTTATCATGGCCAGTATTCTCTGCTTCTTTTGACTGTAACTTTCTGATTCTATATTGGTTTTGACGGGTTTTTTTTTAAGAAAGGTAACAGGCCTATAAAATTGCTTTAATACTTTTAATAAATCATTTTGGACAAATATTTCTGTATATTTCTGATTTAACTATGTTAGAGTTGTACAAATACGTCACGTTAGCTTCAATAGAACTGCACCATGTCTTTGTAGGGGTTCTCTCTAATGAAAATTGTGAACTTATCCTTCCCTTGAGAAGGCTATTTAAACTTAAATCTCTATATAAGTTTACATTTAAAGAGCTTTCTTCATTAGAAGAATTATGGACCCAGCCCAATTGTTATTTGTATATATTCTGTTTTAATACAAATAATACTTCTGCTTTTTTGCATTATAAATATTTTTGCCATGCTCCTGCTGGGGAAAAATTAAAATAAATAGAATATACATTGGGATTTTTCTGTCACCCATTTCTTTTAGAGGGACTTATGTGAAATTAAAAGTATTAATAGAAGTACTTACTTGGTTTTAAGACATTGCTAGCATTATAAATGAAATATCCATTGTAACGAATAATTAACACAAAAATAAAAGGCTTGGACCATAGCTTATATTACATTATGCTTTTCCCCAACGTGCATTTATTTCAGTGAGTGGTAATTATACTCTGTTATGTGAAATTGCCTTGATAGAATGAAATCGCTCATTTCAAAGTCCATTAATAAATAATAATAAAAATCCTGGTAAGCAACAAACCTTGAAAATGTCAGTTGTACAAAATTCCATTTGCATTAAATCAAGTTCTAATCACCCATTGATCCTTTTTTTATAATTCACATAAAGAAAAATTGAAATGATCAGATAACTGAAGAATAAATGTTCAGGCACAGGGAGAGAAGCACAACTTTATTTTAAAGACTTTATTAACAGGTAAGATTTGCTTGAATGTTTTGAAAACACAATGAAAAGCTACAGATAGCAAAACTGAGCATGCAACCTTTCATTCTTGTTCATTTTCAAATAATTTTTCTTTTTGTAAATTTATAGATATAAGTGTGCTTTTCCAATACAGCAAATTAGCAGATATGAAAACTTGCATTGTCAAAGTCCACAATCTGCTCCGAAGCCCCATTGTTGTGTTCTTGAATTGTTTTGGCTCATGTCTTACTGTGTGTGGATGAGAATCTCTTGATTGTATCTCTAGATAGCTAACGAGACTTATTTGCTGCTTCAAAAATATTGAAACAAACTACAATATTTAATTTTTTCCCTTGAAGAAAGCTGATCTTGCATTATAGTTTGGATTATATTTAATTTTTCCATATTCCCTTCTCTTTTTTCCTGGAAATGTTTATAGCTGTTTCAACATAATTAGGCTGAATTGAGAAACCTAACACTTTTGTATAGGTGTGGATGGCAGATTTGCAATAGAGGCCAAAGATCTGAGAGAGAAAAACCCTTTTGGGCAAAAACAAATTGTGTAATGTTAGTTATTTGTGTGTGGAAAACTATGTCAAAACTTACTTCGCTGTGACAATCATTGTCAACTGAGAATCAAGTTGCAACTATATTTATGTTGATCCATTAAACATTGCGGAAATGTCTTCCTAACCAGTTAGCTAAAGTAGCATTATTCACAGTTCTGTTGACGGATGTAAAATATTGTTGTTTTATATGAGGGTTGGACAGAGACTGGAAACTCCATTACTCTGGGGATTGTTTTTAATGTCTTCCTATTTTAAGAGAGATACTTCCATTTTGTAAGAGCCTTTGTGGCCTTGGCCTACATTTCTAGCAATTTTCTTAAACCAAGTTGGTTAGAGAAAAAAAGGCAGATATGTAGTAGTAATAGTGTTAATCACATCAGATAACTTGATGTTAAAATGATATATGACTTGAAATAGGTACTAGAAAATGATTAGAGATAAAGGTTTCACAGTAGAAGGGATTAGAAAATAGTGCCTGTATTCTTGAGCATGAGAATGCAAAGGAATGAAGTGTTAAAGAACAAATATGCCAGTGATATTATGATGTGTCTTGAGATTTATTGGCTTTATAACTATCATAAATCCCAATATATTATTACCTGTTGTCTGTTTAGAAAAAGACAGAATTACATGTTTTAAAATATACCAGTAAAAGATGGAATGTCACTCCTATCTTCATGTTAGATGTAGCTAATGGATGAATAAATTAGGAATAAAAGTATATATAACATAATATATGTTTGCTTAAGGTAGTTATTTCTTAAATTGAACATTAAGATCATAAGAATTTGAATTTTTTTCCAGCTTCTCCTATACTAAAAGAAGGCTTCTTTTAGCAGCAATGCATATTGCAACATCTCAACCTGACAAATATTTTAGTATGTCATGTTGAGCACTATAATTAATAGCACTGTTAGTGTTTGTGGATACAAATACTTAAATTAAATTCTACAAGTAAATTAGAGGATAATTAGGAACTTGCAATACAACTGAATATGCTGCTATCTGGAGCTTGATTTATACATAAGGCAGGAGTGGCAACCCTTTTTAGTCTGAGGACTGCAATTCATACCTGCAGCCAGCTGGAGAAAAAAGGATGCTTTCCAATGATTCGTAGGTGTCACTGGAATTAACATTATTTTTCAACCCACTTAAAGCCTTTTTGAGGAGATCTAAGAGAGAGAATGGGAGCAGGAGGCATCAGAGTGGCAAACTGCTCCAGTTTTCACCCTTATTTCCCATAGTGGTTTAAAAATGTGCTGCCATATTATGGCTGTGTGATTTGAAGCTGTTCTGGACTATTATAAAAAATACGAATGATCTGCCTCACAGAGGCCTCCTGTTTCTATTGCTATTCTAACTTTGGGCGTGGGGGATGGGGAGAGGACACAAGTTTTAAAAAATTGCACTGCTGAAAAGTTGGCTATTCTCTGCTGAATTTCAGTGGTGCAATCTCAGGGTGCTAAAAGGCCACCTGTGACCTAGAACTTTCAATTCTTGTTATAGGCAAACTGACAGGTCAGTTTATGCACAGCATTAATGATTTCAGTATATAATATGTTTTGCTGATGAGTTGTAAAGAGAAGTTCATTTAAATTTATTGAATCTTCACTATGTAGCTAACATGCTGAGGTACAATATTGATATCCAAATAGGTTCAGGAATTGTTTCAATAAATATACAATTTTCCACCTCTAAAATTCAAATCACACTAGCTAAAGAACTTTTTGTAAGCTGGCACTGAAATGTTTTATGTTTGGTTGCACCGTGTTTGATGCTTTTGACAGTGCAATACTTGTATTATTCTCTCAATTTAAACCAAAGGTAATTTGTTCGTGCTTGCTATCTACTGTAGTGCATGAAGTGCTTTTATACAATTGTAATAGATGTAAAATCAGAACAGATCACATGTCCTGGGTTTTTTATTTACCTAAACTATGTACAAGTCTTTGTTCAAATAATAAAGTGTTAAACTAAATTGCATATTAACCCTTGAGTGTATTTTCCTAAGCATAGTTATAAGGCAATAAACTTTATTAAGGAATATGCATACTGATAATTTGTCTTTTATTCATTCCTATATTACAAATGCCTATTATGTATGAATTCATGGTATGAAGATGATGATGATATAATAATAATAATAATAATAATAATAATAATAATAATAATAATAATAATAATAATAATAATAATATAATAATAATAATAATAATAATAATAATAATAATAATAATAATAATAATAATAATAATAATAATAATAATAATAATAATAATGTTGGAAGGGTCATCTAGTCCAACCCCCTGCTCAGGCAGGAAACCCTATACCATTTTGGACAAATGGCTGTCCAGCAATAGACGTCACTTTTTGCAATATATTAAAAAATAGTATTGACATTCTTAATCCCTGTTAAGAAAATATATGTTCTCAAAACGTTAGGATCACTCCCTAGTTTACATGCGTGAAAAGCCAATAAGTATGTGAGTAAATATAATGTTCCAAAAATTGTTAAGAGATATCTCCAAAAAAATTGGCACAAGTTGACAGCTATAAATCTGTAACCAATTTTTTTCTTGTGGACATTGCAGCAACACAGAATTTTGCCACTGCATGCGTGGTAGAAGGGTTTGAGTCCTGGTGGGGAAAGCCTACGTAAAAATTGTCTGCCCTCCCTGGCAATCTCTCTAATAAGGGGAGAATATATGCTGACCTATAAACCCGGTATAACTCACAGTACAATAAAATGTGAGATATCTTCGACTTCTCCTTTACCACATATACATACCCGTTCTGCTATTGGTGTTCTCTTATACCTGCCCTGGAGAAGTGCTGAGGGGAGAATGTTAAATCTGGCTCTGATGAAAGCTATTCTTTGTTTTGGGAAGGTCAGATCATTTAGATATCTTGCCGATTCCCACACACCCTGTTTAATTCTATCTCTACTGTGGCGAGGCAACCTATTTAGTTCTTGGAACTCCATGTCCTTCATTCTATTGATTACTACTTGCTTTGCTTGGTCAAAGCCTAGGGACATTAAGAGTACCGATGAGAGCCCATAACAGCCCAGCTTGTGATCTATCGCCTGCTTCCAGGGGGAGGGGAAGTTGTCAGTCAACACTAGCGGGGACAGTCCCTCTGGAAAGAAATGCTTTTTAAGCTAATGAATGATCATCATCTTCCAGGTTCTTACCTGAATTTGAGGCATGCCTGTCTCAATTCTTAACTGGGCATTTGCAGCTCCTTTGGATACAGCTAAGATGGCTTGCAGGAATTTGGTTTGTATAGATTCTAGCAAGTTTTTCTTTGCAAGGATTCCTGTTTGTGCCCCATATAGAATTTGCGCCAACGTTTTGGCCTTGAAAAGTTTTAAGAGAGCAGGTACTAATTGACCTCCACCTGTGTAAAAGTAATGTTTAATTGCATTTGAGGACCTATTGGCTGCTTGCAATGTATGATCCAGGTGTGCCTTCCATGTCCCTTGCGAGTGGAAAACCACCCCAAGGTATCTAAATGTTGTAACCTGTTCTAAACTATGTCCTTCTATTTTCCAGGAGTATCGACTGGGTCTTTTAGCAAAAAATAAAATTTTTGATTTATCGAAGTTAAGGACCAACTTGTTCTGTCTGCAATAGCCAAGTGTTGCCCTAATTGCTCTCTTCAGTCCTACAGGAGTTTGTGAAATAATAACAGAATCGTCAGCATATAGGAGAATTGGGATTATGCGTTGTGCTAGGTTAGGTGGATGCAGATCAGGGTTCTGTAAGAGATCGATCAGGGAGTTGATAAAGAAGTTAAAAAGGGAGGGGGACAGGATGCAACCCTGCCATATCCCTTTTTGTACCTTGGGCTGGTTAAAGTCTCTTGAGGATTACACCTCACTTTCAAGGTGGAATTGGCAGACAATTTTTGTATGATGAAAAAGAGGCGTTTATTGATAGTAGTGCATTTTAATTTCTCCCAGAGGGTGTTCCTGGATATTGAATCGAAGGCCTGCTTAAGGAAGGCCACGAAAAGAGAGGATTTTTTTTTCTATGTGTATTTTTGTACTAGATGGTGAAGTACCAAGATATGATCCACCATTGATCTTCCTTCTCTAAAACCGGCTTGTTCATCTTTGATTATCCCCCGTCCCAAAATTAGCCAATCCTGAAGTTTATAGTTTAGGTGTTTGGCATACAGTTTAATAATAACACTCAGAAGACTAATGGGTCTATAATTGCCTGGGTCATTTCTACTACGTTTTTTATAAATTGGTATGATAATTGCTAATCCCCAATCTTTTGGCATATGGCCCGTTGTATCTATAAATGTAAACAGAGATGCTAATAGTGGAGCCCACCAACTGGCATTATTTTTTATTATTTCTGGCAGGACATTGTCAGCACCAGATGCCTTATTAGTCTTGAGGGCTGCAATCAACCGGGATATCTCGTCTGGTGTTAACGGGGCTAGTAAGGGGTTTGGTCCAAACTAATTTGGCTCTCCTTAGTTACATAATCGGGGTCTGCATATAGCTCTCTAAAATATTCTTCCCAGGCACGAATCGGTACCTGATTAGTTGGGGGTAGGGGGGATTTCCCCAATCCTCTGGTGATGTAACAAAAAAGGGATGTATTTTTTGTCCTGATTGACGCAATTAGTCTATGCCAAGACTCCTTCAGAGCCGCACTTCTCTTTTCTTTTAGAAGAGTCTTATATTGTGCCTTCAACTGCTTTAAGTAGTGTCATCCTCAGAAGGGGCATTTTTACTTTTTCTGTACTCCTTGTTATATATATATTTTTAGTTGCACGCAATCCCTGTCAAGCCGTTTTTTATTTTTTAAAACCCGCTTTTTGGAGTGAGCTAGTATTCTGTTAAGTGAGAACTGATTTCAAATTTAAAATTAATGTTTTAAACCCCTCTAAGTAAGATCCTTCAAACTTATTCATTAGTAGAGATGTATGTAGTTCTATGGTTTCTGGGGCTAACATCCATTTAGTAACTTCCTTTGCATTTTCCTCAGTCCATTTAATTTTTACCTGGGTATTCTGGTTCTCTAACCTGGGTAGGTAGGTTGAGCCAGCCATTAGCAATTTCTGGTGTTAAACTAAATTGCATATTAACCCTTAAGTGTATTTTCCTAAGCATAGCTATAAGGCAATAAACTTTTATTAAGGAATATGCATATTGATAATTTGTCTTTTATTTATTCCTATATTACAAATGCCTATTATGTATGAATTCATGGTATGAAGATCTATGTTGGCTTAGTGAATGATAAGGACACATTTTGTATATACTAAAATGGAAGAAAATTACGAATAGTTGGAGATTGGCCAAGTCAATCACAGTCATTCACTAAGAGTACACATTTATATGGGCAATGGATCCATGACCTGTAAAGAACCAGATTAGAATACACTTGATGTAGAACAGGATCGTCGAATCGTCTTTTGGCACTTAGGATTACATTTATTTTATTGGGGAGGAATATGCTGGGTGGATGATAATTAAAAAGAGGGTATTGCAGTATTTTGCACTTGGATGAACCTGAATTTCTTGGTTATTTGCTGATTTTGAGGGAGCAAGGTTTTACTTGTATTAAAATAATAGAGATGGTTAAGCCTTATCTCTACATTGTCATGTTTATCCTTGTTCAAAGATTTTACAATTTTATATGACCTATTCTTCTGTAATGAATTATATAATTAACACACATGCTTAGATTGATAGCTTGTTGAGTTTTTGTAATCGTAACAGCCATTCAAAATTATGGAGGTAATGAACAAAGAGACTTGGAACCTGTACCCGAAGTTATGGCTATTGCTTTTCCTTTGCAATCATAGGATTGTGATCTGGGTGCTTATGAGGCGTGTATCTCTCTCTGCTCAGGGGCTGAAACTCTTGCTTAGATTTCAGCAAAGAGGATTTTCAGTTCCTGTGTGGAGAGAGACTCAGGCATGGCCTGTGCTGGGCCTCCCAGAGTTTTTCCCCATCTCATATCTTACCTGGGACTCCATCTGCTTAACCACCTGTGAGCATTGGGAGTGCAGAAATTGTGGTTGTTTAAAAAATCAGTCACATTGTGTCTCATTTAATGACCACTTTGCTCAATGACTGAGATTCCGGTCCCAATTGTGGTAGTTAGGCAAGGTCTACTTGTACGAATAAATGCTACTGCTTATTTACATCTTAGTTCCCTAAAATAATCTCAGAAGAGAAAACATTAATGGTATCAGAAACAAAATAATAGAATGAAATCCAGTAACCTTTCTTCCACAGAACCTGAAAGAAAGAGAATTCTCCTCTCCATAGCTCTTGCTATTCACTTAGTATCTTCTCCAAAAGGCTAAAGAACTCCCCAGAACAGCCTGATGGGAGGAGAGCTCTGAAAAAGAATGGCAGCAAGGTAGATTTCTCCCACTCTGTGAAAAATTTAAATTAAATATTGTAGCTTTTAAAAGGGAAGATTAAAAATTAAGGGATATTGAACCAACAAATACCAATAGATTAAAAATAGTATTTTAAAGTGACATGTATAATAGTAAGTTTATTCTGGAGACATGTTGAGTTAGATGGATCTTCCTTATTCATATTCAATGTATATAAGATTGGAGCCTTATTGAACAGATTCTTATGCAAAGGTAGCATGTAATAAACTTTTAGTTCTTTGAACTCAACTGTTGCTGGTTACTTGCGCTTGTCGAGAGATGACTGGCCCAAAGTCACCCAACTGGCTTTCATGGCTAAGGCAGAACTTGAACTCATAGCCTCCTGCTATCTAGTCTGGTGCCTTAAATACTAGACCAAAGTGGCTCTCTCCTATTCTCAATTTAAATCAAAGGATGCAATAATTTTGAAGCAGGAGATATTTCTGCAACAGAAATGCTGTGTCATGAAAACATAAATTAAACCATAGCACTTCTGGGGCAATGCATAGTTTGCAGCAAGCAGAATAGAATATATTCTTAAGAGTCTTTCAGTCCACTCAAGGTTGCAACACTAGGAATAATGCAGTGATTGCTAAACATTAATATTTTCTAATAATTATTAGAAATTCTGTATCATAATCCTGAGAGTTGTGATCAAGGGGCCATGTTAGTAAGATGTACTTCCAGGATTTGTTGGTATTGCCATCAACCTTGTGTACAAAGAAATACTTAAAGGTAAAGGTTCCCCCGCACATGCATGCTAGTCGTTTCCGACTCTAGGGGCCGGTGCTCATCTCCGTTTCAAAGCCAAAGAGCCAGCGCTTGTCCGAGGACGTCTCCGTGGTCATGTGGCCGGCATGACTAGATGCCAAAGGCGCACGGAACGCTGTTACCTTCCCACCGCAGTGGTCCCTATTTTTCTACTTGCATTTTTACGTGCTTTCGAACTGCTAGGTTGGCAGAAGCTGGGACGAGTAACAGGCGCTCACTCTGCTACGCGGCACTCGGGATTCGACCCGCCAAACTGCCGACCTTCTGATCGACAAGCTCAGCGTCCTAACCCACTGAGCCACCGCGTCCCTTTAAAGAAATACTTAACGATAACTAAATTGGCAAAACGTCTGTGGAGATAACGCAGTCATCCAGGTCATAGTTGTCGCAAAGGTGCTTTTTTTCCGTCAAAAGGCATCTGGACTGTTTTTTCCTTGAGGAAAAGAAGAAAACATTTCGTATCTCATCCAAGAAGTTTCATCAGTACTGACGGCGGGATGAAAGGATAGGTTCTGAGAGGATGGTGAGGGGAAATGTATTTCTTTACAGTCATCTGGTCGTTAATGCTCTCTGAGAGCTGTTGAGGCCACTTGGGAGTGTTTATCTGTGCCCTCAGTCACCTGAATCATTGCAATTGGTTTTGGGATCTTCTTGGAAGTGCTGCAAGAGTTGTGTTATAGATTGGAGATGGGTGGTGTCTTATTCCTCCCCCTCAGTTGAGGGAGGGCTAAACTAAATTGGCAGATTACCAGAACAACCAGTTTAAAACCTGTTGTTATGTATCTTTGAAATCTGGTGTACTGTAATTCTTGCCTTCTCTTTCTCACACTAGTTCTTCAGCAGCCATTGTATGGGTACATTCCCTCTACTCCTGCTCTAAGAGTGTCTTGCTAGTAGTGGAATTCTGCATATTTTCATGTCCAGTGCTATTGTTCAAAGCTACATTCTCCTGAGACACTTTGGTTTCTTACAAATTGATAAATTAATGTGAATATACTGCGTTTGCTCATTTGACATAATTTCATTTTAACTTTTTAACTTTTCTGTCTTTCTGTTCAAAGTTATGTGTACTGAAAAAGCATTATTTGGTTCTGAAGTACTCTTTCCTTGTGTTCTTCAGCATTTTTTATGTTTTCTAAGATTGCCTTTGGGATTTGATTATATGCCGTTATGTTTTTGTCAATTCTTAGCTAATTACATAGATTTTCTTCCTACCTGGTCTTCTAAGCAGATACTCACGACTGTGTCCATTCACCTTGCTGCTAGTTGTCCCCTTCCGTATCCTTCCAACTTTCCCAGCATTAGAGCTTTTTCTATCTTCCCATAAAATGTCTGAAGTAGAATAATTTGAGCTTTGTTATTTGTGCCTTGAGTGAGATTTGTCTGATAATACATTTGTGTGTTTTCTTGGCTGTCTGATGTAGTCTCAGGAGTCTTCTCCACACCAAAATTCAAAAATGTCAAGGCTCTTCCTATCTTGTTTCATCTTTTGCCTCCATAGAGTGTCACAAAGAATACCATTGCTTGCACTATTCTGGTCTTAGGCAGTCACATCACAGTATATGAATTTCAAGCATGTTTTCAAAGCCTTAAGGAGTGGAAAGTCCCATTGGAAATAGGTTTTGTCATTAAGCAGATTGAACCAGATTCTTGTGCAGTCACAATAGGTATATTAAAGTTCATATGGTGGTCTTAGAACTCTTTAAATTGAAAGATACGCAGCACAATTTCTGTTTTATTAGGCAGCACGCATTTCTGTAATCAACAGTAAAACAGCTATGTTTAGTTTGATTAAATTTACACGTTGTATGAACAATAACAATAACAGTGCAGCCTGTTTTCTGGTGACCCTACGTACTTATAGTTTGATCATAGGCGCCAGGCTACAAAGCAGGAGACTCTGAGTTCAAGTCTTGCCTCAGCCATAAAAGCCAGCTGGGTGACTTTGAGCCAGTCACTGTGTCTCAGCCCAACCCATCTCACAGGGTTATTTCTTGTAGGGAGAATGGAAGGAGGAAAGTGTGTTGGGTATGTTTGCTGCTTTTAGTTGTTTGTATAAATAAAATAAGTGGGATAAAAATAAACAAAAATAGTTTCAATTATCAATAGTTGAATGCTGCTCATATTTCCATTTCATATACACCAGTGGCCCCCAACCTTTTGGGCACCAGGGACCGGTTCCAAGGAGAGGTTTTTCAACGGACCGGAGGAGGTGTGGTATCACATGCTGCCTGCATCCCACAGATGGGGCTTTGCTTGTTTGCGTGTTCCAGTTTCTGGCATGCCACGGCCCGGTGCAAGTCCACAGACGGGTTGGGGACCCCTGATATACAACATCCTTGCTTATCTTTCACCAGACTGTCTAAGCAATAGGATCAATGTCTAGGCTCAAATTTGCCACACTGCCCCAACAGCCCAAGATAATTTTTCCTATCATTATTATAGAAGAAATGGCTCCATTCTCTACACTTTTTATCAATAATTTATTAGCACGGGAAAAGAGAAGCCTATATTGCCATTTTGTCACAGTCGCAATCACTGGTGAGAGTAAAACTTTGCTTCCCACTCATATTCCTGTTTGAAGAAGAATTGATATCTAAATATCTCCTACAATGCATTTCTGTACCGGTGGATCCAATAGCAGCAGTTTTGTTCTTTTTTCTCAAACTGTGTTACGTCTCAGTTATTTGGCCTCTGATGTATCAGTCTGAACCAAAATTGTTTACCTACACTGTGTGTTTTCTGAATCACTGCCCTGATATAGAACAGAATGTTGAGTATGACTTAAGCATGTATTGAGAATTACCTTGTCTCATAAAACAGGCTGTAAGAAATATGTATTAATCTAGTCCAGAGGTCCCCAACCTATGGGCCACAGCCCACTACCGGTCCGTGGCTTCTTGGCCACCGGGCTGCAAAAGTGGCTGGCCAGTGCTGCATGCATGCACGTGTGCTTACCCTCCTCATGCAGACACTTGGCGTGACCCTTGGCATGACTCTCGTGCCAGTGCTAGCCTCAGCACAACTCTCATGCCTGCACTAGCCTCGCCATGACCCTTATGCCTATGCTAGCCTCGGCGCTAGCCTTAGTGCAACCCTTGCGCTGGCACTAGCCTCAGTGCAACCCTTGCGCCGGCACTAGCCTCAGCGCAACCCTTGTATTGGTGCCAAGGGCCTGACTCGTGCCAATTCTAGCCTCGCGCTAGCCTGAGCATGACCCTATAAGCCAGTGCTAGCCTCGGTGTGACCTTCGCGCTGGAGCTAGCAGCCCCATTTACGGAGTGTGCATACTTGTGGCCCCATTCATTGTACACATGTTCAACTACATTTGGGTGTGTTAAGCATGCACACGTAAAGATGTCTGCCCCTCCCTTTCCCATTGGGCTGCCAACCCAGAAAGGTTGGTGATCCCTGATTAGTCTATGCATTCTCTGGTGTAAGGTATCTTTGCCTTCTCTACTACTATATCTAATGGTAGAGTGCTTTCCATTGCCCATAAGTGAAGGGAATCATTCACATTTGGGAAAAATAAGGTTTGGGATTAGGTGTAGAATTAGTTGTCCTACTAGTTAACACATTTTTTTTAAAATTCCATTTATATCCCGCCCTTCTCCGAAGACTCAGGGCGGCTTACAAGCTTAGCAGTAGCCTTCATTCTATGTATATGCCTGCTTATTAGGGCTTTCACACCCCGCCCAAGCGGCATTATTACAAAGTCAGCTTAATTGCCCCCAACACCCACGTTCCGGGGGCGGGGGAGATTGGCTAAGACACCAGGGCAGAAACTAGGAAACAGATGTTCAGTATTCCCATCTTAGGCACAATGCCAACTGAGTGATTTTGGCCAGCCTGTGTCTCAACCCTGGGAAGGACACAATGGCCAACCACTTTTGAAAATCTTGTCAAGAAAACCACAGGGACTTGTTCAGGCAGACACCAGAAGTCAACACTGATGACTTAAGGAACAAATAAAAAACACTATAACATGATAAGAATGGTCTGTAATATATTCAGTTAAGATAAATGTAAGTTTAGTATAATTTTCTCACCACTAGTGTGGTTATATCAGATCTTCAAATACTATGGATGGGCATTTGAAAGCACTTGGGAGTATTTATCTGAAAGCAAAATTATTTAATGGTTTAAATAATTAAAAGTGTTAGGTAAGTATCTTGCTTATACCAAATGTTTAGTGAGAAGGTTGTACAACAGCTATGTGTAACAATTTTCTTATCTTTTAAGTATCATTGAAGACTTCAATGGTAAAATGTTTCTAACACCTAGGCAATGAAGAAAAAGCTGATGGAAAAGAAAATGGTTTGGTTTTTCTTCCAATTTTCTTTTTTTATGGGGATTGGATTTATTTATTTATTTTGGTTAACCTATCAGAGACTTAACCCTATTTCCCCCCCTGCTATAAGTGTTTATTACCTTCTTGCTTCTCTTTGGTGGCAAATTAATTCTGAGGGCTCTAGTACGATTAAGAGGCCACCAATTATTACCTTGGGTATGAATGACATAATCTTGTTTTTCCATGAGTAATATAGCCAGTTAAAATTGGACAAAATTGCATTAATTGTATTTGTAGAAAATCCTTACTGTGGTATTGATGGTACCATTCCACATAGTATTTGCTACCATGGTGAGGAATTAATGTAAGTATCTCTAAGAAAGTCCCATACCTGCAAAAATAATTCATATATGAAACAGCAAAATTTTGGCATATTCTTTTGGATCTCTGTTGTTGGTAGCAAGGAATGATGCCTTGCATATTAGAAAGCAACTGAATCTCAAAATACAGTACATTGATTTATTTAGCTGAGTTTCTCAGTTATTCTGTTATTCTTTGTAAGCTTTCACAGATCAGTACCATGGCCTGTGCTGTTTTCAAGGAAATTCAGATATACTGTAAGAGGGAGGAAAGCAGGTGATAATCATCACAGAAGCCTGCACAGATAGTGTACATTGCTCTGTCCCCTGTGATTGATAACTGCCTTGTTAAAAAGAGCCTAACAATTTTGTTTTATAATATGTATTTATTTGCAGCTGTTTATACTAACATATGATCTACATTTTGGAAACTGGTATCCTTAAAGGAAGGTTGGTAATAATTTGTAATAAAATAATTACTTGGGACTGAACAGATGTATATCATTTAACTACATAAATATTCTAAACCCTGAAAGAAAGTTTCCTAAAGTTTGGTGGTATATTGGAATTGCAAGAGGTCCTATTTCCTCTCTGGCAATATTTGGTTACCAAAACTAGAGAAAAGCTGAAGGGAATGCTGGTCTTTAAAGAAAACAACAAAGTATAAAAAGAAACACTATAGACTGTAGTGTAAAACAGTACAATACCACGAAGTTGCAAATAAACATGACCTTTAATATGCAGTGACAATTTACCAAAACAAAATAACAATAAGAAAACTAATTTATTTTTAAACAAGTAATCATTTGCTATTTTGGGATAAAAAATTACACTGGGGATTCCATTATTTATAAACCCTTATATTTTATACTTTTTCTCATTTATATTAGATTTTAAATTTTGCACAAAGGAAGGTGGTCTTTTAGTTCTATAGGTTGAACTTCCTTTCACACGTTCCCCTTTCAAATGAACAATGTACGGTAGCAGAGGTGGTTTGCGGAGAGTTACCAGTGTTCCCTCAGGCGTATAGCATCTTAATTGCATTTTATTATTTGAATGAGCTGTAACTGCAACCCAACCTAAAGAGGGAATACATCACTTTATAACTAAACAAATAAAAACACTTAATTTGATTTACTGTGAACTTCAGCTTGACTGATGCAACAGAGTCGTATTAATTTCCACACTAGGACCAGAAGCAAGAGCTATTTCAAAAATCTTCAGAGGTTATTCTCAAAGCCCTCATAACAATACTTGATAATGACAATAGAATCAAAAGATCAAACATTAGTCTTAAGTATGAAAGTTCTTTTTCTGTAGTAAATGGAAACAGTATTCTGAAAACTGGTTGTTCCCTTCATGTGGTGCACTAAGGTAAAGGTAAAGGTTCCCCCGCACATGCGTGCTACTCATTTCCAACTCTAGGGGCCGGTGCTCGTCTCCGTTTCAAAGCTGAAGAGCCAGCGCTTGTCTGAGGACATCTCCGTGGTCATGTGGCCGGCATGACTAGACGCCAAAGACGCATGGCACGCTGTTACCTTCCCACCGTAGTGGTCCCTATTTTTCTACTTGCATTTTTACGTGCTTTCGAACTGCTAGGTTGGCAGAAGCTGGGACGACTAACAGGCGCTCAGTCTGTTACGTGGCACTCGGGATTCGACCCGCCAAACTGCCGACCTTCTGATCGACAAGCTCAGCGTCCTAACCCACTGAGCCACCGCGTCCCTCTGTGGTGCACTAGGCAGATCTAAAAGATTGCAGTATTTCCTTGTCTAACAAGAGAGCACTCTCTTTTTCAGGTATGGGATTGAAAACCAATGGGAACCACAAAGACAATTTAAAGGGAAATGTTCCAGATCCGTAGTAAAATAATCCTAAATTTCCCATTAATGTGAATATGCCAAATTTATAGTTGAACAGACAAGTGCAACACCTGCTACATAAAATAAACTCTACATAAAATAAACTGATAGAAAAAAATGCTCAGTGACATAAAATTCCCACCAATCAACTAGCAACTTGGGTATTCTGCTTGGACTTGTCTCAGAATTATTTGCTGGAGAGAATATGCTTCCTACATATGAGATTAAAAGACTGGATCACTTTTGACTGCAATCCTATCTGGATTCAACACTGTGAATATAGCGAGGTTAGATATCCTTTTGAGTTGAGATATCCTTTCATTCAAAAATCTGGAATGCAGGTATCCTTGCTTAATGATGATAATTGGGACTAGCAACTGTGTCACTAAATGACATGGTCATAACGCATGATGTCCTTGGCTTGCTTGATGTCTTAATTGCAAGTCAGGCACCTGAGCAACCAGATTGCGATCACATGTCCTTGGGACACTGCAAGGGCCACAGCTTCACAGACTGTAAAACCCCCCTGATTCAGCACCATTTTGAATGATTGCTGAACGAATAGTTGTAACTCAATCACTACCTGTAATAGGTCTCCTATTCAAAAGAAAATGTGAGGATCTTTACCAGCAGATGAGAGTTTTATGTCAGCTACTGCTTCATCCTCCCCAATTCCTTCCAACATCACTTCCTGAGGAACAAGTGGTGGAAATTCGTTCATTCGTTCTTCACCTCCCATTGGAACCTTGTGTTACAAATTAGAAAGACAATCTTTTAGGTAATAAAAAATAAGATTCATCTGATAAAGCTAATCAGCAAATTATACACTAATATTAAACACTTTAGTGATTTTCATAAGTATAGAGATACTTATAGTAGATACTATATATAATCAATTTCTGCCTTCAGTTTTAGAATTTATAATTTAGTAAAAGCAACATAGGGAAAGTACAAAGCAAAAGAAACAGACAAAATTGGAAGTAAGCCAGTGGTTTAAAAAAAGCATTGAATTATAAGGGTGTCTCTAAAAAAAGATTTAGGTGAAGCAGTAGAAGATGAGTGGTAGGTTTTCATGTGAGAAAAACTACAGTTGAATATGCATGGATACTAGAAAAAAAGTCAGAAGACAAGATTAAAGAAATTCAGAAGCAGTTAAAATGAAAAAGAAGGATAATGAAAAAGAAGATGGACAGACATCCGAGATATGGCTGAAGTAATCAGAGAAAAATGAAAATCAATTAACAGAGTGAAAAGAATAAGAGAAATAAACTTTGCAATATGCTGGACACAGAGTAAAGCAGATATCCCAAACAGGAAATGTGATGAATACTGAAAGATAAAGAGGATTGATAAATTAAATTCTCTAGTTAAAGGTATAGCAAAATAATATATGATTTTTGACACCGACAAGAGTGTATCTCAAGGTTGTCTTTTTACTACCAGTAGTCCCAAGTTGGGGAAACTGGGCCAGCTGTAAGATGAGCAGGTGTAGCTGAAGGGCTGAATCAAACACATCATCACTTTGGAATCTCTAAGTCCAACCCTCCCCCTTAAAGTCCATGACTTATCTGGCTCCAATTCAACTTTACTGCTAGTAGTTCAGATTCTTGTGTATAGGTAACATGGAATAAACTTGCAGTACTTTTGAACTGTATTCTAGTTCCTGATTTCTTGCATCTGACACCAATCCTGCTATCTTGTGAAATCAAATGCAGAACGCAAAAAGGAAGAATCAAGGCTAAACTGCTGTTTATTACACAGCATGCGCTGGTGGGACTCCAGAGAATTTTGAGAGAAACCATATCCAACAAAGGGGAGCACTCATGTTTATACATCCCAGAAAGATGGGATGAGACTAAAACATAAACAACAGATGATGTCAGCATACATATTCATAAGTAAAGTATCTCAAGTTACTATCTGTGCCTGTTCTTCACAAACAAAAAGGGGAGGGGAATAAAGCAATAAAACGGGGGAAACAAACCCCCCTCCCCAATAAAGAGAAGGGGGCAGTTTGGGAATGCCAAAATAAATAAATAAATAAAAATTCCTATTGCAAATGTATGGGATTGTGTTAAAAAGATAACGAGCTGTCCTTATATTTCTAGGTATCAACTTGATTTAATCGATTCCACTCATCTAAGAATTGATTTTCCCCACAGTCCATCATACAATTAAGTTAGAAGAAATGAACTAAATTCGCTTAAACTTGAAACTTGTCTTTGAATTGCTTTAAGTTGCTTAGTGGGTAAAAGCTGCCAATTTCAACAGAACATGCAACCCCATTCATAAGCAGAAAACAATACATAGGAACATTTTAATATTTACCAATCAAAAGGACTGCATTTTGGCAGTGGCGAGAGTTAAGTTTCTACATAAAAGACCAGGTGTCAATGAACCTACAGTGACTGTTTCTTTGTATTATATCTTGAATGCTCACTTGAATAGTTACAATACTGTAAGGCAGAGGTGCCCGGAAGGTTTCATGGAGAGAGGTTTTTCCATGGACCGGAGAATGTGTGGTTTTGTGTGCTGTCTGCATACCACGGATGGGGCTTTGCTTGTTTGTGCGGACCGGTTGCTGGCATACCGCGGCCTGGTACCGGTCCACGGACTGGGGGTTGGGGACTCCTGCTGTACGGTTTTAAATTTTTTTTAATGTTTTAAGATTAACAATCATAAATATAAATGCCCATAACCCTATTGGGCAGCCTTTTTTTTTAACGTGATCTTCAGGTAGTAATTATTTTGTTCCTGGAACTTACATAAAACCTGGTGTTGTTTTTTTTTTGCTATCTTTCTTTCCAGAGATTGGAAAGACACCATGTGCAGAATTATTATCATTTTGCATAAAGTGGAAGACCACCAAGATAGGGAAAACTTGAGACAACACAGTCATGGCATTGTCTAACAACAAAACAAAGCTTCTCTTGTCCAAATCCCAAGAGGCATAATAATGAATGCCTGTGAACGGAGAGAATTACAAGGCTCAACAGATTCTCCAGTCAGTGTACTTAAGGGCTGGCTTACCTTTAGTAGTGTTTGGCCTGCATGCTTTTGATATATAGCATCTGCTTTTTCTGTTGAGGTAATATGCACTGGCAACAAATTAGAGGCCAAAACAGAAAACCAGGAGGACCGATTCCCCTAAGGAATAAAAAGTTTGAAAATTAAACTGCCTGAAAAATTATACATGTTTCTTAATTCAATTAAGTTTTAAAAACCAACTTTATTAACTAGTGTAATGTCAGTTCAAGGGACGTGGTGGCTCAGTGGGTTAGGACGCTGAGCTTGTTGATCAGAAGGTCGACAGTTTGGCGGGTCGAATCCCGAGTGCCGCGTAACAGAGTGAGCGCCTGTTAGTCGTCCCAGCTTCTGCCAACCTAGCAGTTCAAAAGCACATAAAAATGCAAGTAGAAAAATAGGGGCCACTACGGTGGGAAGGGAACAGCATTCCGTGCGTCTTTGGTGTCTAGTCATGCCGGCCACATGACCACGGAGACGTCCTCGGACAAGCGGCTTTGAAAGGGACATGAGCACCGGCCCCTAGAGTTGGAAATGATTAGCACGCATGTGCGGGGGAACCTTTACCTTTACCTTTAATGTCAGTTCAGCTAGCAAGTATTCTCCATTCTCTATTGTTGATAACTTGGCTTCTGAAGGCTGCTATCTACTGTAATAAACTGAATGAATTTCTCATTTTTAAAGCATCCCTAGAACCAATTCCTTAGAGGAAGAGCATTTTCAGTTTGGTTGAATATCTCTGTATCTTGTTTGGAATACACATTCACACAAACATACCTGTTAAAATTCCCTTTCTCTGGAAGAGTTATGTAAAATAAAGCAATTTAGTAAAACAATGGTATTTTAGTCCCTTTAGTTGAATTATTCAACTTTTATTGGAATAATGTAATCTTAAATTATTCTTCCATTTTGCCCTATTTAAAAATGAAGTAATTAGCTTAGGAGGTTTTTTTCCCCCCGAGGAAAAACATTTCATCTAATTCATACGGATGAGGACCAAATGATTTTAAAGTATTTGAAGATACTTGCTCCCCTTTGGCTCGAAGCTCTCTGGAGAAACTTCCCAGAGAATACAATAGTCAGCGTCTTCAGCTGCCACAAGTCCTTTTATACACACAGAGATCGGACATGACTGGTCATGAAGTCAGGAGTGAGGTGACTAATTTCTGTTTCCGTTGGCTGTGTGAATTTTTATTTTTATTTAGTTCTGTTGTGTGGCTTCATTCTCCTTTTTTCTTCCTATTTTATAATTGGCTCCAGTGGTTGGAGTGAATGGGATACATTGAGAAGCTAGAACCAAACCCTCAAGAGGGGCTCTTCCAAAGGGACCGAAAGGGAATTCTTGTTCATGCCTTCTTATTATTAGAGGAGCTAAACTTCTCTAATCCAGAGACCAACCCAACCAATCTGTTTCTGGCTTCTGTTAATTCAGTGATTCCTGAAAGCTGTATTTCAACCCAGAATGCAACAAGAGAACACTGGGCTACCAGACTTTAATGATCCTGAAAAAGAAACGGCTATATTCAAAGTAATTAAAGCAGCCCCCCCCAAACAACTCTGATAAAATGGATATTATTCAGCAGCAGCAGGACAAAAGAGAGTTAATTACTGGTACCCTCAAACTGTCCAAATCATATTTTGTTCTATACATCATCTACACTAAGTTCAGAACTCCCATTGCAACTCTTACCTGTAAATAATCTACACGTCCCAATGCACCCAAAAATAGAGTCATTCCAGGTTTAAGTATAAATGTCCTTGGAACAATGGCGCAGTATGGCAAAACACTTTTGATTTCTTTTTCTGTTAGGAGATTTAAAACCTAAAAGAAAATCAGAAAACTTATGGAAATTAGAGGCTGAAATGTTAAAATATTATGCGGGCTCACAAAGAGATAGCATATTGGATGGGGCTAAAATATGGAGATAGGAGCATAGATGAACACCATTCATAAGAGACTCATGCAATAGCTAGGATACACTTCCCTGTTGCAAAGTGACAATTCAAGACAAATATAACTCAATTTCAATTATTCCATTTTTTATAACAGAGGAAGCAGCCTGACTTGTGGCAGTTAAGAAGGATTTCATGTAGAGCCAAATGAAAAAGCAATGAACCATGTAAAACCTCTTAATGCTACTGATGGCAAAATAATACTTGTGTAACCACTCTTCAGGTGCTGAAATGCCTACTTTACTTAGTTACGATCGAATTAATAAGAAATTTAATTCAAGTGGTCATAATCCAAAGATGAATATGCACAACTAGAGTTGTACTGTAATTTTTGGCAGCCTTAAATGCCAAACAAAATACAGTATTCTGTTTCCAAATACACAAACAAATTCAGCATGCTGAAGGACAATAGTTAATCAGCAGTTTTACAATAATGCAGGGCAAACAATTTTCAAATCAGTTTCAGAAAGCCTGGTGTTTATCTTTCAATACAATGAGTGGAAGAGAATTGAACATTTCATTGAACAGCTGCCACCCAATAAAAGTGAGCAGAGTAATTGTTTGGAAATCTTCTTGGCTCAGAATAGTGTTATATTTGCCCACCTATCAACCACTCATTGACACTGTTTGGCACTACAAACTGCTATGGAGAGGAGAGAAGGGAAAGAAAAATACACTGGTATATCTGGTTGGTTTCCATGTGAACGTATGTCTTTGTATTGTGCCCAGTTTCTTCTAAACTATATTGCATTTTATATTAAGCTAAGAATCAAGTTAAATGTTGGAAGTTTTAACATTTTTCAAAAAGCTGTGATTTAAAGTTTGAAAAATGGTGGAATCTGGAAAATAAAGGTCAGGATTAAACACAAGAAAGGCTACAACATGGATATTATTTCTAACACTGCCCTCTGTTAAAGATGGCAAACATATTTGAGGCAATATCTTCCTCCTCTTTCCCCCATAACAGCCCATTTGAAGTAGGTTGGGCTGAAAGTGAGTGACTGGCTCAAAGTCAGTCACTACTGTATATAAATGTGTGTGTGTATGTGTGTGTGTGTGTGTGTATACCATGTTGTGGCACTTGGGAAGTTCTTTTCTCAAGAACTAGATTATTTTTCAGCAAAAGTACCTTTTAAGCAAAAATGTACCTTTCAACAATTAAGTTCTTTTTTATAATTTATTTTGCTGTTCTATCTGTAACAGAAGTTCATTTCTTTACTTTAAAGAATTCTCTTCTCTGGTCCAGAAGAACTGACTACATAACAGTCTCAAATTATTCTTGGCGAAGGTGACTGAAAGGTGGTAGGTTCATAATAAAGCCTGGGTGAAAACCTATATAGAGATGAGGTATATCAACAAATGGATAGGGGAATGTGGCCCCTTGAACTATATAACAGCCTTTGAGGCCAATTCTGGTATTCTTTTGGATCACCTGGCACCTATGGGATTTGGGTGCATTGTATTGCATTGGTCCTAGTCTTCCCTGTTAACCTTTCTTGAGCATTATGGTTCTATACAGTTTTTAATGACAGTTCTTTCTTGTCCTTTAACTTTTATTCAACATTTAAATCAGCTGGACAAGATAATGCCATCAAGATGATGTCTGCTAGTAGTATTGACTGCCACTTAGGATCAATGAATGAGTTGAATAAAAGTGAAATACACCTAAACTTAAATCCAGAAAAAACAGAAATACTATTAAGTCAGAAGAAAGTCCGGTTCAAGATTTTAATCCAATATGTTCTAGATGGGCTGCAATACTACACTTGAAAGATCAGGTTTATAGCTTTGAAGTACTTTGATCTTGGGTTATCTCTGCTTTGAGAACTGGAGATAATGGTAAGAAACCAATGAACGCTACAATGTTTTATTTTCCATCTTTAACCATTCTTGAGTATTTTGAACTTGGCAATATTTAGCAAATTATTAAATGATGACTAGCTTACAGCAATGCTGTTTATAAAGGATAGTGAAAATCCGAATTCTTGAAAATTGTCTGAAAATCTGAAATAATGGAATTAGAGCAGCTATGCTTCTAACCAAGAGATCTTATAATATCTGTATTGATGAATAATAATTACTGTCCTAGCTGCTGTGCTGTAATTTATATAGCGTTTTGTCATGTTGTCTCCTCATAGACACATGCATGTGCTACTGGTGCACATGCTACGGAAGACATTCTCCCTGGATTCAGAATTCAGTGGTCTTAGGTAGCTATCACCAGGTCTTCAACCTTTCCTTTTAGGCAAGGTTACTGAGATGGCTGTAGTAAAATAACTAGGTAAAGGTAAAGGTAAAGGTTCCCCCGCACATGCGTGCTAGTCGTTTCCGACTCTAGGGGCCGGTGCTCATCTCTGTTTCAAAGCCGAAGAGCCAGCGCTTGTCCGAGGACGTCTCCGTGGTCATGTGGCCGGCATGACTAGACACCAAAGGCGCACGGAACGCTGTTACCTTCCCACCGCAGTGGTCCCTATTTTTCTACTTGCATTTTTATGTGCTTTCGAACTGCTAGGTTGGCAGAAGCTGGGACGAGTAACAGGCGCTCACTCTGCTACGCAGCACTCGGGATTCGACCCGCCAAACTGCCGACCTTCTGATCGACAAGCTCAGCGTCCTAACCCACTGAGCCACCGCGTCCCTAGTAAAATAACTACTTAACCTCTAATGAACTGGATTACCCTAGGTTAGCGATGGCGAACCTTTTAGAGACCGAGTGCCCAAACTGCAAACCAAAACTCAGTTATGTATTGTCGAGTGCCGGGTGGGTGTGGCCAATTGGGTGGGTGTGGCCCATTGGGTGGGCATTGCTGTGGTGGTAATGGCAGACTGGGTGGGACTAAAAAGTTCAATCAATCAATTCCAACTTTGCGAGATCTTTTTTTCCCCTGTAAGAAGCTGAAATTGATTGATTGAACCTTTTTCCCCCCACATGCAGCGGTGGAGGCCTAAAGCAAAAAGGTTTTATAAGACCCTGCTGAAAGCCTAGGACTGAGGCAACGGCGCGCGTGCCCACAGAGAGGGCTCTGTGTGCCACCTGTGGCACGCGTGCCATAGGTTCGCCACCACGGCCCTAAGTCTATTTCAGTCAAGATTCAAACCTGGAAATGGGATACAGAAGACAACGACAGGATCTAGAAGGGAAGTACCTTACTCTATTGAAATGCCTTAGGGCAGGGGACCCCAACCTGTTTGGAACCAGGCCATACAAGCGGCTCGTGCGTGAAGGTCCATTTGTGTGAGCTGTATGTGCATGCGCCTGCCACTTGCGCAAATGGAGCTGTGTGCACTTGCATGGAACCATCCCCCCTCCTCCCCCCCCTGTCTGTCGAGCTGGAAATATTGGGGTCTGCTGCTTTATGGGATTGAAGATGGCAGACACTGTTTGCGTGTTCTTCCTCAATGGGCAGGTATAGTCAGGTTATATAAGGGAGAAAAGATCAGCACACAGATCACTAGTGGAAAACACGCTAGACATTCAATAACTAAATAGCATAAAATCCATGCTTCCATCATTATCTTTGGAATAATGTACAGAGAAAAGGGGAAGCATCTTTCTCATACACCTTTACAAAGCACAGTAACTGTATAATCATAATTCTGTAATGCTTTGATAGAGCATGTATGTAACTGAATTCTCACATTTAATATTCTGTCTAAGCTGTTTAAAGCTAAATGCTAAATTAATTCAGATAATAATTGTCAAGATTTGAAAATAAATTAAAGAATAAAAGACGCACAAATGTGTTGTGAAGGATTTACAAAATGCTAAAAAGGGTTTTACCATGATTCTATTTCTATACATAGTTGTGTTATTTATAGTTGGATTTTTTTCAAATTCTTCAAGTAGCCCACACTCCATATATGAAATACATTTTCAGCTCCACACTTGAAAAAAAGAAGAATTAAGATCACAGAAAGCTGCTGAAATAGTGGTTTCATTTCTGTTTTAGACATCAAACAAATTTAACAGTATACTTACACAATGATCTTTTATAATCCCTGGTGTGTCATAAAACCAACGACAATCTTTCACTTCATTGTACGTCAATCTATTTTTTTTGGTATCAGCTTTGAGTGAAGAGGAGGGTTCTTCCTCCATGTTAATAGACAATGCCTCAACATCAAAATCAATTTCAATTTTTTTCTCATTTTTTTCTGGTTGTTTAAAGGTTCTTCCAATTCTTCCTGTATCATAAACAGAGAGATATACAGGTACATGTAGATTATTCATGGGTTTTTTTGTGATATGTTGTTCTGAGGCTAGCAGATGCAATAAGAATTCAACCAAAAATTAGCACCTAGACTTTGTACATCCATCGCATTAGGCTTTTTACATTTTTTAATTTTAGTGTAGCGTATTATGAAAAATCCCCCTTCATGGATTACTGCCTTGTCGTGGCGAAGGGGCTTGCGTAATTCAATGAAGCTATGAGCTATACCGTGCAGGGCCACCCAAGATGGAAAGCTCATAGCAGAGAGTTCTGACAAAACGTGATCCACTGGAGAAAGAAATGGCAACCCACTCCAGTATCTTTGCCATGAAAACCCTATGGACAGTACCAAAAGGCAAAACGATATGACGCTGGAAGATGAGCCCCTCAGGTCGGAAGGCGTCCAATATGCTACTGGGGAAGAGCAGAGGGCTAGTACTAGTAGCGCCAGAAAGAATGAAGCGACTGGGCCAAAGCCGAAAGGACGCTCAGCTGTGGATATGTCTGGTGGTGAAAGGAAAGTCCGATGCTGTAAAGATTTTTTCTCCATAGGAACCAGGAATGTAACATCCATGAATCAAGGAAAGCTGGATGTGGTCAAACAAGAGATGACAAGACTGAACACTGACATCTTAGGTATCAGCGAATTAAAATGGACAGGAATGGGTGAATTTAATTCAGATGACCATCAGGTATACTACTGTGGGCAAGAATCCCTCAGAAGAAATGGAGTAGCCTTCATAGTCAATACAAGAGTAGGAAAAGCAATACTGGGATACAATCCTCAAAATGACAGAATGATCTCAGTTCGAATCCAAGGCAAACCATTCAATATCACAGTAGTCCAAGTCTATGCCCCAACCACCAGTGCTGAAGAGGATGAAATTGACCGGTTCTATGAAGCCCTACAGCACCTTATAGAACTAACACACAAAAATGATGTCCTTATCATCATGGGGGATTGGAATGATAAAGTAGGAAGCCAAAAGATAACCGGAATAACAGGCAAGTTTGGCCTTGGAGTACAAAATGAAGCAGGGCACAGGCTGATAGAATTTTGTCAAGAGAATATGATGGTCATAGCAAACACTCTTTTCCAACAACCCAAGAGACGGCTCTACACATGGTCAACATAGAAATCGGATTGACTATATGCTCTGCAGCCAAAGATGGAGAAGCTCTATACAGTCAGTAAAAACAAGACCAGGAGCTGACTGTGGCTCAGACCATGAGCTTCTCATTGCAAAGTTTAGGCTTAAACTGAAGAAAGTAGGGAAAAGCGCTAGGCCACTAAGGTATGAATTAAATCATATCCCTGTTGAATATACAGTAGAGGTGACAAATAGATTTAAGGAATTAGATCTGATAGACAGAGTGCCTGAAGAACTATGGACAGAGGTTCACAACATTGTACAAGAGGTAGCAACTAAAACCATCCCAAAGAAAAAGAAATGCAAGAAAGCAAAATGGCTGTCTGAGGAAGCTTTGCAAATAGCTGAGGAAAGGAGGGAAGTGAAAGGCAAGAGAGAAAAAGAAAGATACGCCCAATTGAATGCAGAATTCCAGAGAATAGCTAGAAGAGATAAGAATGCCTTCTTAAATGAACAGTGCAAAGAAATAGAAGAAAACAATAGAATAGGGAGGACCAGAGATCTTTTCAAGAAAATTGGAGAGATGAAGGGAACGTTTAATGCAAAAATGGGCATGATAAAGGACCAAAATAGCCGGGACCTAACAGAGGCAGAAGAGATTAAGAAGAGATGGCAAAATTACACAGAAGAACTATACAAGAATGAGCTTAACGTCCCTGATAACCACAATGAGGTGGTCACTGACCTCGAGCCAGACATCCTAGAATGTGAAGTGAAGTGGGCCTTAGAAAAGCTGAGCAACAACAAAGCTAGTGGAGGTGACAGTATTCCAGCTGAGCTATTCAAAATCTTAAAAGACGATGCAGTAAAAGTGCTACACTCAATTTGCCAGCAAATTTGGAAAACTCAACAGTGGCCACAGGATTGGAAAAGATCAGTTTACATTCCAATTCCAAAGAAAGGCAGTGCCAAAGAATGTTCGAACTATCGCACCATTGCACTCATTTCACATGCTAGTAAAGTTATGCTTAAAATCCTACAAGCTAGACTCCAGCAGTATGTGGATCGAGAACTACCAGAAGTACAGGCAGGATTTCGAAGAGGCAGAGGAACTAGAGATCAAATTGCCAACATACGCTAGATCATGGAGAAAGCTAGAGAGTTCCAGAAAAACATCTACTTTTGCTTCATTGACTATGCTAAAGCCTTTGATTGTGTGGATCATAACAAACTGTGGCAAGTTCTTAAAGAGATGGGCGTACCAGACCATCTTATTTGTCTCTTGAGAAACCTATATGTGGGCCAAGAAGCAACAGTGAGAACTGGACACGGAACTACTGATTGGTTCAAAATTGGGAAAGGAGTCCGGCAAGGCTGTATACTGTCGCCCTGCCTATTTAACTTATATGCAGAGCACATCATGAGAAAGGCAGGGCTAGATGAATCAAAAGCTGGAATTAGGATTGCCGGAAGAAATATCAACAACCTAAGATATGCAGATGATACTACTCTAATGGCAGAAAGTGAAGAAGAACTAAAGAGCCTTGTGTTGCAGGTGAAGAAGGAGAGTGCAAAACTTGGGTTGAAACTAAACATTAAGAAAACCAAGATCATGGCATCCGGCCCTCTCAATTCCTGGCAAATAGATGGGGAAGAAATGGAGGTAGTGACAGATTTTATTTTCCTGGGCTCCAAGATCACTGCAGATGGGGACTGTAGCCAAGAAATTAAAAGACGCCTGCTCTTCGGGAGGAAAGCCATGGCAAATCTAGACAGCACACTAAAAAGCAGAGACATCACCCTGTCAACAAAAGTGCGTATAGTCAAGGCTATGGTCTTCCCAGTTGCAATGTATGGCAGTGAAAGTTGGATCATAAGAAAGGCTGAGCGCCAAAGAATTGAGGCCTTTGAACTATGGTGCTGGAGAAGACTCCTGCGAGTCCCTTGGACTGCAAGGCGATCAAACCGGTCAGTCCTAGAGGAGATCAACCCTGACTGCTCTTTAGAAGGCCAGATCCTGAAGTTGAAACTCAAATACTTTGGCCACCTAATGAGAAGGAAGGACTCACTGGAGAAGAGCCTAATGCTGGGAAATATTGAGGGCAATAGAAGAAGGGGACGACAGAAAATGAGGTGGCTGGATGGAGTCACTGAAGCAGTAGGCGTGAGCTTAAATGGACTCCAGAAGATGGTAGAGGACAGGAAGGCCTGGAGGAACGCTGTCCATAGGGTCGCGATGGGTCAGACACGACTTCGCAGCTAACAACAACATCATTATGAAAAATCAGCCAACTGTTCATTCAATAAATTAAGGTTAAACAATGCACTGCTTTAAAGTAATGTAGATGCTAGGTACAACAGACTCTAAACTCTGTAAATTCTGACTCTTCTCCTATGCTCATTCTAAATATTCATCATATTTTTTACCTTCTGATGAGTGAACTAAAAATATGGGCAGGTCTCTTTATTGCATTTTTCTTTAAAATCATATCTGCCTGACTCAAAAGACTGTGGAAATAGTGAATAACAAAAATTATGTATTAATGGAATCTTCTCCTGATAAATCTTAGCTTATAAATATTCTTGTAAATATTTTCATGGCATAGATCTTTTAATTAGATTTAATCTTCTTTTCATATATTTGTACTTGTGAAAATATTTGCTTTGGAAAATGATTTGTTTTGGACATCGAGATAAGTTTCCAAATTGATAATTTTGAATTTTTGACTCATTTTAGAAAAATCTGGTTCTCCAAGTGCACAAAAGTATCTAACTATCCAAAGCAATTTGGAGCCACCTAATTTGATTATTTAGGTGAACTTTCTAGTCTGATAATAAAAAAGATACATTTTAGATATACAACAATATCTGCGTTAAATATCTGGACAGCCTTGGAAAGATCTATGAAACAATTGTGAGTTGCAGCACTTGCACAGTTCCCAAAGCCCCCACTCACCTATTAAGTATCCTTGCTTTCTGAGAATATTCAGCTGTTTTTGTTCAGTTATACTGAGGTCTTCTTCATTTTTCTCTGAATCTTCCTTTAGCCTTTCTTGCCTCCTGAGTATTCTGTAAGGTGTAGGATTAATAATTGGAAATTTCAGGAGATTCAAAGTAGTGCCTAGGGAGGAAAATGGGGAAAAACCCATCATAAATTTCCATGGTTGGCTTATATACAATTGGCAAAGAATTAAGATACTAGAATAGGCTTAAACAATATAGGTCACAAAATGTTATGTGAGACATACAGCTTTTACAACATCTCAAGTAACTCAGAAAACGAATTTGTAAAAGAAACTGTAGCTATAGGAGGGCCTATTAAGAAAACGAGATAATGGATAGCAATTGATGTTAAAAGGAGAAATATTGAGTCAATAAATTCCCACTTCAAATCCTGCCTCAACCACGACTAAGCAAGTGTGAAATATTAATAAAATACTGGCTTATCTTACACTGGCCAAATTTATTACAAAGCATACATTGTTATTATATTCAGAAATTAAAGCAAGTTGATATACCTTTTTTGGTCTAGGGCTGCATTATGATTTCCTGCCCAGTTTGATGATTCCAGGGTCTGTGGCTAGTAATATCAATGGATTAGAGATGGGAATATTTTTTGCTTCCTATTTTGTCCCTTAATCCCCCACCCCTCTGAACAGCTTCAGTAAAACCTAATGCACTGATTTTGCCCTTTCATCCCCCTTCTCTAAATAAACAACTCCCAAACATTACTACTTCTATGGCAGAAACAAAAAATGGCATGATGAGAACCATATCCATCTTATGCAGTTTTAAATCAAATAATCCTTGGAGTTATGTTAGCCTCTTCAAAGATTTCAGTGGCAATTTGTAACAGACAGCTGATTAATGTGTTATTTAGTTACGTTAACTCTAGTTTTCTAATCCAGGAATAAAGTCACCTCCAAGTAGAAAGCATGACAGGTACATTTGTTCTTGAATTATCTTTACAAGGTAATCATAATCATAATAGTAAAGTTGGAAGGGACCTTGGAGGTCATCTAGTCCAACCCCCTGCTCAGGCAGGAAACCCTATACCAGGGGTAGGCAACCTCGGCTCTTTTATGACTCATGGACTTCAACTCCCAGAATTCCTGAGCCAGCACAGCTGGCTCAGGAATTCTGGGAGTTGAAGTCCATGAGTCATAAAAAAGCCGAGGTTGCCTACCCCTGCCCTATACCATTTCAGACAAATGGCTGTCCTAGTGCTTCCTTCTATTTTTTTGTCTCTCCTTCCATTCTAGCCTACAAATTTCATTATTTCTTGTTGATTCCACATTCAAGTAGTGCCAAGCCTGCTACAATACAGGTAGTCCTCAACTTAATACTACAATTGACCCCAACAATTTTCTTGCTAAGCAAGATAATCTGGCTTGCCCAATTAGCTTTGCTTTTTGGAAGCCAGCTGGGAAGATTGCAAATGGAAATCACATGGTCTTGGGGCATGCTAATTGCCAAGTACCCAAATTTAAATCACGTGACCATGGGGATGCTGCAACAGTTGTGTGAAAAGTGAATAGTAGTAATAAGTCACTTTTTTCAATTGTAACTTTGAACTATCACTAAATGAATGGTTATAAGTCGAGGACTACCTGTAATGTTTTTGAGATCAGTACAGTAGGCTAGGTGGTGCCACCTATGGGGGAAAACCATGAACAGTTGAAACAGATTCCCATTACTGTATTGTTATTTTACTTGAAAGGCAGAAACTTAAATAATGTAACAGTTTTGAGGGGGGAAATAAGCAATTATATTATTACATAAACGTTTAGGGATCCTGTATAAAGGCCATCACAGGTCTCAGAATAACTTTCATTTAAGAGATATGTCAAAATTATGGCACTTAACTATAGTTATGTCTAAATGTTCTTTCTTAAAGAAAGACTGAATTCTTCACAGCCATAAAATGAACTCAACAGTAACATCTTTTTACTGGTTAACTCACTGTGAAACGTACAACTGTCATCAAAGTGTTCTCAACATACTTGTCCTAAAATTATTAGCATTAGGTTTCAAACACCATTAGTTGTTTAGCAAGAATCATTTAGCCTTTCTATAACTCTATTTTCTGCTTTATATTAAACTATCATTTTCGGTTTTCATGCTCCTATGTCTTGCTGGGGAATCCTTGTGAGTGAGATCCAGCAGCCGGAATGTATAACTAGCCGTGACAAAGTCACGTCCAGGGTGCACCATGAGGCTAGTCTATATCACACCTTAGAAGACAACTAGCTTTAAAAGGGGAGTGGCAAAAATGTGAGGCAAACCAATTATTACCTACACACATGGATTGTCATGATCAAATATTCTGACTCAAATCTCGGAATCTGTCATGGAAACTTGGACAGCAATTAGTCAAAAATCACTTTGACATTGAGATAGCATGGCACCAGGACTGGGCCACTCCTAACCCAGATCTGTTTAATTTAGTGTCTGACACAGCACAGCTCCCCTTTGGCTTTGATCTCCAAGGAAAATCTGGACAGCCTCAATCGGATTCGAACCAATCCTGGCAGGTGTCAATATTGGAAATATAAATAGGGGCTGGCTGATAATCCTAACTGTGATTGTGGAAATGTCCTGCAAATTTTATATCATATTGTGGCAGAATGCTCCCTCAGAAGGTTCCCTGGATCCCTGCATGAAATACATCACCTCAAGGGTACTGCTGTCCAATGGCTAAATGATTTATAAATCTAGCATTAGGTTTTGTCACTTTAGTAAATACTCATGCATAATTTAATTCCATTCATGACTTTATTTATCACTTATATTGTGTTTTTAAAATAATTCACTCCTCTGTTGTTTTTATATTTTGATATATATTTTATATGTTGTTTTTGTGAATTTTTATGCACTGCTATATTCTCTTATGCCACATGAAATACACACACACACACACACACACGTGTGTGTGTGTATCATAATGCAGTAATACTCCTTAGTGTATGTATGTTATGACACTGCAGTTCAGTTATTTAACTATGTAATCTTCTATACAGTGAAATTGTCAGGGGTGATATAAATGTTCAAGACTAGCAACACCATAATTGCTATATTTCAATACTAAACATTTTAGATCTGGCTGCTGCAAGAATCACCTCAACTTTATACCAATACATTACAGTTTATAAAAATAAAATTAAACAAAGTATCTCTATAACTATAATCAAAAATGATATAGCTATGTTACTTAAAACTCTTTTGAATTACAAATACAAACTGGGTATATGACCTCCCTCTTTTCTGATCTATAGGTTTTTTAACATCAGTGGCCAACACACAATTCTAATGCACATGGATTAATAGGAACTTAGATATATTTAAAGCAGACTTTAGACACACCCACAAGGCATTTAAGAACTAGCACAGAAGAGAATCTAATCTAAAGACAACATTAACTCATATAATCTAAAAATGTCATAGTTTGGAACAAATTCACAAAAGGTCAGAGCACAGCTAGCACAACATACTCTACTATAGTTAATTTAAGCAGATTTTTCTTGTTAGCCCACCTTCTTGGGTTTACATGATACACTGAATCATAAACAGGGCTGGGTTTGTAGAATATACAGTAGTAGCTAAAGTGTGGTTGGCTAGTTTGTGATTCTGAGCCAGCAATTTCCTTTAAATTAGGAGTAATGTTTAGAAATCTGTAAATCAGTGGGTTAGGACGCTGAGCCTGTCGATCAGAAGGTCTGCAGTTTGGCGGGTCGAATCCCGAGTGCCGCGTAACAGAGTGAGCGCCTGTTACTCGTCCCAGCTTCTGCCAACCTAGCAGTTTGAAAGCACGTAAAAAATGCAAGTAGAAAAATAGGGACCACTACGGTGGGAAGGTAACAGCGTTCCGTGCGCCTTTGGCGTCCAGTCGTGCCGGCCACATGACCACGGAGACGTCCTCGGACAAGCGCTGGCTCTTCGGCTTTGAAATGGAGATGAGCACCGGCCCCTAGAGACGGAAACGACTAGCACGCATGTGCGGGGGAACCTTTACCTTTACCTTTAATCTTACCGATCATTCAAAGAAGACTGAAGAACTTACATGGCTAACACATTTTCTGATGTATTGGGTATATGTGACAAATCCAATTTCAACTCAGCAAAAAGATTTCTGTATAAAAAGAGCTAGTTTGATGAAGTGGTTAAAGTGCTGGCTAGAAACTAGGAAACTGTGAATTCTAGTCCTGCCTTAGGAATGGGTGACTTGGGGTTGGTTACTCACAGGGTTGTTGTTGTGTGTGTGTGGGAAAGAGTAATATATTTTCCACCTTGGGTTATTTATACAAATAAAGGCAGGACAAAAATCAAATAAATAAAGAAGTGTCCTGGAATAGCTTTTAAGTAATGCTTTTTAACCAGAGTGCTCAGAGGTTCCATGTGGGTTTTCCTGAATAGTCTTAAGGATAAGTTGTCAAAGCATGCCTTAATTTCCTCTTACCGGGGAAAGGTGAGATGGTTGCTCTGTGGATCACCTGAGAAGCTCTGGATTTGCAATAGTCCGAATGCAAGAGAGTATTAAAGAGAGTAGACTTTCCGCTGTTGGCTGCTCCCACAAGGTACACGTCCCCATTTAGTTTCCAAGAACGCTGCAACTTGGAGATCAGCGTTTCTATTCCATAGCCTGTCTTGGCACTGATGAGGTGTGCATCAATTATACGCTGGTCTGGGGTCTCCGAAGGCTGGCTCAAATCAACAAGGCCAGCATCTGCACAATTCTTCAACAGCAGTTCTTGGAGGTGCTTCAGGTATTTTGGCGAGTCAGCAGGCAGAAGATCTACCTTGTTGCCTAGGACAAATACGTGGGCATCGGTCCCCACCAACTTGGACAGGTCAGGCAGAAGTGAGTCAGGCAGTTCCAGCATATCCACCATGCAGAGCACAAGGTGTGAGCGTCCATGACGAGGAGGCCGTTTTAAAGCCGCGCTCACCAGGTTATAGTATGCCTCCCGGGACATTTCCACCTTGAGGGCCTGTTGGTGGTGCATCAGAAGCCAGCAGCGTTGGCACACAGTTCGCTCCAGCGCCTGCCTGACGGGGTCCTTCCAGACCTTCGGCCCCTCCGCTTCTTCCCTCGGTCCTCCTCCATCTTCCTTCCGCTGCAGGAGCGCTTCTGGCCTCACCAGGCTCAGGTATTTCTCGCTGGCCAGATATCCCGGCACGGCCGGATCCTGGCAGTGTAGTTCCGCTCCGCATCCACAGCAGTTCACTCCGCTCGACGGCACCGAAGCGTCCGGCCGCCCCCAAGCCGGGTGACTCCGTGCTGCCTTCTGGCGTCCTTCTCGGCGCTGCGGCGGCGGTGGCGGCTTGTCGCTCTTAGCCCGCTGCTGCTGCTGCTGCTGCTGCTCCAGGTCCTGCTCCACCGCTGCCTCCACCAGCCGCTTCTCCTCGTCGAAAGGCAGCTCCTCGGGGACATATTCGGGGAAGACGAACTCCTCCTGCTCCATCAACTCGGGCGACACGGCGACCGCCGCCTCTCCCCGGCGCCCGCGGGGTTCCTTCCCGAGCGGGAAGTGAAGGGGGCCGCCCGCCGCGGTGCGGCAAAGCAGCGCGCCGATTCTTTTACCGCAAGCGGGGGCGGAAAGCGGGGGCGGCTGCCAAAAGCGTGGAAGACCCCCAGCAAAAACCCGCCGGAAGACGTTCATCGCGTGCCCACGAGCGAACGGCCCGGGACAACCGGAGTCAGACCAACCGCGCAGTCCTTCAGCCACTGGCGACCTTTGCGGGAGGAGCGCAGGCGTAGCGAACGAACTGGGGCTCCTCCCCTTCCCGGTGAAGTTCGGGGCCTTCAAGCCTGAAGCATCCCGGGAGAGACGGCTAAGATGCCAAACTCAAGCCCAAATTAACCCTAAAAATTCAGACTTGACGATTCAGTTTTAAGGGTTAGAAATGAGCGGCTTTGAACGTTTTGAATAATTTCGGCAGTGCCGTGGTGGGACTCTCTCTTTTTTTAATATTAAATTTTTATTAAATATTTACAGACACATACACACTAAGTATATACATTTCAAATTAAGAAAGAAAAGAAAAAGGACAAGCAAGCACTTAACAAACATACATATAAACTAACTGGGGATTAAAGTCCCCTGTACAGTTATACATAATTACATCCCGGTAAATCTTAAATCTTATTTAACGGTCTATTTTGACTATTAAATATTGTCATAAAGATTACTATGAAGTGTCATATTAACTATTCTAGGTTTGTTCTATTTTTTAACCAATCATACCATCGTTCCCAGTTGGTGTAATACATAGATTCTTGTTTCTGTTTTAACATATAAGTTAGTTTATCCATTTCAGCACAATTCAGAATCTTATTAATTAACATTTGGTCCGTTGGAATATTTATATCTTTCCACTGTTGAGCGAAGGTTATTCTCGCTGCTGTTGTAACATGTACAAAGAGATACCAATCTTGTCTATTAATTAGTTTTGGCTTTATACCCAGTAGGTAAGAGTCTGGAAGCAGAGGGAAGGTGACACCAGTTATTTGTTTTAACCAGTTTTGGACCTTCTCCCAATATTTCTTCCTCTGAGGGCAAGTCCACCACTGGTGGAAAAAAGTACCCTTGCCGTGGTGGGACTCTCAAAGGAAGCGAAAGTGGGGCTTTGGAGAAGCAGGGTAGGAAGAGTACTGAACCTGTGAACTTTGGAGAAAGCTCCTGGTAATACCAGGGACAGCAATGAAAACCAACATAATCCAACAAATCAATCCAGAGTTGTCACTCAAAGCACAAATAACCAGGCATAAATTATCCAAAGACCTAACTCCAGAGAAAAAGGCTGTGATACTGGGAAAGGTGGAAGACAAGAAGAGAATGAGCGGAAGCAAGGTGGATGGATTCAATTACAGTGGCAACGAGTGTGAAAGAACTTGAAAGAACAGGTTAGGGACAGGTACCGGTACCACGGAGAAAATTATTTGGTTTCTAAGATTGAACATGACTTAATGGCAACCAATACTGGAGCATGGAGAAAACTTTTTTGCAGCTACTGACCGACAACTGAATCAGAAATCTGTGATCAGCAGATTAAGAACTAGTTATTGTTTGCTCATTTGAAAACACATTTATTTTATTATCACTTATTTAGGAATAACATATTAACTGCATACTCTACTGCATTCCACAGGAATTGCTCCTCTTAGGCAAATGAGCGCCTTTAAGTCTTAAGTGTATTATAATGGTTGCCCTTCCTGAAGGAATATACAATTCCATCTATATTCAAATTATTCCTAGATCAGTAAAAGCCTGTGAATCAATAACAAACTGCGACCCGTTAGATATTTTTTTAGCTCCAGTTAATGAATTTAACGATTATTCACTTTTAGGAGAATTCTGTAAATGCAGTGAATTACTGTTAAAGAGTATATTATGGAAGACAGGGAGAAAAATAAAACTCCTGAAATAGCCGGCAGTCTTTTTGAAAATCTCCAAAGCAAAGCATACTTAAGGCTGCAGCAAATGTCGATCTATCTAAACCAGGGCGGCATTCGTTTGCTTTTGGGATGCTTTGCATTTTACCGTCGCTTAACAATGAAATCCTATATCAAAGCCAGAAAATCTGTCTACCGCCACTCTTGCTATCCCTGCACACAACAGTGCCTATTAGAAAGTGGGGTGGGATATTCGGACGCCTATGCAGCCCATCCTCAGGTTACAATTCACGGGAAGATCTTTCACGCAATATAACTAGCAGGACGGAGGTACCGTACAAAGTTCGACTCTTGGGGCTAGGCTTGCGCAATTTTTCTTTTTTTTTTTTTTTTGCCGAAAGACCACAAGCCTTTGCGCCAACCTAATAGAAAAGGAAATGACGTTTTGAAGCGACCGGAAGTAAGAAATGAGAAATGCGAGCTCTGCGCAAGCGCGATAATAATCCTGTGGCTCTCTTTCAGAAGTGAGCCGTCTCGGTGGCGGTTAATATCTTGCGTGTATTCGTGGCCAGCCGTGAGGCACCTTTGCCAAGATGTATGATGCGGACGAAGGTGAGTCTCTTATTAAGGAAGCCGTTTTGGAAGGGAGACTTCACCTCTGTTCCATACCATTTCTGGCTCCTAAAATTGTCCTGTCTGTTGGTTTTCCTGGTGGCATCCCAAGTAACCTACTACTTAGTAGCCTGGCTGATTTTTAATCTCCATCCTGTTAAAGATGCTGGGGAGTCCGAAGGGTTTCGATTATAATATTGCAATCATTATTATAAGATCTAATCAGATCAGGCCGATATTGCTTCTCTGTGCTTTAAGGCTTGGAGGAGGACAGTGTAGAATAGATCCAAGGGATGAGCAATGAATCCCATTGTTAGAATCGTAATGTAATATAAGTGAAGACGTTTGAATAAGAGCCATTGTTCAACCTCAGGTTAAGCTGGATATTTTAATTGTATTTCAGGAAAACAAGTCAACTTCAAACCCCAGTATATGAAGTGTCTTTGTTTTAATATGTAGTAATATAAAGTATATCATATCTAAATTCTTGAGTTTAGCCATGCTGCAGTTAAATGATAGTATGGCATTTTCTATGCAGCTGTGCCTACTGGGTTGTCAGATTTCATTTTTAAAACTTTTAAATTCTCACAGCAATATATAATACATACCATTTACTAAATATTAGTGCAGCTAGAAAAAAAGATATTGGGTACAAACATTCCACATAAATTGTGGAATTTAGCAGTTAACATTTGCGTTAATTTTTTTCGGCCACTACAAGTCAGACTAGAAACAAAACCTAGCTTTTATTTTCAGTTATTTAGCCTTTCTGTGACTTTTAATATGTATAAGACATGATTGCTTTTGCAAATGCAGAGGTAATGGTTTGAAGATGCCCCATTATTGCATAAAATTTATTCCCAGATAACTGTAGAAGACATTTTTTACTTTCGTAAAAAAATAATATTTTCAATTAGAAATTAAATTATTTAATATAAAAGCAAAGTCATAACTCAGTGGTAAAATACAAGGTAAATAATTTATAAAGAGATCTCAGTTTCTTTTTCCATACCTCTGCTCAAGATACTGAAAAGCTGTTACTGTTTGGACTTTATTACCCAGAGATTTTAGAAGTAAACATAAAAAATAATAAACTATTAACATTAAAAATAATACTTTCTGTGCAAACGATTAGAAAGATGCTATAGAAGTTGCTTATCTCCCCCTTTTTTTTGTAGATATGCAATATGATGAGGATGATGATGAAATCACTCCAGATCTGTGGCAAGAAGCATGCTGGATTGTCATCAGGTAATATTTTATACTAAAAAGATAATGTGCTGAATTCCCAGAATCCGTTTACATTTTTGGAGAAGAGAAAACCACATGGACATGTTTTTTTTTCCAGGCAAAATCAGCAGAGTGGGCAACCTAACAATGCACATTTACTCAAAGTTATTGCACTAAATTTAGGAGAAACTACGCTTAGGTGGGCTTATGCAAAATATTTAGAAAAAGTGCCTTGTGGACTCTGGGAACACAAATAATATGTTTTAAATTATTAAATCAGCTACATTTTAATAAGCTAGCCTGCTTATTATGTCCACATGTACATACATTTTGTTTACTTTTTGTGTTTTAAATTTATTACACAGTCATTGTTCTGAAAAATATATGCATGGGACTATAGGCTTAATTTAGGCCAGATTGGAAAAGTGTTTCTCAATGAGGACAATGATATTTAGGATCAAGAAATAGTCTGTTGATAGGGTAGCATAATACATATTTTGAAATAATTATAAAACAGTGATTATATACCAGTGAGTATATAATCACTGTTTTATAATTATTTCAAAATGTGAGTATATTTTATAAATATTCTATTTAATCTCTTTGAAGAATTGTACTTACGGCATAAACATTTTACTTTGTTGGAATTTATAGAAATTGTAATACCAATATATCTCAAAGTGATGCAGGTGGGGAAGGAGGGTATACATTGTGTATATTGTTATACGTTGCTTAAAATTACGTGCATGCATTTTGTTTTGGTTTCTATAAATTACTTTGTTTCACTGTACTTTTTGTTATGAAAACCTCGGCTCACTTTCAAAACTATTCTAGAGAGATTTTTAAAATGAGTATGTTTATCCAGTTAAATGATATTTTTGTTTTATTGTGGTTTTATTTGGATTTTTACATTTTTCCAGAATATATATATATATAGGATTGGGTAAATAAATGTTTTATTCTGCTGCCAATGTAATGAGGAAGAAATTATTTGAAGGCTATTAAAAGGAGAATGTGTGTGTGTGTGTGTGTGTGTGTGTATTGGCAAAACAGATATAATTTTTACTATATGTCCATTATATTTGCTTGACAAAAAATACTTCAGAGCAACTTAGAAAGAATTGCTGATTATAAGTTATAACTTAATGCAGATACTAGTAAAAAATTTAGATAGCAAGATCAATTTTTCTCTTATTTCATATAGGTGAGAATACTTCTTTTTTGATTGTCTATGCTATGATAAAGATTGAATATAAACATTGACTGACTCTAAAATATTTTCCAAAGCTCCTATTTTGATGAAAAAGGCCTAGTTCGACAGCAGCTGGATTCTTTTGATGAGTTCATTCAGATGACTGTGCAAAGAATTGTAGAAGATGCCCCACCAATTGATCTACAAGCAGAAGCTCAACATGCTACCGGAGAAGTAGAAGAACCAGTAAGAAACTGTTCTGTTTTTAAAGATAGTAGAAAGTACAAGTCATAACTGCCAACAGCCAATTGTTGTGTATCCTCTATATAGGTAGGTAGCATGTCAGATTGGTTGCTTCTCTTTCCAAAAGGCAATTTCTGATTTCACTTTTAGCTTTCTCTTTGATTTCTTTCTTTTCTTTCTCTTAATTTTTATCTTCCTTTTAAAAAATCTTTAATGACATTTGTATATTAGAAAACCAGATGTGATATGTTTTTGTTAGACTGTCCAATTTGGCAATATAGCTGTAACATATGTTATTACACTTATTGTAATTGCTAAGCCAACTTCATAGGTAAACTACAAGCAGGGGCGTTATGGTGGTCCAGTATTAAGATTGTCAGTGCATGTATTACTGCAGCCAGATTATTGCTACATAAAACAGACCAATCCTGGCTAGGAAAAGGTACTTCTTGCCACAGAGGCTGCTTCTTACTCTTACTAGTGACAGTTCAAGGAGCAACCTCCAGTTATACATTCATTCCTTTGGGAGGAATGCAAGCTAATTCAAAGCAGATGATATAATCTTCCAAATTCCCAGAGAATGTAATTGGCTCTCCATAATGTTCCCTTTGGGTCAAGATTCACCTTCAGTTTCTTGATCCTTATCAGAACGTTTGCATAGCTTCTCCTCACTTAATATAGGTTATGACCTATAAAGCCCTAAATGGCATGGGTCCGGGTTACTTACGGGAGCACATGCTGCCGGCATCGACTTCCCTTCGTCCAGTGCGCTCCCACAGAGAGGGCCTCCTTAGGGTGCCGTTGGTCAAAGAGTGTTGACTGGCGGCCCCCAGGGGGAGGGCGTTCTGTGTGGGCGCGCCAGACCTTTGGAACCGTCTACCGGTTGAGCTCCGGATGGCTCCCGACCTTCGCTCCTTCCGACGGGACCTAAAAACACATTTATTTGAACAAGCCGGCCTGGTCTGATGGGTTTAGGGGTATTTTATAGTTTTGTATTAATTTATTGAATAGGGCTATAGTATTTAATATTTTTAATTTTTGTATATTGTATTTTATTGCATTGCCCTGTACACCGCCCTGAGTCCTTCGGGAGAAGGGCGGTATATAAATTAAATTAAAATTAATTAAATAAATAAATAAATAAATATTCGATAAAAGGTGCCGCTGGATGAGATTCCTAATTGATGCCATGCTTATATCATTTTCAGTCACGTTATCTTTTGAAATTTGAACAAATTTATCTGTCCAAGCCTACTCATTGGGAAAGAGATGGTGCCCCTTCACCTATGATGCCAAATGAAGCCAGGCTCAGAAATCTTACGTAAGAGCTATCTACTTCTGTTATTTATTATAACGTACAAGGGTTGCATAATTAATTGAAGTACTGTACAGTGGTGCAAAGTAATCCTGATTATATTGTTATTTAAATGATTTGAGAAGATATTTAATTTTTAACACTTCCCCTGAAACATGCTGCAAATTTTCTTCCAAAGGTATTCTGCACCACTGTACGTGGACATAACTAAGACAGTTATTAAGGAAGGAGAAGACCAGATGCAGACACAGCATCAAAAAACATTCATAGGAAAAATTCCGATCATGCTGCGATCCACGTACTGCCTATTAAATGGTTTGACTGATCGTGATCTTTGTGAACTGAATGAATGCCCTCTTGATCCTGGGGGCTATTTTATTATTAATGGATCAGAAAAGGTAAGGTTTAGGTATATTCAGGAAGAGAGCATGAATAAGAATCTTCCATCTGCTTGCTATATCATAGCTTCAGTCCCTGTTGAACATCCATCTTTAGATTTAAATTTAGAGTATTTTTCTTAAAAGAGATTATTAAAAAAAAGAGTCCTACAGTATTTTGTGATTAACCATCTGATTTTCTATCTTGAATTATATCCTGGGTATTTAATGATTGCATAATATGTGAGGAAGGTGTGAGTTGTTCAACCATTTAACAAATACAATAAACACAAGGGGCTGTTTTGGTTGAAACAAACGAGATTGCTTTATTTATTTTTTAAGTGGAGATTGGAACTCAGAATTGTTTGTACCATACCTGCTCTGTTAGGGTTTTTTTTTGCAAGTGAAAATAATCATATACTGTAAATATAAATATTTACAATAATTATGTATATCATGACTTCCAGCAACTCTGTGCGATTATAGTTTGAAGCATTCCAAAAGACTATGTTTTAACAGTAAACTAGCTATTAAACAGGGTATTTTTATGTTCGTTCATATTCTACAAACAGGTTCTGATTGCTCAAGAGAAAATGGCTACAAACACAGTATATGTGTTTGCAAAGAAAGATTCTAAATATGCATACACAGGAGAGTGCCGTTCCTGCCTGGAGAACTCCTCTCGACCAACAAGTACTATATGGGTTAGCATGTTGGCCAGAGGTGGGCAGGTGAGAATTTTCAGTTCATAATTTTCAAATCATAACTTAAAAATTAGGGTTTGATAAATGAACAGAATGATCATCCTTCTGACCCTCTTGTCTATATTAGGCTTGCCTTGATTTGTCAGGACATAATTCTCTCTTATCTTGCCAGTCTAAATTGCAGAAGTAAAAAAATGCAGGCCAAGGTCTAAATCCAGTCAATTAGAAATCCTGTTGGATCTCCCAGAGTCTGTCCCCACCTTCAAGGGAAAATTTTGCCTGATTGTTTTGGGGTTTTTTGGGGTGGGTGGGGTGGGGGAGTTATCGGATACCTTAAGGCCATTTGACTCTTAGATCTTTCAAATGGGGAAAGTTACAACAAATCCTGAATTGTGTGTGAGAGATATCGATACCTTTGACACTTTGGATTCAAACCTGGGCATGGACAAAAACTGCACTGGTCACTCTGGTGGATACTTTGTAATGACCTGAATGGCAGGAACCTGACCATTCTTGTCTTGCTGAACCTTATAATGATCTCAGAAATTGTCAACTATGGTATTCTACTGAACTACCTGCAAGGATTAGAAGTTGGAGATGCTTTTTTCCCCCCTCAACTTGAGTGCATAGGTCCAAGGGATTTGACTCTGTGTGTGTGCAATTTCTTAAAATTTCAGTGCATCTTAAAATCACGAAATATTGCCTAAATACAGTTTGATAACATAGCTGTTGCATTTGTTCTAACTTTAGGGTGCAAAGAAGAGTGCGATAGGTCAACGTATTGTGGCAACTTTGCCATATATCAAGCAGGAAGTGCCCATCATTATTGTGTTCCGTGCATTAGGGTTTGTATCTGACAGAGACATCTTGGAGCATATCATTTATGATTTTGAAGATCCTGAGATGATGGAAATGGTAAAGTCCATGATTCTATATATTAATTGCTAAGTTAGTATAATGTATATTATTAGATGTGCTTTTCTTGCATTATTAAACTCGAAAGCAAATTGAACTGCATGCAATTTCTAGAGAAAGGAATCAACTGTGTCTTGGAGAATAAAAGGATGATAGTAAAGAAGAGAGAAGCAGACCATCAGTGCTTTCACTGCCATGTTGTCAGCGCATGTATAGAATCATGCACCAGGAGGGCGCCATGGCCAACTAAGAGAGTGGCGTAAGAATTGGAAGTTGGACAGTTAGTGGAAAATTCTCGTCAGGCCTCCAGTGGTGTGGGAACGTAAAGGAAGCAAGCAGTGTTATAGTCATTCAGAAACCCTCCCCCTGCACCTTTGACAGACAAGTTACAGGGCATTAACAGAAATAACATCACATTGGTGAGAAGGAGCACTAATAAAGCATGATTGACCAGTTTGAAGAATGAGGTCCATTGATGCCAGAATGGGCATGCAGAATGGCAGAAAATCAGATACAACTTCCTACGGTTTAACTGGACATAGCCTATTCCATCACAGAGAATGCATGGCTGAAGCTTGGAGTGCAAAAGGTCAGGAGGAGTTCATTCATTAGATAGTCTGTCTTCCTCATACAAACAGGAAATCAGAGGAAATGAGTTTCATGTTCTACTATTAAAAAATGGAGTGAGAGAATGCATTGCCTGGCATTCCCAGCCAGCACGATGCTGCCTCTTTCCTGCTTCACAGCACTCTTGAATAGAGTGTCACGTGACTGGCCTCAATAGACGTTTGGATGGCAGCTCTGGGAGGCAGCCACCTATGTTTATAAAGATTATAAACTATATAGATCCTCTTTAGACACCAACTTTGTTTACACATGGTCACAAAGAGGCTAAGTATTTCTTACCTATTAGCTTCATCCCCAAGAATGGTAGTTGGACTTACTCCAAAGTATCTTTCTGGTAATAGGGAGATGGACCCTACATTCCTATTCTAGGATAGAAAGAAAGTTTCTTCACTGCCTATGCATTCTTTACCAGTTACGGTGTGCTAGAATGAAATTTAAGGGATGAACCAAATCACATTCAGCTGAAATCAGTACACGCTATTAAAGAGAGGGGATTTTGCTTTATGGAACCAGAAGAAATCTAAATACATACCTTCTAGTAGAAGAGGTAGAATTAGCTCTTTGTTCAGTTCATCTTCTTCAATTTATTATAAAGTATACTTTACTATTTACTATAAAGTACCTTTAATTATAATTTCCTAATTTGGCTTTAGAAACCTAGAGATTACATAATGCCATCCTGATTTGTGACCATTGATAAACTTTTGCTTCACAAGAATCAACACTGGATATGTTCCGCAGGAAACTTGCTAGAACTTGTTGAGTCTTGACTATTTTTGTGCATCTTCATTTGATAACATATTTCTAGGTTCCAAGAAGTTCCTTGTAGAAGGTAACTCTCCTTTTCTTTTTATGTGTGCAATAGGTTAAGCCCTCTTTGGATGAAGCGTTTGTCATTCAGGAACAGAACGTTGCACTGAATTTCATTGGTTCAAGAGGTGCAAAGCCCGGTGTCACTAAAGAAAAGAGAATCAAGTATGCCAAAGAAGTCTTACAGAAAGAGATGCTTCCACATGTTGGTGTCAGTGACTTCTGTGAAACAAAAAAGGCCTATTTTCTTGGGTATGTGTTAATAAAGAATACTATTCATGTAAACTTTTGTGTGCTCATATTGGCTGGGGATTATGGCAGTTGAAATAAACATGGGTAAAGTGCCCCAGGTATGGAAGATTCATATTTGTAATATGAAGTCAGAGGTCTGTTAGGGGAAAAAATAGTAAGAGTGGAACATGCTTTGGAAGAGAGTATTTAAAATATACATTTATTTATGATCCAGCACATTTGTAAAGTTCATTTACTGGCTCAGTGTGATGCAATGAAATGCTGTCTTAAACTCAACTAGTCTTTTATTAGTTTATTTATTATTTATTATTTATTTATTCAGATGCAGGGGGTCAAAGGTACAGTGGAAAGTTTCTGAACGATTATGCTGTTGGGAGGACCTCAGTACTAGCATTCCTGTTTGTCCGTTTTATTTATTATAGTTTATTTATTAGTTTATTGGTGCTTCATTAGTATTTTGAAAAGGAAAATTGACCTATTTACAATATTTTTATGAGATAAAGGTTCCTGAATGATTGTACAGATATTCTGGGTTTTGTTATCTACAAAATTCCTGATCCTTCATGATTCTAAGCAGCATATTGAAGAGATTGCCTAGAAAGCAATGAGCTTCGGTATGTTTAATTGCTATGTAATAAAAAATAGTGAGGAATCTCCAAATGTGAGAATAGCAAGAGATAATGTGAAAATATCACATAAAAAGAATCAGGAGTGACTTGGTTCTGTTGAATTGTTCATCCTGCATAATTTCAAGAGTGCTGAACTAGCTGTGGCCTTATATAAGAAGTAATATCAGAGGCTGCAGCGATCCTCCAAAAATGAATCACGTGATTTAAATAGAGTTGTAATAAAAGAAAAAAGTTGAGTTTTGCTAATTGCAGCTTTAAAACTGTAGGCAGCAATTTTAAATAACATGCAGTGAGGTACTTCCGATGGCAATTTGATTTTCTGAATAGATGATAGATTGGGCAGATTCCTTTATTAGGAGTAAATTGTTGACTTGTATTGCTATTGGTTTGTGCTTAAATTGTAAGCCGCCCTGAGTCTTCGGAGAAGGGCGGGATATAAATGGGATTAAAATAAATAAATAAAATTATGTACAAAATTCAGAAACCTGAACTTCTAATTTCCTGTTATCTATGTCAATCACTGTTTCTCAGGTACATGGTTCATAGATTGTTGCTAGCAGCCTTAGGGAGACGGGAACTAGACGACAGGGATCACTACGGCAACAAGCGGCTTGACCTTGCAGGACCATTACTTGCTTTCCTCTTCAGAGGGTGAGTAGATGTGGTCATTATTACTTTAGATTGTGTAAGTACACTGCACCTTTTTGAAAAGTTATGTGTAAAAATACACATGTTTACTTCTCTGTAAATTATGATGGCCTGCAGGGTAATCTGTAGATAAGAGATGGGTGATGGTTAAATGTGAATTGAATAAAAAAATGAATGACTGTTATGAAAGTGGTGGAAAAGAAATGCATTGAGTTGGTTGACCATAGAAAATCAAACTGTGGGAAAAATATGTGAAGGAAGAATGAATGGATTAAGAGGATAGGAAAGACTGGGAATATCATGGTTAGCTGGAATTAATGATATCCTCAAAGAGAGAGAAATGCCAGGTTTAGAGAATAAAAGGCAATATATTGATAGTGCATGGAAGCAAAGATGGTTTGCAAGAATGGTACACGATGCTATAGAAAGCTATAATTAATAGTGTAATTGTAAACTAACATTAATTTCCTTTTCCTTTATCTCTTGCCTTTAATGTTTTTGCTTTCTAATCCTTTTTCTCCTTCTTTGCAAAGTATTGCTTACCCTGGAAGAATAGAATAATGCATGTTTCAAGGATTGTTGACTTTATAGCCAGTAAAATCTTCAAGTTGAGACCCTTTAATTTTGTGTTAACTATCGAACTCAATTGAAATTATCATGATTACTGAAACACATTGCTCTTCTAGACTATTTGAAACAGTTCTCTTTCTTCAGAATAAATACGGGACTAGAAAGTTTCATTTAGTATATGAATAAGTATTAGTATTATATGATGTATTATTAATTAGTTATTATTATTTAGTTATTTAGTTATGTTAAGAGGAGTTAAAGTGCGATAGAATTAAAATGTCTTTTTTTAGTTGGTTAGCTTATTTTAGCTTAAGTTGGTTAAAGTTTATACCCTGTATTCAGCTCTGGGAAGGGAAGGGAGGGGAAGTGGGGGGGAGGGGGAGGGAGGGAGTTTATGTTTTTAAAAATGTATTTTAAAACTTTTCAATAAAAAAAAAAGAAACAGTTCTCTTTCTAAATAGTGCTTGGATAATCAAGGAGATAGAAAATAGTGGAAGGCGCGAAAGATTTTGCTCCTCAGCCTGGTGTTTTACTTAATTGTTTCCCCCCCCTGAAACGTAACTGTTAAACTGATTTATTTTTTTCCAAATGCTTCATTGTACAATGTCAGGATAATCAGATTCATAATAGTACCTGAGTGCTTTAAATGCTCTGGCCTAGTTGAAAAGATTATTCATCTGGTATCCATCCTGAGAATGTTAGTCCCGTTGCAATCTGGTTTTAACTGTAGCTAATCTTTTGCAAGAGGGACGCGGTGGCTCAGTGGGTTAGGACGCTGAGCTTGTCGATCAGAAGGTCGGCAGTGTGGCGGGTCGAATCCCGAGTGCCGCGTAGCAGAGTGAGCGCCTGTTACTCGTCCCAGCTTCTGCCAACCTAGCAGTTCGAAAGCACGTCAAAATGCAAGTAGAAAAATAGGGACCACTACGGTGGGAAGGTAACAGCGCTCCGTGCGCCTTTGGCGTCTAGTCATGCCGGCCACATGACCACGGAGACGTCCTCGGACAAACGCTGGCTCTTCGGCTTTGAAACGGAGATGAGCACCGGCCCCTAGAGTCGGAAACGACTAGCACGCGTGTGCGGGGGAACCTTTACCTTTACCTTTTAATCTTTTGCAAATAGAGACTTTTTGGTTTGGTATTTTATGAGGAAGCTTATGGGGAAATATGCAAAACCGCACTGATCATTATACGATGTTTCTGTTTTCTGGAACAGAATGTTTAAGAATTTGCTGAAAGAGGTTAGAATATATGCCCAGAAATTTATTGACAGAGGCAAAGATTTTAACTTGGAGTTGGCAATTAAAACAAGGATTATATCAGATGGTTTGAAATACTCGTTGGCAACTGGCAACTGGGGAGATCAGAAGAAAGCTCACCAGGCTAGAGCTGGAGTGTCACAAGTAAGTGTATTGTCTGTTGTGTGAAACAGTGTTTTGTTTTAGATACTCTTTGCCATTCAAATTTAGATTCTTTAAAGTTATGGGCTCAGGAGAGACATGATTATATCACCATGATTCTTTTTAGTGAATGACAGCAATTCTAGTTCAGCAGGTTGGCTGAAATATGAGAATGCTCATTTTATTTCCCTGATTGTTCTTTCCTGAATGAATAGGAAAATAAACTATTTATTTACTAGCCTTTGTTTGCCCCATTTTCTGCCCATCCTTCATTTTGTTCCTTCTACTTTAGCTTCTCTTCTCAGGACTTCAGTATCTTAACCTCTTTCTCAACCAGCAGCAGTCCTCACTCTTTGGCACTGGATTATTTATTTCCAAATGGATCTTTTATCCAGAATTTCCTTAATACAGTTACACTGCATATCTTCCTTGTGCCCCTTCCTTCCTCTTACTACTTAAAATAACCTCTTTTGTTATTGCAGATGTAGTGTATACGTGGGAGGAATAAATGGTATTTTAATCCACGGGGGACTATTTTAAAATTCATACTTCTAGATTTCCCCATCTTTCACATTGCAGATAATGGAGGCTCTCTGATTCATTCTGACCATTTTAGGGATGCTCAAATTTGCTACAGTTATAAAAGAATTGTAGAATGAGTCTTGTCCGGGTGAGGAAAATTAAATTTAGCTGAGGAACTGCACAAGAGGATTAATCCTTTAAAAAGAAAAGAAAATTGCACTGTGAAAGAATTTCAGTCAACTTCCACCTGAGAGAATAATTAGATTTTGTTCTCGGTTAAAAGCGCCCCTGGTATTCTTTGGTCCTTAAATTAAACTATGCTTAATTACATTAGTAAAATGGGAGTCCTCAAATTATATGTGATAAATGTTGCAAATAAAACTTTTTTTAATTATTTATTTATTAAGAAAATCTATATCAGGGGTGTCAAACTCAATTTCATTGAGGGCCGAATCAGCATTGCAGTTGCCCTCAGGGGGCCGGGTGGGTATGGCCTGGGTGGGCGTGGCCTACTGGGTGGGCATGGCTAGAGTGCGTATGGCCTACTGGGTGGGCATGGCCAGTTCTACATCGTTTGCATCAAGGGTGCCTATGGGGGCCTGGGCAGGAGTGGGACAGATCTGAGGGTCTCTGGCAGAAGGAGGGTCTCTGGGCCAGGGCCAAGGCAGTGGGGGCCGTTCCCTCACTGTTTCCAGGATGGCTTCGCGGGCCACATGAAACCACTTCGCGGGCTGCATCCGGCCCCCGGGCCTTGTGTTTGACATGTCTGATCTATATGGCTGTCCAGCTCACTCTTGCTTACTCCCTGTCGGTGACATACAGTATTCCTCATAGTTGGTAATATAACTTTTAGAGCTTATGGCAACAAGATTTAGGTTTCGTATCTTATGAAAAACCTAAAAATGTCCTTGATTGCATTTCTTGAGGTATTGAATCGTCTCACCTTTGCTTCTACGCTTTCCCATTTGCGACGCTTAAACTCACCTATTGGAAGAGATGGTAAACTAGCAAAGCCCAGGCAGTTGCACAACACTCTGTGGGGAATGGTTTGTCCTGCTGAAACTCCAGAGGTAATGCAAAGGTTGTATTTAAGTAGCTCTGTACCATCAGTGAATGGAATTTTTCAAGAAATTGGAGCTGTAAGATTTTTCCCATGTGAATTCGGCTACTTTGCATAGGAAGATTAGCCTAATTCTCATAGGAAAAATTCCTGCGTAAGTGACGCTTATGAAAAAATGCATGTGGAAAGTACAGCTTCCATGAAAGAGGCCTGCCTCCCCTTATTATTGCCATCATTTTCTGCAGTATTTAGTAGAGTGTCTTTTCAGATTTTTAAACATCTTCTCAAGTTACAGTTGGGCGTTAATGAAACCCAGTAAGTTAGTATGAAGGGTTTGTGAACTGAGTTACCTGTGAACGGTGGCAAGCACATTTTTGCTGGCCACAGGGAACATTTATGGAAGAGCTGCAATGAGTGTGGTATTAATATAAAATAACTTAAGCTAGGTTGTTCTTTTTCTCCCATTTCTGGGAGAATCCTGCAGGATTTATTTTTTAATTTTTTAAAAGTGTTAGGTTTGCTATTGGGTTTTTGCCATATATTTCCTGTTTGTTTCTACAGTATCTTGAAATAGCAGGAATGTTTTAACAAACCAACTACCAAAATTCAGGGCAATTATTAGAGGGTGTTCCGTGAAACCTTAAAAAAGGGTTTCACAGGTTTTGTCTTCCACCAAATGGGCATCAGAATCCATTCTCATATAATAGTCTTGAGTCTTGTCTTAAATGGTATTATAATTTCAAAAATTGCCAGAATGCCTGTGCATAATAGAGCTCGCTAATCCTGAAGACTAATCCTGTGTTTGTTCTTAGGGTCATGCTGTGGGGCTTGTGAAGAATCTTGCTCTGATGGCCTATATTTCTGTGGGGTCTCAGCCATCCCCAATTCTGGAATTTTTAGAAGAATGGAGTATGGAAAACCTGGAAGAAATCTCCCCAGCAGCAATTGCAGAGTAAGAATCAAACGCAGTGTAATGGAATTCCATTAGCTTCTATATGGTTCCCTCTAAAGCAGCAGCTCAACTGTTTCCCTTTTTCCCTTAAGTGCCACAAAAATATTTGTGAATGGTTGCTGGGTTGGAATTCACAAAGATCCAGAGCAGCTGATGAATACGTTGAGAAAACTTCGGCGGCAAATGGACATCATAGTGTCAGAGGTAAATGTTGTTGTAATTCCAGCAACCTAGAGGTGCAACCTAGACCAAAAAAGATCTGGGGACAGACAATAAAATACGTTGAGCTAGAAAAAAGACCTGCAATTTAAATTCTATATAATTTTGATTAATTAAAAACTGTGATTATCTCTCCAAAGGCCGTGTGTAATTCAGAATGTTCACCTTGACTCTTCAGGTACTCAGTTGTTTTTATCTGACATCAGGATTGGTTAACCACCATTAAGTTACAAGAGCACCATTTTCACAACTTGCAAAATGTCAGGAGGGCATCTGAGAACATGGTCTTTCAACACTTTGACCTGTCTGCTAAAAATGGCTAGTTGAAAATGTTTATGAGAACTATGTCTTCTCATGCAGGTGTCCATGATCAGAGATATCAGGGAACGAGAAATTCGCATTTATACTGATGCTGGTAGGATCTGCCGCCCACTTCTAATTGTGGAAAAACAAAAATTGCTACTGAAGAAGAGGCATATTGACCAATTGAAAGAACGTGAATATAACAACTACAGGTGGGGTTATACTCAAATGTTCTCCTTTTGTGGGATTTAGTACTTGCTTTCCCTCAAAAGATGCTTTTCGTGGGAAGAGAAGAGAAAATTCCAGGCATGAATTAGAAGGTTCATTAGCCAAAAAAAGGGCATAACCAAGCAAGTTCAGCTCTAGAGCTAATTGTGTGTGCTAAAATGTCATGTGGAAATGAGCAGGGATTAAAAAAAGTGTTTGTTATTGATGATTTAGACCAGGGGTGTCAAACTCAATTTCATTGAGGGCCGCATCAGTATTGCGGTTGCCCTCAGGGGGCCGGGTGGGTGTGGCCAGGGTGGGCATGGCCTACTGGGTGGGCGTGGCTAGAGTGCATATGGCATACTGGGTGGGCATGGCCAGCTCTACATCGTTCGCATCAAGGGGGCCTATGGGGGCCTGGGCAGGAGTGGGACAGATCTGAGGGTCTCTGGCAGAAGGAGGGTCTCTGGGCCAAGGCAGTGGGGGCCATTCCCTCACTGTTTCCAGGATGGCTTCGCGGGCCACATGAAACCACTTCGCGGGCCGGATCCGGCCCCCGGGCCTTGTGTTTGACATGTCTGATTTAGACTAAGGTCCAAAATCATACAAGAAGTGAATAAAGTCTTCCCTTTTGAGTACAGTTTTCAGAATGAGAAAAGTTTTGTCTGAAACACTTGCTGGGCATTTTCCTAGAGTGATTGACTTGCTAGTACAACTCAAGTGCTACTAGGAACAATTCCTGTCACTATTTTGTAGAGTTTTCTTCTTGGATGTGGTAGAAAACAGCTATTTGCTGATCTTGTGAAAGGTAGCTCTTTCTGTGTACCTGCTTACATTCCTCCTTGTAATTCCCCTTCATTCATCAAAGTAACAATGGCATTTTCGAAATCTCCATTATTACTGTGTGCTAAATATGGAAGCTGCAAAAGACAGGGAATATATGTGAACTTCTGAATGTTACAACACTTCCCTTTCCTATCGCTTTCCCATGTTGCATTAGAGATTCTCTTTTGACAGCCAGCTAGACAAATGGGTTCATTGCAGATTCTTATGTTCAGAGTTGAGTGTGGACAATATTCAGTACACTTTATTTTTAGTGGGTTAGATGGCTAAGGCAGCAAGTTTAGAAAAGGGATGAATTCTAAGGAATCAAGACATTGGTTTCTGCAGTATATGCATTAAGCAAAAACAAAACGAAACTATCACCTAATGAAGGAATGGAACAAATACCTATTGTACACGAAAGGGCAAAATTATGGGTAATATAGCATGCTATACTTTTAGTTTTTCCTTATCCTGAATGATATGCATTTTCTTGGAACTCAGATATAAATTGTCAAATTTGTTCTTAGAGCTCTGAGTGTAGTTGCATTAATTAAAAAACAAGCAAGTTGGTTAGATTCAAAAAGGGCGTTCCTAATCCTAATCCTAAAATAACTGAGATATTTTGTTTAGCTGGCAGGATTTGGTGGCCAGTGGTGTAGTAGAATACATTGACACTCTAGAAGAGGAGACTGTTATGCTGGCTATGACCCCAGATGACTTGCAGGAGAAAGGTGTGGCGTATTGTTCCACATATACACACTGTGAGATTCACCCCTCCATGATTCTAGGAGTTTGTGCATCTATTATTCCATTTCCAGATCACAATCAGGTTTGTTGGACTTTATTTTATAGTAAATTAAGAGTTTATAACTTGATAGAATAATATTTTATTATGCATTTAATTTGAAGGGTTTTTTCCCCCCATTCCTAACACAATTTCTCCTGTCTTAATAGTCTCCTAGAAATACATACCAATCTGCTATGGGCAAACAAGCCATGGGAGTTTATATCACTAATTTCCATGTTCGTATGGATACACTGGCCCATGTTTTATATTATCCTCAGAAGCCCCTTGTGACCACACGTTCTATGGAATATTTGAGGTTCAGAGAGTTGCCAGCAGGTATGACTGCAAGTTGCTGATTAGTGCAAATATAATACCTTCAGGTATAAAACCTTCACCTTAGAGAAGCAATCCACTTCTTAAAGAGATATGCCAAAGTGTCTTTTTTTGAGTTACTATAAATATTTGTAATTCCAGACTACTAATAATGAGTTTTCTGTGAGATGTGGGGCTTTTTTTGGATTTGATGATTTGATATTTGTTAATTGATGATTTAGCAATAACAGCTATGGGATCTCAATACTAGTAGTGAGAAAAGGCTTGCTTTAGTAAAGAATATAAGTTTTCCCCTATACCTCTAATCAATTAGGTTTCATTAATATACAGACGGAAAAGCATTAGCACCAGTATGTTTGATCACAAAGGAAAAGCATTACAAATAATGCTTAGCTTGCTCCTTAAATTAGCCCTTCTTGTTTAATATATTTGGCAGAGTATAGTACTTTCTGGCATAAAACTGTAGCAAGGCAGAGGTCAAAACAGTAATTATTATTGCTTAAATGCATTCTTTCTATTTCTATATCTTGTTCATATCTATCTCAGTTATTACTTGTATTTGGGTGTGCCCATTCTTATTACATTTTGCAAAGAAGGCACTGTTTGTTTTTCAATTTTAACAAGCATAAAATATTTATAAAAGTTTCAACTAGGATCTAATTAGCCAGTTTTAAATTCTTAGAATGTTTATGCTCAAGATGGTCCAGTCTTTGAATATGGACAGCAAATGGGAACAGGATTTGGAGACAATTCACAAGGATGTGGTTGAAGGAACATGTGAAATTCTAAGAAAATTCCATGCCTGCGCCACACAAAACTATCTTCTGTTGATAACACCAGGCTACTCCATAGGAGGTCACTGGGTGTGTGTATATGCTCATCCCATCATGCTGTAGAAAACAGCATATAACTAGTGAGAAATTAAAGCTTATTTGGCATTAATCTGTAAAGTGAAAAGAATGTGTGTATAAGATAACTGAAGTGTATTCTTGAATCTCTTACAGGCATCAACTCTATAGTCGCCATAGCTTCATATACAGGATATAATCAAGAAGACTCTGTTATCATGAACCGCTCTGCTGTTGACAGAGGTTTTTTCAGGTTTGGCTTGTTAAATATTTCACATCTTGCCGCATTTCTATTTCCCTGTTAAAAGAAATATTTCGCATGTTTGTAGGAAATAGGCCACTAGCTTTGAAGCATTCTTGGTATGCTTTTTGCAGTGGTCTGTTGTATCAAATATTTCACTTCAGTGGAGTATGTTCTTTGTAGGTGTTAGTCGTCAGGTATTTTTCTTTTTTTTTTTGGTCAGAAACTCACCTTTTTGCTCCACTTTTAGATTAAAGGTTAGTTGTGGTGGTGGTTTTAGTCCTTAGGCTTCCAGTCACTTAACTCCAGTGGATAGTTTGTCAATGTATGTCAACATGTCATCATGTTTTGTCCTGGTGCTCAACTGGCTCAGTGGGTTAGGACGCTGAGCTTGTCGATCGGAAGGTCGGCAGTTTGGCGGGTCGAATCCCAAGTGCCGCGTAACAGAGTGAGCGCCTGTTACTCGTCCCAGCTTCTGCCAACCTAGCAGTTCGAAAGCATGTAAAAATGCAAGTAGAAAAATAGGGACCACTACAGTGGGAAGGTAACAGCGTTCCGTGCGCCTTTGGCATCTAGTCATGCCGGCCACATGACCACGGAGATGTCCTCGGACAAGCGCTGGCTCTTCGGCTTTGAAACGGAGATGAGCACCGGCCCCTAGAGTCGGAAACGACTAGCACACATGTGCGGGGGAAACTTTACCTTTACTTTACCTCAACTGAAGAACATTATTAGATCATGTCTTAACCTGAACTGACAGAGTGCTGTCTGACGTGGAGCTGATGATATTCCTTCTTTCTTCCAATAGATCTGTGTTCTATCGCTCTTATAAAGAACAGGAGTCCAAAAAGGGATACGACCAAGAAGAAGTGTTTGAGAAACCTAGTCGTGAAACATGCCAGGGTAAGAATAGACAGTGACCAGGGAATACACCGTGAAGACGGGGACAGTAGATAACTGCTCAGTAATAGAATTTCCCAAGTTTCATAGGTTTATGCGATTTGCAAAGAAGGATATGATTTTACAGGGGTTATAAAGGAGTGATCCTATCTAACCTGTCATTGTCACTGACGGCAACAGAGTTATTCGTATGTACCATTAGTCTAAAAAGCAGAAGTGGATTTCTCTTTCTGAATTCAGAATGGCACTGGATTAAAAAACAAAACAAGTATCGTCCTTGAAATGTTATCCTATTAGAAAAGGGAAACAAGCAGAAGCCCTGATCTGGAAACATGTAATATTTTCTTCTTTTCTCAGGGATGAGGCATGCCATCTATGACAAGCTGGACGATGATGGCTTGATTGCACCTGGCGTACGCGTCTCAGGAGATGATGTCATCATCGGCAAGACCGTAACTTTGCCGGAGAACGAAGACGAACTGGATAGCACCAATCGTCGCTACACCAAAAGGGATTGCAGCACTTTTCTACGGACCAGTGAAACTGGTATTGTTGACCAGGTCATGATTACCTTGAACCAGGAAGGATACAAGTTTTGTAAAATAAGAGTAAGTACGGGAGTTATGCAAATGTGTCTGCAAGAATCAATCCAGCATTTGTGAATAGTTGGTATAATACACTGTCTTTCTTTCTTTTTTTTTAAATCTCTCCAGGTACGGTCTGTTCGAATACCACAGATTGGAGACAAATTTGCTAGTAGACATGGTCAGAAAGGTACCTGTGGTATCCAGTACAGGCAAGAGGTAAATGCCTCCAATTTTACTTTGGATGTAGCGGGTTTCATGCTTAGATGATGATTGGATTTGAAATGACGTCTTGGTTTTTACATTACTTAGCATAATATCAGTTGCTTTTTTGAAATCTGTGCTCGCATCAAGCCATTTTAACAATTACATCAATTTTATTACAATGTCTAAACATTGCAGCAAAACAAACAGTAAAACAGCAGAAAGAAATGCATTTAAGTCAGTACGGGAACTTGTTATGTGGGATAAAGTGTTCTGAATTTGTGCTTCCCCTGAAAAGGACCTATTTGAAATACTGTACCAAGGAGAGCCTTAAGATTGAGGAAAGTTCCTATAAAGGAAGGGACATTGGTTTGAGGTTATTTAGGCCACGTAGGATGTCGCCAGGCTTTTAAACCAGGCCTGAAATATGCCAAATATCAATTTATTACATTTCCTGTTCTATTCAGACTGGATTGCTAAATTTTCTGGGAGATTTTAGAGAATTCAAAGGTGGTTCTATGTCAAAACATGGAAAAGATTTTATAATAAGAATAGAATGAACATATACCATATGTATTCATGTATAAGGGACGCGGTGGCTCAGTGGGTTAGGACGCTGAGCTTGTCGATCAGAAGGTCGGCAGTTTGGCGGGTCGAATCCCGAGTGCCGCGTAACAGAGTGAGCGCCTGTTACTCGTCCCAGCTTCTGCCCACCTAGCAGTTCGAAAGCACGTAAAAATGCAAGTAGAAAAATAGGGACCACTACGGTGGGAAGGTAACAGCGTTCCGTGCGCCTTTGGCGTCTAGTCATGCCGGCCACATGACCACGGAGACGTCCTCGGACAAACGCTGGCTCGTCGGCTATGAAACGGAGATGAGCACCGGCCCCTAGAGTCGGAAACGACTAGCACGCATGTGCGGGGGAACCTTTACCTTTACCTTTACCTATTCATGTATAAGGCCATCTACATATAGGCTAACTCTCAAATAAATGTTTAACCAAAATACCATGAAAAATGCACTACCTGTGGATTAGCCAACTCACATTTTTCATGTATTTTGGTCAAAAATTCAAGGCTCAGCTTATCTGCTGATGGGCATATTTATTTATTTATTTATTATTTATTAATTTAATTTGTATACCGCCCTTCTCCCGAAGGACTCAGGGCGGTGAACAGGGCAATACATATTAAAAAACAAGATACAAAAATTAAAAGCGATTAAACAACAATGCCCATGAATAAGTTAGTACACATTAAAAAAGTTAAAACAGATTTATAAAACCCAACCCCATCCCATCAGGCCAGGCCAGCTTGTTCAAAAAGGTAGGTTTTGAGATCGCGCCGGAAGTATGTATGTAAGTATGGAAAATAGAAGCAATTTTAAAAAGTATTGCAGGTAGTCCTCATTTAATGGCTGCCTCAAATGCCACCCATTCACATTTATGGTGATGAAAAAATAACTTTGCAACTAATGCTTGCAGTATCTCAGTCATGTGTTTACCATTAAATCAGTTTGTGTTGTCCTGTGCCTGGTCCATTTTTTTCTCCCATCACCACTTGCAGAGCAGACAGATTATCTAAGCAAACTATCTCTTCCTGGGTTTCCTTTCTCCCCAAAGCAGCATTTCCCTAAAAAATGATAGGGCAGGTTTGCAGCTGTTCCCTGAAATCCACGAAACATGAATCAGTTTCACACTTAAGGGCTTTTCTTTGGTTCCTGGGAAACTGCATTCCTTTTGATGTGTATTCCCTATTATGTGTCTGCTGATTCCCATGTAATCCCTCTCCAATGAAAGTAAATGCGAACATAAATTCTCTTCCTAATTATCCCAGCGCTGGAATGAGCAGTCCAAAGGGTGAGGAATGAGGCAAAGAGGATTTAGCATTTGCCCTTTTCTATAGCTTCCTTGAGAGTCAAATTCTGGAAACTTTTCCTGTTCTTTGGGCTCACTCAGCGGTTTGGGATTGTATCCTTCTGATGTTAAAAAGCACGGGTGTCAAACTCAACCACGTCATGTGACGTGTCGCAATGTATCGCGACTCTTTGCATTGCCGACAGTGGGGTGGGCGCAGCTTCAGTATGATGAAACCAGCCTGTGGGCCGGCAGTTTGACACCCCTGTTAAAAAGCAAGTGTAAACTGGAGTAAAATCCTAAGCACAGTTTTGATTTAAGGACTGATTTGCTTAAGGACTGATTTGCCAGTCTCATTTGTGGTTGCCGAATAAGCTCATTGATAAGCCCCTCTGCTGATAAGCCAAATTCATTTTTTTGGGTAAGTGTATAATGGCATTTAAAGGACGTGGTGGCTCAGTGGGTTAGGACGCTGAGCTTGTCGATCAGAAGGTCGGCAGTTTGGCGGGTCAAATCCCGAGTGCCGCATAACAGAGTGAGCGCCTGTTACTTGTCCCAGCTTCTGCCAACCTAGCAGTTCGAAAGCACGTAAAAATGCAAGTAGAAAAATAGGGACCACTACGGTGGGAAGGTAACAGCGTTCCGTGCGCCTTTGGCGTCTAGTCATGCCGGCCACGTGACCATGGAGACGTCCTCGGACAAGCGCTGGCTCTTCGGCTTTGAAACGGAGATGAGCACCGGCCCCTAGAGTCAGAAACGACTAGCACGCATGTGCGGGGGAACCTTTACCTTTACCTATAATGGCATTTAAAACTCTCACTTTATCCACGAGTGCATACAGCATGGTAGATAGTGGGAAGTTCATAATAAATTAAATACCTGACAGAAGAAAAAGTTGTATAGTTTTATTTTGTGGCTTACATCATACAAAAAAAAAAAGCAAGGCTTATAGACTAAGCAAACCACGATCAAGAAAAAATGGTATAATTCTGATCTGTTTTCATTTTTAGGATATGCCATTTACCTGTGAAGGTATCACGCCTGATATAATTATTAATCCCCACGCTATCCCTTCGCGAATGACCATTGGCCACTTGATTGAATGTCTTCAAGGAAAGGTACGTCTCGCTGCTTGGAACTGAGGTATTCTCCATCAGGCTCTAGGGGCTCTTGCAGGCTGAAGCCATTTTATTTTCAAATTGAAAAGCTAACTCTCTGACCCATGGCATTAATTTAGATGCTGGGGAAATACGACCTCTAAATTTGCATAATATGATTTAAATCCTTTTAATGTTTATACGTTTACTCTTTTCCTCCAAGTTAGTCAGAGTAAGTACTACATAGTCCACATTCCTCTGATTTTAGGCTTGCAGAAGCCCTTCAGTTTAAGTAAAGTGACTCAGTGAGCTCTACACTTTAATGGGAGTTAGAATATAATCTTCCCAGTTTCGTGTTAGGCAATTATTATGAGGAATATTGAAATAATTGCTAGTCTTTGCTTCCCCTTTTCCAGGTATCAGCAAATAAAGGGGAGATAGGTGATGCTACACCTTTTAATGATGCAGTCAACGTGCAGAAGATTTCAAACTTGCTCTCTGATTATGGGTATCATCTGAGAGGAAATGAGGTAATCCGATACAGTGGCAATGATAAGTCTCATTCTGTCTGTTCCCTGCACTGATATGCTATTATAACAGGAGCAATTACTTTTTGCAGGTTCTGTACAATGGCTTTACTGGCCGCAAAATCACATCACAGATCTTTATTGGCCCCACTTACTATCAGCGACTAAAACACATGGTAGATGATAAAATTCATTCCAGGGCAAGAGGACCTATTCAGATCCTTAACAGGCAACCTATGGAGGGTCGATCTCGGTAAGAAATAGATGCCTGCTGTTATGTCTTTATTTCAGTAAAAGATAGAAGCCATAATCCTTAGAATTCTTACTAGAAAATGCCACAAGACCAAAAATGCCAGGAGCCCAAATGGGAGTGTTAAAATAGATGGTAGAGAAATATATTGTCTTTTTTAATTATTTTTCTTTGTCTGTCTTGTATTGACAAGGTGAATATGTAACACTTCTTTTGGTATGTTTTGTTTTTTAAATCTTCATTTCATTAGGAGCATTTTAGTACATGAGCTGTCTTCTCCTTTAGTAGTTTCTTACATTAATTGGGGACAGGAATAACAGGCTGTCCAATTGGTAGTCCTCTAACTTGGAAAAATAAGGAAGTGGACTTGATTTTTCTCCCCCCCCCCCAGCGACGGAGGTCTTCGTTTTGGGGAGATGGAACGAGACTGTCAGATTGCTCACGGTGCAGCGCAGTTCCTAAGGGAAAGACTGTTTGAAGCCTCAGACCCATATCAGGTTCATGTATGCAACTTGTGTGGGCTAATGGCAATAGCAAACACCCGGACCCACACCTATGAATGCAGGGGTTGTCGTAATAAGACACAGGTAAGTAAAGTAAAATGCTGCCCATTCCATTTCATTCATTCTTTTTTCTCACTCTTTTAAATTTTATCTTCATCTCACCTTGAGGCACTTTTCCCAATACTTGTCCGCTCTGTTATTTAACATGAATCCAATATAACCAGGGTGACTGGCTGCAGGAGTGAGAGCATAAAACTGTCTGATCCATTCAGAAGAGTTAGGAAAATTTCTGAAATAATGCCAATGAATTTTAAAACGTTGAAAATGCTGTTATCGTACATATTACAAAATGTCATTTTATTTTCCTGGCTGTAATAGCCTCTGCTTTTAAAGTGTGTCTTTAATACTTAAACTACGATGGTGCCAAACTCCCACTTCAAATTGACATGTAAATAGGGGTGTGTGTGTGTGTGCGTGTGTGAGAGAGCTAGCTCTGATTTCAAGCAAAGATTGGCTGGAGGTGAAGAGCAAGTTCAATGTACACTTCAATGTCCTGGAACCCCTAATACCTCAATGGTTGCATCATCTTTAAGGTCCTTCCTTACCCAGGTTAGTGGGGAGTTGACATTGAAGTAATTAGTTTTCTTGTCTGTAGCAGGCTGTACATAAAAGGCCTTCTGTCAGGCCCAAACCCAGAGAGGACATAACGAAATCCAATCAAGTTCAGTCCTCTACTTGATTACAGCTGACAGACAGAACTTTGCCAAACTAAAACTACAACCTATTAACATATTAGTTATATCCCGAGAGTGTCTACAACGTGGCTACCCTGAACTTTTTATCCCCTCCCCATCTAGCTTGCAGTCTCTTACTCTCTGCCACTCTCCCGCATTGCTCCTCCAGGTACATATTCCATCACACCTCTCCAGTGAAGCTTAACCAGTATTAAGCATTGTTTTCCTAGGCTTTCTCACATTTCCCAACTTGTTCCCAAAGATGTTTTTTATCACTGTTACTTTCACAGTCTTTGAAGCCTTTTAAAAATTATTTCATTGGGTGTCCTTATCTGAGCTCCCTAACTCCGTCTATGGTTTTTTTTTAAAAGTAAAGATATAGCAAGTTTCTGGAATGAAAGATTTGTGCTAACATAGGTCGATCTCATTTTTTCAGATTTCTCTGGTGAGAATGCCGTATGCCTGCAAACTACTTTTCCAAGAATTGATGTCGATGAGTATTGCACCTCGAATGCTGAGTGTGTAGTCTTCAAACAATTCATCTGACTCTTTTCCCGAAATTCATATTGCCTGCTTTAAACTTGCTTTTTAAATGTGTTTTAAATCCCAACAGGTGTGTTTTATTGGAAGGTGTTTTTTTTCAGATTATGAATGTGTGAATTTTATGTTTTATGTAAATAGAAATAAAATCTTTCCAGACATTTATTTAATACTTTATTGGAATTACAGCAAAAATAGTAGGAATTAAGGGACTACAGAGCCATGGCTGGTTGTGAGTTGTCCACAAAATAAACTTGTTATAGATGAAAGGCACTGTCTCTCAATATGCATGTATATATGGTTCACCTTTTACAGTTCAGTACTTTCACCTACAGAGAAAATGAAAGTGTGCTTTAAGAAAACATGTTATTCTTGAGATGCATTCCAGAGAAATGAGTTGCTATAGAAATAATCAAAGTATTTCCTTGAAGCAAGAAAAAGAGCAGAAATAGATAACAATTCCTTCGTCCTACAGTTATTTTATATTCATTTAAAATCATAGATAACAAGCAAGGAAACTTTCTTCTGTATTTTGTTTTTTTCCCCAGAGGCTGCTGGTAGTAGGGGAAATAAAAGGGATTCAGTGATACCACCAGATGGAGCAAAAATTTCATTGGGGAGACGGTTTACAATAATAAATATATTAAGCCAATTGATGTGAAACTTATTTTGGTCACAAACCATGACAAAATATGCTACCAATTAATAATCCAAGCCATTTGATTTTTCTTAATCAGATCCAATAGAAGGGAGTGCTTAAGCAGACTTACGTACCTTTTCCAGGTATTTCATTTAAGGAATTTACCACAGTAATTTTTCCAGAAGCTGTGGCTTCTCCTTTAGAGTTAGATGCGTGACATTCATATTCTCCAGCATCATCTTTGCTCAATGGAGAGATCTATCGGAGTAGAAGTCATAGTTAATTGTCAAGGTTGTTGACAATATCCTTGTATCAGACATGCTATGGCCTTCAGCGTTCTTTAAATAAACTTGTTAGCGATAGCAATAGCACTTAGACTTATATACTGTTTCATAGTGCTATACAGCTCTAAGTGATTTACAGAGTCAGCATATTGCCCCCAACAATCTGGGTCCTCATTTTACTGGCCTCAGAAGGATGTAAGGCTGAGTCAACCTTGAGCCAGTCAGAATCAAACTCCTAACAGTAAGTTAGCCTGCAATATTGCATTCTAACCATTGCACCACCATGGCTCTGTTATGTCTCCATTATGTACTGATTCCAAAAGGAATAAGAACAGCTTCAGCAATTGCTGCTATCAGTGGAAAGCATTTGAGAGTAAAGACTACAGTATTATCAGATGCTAAGAGCTCAGCCTTATATTTACTGATCTCTCCCTGTCCCAGCTGTCTTATATGGAGTGGGGAGAAGACATGGTGGACCCTCTACAAACAGATAAGCAGCTCTGGACACCATTTTCATGGAGAAGTTCTCATAGAATTGAGAGTGGCAGGGATTTCTTGTCTTGATGGATGTTTCTAATATTGCATCTCTCTCTTATGCTGTTAGCTGGAAGGTACATAGAGATAGACATGGAAGTGTGTTTGTATGGGTGTGCGTGTGTGTGTGTGTGTGTGTGTGTGTACACACACACACACACACACACACACACTAAAATTCCTGTAGGAAACACAACTGGTGAATATCAGAAAACAAACACTCTGGGCCTTACCAAAAAAATCTTAGCATATATTTTCGGATGGAGAAATGGGATTAAGTGTCCCTGTTGAAAAAGAAGTTTCTTATGATAAGTGCAGAGTAGCAGGTACGATGATTTGATCTTCATGTGGTAAGTACTTTTCGACCATTCTATCTGCATTTTGTAGTGGATTTGGTATAAGGGACAAATGGCATGGGACAAAGCTACCTCATTTTACAAAACACGCTGAACATACTTGGATTTTGCATTTTGCTTTGGAAGATATTAAGTCAATAGTCCTTCCCTGATCAATTAAGGATAATAAAAAATGAAGCACTTTGTGTGTGTACGCGCACACATGGATGTGAGACAGAAATTGAAAATAAATGTGGCATATACCGGTAATTGAATAAATTAACTGACAGTAGTAAAGGAAAGCACTTCATTATATTTCTTAAAATGTCCATGTATTCCATAACTTTCCTAATTGTTATAACATATTTTGATAGACGGTACCTGCCTCCCTGTTTGCATTTGTTCTATCCTTGGATCTGAGGTCTACATCTGGATGTAATACTGTCAGTATATAGATGCAGGCCTCCACTTCACTAAACTTGCATACAAATTGGACAGTTGATGGCATAGCCATAATACATTATATACTAGTCTCTAGGTGAAAGCTAATCATTCAACCAAGAAAGCCAAAATTTCATTTGCCAACATTCCTCTCAACCAACCTCCAAGAAAAAAAAACCTATTTCTCTACTTGCTGCAAAATTCTCAAAATAACAATTTAGCTTGAAAGAGAATTTTACTTACCAATACCCACCCTGTCACCTCATGCTTTTCAGGACCACCACGAGTCTGAACAGCTAAATTGTCTCGGTCTCCTGGAAGAAGTTCCACTCTTTGGACACTATATTGTCCCCTTGTTACCTGTATATGAGAAGAGAGGATGGGCGTCAGGGGTGTCCACCCTTGGTGATGATGACTTGTGGACTTCAATTCCTAGAATTCCTCAGCCAGCCATTCTAAGGAATTAAGCCATAAGTCTTAAAGTTGCCAAGGTTGGATATCCCTGATGGGAGTAAAGACTTGGAAAGGTGGGTGGGTAGAGCTTTGTATTAGCCAGGATTGAACTTCAATATTTAATATACCATATAGTTAAAACATTTCAGATTTTCTATACTGAATAAGTTCGTTAAGAGCACAAATTATTTTCAGGAGACCTAATGGGTTTTAGAATAGATTAGTCTTTCTTTATACAATGAACTGCATTTTAAAAAAAATATGAATTGCTTATATAATATTGTAGGGAGAGTTGCCAGTTGCCCAAAGAGAAAGTAACCAGTGTGACTAATGAAAAGCAGCCATGGGAATATAAACAATTATCTGCTAGTTTTGTGCTTTCATTGTGGAGGAGGAGATGCACATTTTATTGCCTAGAGATAATACTTTATCACCCAGGCATTAGAAATTCATTCCTTCACTGGGTAAATAAGAGAACAAGTGAGTTCAAGAATTCAAATCAAAGCAGCCTTTACTTTCCTTATGTTTTTATCACTGCCCAGAATTGTAGAAATCTTTCAAATAATAAAAAATATTAAAAACATATAAATTCCCCTTGAGCATGGCCAACAAGCATTTTTCATGCTTTTTTCCCTTCTGACAAAAAGCTTATCGATCAGAAAGTTGGAATACTGAAATGAGTACAGTATTTGTGATTGGTAGTTTAATTGGTATCATCTATCTCCTTTAGTTAGAAAGGTCAAGCAAGGCAATAATTTAGAAGTACTAAGATGCAGAACAGAGTCCTGATGCTCCACAACTGGTTGGTTAAACGGAGGGCAGCTAGGCAAGTTCTGACCTGGTTTGTGCTTGGATAGGAGACCACGAAGGAGTACTAAAATGGAAGGAGAGATCAAAACCTATTTCCATATTCTTGCCAAAAATAGGCAAGAATGTTCCCTTACAATCAATCAGCTGGAGGCCAACTCTATTAAGCGTGGTAGTCAACCTACTGGAGAGAATTGTGGAAGCTGCTGTAAGGGATCACAAATCAAACACAACCACTTCTTTGTGGACATCTGAGTAACTTAACAGTGATTTATAAATAGCAGTTTTAATATGGTTCCTGACATGACTAGTAAAAGAAAAGATTGCATTGGATAGAGGGGTGGAAAAATGGAAAGAAGCAAACACAGGCACCAGTTCCTAAAATTATAGTCAAAATAGGTTAGGTTGCTCCTTCTAACAACTGAGGAAGAACCAAATATAGTTGGCTTCTGGGCAGAAGGGATGAAATAATCCTGCTTTTCTTGTCTCTGTAATTCTCTTACTTCTCTCTGTTACATGTCTTGGAAAATAGCTCCATTGTAAGAGTTACCATCTGAAATCCTATTTTTGTAACCCCACTATTATGTCTTCTAATTAACAGTTCAGCCTCCATCCAATCCTCCCATTATTGCCTTGTGTTTCAATCTGAATCTGAAATATTGTACACCCATGATGTCACATCCAAAACCATCTATCCGGCTTCCTCTCTCATTTTTTCTCACTCTCAACCCTGTCTGACACTGCAATGAATTTGGAAACTTATAAAATGAAAAAAATGAAGAAACCTAGAAACATAATAATTCCTCGATAGATGGCAATTGCCCAGAGGGAAAACAATAAATGCTTTATTTCTCATGCCACATCCAAATAGGTTTTCAAGGCCTATTTAAAGGCAAGTATGGCAAGGGCGGTTTGAACTTGGAAAAAAAGAACACACTTTCTGGGTCCTGCTCACTTTAAATTCATGTCAAATGCTCAGAAATCAGACGATAACTTAGGCCTCTCCACAGTAAAACTTTGGTTATCTGGAGCCCTCTAGGACATGAGCCCCCTTTGCTTTCTCCTTATTCTGAAAATAGTTATTTTACTGCTTTATAACCTGCCTCTTGTGCAGTACTTCAAGGTACATCTTTTAACATATATTAATTTTATTCATCTCATAATACAGAGATGAATTAATTTCTATATTAAGAGATCTTGCTTCATTTTATCCCCATCACAACAATTTTATGAGGGAGGTAAGGTGAAAAAGAATGACTGGCCGAAAGCGGAGCCTGTGAGCTTCCATGGCTGAGGTTGGACCTAAACCTAGCTAAAGACTTAAGTAAGGGGTTGCTGGATTTTAGCCCAGGCCCATATAGTCCAGCAGTCTTTTCTCACAGCGGCCAGCCACCAGGACAAAGAAGTGCGCTAGTTTCCCATCAGAAGGCTTTCAGATGCAACCACAAGGCTAAAGCTACTGATCTCCATGACTTCCATTAACTGGTCCAACCCCCTTTTTTTTTGAAGCCGCCAGCCCTGCTTCTCAGGGTAGCATCTTCTAAAGTTGAATTATGTGCTGTGGAAAAAAATCCTAGGTTTCATTGGTCATATTCTAAAACTTTAACTACTACATCACACTACTCATTGTTTTACCAGCAGCACTTGAATGGAACACTTCTATATTACCTTTGTTATTCCCAACGTATTTTCTCCCATTGTTTCCCATTGTTTTCTACAGTTACCACAAGTACATGTTGTTTAAAAGTTATAGAGCTACATGAAATAAACATGTTTTACTCTCCTCTAACATACATATAATAATAATAATAATAATAATAATAATAATAATAATAATAATAATAATAATAATAATAAGAAGAAGAAGAAGAAGAAGAAGAAGAAGAAGAAGAAGAAGAAGAAGAAGAAGAAGAAGAAGAAGAAGAAGAAGTTGGAAGGGACCTTGGAGGTCATCTAGTCCAACCCCCTGCTAAGGCAGGAAACCTTATACCATTTCAGACAAATGGCTGTCCAGTCTCTTCTTAAAAACTTCCAGTGTTGGAGCATTCACCACTTCTGGAGGCAGGTTCTTCCACTGGTTAGTTGTTTTCTAACTGTCAGGAAGTTTCTCCTTAGTTCTAGGTTGCTTCTCTCCTTGACTAGTTTCCATCCATTACTTCTTGTCCTGCTTTCAGGTGCTTTGGAGAATAGCTTGGCTCCCTCTTCTTTGTGGCAGCTATGATAAAAGCCTTCATTTCTGAACTTTAATTGTTGTCAAAGATAGTGCACATTAATTGCACAATTAGTGAGTCATGGAAATGGCTTTGACTAGATGTTAATATTTTGTTTAAACCCAAGTTATCATCTCTGCAAATATGATTTTCAGCTTAAAATCTAGTTTGAAGCCAACATCCCTATTGCTGACTTTAAATCAGTTATTTCTGATTTGTGGAACTGTGAGCTAGCACTTAACTGGATTTTTGCAGCCCAGATCTAATAGCCCTACTGACTATCTAACTTTCTGGACATCCAGAAGCACGTCCTGAAATTCTGACTTCTCATGAATAAAGTCAAGCTAAATTAATGTCTAAAAGACTGGAAACTAAGAAAACAGGTAAATCAAGGACTTTCTAACACATGGCTCAAATTCTCAGCTACTATAAAACAAGTCAAGGTCATCAATATTATCTGATTTCATACTGCTGAAGCAGCAACTCCTTTCTAGTTCCTCTATTTTCTTCATTCATGGGCAACAAAGAAATCTGCACCACAAATACGCTTTGCGTTTGTTGCTTGAAATGTTTCAAGGTCTCCTGGAATACACTGGCATTCTGTTCAAGTCATTGCTTAGCACTTGCTCCTTTTAAAGACCTAATATGGTGAAGTATAATAGAGCTCATATAAAAGGATAAACAAAACTGAATCCACAACTAGATTTCTTCATTGCATTGGAATTTTTTTGAAAAGAATATTCTATAATTTAAATAACACTTCCAAGGCTCTGCAGAAAGTTTGGTTTGACAAAGCACTTTCTACCACATACCTAAGTTCATGTATCATTATGCTATAGTCTAATCCTTTTGCATTTGTACTTGGAATGGTTTTAAATGAGCCATTAATATTTTTCCTCATGGTTACCTATAACATTCTATTTCTGTACCATTTTTGTACCCTTAAGCATTACAAATAGCACATCCTCCAGGGATTTCTGCATTCCTGCTATAAAAGGAATCTGGGAGACCCCTTCATTTATGTGGCATGAACTTGGCAAGGTGCTGGCATGGCACTCATTTATTCCAATGAAGCTTTCCAGGAAAATCTTCTGGTAAATCATCTTCAAAACCTGCCTAGTTGCCACTAACCTTGTTCCAGGTGAGAATTGGAGTGGGAATTCCAATGACTTCGCAGCTCAGATAAACCTGGGCTCCACTGACATTCCAGATGTCCTTAGGAGGGGTCACAATGGATGGGCCTAGAAATGATAATAAAAAGAATCCTTTTAAAAGAGTAAACAGTGTATTCATGAATTTATGAAATAGAAGCAATTTTATTGTTAACCAAAAATTGTTAACAGAAACTAATCCCTCTCAGTTAGCTGGTGATCCTACTCAGAAGCCTGGTTCTTTCAACTTGTTTTATGTGTCCTGAGAGGATTTATACCTCTGTTTGTCCAACCCCCTGCCTGGGACAAGGAGAAGACTTTGGGAAGCAGTTTGAGATATGGATTTTGAGTGATGGCTCTGGTCTGCTCTTCAAATGGGAAGGGGATCTCATTCAGGGCAGGCCTGGGACCTTGGGGGCATCTGAAGAAATTCTTTAGTTTTTGGACTGTATCTTGTAACTGCCCTCAAAAGAATGTCAATCTTTCTTGATGCTGCTGAATATATAATGAAGACGACTTGCACTTCAAAATAGAACTACAATTTGAGTTCTTGCTTTTGTGTCTCCCCAAGATAATCAGGCAGACCGCTGTTGTGAGAAAGCCAGAAGACTGAGGGGATGCTATTCCCCTTTTTATTTTTTTATTTTTTTATTTTAATCTCATTTATATCCCGCCCTTCTCCAAAGACTCAGGGCGGCTTACAATTTAAGCACAAACCAATGTGCTTAGCAATAGCCTTCATTCTATGTATATGCCTGCTTATTAGGGCTTTCGGGGGCCCCCAAGCGGCATTTTTACAAAGTCAGCTTATTGCCCCCAACAATCTGGGTCCTCATTTTACCTACCTCGGAAGGAGGGAAGGCTGAGTCAACCTTGAGCCTGGTGGGATGAGAACCTGCACTAATTGCAGGCAGCTGGTGTTACTTAAGGAGGCATTAGCCCACTGCTCCACCAAGGCTCCTTTTGTGATTGAGAGAATTTTGACAAGGGCTGCTTGACACATTGAGATATGATCACCTCCTCCTGCCAACACTTCCTCTTTTGTGCCATTATTAATATGTGACAATTATTCTTAGATATCAAAGTTTTTGTTGTGACCAATGAAAAGAAGGCTGTACAAATCACACTGGATATAAACATTAAAAGGGGGGCAACGAGTGAGGAAGCTTCAAAAAGCAAGTAAGAGAGAAAGATGTGAGTGAGAGATAAAACAAAGCACCAGTAAGGACCAAAGAGTTGTATCTTGTATTCTATTTATGTACAGGTGCTTTTCAACTCTGCTGTGCAAACTAGGAAGCTGATGCAAGCCTACCTTATGGTCATACAGTGTTCATAAGTATGCAACATTTTCAAACATCAGCATCAACACCAGACACCAATAGAGAACAAGCCATACATAACTATTTTTCAAGTCCATAGTTGACTTCCCAACAGGAAGTTAAATATTAACAAAGTTTGTTTTCAGGAACTTCTGTTATGACATTACGAAACTTACAAGGCCCATCTCAGTGCTTAAATGAAAACACAGCTTGCTCTGAAAACAACAAGCAATTACTCAGGACATTTCCCTTGCCACTACTTTTTTGTTCTGCCAAGTTTCAAAAACTAAAGCTGAGCCCAACTGTTGCTTGGGAGTGGTATGTGGGAACGACCTCGAGAGACAGGAAGAAGAGACGCAGCCTAGACTACCGTCATGCAAAAGGTAACTCAGCTCACAGAAAGAAAAAGGGACTGGGAAGCATTTCAGAAGGGGCCCTTCCCTTGTGTTCTAGAGAGCAAAAGTAAAGAAAGAGAGACTTGCAAGATCCTGCTACTGTAGCCTTACAATAAAGGTGCTCTTGGTACTTATGGATTGGGCTTCTTGTCAGGATTCCTTCAAAGGGCTGACCTATTCTCTCCATAAAACTTCAGCTTAAAGATATAAAAAGCTGTTTTGGCTTTGTCTCTAGTGCTGTAGCTGATAGCCATAGACATTTATTTGTTTAACAAATTTATGTAGCTACCCAAGTACCAAAAGGAACTCTAGATGACAAACAAAATAAAAGCATAATGAAATTTAAAAACAAACATTTAAAACAAAATATGCTGAGGCCCTGCTAAAATCTCCCATCCATCCATCCGTTATCCCATGCCAACTCTATCATTATCCTAACCCCAATGCCTAGGGCAGGGGTAGGCAACCTCGGCTCTTTTATGACTCGTGGACTTCAACTCCCAGAATTCCTGAGCCAGCATGGCTAAGCATGGAAACCTCTCCCTTTCCCCTCAGCATGGCTGGCTCAGGAATTCTGGGAGTTGAAGTCCACGAGTCATAAAAGAGCCAAGGTTCCCTACCCCTGGCCTAGGGGAAAAGCCAGGTGAATAGGAGTTAGGGCCATTGCTTCTCTATCTCTGGAGGAGGCTGTTCCACAATGTAGGCACTATAACAGAGTAAGCATGCTTCTGAGGCAACACCCGGTGACACTGCTTCACCAAGAGAATCCAGACCGAGCCCACCCTACCATATCCAGCAGGAATAGGCAGAAACTACTGGAAACAGGCAGTCCTGTAAGTAATCTGGAAGTAATATTCAGGCTTACTGACTGCACAATGCCCAATCTGTTCCCAAACCGTGAAAAGAAATCTATTGCATTTCTCGCTTAAGAAGCACCTCAGCAACAGAATCGAGACAGCAAAAAGGAATGGCTGTTTCCTATTTGTAAGCACTACTGTATTGTGCCTTTGATAGGACCTGCAGTATACTTCCCTCTTCTAAATTTGTAGTATGCTTTAGGGAGATTGATATTCAGAGACCTCTACCAACATTCCTGTATAAAATCAAGGTTTATGCAGTATGAGACGAGCTGCTGTTCTTGAGATTGTTGGCTAGAATTACTAGATTTTTCTTTGGCTTCGCTGAAGTTGCATAGCTGTGACCTTTTGTTCTATTCTGCTCTGATCTCCTTCAGCACTGGCGAAAAAATATCCCTGGGGTATGTTATTACCATGGGAAGAGACAGACCTTCCCACTCAAAGCTTCCACAGTTTTCAGCATAGGATAAAGTGCTCACAACAGAAAACATCCAAATATCATGAGTCAGATGGTCCTATTTATGAGAGAGAGGCGCTTTTCATGAAAGAAATGTGACCTAGTTCTGAGCTTTTTGTCTAATGTGACCACTTGGTATACATCTTAGCAGTACTTTTTTTGTAAAAGAAAAAGGTGCCGGAACTCACACAAGTCATACAACCCGCCTTGCCTACCCTACAAGGTTCTATCCAAAAAAGGTGCCGGAACTCCATTCTGAGCATTCTATGAAAAAAAAGCCCTGCATCTTAGAAGAAACTGCTAATAGTGACATGTACTCAGTCAGGGGGTTTAGGATGTTTAGGCATGGACCTTTGGCCATGCCTCCTTCGCCCCCTGCCACCAGTCTCAACCCACTTACAAGCAGCTTTCCTCCTCTGCTGGCCACCCCCCGGCACTTCTCCATGGCCAACGGGCCCCTGGCCCTTCGTCTCTGCCCATTCACGCAGACACTGTTTGACCGGCCTTTGGCTGCATGGGATAAATAGGCCCCAGCCAATCGGGTGGCAGGCAGAAGCAATGGTGATGTGGGGGCAGCATGCGATTGGCTACGGGCGATCAGAGGGGTTGTGGCGGGGGCAGCATTGTACGCAAGTTTTTTTTAAAAAAAAGTACTGCAGCTGCTCTGCAAGATTGGGGCCTTGCAGATCCTTCACCAGGACCAGAGGGAGGGTTAGTGGCTGCAGGAGTAGCAGCCGCCAGGGCCACTGGGGGGGGGCAGCCAGGTGAGAGTGTGTTCGGGGGGCCAGGAAGGGAGGGAAGGCCCCCTCAAGGGGGCTTCAGAAAGACAGCTTGGTTCGCAACTCAGTCAGCTCCAACAAAAGAGGGGAGGAGGAGCAAGGCTGGTGTGGCTTCTCACATTGCAGGGGGGGCTGGGGGGGTAGTGGCAGGCTAACGGCAAGGCCAGCACCACTTCTGATGTTGCAGGGAGAGCCGGGGGCATGCACAGGTGAATGGCAAGGCCATTGTGGTAGAGGGGGCGAGAGAGGCACCAAAGGCCTGGGTCAAACAGTGTCTGGGTAAATGGGCAGGGACGAAGGGCCAGGGGTGGAAAGCCAGAGGCTGTGGAGAAGTGCCAGGGGAGTGCCAACGAAGGAGGAAAGCTGGCTGTAAATGGGCTGAGATAGGTGGGCAGGGGGTGAAGTAGGTGCAGCCAAGGGTCCGTGCCTAAACGTCCCATTCCGCAGTCAGATTATCCTCAAAAAGAAAGTGTGATTGATGTAGGCAGGACTGGATGAAAACCATCTCATGCTCAAAAAAATAAAATAAAATGGCATCCCTCTCCCTATTTAAAAAGTCTAATGAAAAGCTGAATCTTCTACAGCATCCATTTATATTTTACTCTCTGGTAGAATTTAGTCCCAAGGGCTTCTGGTCCAGATACATTGTGTGTATAATTATTTAGGGAAGACTATGTTGTAAAAATAGCTTACGTTTCTCACGAACTCAAAATGATTTACAAATAATACCACAAAACAGCACAAAGCCCCATTTTAGCTCCCAGCAATTCTGTTAAGAAGAACCTCAATGAGAAAGAAGGTCCATTAGAAATTCTTGGCCTGAAGGAATTCTTAGAAATCCTGTCAGTTAAAGTCTAGTTCTGAAGATTTTGGACACAAATCTAAAAGCATCATATATATGTGGGGAAAGGGTTGTGGCATAAGTTGTTCTTCTTTTGCCATATCTCTAAAAGTCTTGATTTTGGGGGAACTAGATGACATATTAGTGAATGTTGAATACTATACTTTTAATGCTATTTAATTTAAATGCAATTCAACCCCCAAGATATTTGAAATATTTTTAGTAATTGGGGACAGCTCTTTATTCCTTCTATAATCAGAAGAAAGCCTATGATCTACAGCCTTCCCAAGGCGGAAAGGAATTCAGACCTGCTGGGATCTCTCTGGGAAATTAAAATATGCATAGTTCTCAGGACTTTTGTATGATGTACATTATACCCATTTCCCCCTGAGAGCTGTTATATTCCTATAGTAAGCATTTCGGCCACTGGTCCTTAGGCAGTATATGTTTAATGGTGAAATTAGTATATTGTTAAACTGGGTCTACTGTAACTTTGGTTTCCAAATAGATTATTATTTCTTAAGCTTTTCAACACCAAGAAGCATCAAGCACATTCTTCCTCTTGCCCCTTATGAGGACATTAAATGATTGTTTCTTTCATAAAAAGGGAAAAAATAAGAAAACTTATAAAATAAATGCATGCTTCATTTATGCATCATTAACACTTTACTACGAACTATGCATGATTCATTTGATAATGGAAGCCCTGTAGTCATTACAACATTCTTCCTGGTTGGTTACCTGCTCTTGGTTGTAGCGAGTGTTGAAAATCTACTTTTCATGGGGAAAACCATTAAAAGCCTTCACGGAACAATGTCAAGGTGTTTGGGGAGCTCTAATGCTGAGTGGAACATCGTTTCAGAAACATGCTGATAGACAAAGTGCCCACTCTCATTCCTACTCAGACGGTCCAAAGATGTCCCAATAATTATTTTAAAGAACACATTTTCATATTGTTGCTTTCATCTCATCCGTAGCCAGAAGCAAGGCACCTTAAGGTCATCTGGAGCTTTCTGTTATTGATGCAGACAAAGAAGAAGAAGAAGCTTGACAAAGATTCATTCCCCCTCCACCCACCCAGACACTTATACATAGAGAATCAAGGTAGGGGGGTCTTGACTTTTTTTTCTTACTCCCTCCTCCCTTCCAGGACTAAGCTGGTGTCAGCCTTAGATAAGAAGCACAGAACAGGAGTACCAGCTTTATATTTTTTTGTACATTTACATTAACAGAGTCTTGCAACTCTGAAAGTTTATCTCTCCCCTCTTGCCTTTCCAGTCAAAGAAGCTAAGAAGGGTTCCTTCTGAGATGTTTGCCATACTCCCATTCCTCCCACAGGCCTCTAATCAGAATGTTGTCTACTCTGTAGCTCTTCTGTCTCTCAAAGTCATTCCCACATACTGCTGGTGTTTACCCAATAGTGGCTGAATTCCTTCTTCAAGGCCATCTGCATAGATGTCTACAGTTTGTGATGATGGAATCAGGGCTTGGTTAGCCCCTTTAGACTTCTGTGATTATGCACCCTCCCACCATCTCACTGGGCACTCTCTTCTGTGATTATGCTGGCTTGGGCTAGACTAGGGCATGGGTAGGCAATCTTGGCTCTTTTTTGACTCGTGGACTTCAACTCCCAGAATTCTGGAAGCTGAAGTCCACGAGTCATAAAAGAGCCAAGGTTGCCTACCCCTGGGCTAGGGGAAGGATGGGTCTCTAGGCTTCTTTGGAGGCATCTGCTCACCTAACGTCTGATCAGTGCTTTCCATGTTCTTGTTGAGTATTTATACAGCTACTTCTAAAGAGAAAAAGAACTGTTAGAAGCTGTTCCCTTGAAGTTTGGGAAATTTGTGCTTTCTGCTGTGAGGAAAGGCATTTTGTCAGTGATGCTGTTCTCATGGCTTGGGCTGTGCCACATGAATAAAAAGAAAGGTACTGGGGCTGGCAAAACTCAGTCCTGGGATTGCTACAGAAGAGAAGCAGCGAGCCTCAAAACTCCAGCAACCTTTTTCAAAAAAATGTGGTTCTTGCTTCCATTTTGAGAGGTTCATTAAAATGAGGCAGAGACTGATAAATGTCAGCGTGGTGGCTTCCAAGGTCAGAGGACTCTGGAGGTGCATCCACACAAGGAAGGAAGGAAGGAAGGAAGGGAGGGAGGGAGGGTGGGTGGGTTCACTGTTATTTGAAGTACTCTGGCAGAAAGCAGGAAAGTGCTGGCTGTGCTCTACTTCCATGTCTCCGGCAATCAGCAATGGTGTCTTGCCCAACTTAGAAGAACATCAATCTGCCAGAACATTCTTTGATATCAGATGAGCTCAGGATCTCTTGGCTTTTTGCAAAGCTGTTAAGACGTGCTTTTTTCAGCAGGTCTTTGGAGTTTATGTTCTATATGCAACATAGTCCTTGGCGTTGGGGATTTTGTTGTTGAATCTTATTTTTACCTAATTATTGAGTGGTGGTTTTGTAAGCTGCAAAGAATCAGATATGAGTGAGGAAGGAATGAAATAAAATAATCTGTCCCACACCGAAGTTGTAAAAACAACATTCCTGGCTGGCTTCATTATTGAGGCAGAATGGACTGAAGAGTCAGAGTTATTACTTTAGGCAGCTAACTTTTCTGCTGACTCAAGGACTGGAGAAATGTCTGTTAACACAACCATGAAAAAGACCTTTGATGTGCTGTGGGGCACATCTAGGCAAAGAAATATATGCAATAACAATACCAATAGCAATACCAACCTTGGAAGGATGGAAGGCTGAGTCAACTTTGAGCCGGTTGGGATTGAACTGCAGGCTGTGGACAAAGTTAGCATGCAATACTGCATTCTAACCACTGTGCCATCACGGCTTCTACATACAACCACTAAACTTTTATTTTTATTGTTAATATATTATTTGCTTTTTGATGCGCCTCCTCCTGATTAAAAACTTTAGAGGATTCTCTCTCTTATCTTTTGGTCTTACAATCTCTTCTTAGAAAGAAGTAGATTTTCACTGCATAAATTATGCTGGAGAAGGTGGCGTTAATTTTTCAGGCATTCATTTCAGCTCTGGTTGTAAATTATAATGAAACATTTCTGCATTCAATGCCTCTTTTGGTTAAATAAATTTACAGTATTACAGGCATATGTTAAACAGCATATGAATGTTTTCTTTTTTCTTTTTTTTCTTTTTGAAAAATTAACAAAATGTGTATCTTTCTTCTTTAATTGTCTTAATATTGATAGGAAGGATTTGCTTTGTACTAAAAAGCAGAGATGAGAAATATAACAAGAATACTGTTCCTTCTTAGCTTTTTTACATTTTCAATAAAATACTTATTCATTAGGTTTTCCTCCTGCCTTAATTTAAGGGAGGCTCAGCCAATCTCAATGTATACATGGTTGTACTTTGAAAATAAAGGTACATTCATTCATTCATTCATTAAGGGACACGGTGGCTTGGTGGCTAGGATGCTGAGTCTTAGAGTACTAAAGAGCTATAGGTCTGTAGTTCGAGACCTGAGTGCCGCCAGAAGGAATCAGCTCCCGTCACTTGCCCCAGTTCCTGCCAACCTAGCAGTTTGAAAGCATGCAAATGCAAGTAGATGAATAGGTACCACATATAAGCATATGGGAAAGTAACAGCATTCCGTGTTTCGCCGTATGCCTTGTGCTGCAGCATGATATTGTGCCAGCCATATGACTGCAGAAACATCTCCAGACAACACTGGCTCTTTGGCTTAAGAAATGGAGATGAGCACCACCCCCTAAAGTCAGTCATGACTAGAGGGATTAAACCTGCGGGGAAACCTTTACCTTCACCTTGATTATTTTATAAGTAACTCAAGACAGTAAATATACCTAATATTCCTTTTCCTCTACTTCCTCCTCCTCCTTTCCCTAAAACAATGACCTAGGTTGGACTGAGAGAGACTAACTGGCTGGAAGTCACCCAGTTGGCTTTCACAGCTAAGCCGATATTAGTACTTATGATCTCCTGTTTCCAGGTTGGCACCTTAACAACAACCCCAAACAGGTTGTCAATATTAGAAAATAAAAAGAAAAATTAAATATAATTAACAGGGAGTCACTCACAATTACCCTATGCCTTATTCAGGTAAAATTAGCTTTTCAAGTAGGAGTCTTGAGAGAATGTAACTGAATACATTCATCTGGAGTTCTCCATACCAAAACTTTGGACCTAAGAGAACCAAGCATGGATCTTCATAGCTCTGCTAGATAATAAAGGCAAAGTGGGGAAAAAAGATGTTTTTCTGCAATGGACAAGTGAACAGAGTCACAGAAGAGTCATCATTAATGCCAGAGAATATGTTCACCTTTCAGGTGTCCTGTACAGTAGAAGAACAACTAATGAATGACACAGAACAGTGTAGGCTTTTACAGTTATGGCTCTGAGCAGAACACAACAGGATGCAAATGCTCCACTAACATCCTGCTGCTTGTGGAATTGTTCCATAACTGTCATTTCCTATCCCATGAGGACGACAATCACGCTTTTAATACTTGGAAAAATAGCCCCAAATAACCATATTTTCCCCTTTGGAATGCTTTCATAATGATGCAAGAAGATATTTAATTCCAACCAGCAGCATATCATAGTGTGTTGGATCCAAATTTTGTATGTTTGCATGAAGCAGTTTTCCTTGAAGAATTTTAAAACTGCAGCGTGATTCCCAGGAAGAGATCTTAATTTCTGATTAAGACCTTAACTATACCCTAATGGGTTTATGATTCAATATATATGGGAATGTGCAGTAATTTTATTTTACCAAGTCAAAATTCTGCTGTTCTGCCAAATTTCAGTAGTATGCTGGGTTGATGGACCACAGGAAGAGTGTCAACTTCTTAGAGCCCAGGTCTGCCTTCAGCTACTAGAAGTCTTTCCATCTCTACAATTTATCTGTCCATGCCTTGTATTCAAAACACACCTAAAATTCTTTTGCTCAGTCAGTCTTAAAGCAAACTTGTCAATTTGATATCAACTGCTACGCTGACTGCAGTAATACCCTTACTGCCTATCGTTATAAAATAAAATGTGCTGCTGCTATGATTGTTAATTGAAGCCCAAGATTAGCACTAATATACAGTGGATCTGGAACTTTTATGACTAGACTTAAAAATAGGCTTAATGGATATACACTTACTAGTCCTGTGAGATGATTACTGAAAAGTAGCTGGAGGAAATTGTCCTCTCTAATGCAGATAAAAACAAAAGTGGTTTCCCCAATCCATGTTCATCCAGACATACTGGATTGCAGTTCCCATGACTGCTCTATTGGCCATGTCAGCTAGGAATGAGGGTTTCTTTCGGTTAACCGATCCAGAAGTGAATTCTTTTGAATGCTTGATGAAGCTTTACTGAAAAGCATGTAAACAATAATTTTTATAATTCAAAGGACAAACATGTTGAACAAACTTCTGCAGCTGGCACTGACTCCATTCAGAAATTCAACTGTTGTGACTGAAAATTATCTGCAGGTTCTAGTAAACTTTCAGGAATGATGCAAAACCTTTGACAACACACTTCTGGCTTTGTAGTCAGAAAAACTGTCCCCAACGTACAAGTTATTTTGCTTTCTTCATCCCTCAACTATTTGTGGGAACTCTTTACTGTTTTTATTCCAAAAACATACCCCCTTCCATGGCTCACAAACTATCAGGCTTTCTGGAAAGAGGGCAACAAGATTAAAGAGATTTGTTATTAAAGAGAATATGTTACAGCATCTGGGAAGCTAATGAATTTGAACGCCCCCTCAAATCAGGCCAGCAAATGGATCTCCTGAGGAGGTCTCTCTGGATTCGATTATCATAATTTGCAAGAAAACAATGTCAGTTAGAGAAAGTGGATTGTTTTCTTAGACATATTTTTACAGAGTATAAATGTTTGGTCCCTATGCAAATGCACCATGGATTTAAAGAATGGAAAAAAGCAACCAGATAAGCCAAGAAGCTTGTGGAGTCAGCATAATCCAAACCCTGATTCAGCAAAGGTCACTGAACACATCTAAAGAGTGGTGATGCTTAGAGGATTATTAAACATAACAATGTAATAATAAATTAGAGAGTGGAGGGGAATCTTTATAAGTTGCACATTTTTTCCTTTTCTTCCATTACAGCAAGTATTATTGAGAGTTATGAAAAAACTATCCAACACTTTTTTAGCTTAGTAACGTATTAGTAATTAGCAATGGAGAGGGTTACTCATTCCATAGCCTAGTGTCCTACTGCTTCATACATTTACGTGCTCCATATTGCATTGGGAACTGGTACACAGCTGGGAGCAAGTAGGAAAACAAACAACATAACAGCATGATTTGGTGTCAGGAAAAATATGAGGGGGAAAAAAAACAGCGTGAGCAACTGTTTTCAGAGGCAGCCTTCTACATATCCCCATTTCTACTTCCAATCTTATTTTACAACACAGATGGGCAACCTACTTTGTTTTCTAATAGCATTATTCAGGTGTGCTACCTAAGGCTAGTTACCCAGGCAGAAGGTAACACAGACCAAGGTTAATGACTAAAGTTCTCAGTATTTGTGCAACCCAACAATTTGTATACAGAGCCAGGGTCATTCTCTCAAGAATCCCCCAAAACATTTTTAGCAATATGTAAAAACTAAATTATTACTACAGTCAGGCAATGGGCTAATCCAAAAACTGTTGTTGATACACTGTAGATCAAATAGAGATCTACTTGTATTGCAGTAAAGAATCAAACTGGGAAGGAGTAAGGGCATGGGGAACTAGGGGAAGCCACTAAGAGTGAAAAAGTTTAGAAATGTTTTTAGACCAAGGAATGCTGCTGGCCTCTAAAATACCTCTATGCAAAAGGTTTTTTCCATCAGAATGTCAAGTCACATCCTGTGGCAGTTGTGGGTTCCTAGTGCTTTGTTCTCCCTTTTCTTCTACAGACACACACATGGAATAGTAAGTGGATGGGCTTCTCCCCCCCCCCCAACCTGGCACTCTGCAATGTGGCATTGGACTATTACCATTCTCATTGTTTGGTGCCCTCTCTATGTCATGGTACCTTTGTGCAGTACACAATTTGCACTCACGTGTGCAGTGGCCTCGATGACCTATCACATCCAGCGAGATTGTTGTTCCATGATAATAGCACTAGGAAGCACCAATCTGCAGTTTCTCTAGTCATCCGCTATAGAATCCATTTGTTATATAGGTAATAGATTTGCCTTTAGGAATTTCAGCTGCCCGTTTGTTGTTCCATAAATAGCTAGCTGTTACTTAACTGCTGCAGCACATCTTTCTCCTATTGCAGTTTTCCCAGAATTCAAACCGTGTCATTCATCTCACTTGCCCAGGCAATGGAGCAGTAGAGTTTACTTTGCTCTAACTTCATTTTCTAATCTAGGGCTAAAAGAAATTGCCTGGCTCAAAGTCACTCAGCTGGCTTTGTGCCTATGGGAAGAACAGAGCTCCTTGTCTCCAAGTTTCTAACCTGGCGCCTTAACCACTTCAGTAAACTGACTCATCAAGATAGTCCTTTCTCAGATCCAATGGGCTGAAGTTAAGGCTATGGGCTGAAGTTAAGGCTCTTGTGAAATTCTGGATCAAGACTCTTTGCTGTTATGTAGTGGTCCTCCAGAGTTTTGCAGCTCAGATCTGATAGCTCAGGCTGATGTTGAAGAATAGTGATTCCTTAATATCCCATAAAGCTAACATTTAGCTGGAATCCTGCCACGAAAGCATTTGAAAGCAAGTTCCCCCCTCTAATATAATGCTAGAAGGAAGGAACTGTTCCTTTCATTTTGAAATAAATCAGAGAGAAAAAAAGCCAATAAATTCCCAACTAGCTTTTGATTCTTTGAAAGAAACCAAGCATTGTTTGAATGGAAGTTGGCTCATGTTATTTGCTTGGCAAGAAATGCAGAAATTGTTTGCCGTTAATTTCCTCTGGGATTTTTTTTCCCCCCAGCTTCCGAGCCTATCTATAGCTCTGAGAAACAATGAAAATCTCCCATCCAAGAAGTACTCATCAAGGGAAAAACTAAAAAAATCAAATTTTAGTTCTTTTGAACCATCCTCAAAAGAAAGAAAGAAAAGAAAAGCAGAATGAAAAATAAAAATAAACCCAGACAAAAAACGAAGGAAAAAAATCAGCAGAAACTTTGTAATGTGGGGATCGGAGGGAAAGAGAGAGGTATTTACTTTCACAGACTGACACTGCTTTGGTTGACTAATTCTGTCTTATAAATCTATCTGCATTCCACTTTAAAAACTCAAAACAAATCTCTGGAACTTAAGAGGACAACTTGTCCTGGAATTTTTAGTGCCAAAGAAAGCTAGGCCACATTTCAAAAAGCTTTGTGAAATAAGCCTAAAGACATCTGAAGGGTCTAATTTTTTTCTGCACTTTTCATGCCTCTTACACAGGATGGCTACGGATGCCAAGGACTTGTTTTTAGCTCTATCTTACTGTTAAAAGCTTCAGGAACATTATTGTAGCCTTGCAAAGAATAGTGCAATATAGAGTACTTATAACATATGGTCTAAAAGCATTTAGGCATAGAACTTTAGCAAGTTTTATAACACATGGAGTACAAATTGTATAAGATGATTCCAGCCTTAGTGCAGTAAATGTTAATTAACATTTTACAATTTAATTAAGCATGTGTCCTAGTTGGCCAGAGATCAAAATTCTACTTTCCATAGAAATACTATGCAAGTAGTATTTACTTAATGATTGCCCTGTTTAGCAACCATTTGAAGTTACGATGTGCTGAAAAAGTAATTTGATGACTCCTGCAGTATCCCCCACAGTCACGAGATTGACATTTGGGTATTTTGCAACTGGTGGGCATCCCACAGTCATATGTCTGTCATTTGCACATTTCACAGCCAGTTTTCAACAAGCAGAATCAATGGAGAAGCTAGCAATAAAATCACAATTTGTGGTCCTGTGATGTTTTGCTTAACAACCGTGATTTTTTTAATTTAATGTCCAAGAAACCCATGATGTAAGTCTGGAGCGACCAATTCTGGTTAAGTGAGGACTACCTGTGGAGTGATTACAGTAAAAAATATTAGCCAATTTTTCCCTTTGCCTGGAATATTCTATATCTTCTCAGTATTACTAAATTAATATTACTAAAAAGTATTATATGAAAGCCATCAAGAAGGGTAGAGATCTGCGGCCCATTGTTCTAATGCACTTTGCTATAGGAATCAGTAGCTGGTGAGAATTTATGTTATGCTTCAGTAAATGATGATGATGAAGGAAACAGGGTTGAGTTTTGGGAAAAATTATGCAACATTCTAAATGAATACGTTTATGGGGGAGGCAATTATTCTATGGGTGAAAGAATACATAGACAAAAATGAAGAAAGAGATTAAAGAAAAAACAACTGGACAGTTAGAGACATATTTGGTGAGCGGTCTGCTTAAAAAGCAGTTTATTTCTATTACATGGTTTATGCATAAATCTATTTTATGTGCATGATTGATTTGACAGTTGATGGGGAGAGAGAATCTAATGTATACAAGGTTGATGACGAGGATTAGCTATTATTTGGTAATAAGTCTCTGCATGAAAGCATAATCTTGTTTTCTTAAAATGCTTTTTTAAAAATTATATATATATAATTCAATTCAATTCTACGTGGGGAAAAACCCGAATGACCAAAGATATATCTATCTATCTATCTATCTATCTATCTATCTATCTATCTATCTATCTATCTATCTATCTATCTATCTATACACACACACACACACACACACACACACACACACACACACATACACATACGCTAAATGCAGCACAGACTTTAAAAGCAGAACGGCCCAGGAAAGAAGCCACTGACAATCAGTTCTCTTTGTTTGACTTTAGAGCAGAGGTCCCCAACCTTTTGGGCACCAGGGACTGGTTCCGTGGAAGGAGTTTTTTCCGTGGACCGGAGGGAGTGTAGTTTTGTGTGCTACCTTCATCTTGCGGATGGGGCTTTGATTGTTTGTGCAGACCAGTTGCTGGCATGCCATGACCGGTACCGATCCACGGACTGGGGGTTGGGGACCCCTGGTTTAGAGAACCTCCCTCAGTTTCTCCTCAGGACAGATTTACCAAAACTCCATTATCACCAATTGATGCATCAGGTGAAACTACATCTGCAGGGCACGTTTTTCTAGACAAAGATATTTTAATTTCTTTAAAAAAAATCTCTTGTCAAAGAGAGGGATTTAAATTACTTTATTTCAGAACGGTTGTCAAATTTTCTTATATAGCAACAAGGATATGCAGTCAAAAGATCATCCTTATAGCACAGGGAAACTAAATTGTATATTGGAAGCTCATTGAGTATTCATTAAGAGAAATAAAATGTCCTTTTTTATCTCCAACCGTACTGTAAATATTTCTTTGTATCAATGTTGGTGAGGTTATATAGCCACATTAGCCAGATATAGTAATAATTATTTATGATGGGACTAATATTGGCTACTTTAAACTTTCTGAAATAGTTCAGTAAACTCAAGAAAGCAGTTACCATATTTATTACAAAGTTTTTAAATCACCTGGAAGCTCACCACAATCTTGATTTATGGGAGTTCTTACTACGCATGATCAGATAGACCTGATTGTTACCCTTATATTTCATCTATTCAACTTTGATATATGGAAATGATAATAAGTTTGGAAACTTGATTCTGCTATCTCCTCAAGCCTTAAAGCCCTATTCACCAACAATGACTTGGTGTTCCTCAAATAATTCATCACAAGTACAAGATTTCCTGTTTAGAATATTCTTGAGTTAAACCACTGACAACATTTGCAAATATTCTATCTTACTGTAGGGTCTGGAGGTCATCTGAGGCTCAACTAAGTATTTTACTTCTTTGGAATTTTTTCTTTGGCAAGTTTAAAGCATATCTCAAGCCTGTGTGGTCCTGTCTTCCCATTTCCTTTTCTTTTCAGACTCAACATAATATAGATAGAACAACCAATACATCCTTTTATTTAATTCTGGTATCTTCTGAAAAAGCTCTGATTTCATTCTCAACAACTATTATAGTTTCCCCTGAAAATGTTAGATGAGGTCCACTCTCAGCAGTGGAGGTTTACAAGCTAACTCTGGGCCTGTCACTCTCTCTCTCAGTCTAATCCACCTCATAGGATTGTTGTGGGGAAAAATTGGAGGAAGGCATGTTATGCATTTTGCGCCTTAAGCTCTTGGTGGATATAAATTAATAAATATAATTAATAAATTAAACACACCTGAGCACTGAAAAAATGAGCAGATCTCTTCAAAAGCATATAGTGTATTATGGATAGGAGAGAACCTCAGGCGCATGCCAAGTTTAGTGAGTAGTTTTGTATTTTTGTAAGACTGATTTTATCCAAATGCAAACTGCAAGCATATTATAGAAAGCAAAGTTGCATATTTCAATGATTTTTAAAAACCTTCAGCACATTTAGCACCCGGTTTTGCCATGCCTACATTGATAAAATTTTATTCTAGTTACAATAACATTTAGTCAAAATACAAGGGAACAGCGCTAAATGGTATTCAACACGACCAAGAAACAATGCCAGGCATAAACACAATCTTAATGTATTCAGGCTAGTACAGGAGTCGGCAACCTTAAACACTCAAAGAGCCACTTGGACCCGTTTCCCAGAGGAAAAAAAACACACTGGGAGCCGCAAAACATGTGTGCGTGCACGCGCGCAAGCAAGGGAGGAGCTTGATTGAAGAGTTTAATTAAAAAGAAACAGAGGCTGCTGTGCATGAGTTCTCTCTCTCCCCCTCCCTTCCTCTCCCTCTCCCTCTCCCTCTCTTTCTCTTCCTCTCCCCCCCCCTTCTCCCTTTCTCCAATCTTCTGCTCACCTGGCAAGCTGTTCTCGGACAAGCTGACATACATTCTTATTAGGCTGGCTCTCCTGCCCTGCTTTCTGCTGCTTCCTGTGGAGACGCAGCAAAGGCAGGAGCCCCACCCAATAAGCTTGTCAGCTTCTTGGAGAACAGTGTGAAGCCACTCTCTTTTTTACACACACACACACACACACACACACACACACGGCGGAGGACGACTGGGAGCCACAGGAGAAGGCTGAAAGAGCCGCATGCAGCTCCAGAGTCACAGGTTCCTGACCCGTGGCCTAGTGTTACAATAACAAAGCACTCATTTGATATGTGGCGTTTGGGTGCAGCTCTCATGTCTAAGATGAGATTCATCAAGACATTTGCACTATGCTTAAAAGACAGCCTGAGCCTAACCATAAACTATTGCTTCTGTTTATACTGAGTTATTAAAGATAACTTTTTAGCTAGCCCTTCTTTCAATATTAAAAAGCTTTTAATATTGACCATTTAATTAGTAGATGCAATTTTATTTCAGTTTACCGTAATTAAAAACAACAAATGAATTAACTATTTTTGAACAAGTGACTAGTATTCCCTAAGACACTCCATGGAAGTAAAAGTTGGGATTTTGAAGAAGCAGGATAGGAGGAGAACTGATATTTTAGAAGTTTGGTGTGGGAGAAGACTCATGAGAATACCATGGAAGGCCAAGAAATAAATGGATCAACCAACAAATCAACCCACATTTCTCATTGCAGGCACAAATGACGAATCTCAGATTATCCTTTGGACTTTAATGCAAAGACTTTGCTCTCTGGAGAAGGTTCTAATGCTGGGAAAAGAGGAAGGAAAGATGAGGATAATTAGCTGCAAAATGGATGGGCTCACTTACAGTGCTGATGGGTGCGCTGTTGGAAGACCTGAAGAACCAGGTTGTGGACAGATCATGATGGAGAAAATCCATCTGCTCTATGTGGTTGCTAAGATTGATTTTGTGCCATCAAGTTGATATCAGTTATAAAAACTTTAATACTTTTAAGTTCAGTGACGTATTTCCAATGTTTTCTTAAAGTCACAGCGTGACAAGAAATTTAGTTATTTTTTAACAACGAAAGCTTTGTATTTTGATTCATCTTAGTTTTCCTTCCTGAGTAAAACATGCAGAGGATGGTTCATGAGGTAAACCAGGGCTTTTCAACCTTTTCACCCATTGTACCACTTTTAGGATATGGCAACATCCGAGTACCACCAGTCACCCAGCAAGGTGTCAAAAACTTGATGACCAAAAAAAAAAAAAAGGAAAAAAGTGATGAAGTACAGGTAGTTCTCGACTTACAACAGTTCGCTTAGTGACTGTTTGAAGTTACAATGGCACTGAAAAAAGTGGCCCCCAAGCCACAGCCGAGCAAGACACATGCCTGCCCGCCCAGCGGCGCTCTTCCTCCTGTCCGAGGTTTTCATTGTTGTGAGCATTTCTTTTGAGGATTGGCAGCGGGGGTGGGGTGGGGAGTGTTTGGTTTTTATTCCCCCCCAATATGCTGGGTGGTTGCAGCAGGTTTTGGTCATTTCACATGACCCTGGGACACTGTGACCGTCATAAATATGAATCAGTTGCCAAACATCTGAATGTAAATCACAAGACCCTGGAGATGCTGCAACATTCCAGCTGATCAGCGCTTCTTCTGGGCTCAGCAGAAGCGCCAGGATCAGCGCCGAGCTCCAGCTGGACCCTGGCACTGATCCTGGCGTTTCCACTGAGCCCTGCAGCTCCAGCCGTCTCCTGCTCAGACTTGTGCGGTGCTGCCACTGGTTCAGCTCATTCCCCTCCCCCGCTACCACTTTTCTAGGATGGTCGCGTACCATCTGCCAGGTGCCAATGTATCACAGGTGGTACCCATACCACTGGTTGAAAAGCCCTGAGGTAAACAACTGAAAAATCTCTCTGTAAGTCAGGACAGTGATTCCCAAAGTGAGTCCACAGAGGTTTATGGAGTGCCACCAGGTGGTTTTCTGTCTCCTTTCAGTCAGAAGGTCATGCTACAACCATAATCATTACTTTAATTCCCAAAATTGGGAATTTTCATGCTCTTAAAGACAAAATAGATAGATTTTCTTTAATTGAGTGCTCCTTGCATCTTCCAAACTTTTATTTAAACTGCCACATTGTTTGAGAAACATTGTGTTATGATCTAACTTGGAATGCCTTTTTGTACTGTAGATAATAAGGATCAGGCAGGCTTGATAAAACACTCAATCTTCCACTCCTACATTAACATTCCTGGTATGCAAGGCAAAGGTGGGGAAAAAGACATTTGCTGGATGAGCCAAAAAAACAGGAATAAAGCAAATGAGGCACAAAAAGGTTGAGAATGATGCATCTTGAAAATATATTAGCAAGTGATTTTTCCAAGACAAAACATACACCCACAATCTTACTAGATGTTTACCTCAGAATTGCAGTAGTTCTCATAATATGAAATTACCAAGTAGCCACACCTAATTCCTGATGATTGCACCAAAATTTGTTCTTCCCCTTCAATGGAGATCACACAATGATTTCTATTTTTTCTACCGCCATATATCTAACCCCAGAATGACCTTGCCTGAGAAATGTTCTTGAAATCTTGATGTGAAGATACTAATAGGTTTAGTAGTAAAATATTACAGTACTAAATATTACAGTTGAATTGTAATTGAATATTACATTTGGAACAAATTATTTAAAATTCAGCTGAAACTATTTGCCACAGGTAGGGCAAGAAATACAATGTAATAGCCAAAACTATCCCTAGGATTCCCTTACAAATAAGTTAGGACTACAGGGATCGAAATCCCAATTTTGATTAAACTTGGTACAGATTAGCAGAAATGCAAGGAACCACTTGAGACAAATAATAAAATACCCAAATATTCTCAGTCCTAAATTAATCAATAAAAACTCACCTATGAAATGCCAGCCAAAGTTACAGTGCTCCCATCAGAGAAAGCCGTAACCAGGGTTTTACTCAATATGTGAATCAAATGTAAAAGAATTAAATTTTCAGCTAAAGCTTAAATTTAATTAATTTTCCTTACCCAAACCACACATTTTTTTTAGAACACCAGAACCTGTTTTTTTAAAAAAACAAGACTGGCAGACCAAGTTGCCAAGGGCGAACTTCAGTCCCATCCAAAGGTGCCCATTTCTACTATAAACTCATGTCCAGACACTATCAAACTGTTTTTTTTTACATCCTTTGTAAGGGTAAACAACTATCAGATGTTGCTTTTTTTAAAAAAAAATGGGTTGCTATGCTTGATGTCCCAGGACAGCCTTCTTCAGAAATTACGCAATGGGCGCTGGATCCTATTTTGTGCGCTTACTCCGAAGTCAGCCCCAGCGAATTCAATGGGCTTACATCCAAGCGAAGGCGAGCGGGCCAGCATCTAGTCTACAAGCCCACTTCGTGGATTCCCTAGCCCAGGGGTAGGCAACCTTGGCTCTTTTATGACTGGTGGACTTCAACTCCCAGAATTCCTGAGCCAGCATGGCTGGCTCAGGAATTCTGGGAGTTGAAGTCCACGAGTCATAAAAGAGCCAAGGTTGCCTACCCCTGCCCTAGCCGAGACCCTAAACACGACCTTGCCTCTTCCCACCTTTAATCCCTTTCGCGCCTCTGCCTACCTTGCTCGCAAGGCCCCTTGCTCCGCTGCTCGACGGGGCGTTCGCCCCGGCTCTTGGCGCGCAGGCTGGCCGCCCGCAGCTGGCAAGTGCTGGGATAGGTGAGGCCGTCGGAGCCGCAGACCGGGTAGCGGCTCTTGCAGACGCAGACGCCGGTGGCCGCCCGGCTTTTGGCTCGGCGGCGGCACTCCAAGCCGGTGGCGCAGCGTCCCCAGACGACGGCGACGCCGCCCGAGACTCCGCTCCCGCACGCTTCTCCCTCGCCGCGGGCGCATCGCCAGCAGCAGCCGCAGTTGTCGCGCACCTTGCCCAGCGGGCAACCCCAGGCTGGCAGCGGCGGGCACTCGTCGGGGACGCAGGGTGGGCAACCGCCGGCCGGAGCGCCGGGCTCCTCCAGAGACGCGGCGCAGCTGAGAAGCAAAAGTAGGCAAGACGGAGCGCACCAAATATCCCGCATGGTTGCGAGAGGCTGGGCCGGGGGTGGTGGGGACTCCTCTTCCTGGCAAGGGCTGGCGAGGGACCTTAATTGCTGGCGCAAGCTCTGCGTTAAAAGAGGCAGCCTGGAGTTAAGTCTCCGCCCCCAGCCTCGCCGTTATAAACAGAAACGACGGCAAGAGCCTTTGGAGGTCCTTGGCGGGAGAGGGAGGAGGGCTAAGGAGTGAGAGAAGAGAATAAATCGGGGGGCTTCAAAGTTTAAATGGCACAGAAGGAGGTACCTCACCAGACGCGTGATTAGCGTAGTTTCTGTTTTCTGTTTCCCAGAAGGAGCCAAACATAATGAAATTTAGACCAATTTTTTTTTAAAATTCCATTTATATCCCGCCCTTCTCCGAAGACTCAGGGCGGCTTACAAGCTTAGCAGTAGCCTTCATTCTATGTATATGCCTGCTTATTAGGGCTTTCACACACACACACCCCAAGCGGCATTATTACAAAGTCAGCTTAATTGCCCCCAACAATCTGGGTCCTCATTTTACCCTCCCTCTGCTTAAAGCAGTCGATTTGGCCACCTGGACAAATTCCCTTGTCTTTCTTCACCATCCACTCCTCCATTGTAGATAAAGTCACACCTTTTCACCTTTGTGCCTATAGTAGTTTTGTTGTAGTCATCGTATAGGGAAATGTCTGTGGAGAGTCTCCATCATCCAGGTCATGGTTGTCCCAAAGGTGCTTTTTCAGGAGGCAACTGGACTTTCTTGTTTCTTTTTGAAGATGTTTTGCTTTTCATCCAAGAAGCTTCTTCAGCTCTGACCGCAATGGAAGGATTTATACTCTTTGCAGACAGCAGGTCATTTGCATTCTTTTGGAGAGTCTCTGAGGCCAGTTGAAGGTTTAACTCAGGATCACCTGAGTATTATTGTGTGTAACTGTGTCCAATTTTTTTTGGGCTTTTTTACATTTCTAGGATGATTGAAGAGCCTTTATACTCCTTGATGGTTTTACTGATGGCATTTTATTAAAATTATCTTTAAGACTGTAACAGTGTAAATTGCAGTCCTTTCTGCCACATATTTATTTATTTATTTTATTGGATGTGTATACCGCCCTATTCCCGTAGGACTCAGGGCGGTTTACAGGGCAGTTAAAACCATGAATACAAAAAATTGAAAACAAATAAAACAATTAAATTAAATTCAAGCCCCAAGACTAAATCTAAAACCCAGTTAAATTAACAACCCCACAGTCTGGACCAAACAGATCGAAGAGCCAAGTTTTCAGGTCCCGGCGAAATGAGCGAAGGTCGGGGGCAGTCCTAAGTTCTGTGGGTAGTTGGTTCCATAGGGCAGGCACACCCACAGAGAACGCCCTTCCCCTGGGAATAATCCGCCGGCATTCATTAACCGGCAGTACCCTGAGAAGGCCCTCCCTGTGGGAGCGCACAGGACGATGGGAAGATGATGCCGGCAGCAGGTGTTCCCTTAGTCCGGACCCAAGCCATTTAGGGCTTTATAGGTCATTACCAGCACCTTGAATCTCACCCGGAGGGCAACCGGAAGCCAATGCAGCTCATGGAGAAGATGTGTTACACGGGAGTATCGGGAAGCTCCCATATTCCCCTATTGATCCATAATTCTAACCAAACTTTTAGCCCGTTGTATTAATTATTTTACTTATTTGTATCCTGCCTTTGTTATTTTTATAAATAAGGCAGTGAACACAACACACCTTCGTCCTCCTATTTTTCCCACACCAACAACCCTGCAAGGTGGGTTGGGCTGAGAGAGAGCGACTGGCCCAAAGTCACTCAGCTGGCTTTCATGGCTAAGGCGGGACTTAAACTCACCATCTCCTATTTTCTAGCCTGGTGCCTTAACCACTAGACCAGTGATGGCGAACCTTTTAGAGACCGAGTGCTCAAACCGCAACCCAAAACCCACTTATTTATCACAAAGTGCCAGGGCTGCATCAGCATTGTGGTGCCCTCGGGGAGGGGCAGGGAGGCGCCTCTGAGTGCCGCCTCTGGCATGCAAAACCTGGGGGCGCAAAAATGGGCCACCGTGCTGCAAGGTGCAAAAATGGCCATCACGGCACCGCAGGGTGCAGATACAAGGCGCTGCACCACGCAAGAATGGGGCAGGGCTAGTGAGTATCACGCAGGCCCTAGCCCTGCCCCATTTGCAGCGCGTGCATGCTCACGGACCCGTGCACACATGTAAAATGCTTCCCCCTCCGTTTTCTTCCAGTCCACCAATCGACAATGGTTGGTGACCTCTGCTCTACCACCTCTACTTGAGCTGGCTAGTCGGCTGCTTCGCCTCCTTTGTGCTGGGCGTGGCTCCTGCTCCTGGCGGCAGTGGCGGCCTGATGGACCTGCTGCTGGCGACCGTGGTGCGCGTGCCAACAGAGAGGGCTCTGAGTGCTGCCTCTGGCACATGTGCCATAGGTTTGCTACCACTGCACTAGACTAAACTGGCTCATGTCATACATTCATCATTCATCAGGTCCTTTCATGAGGAAATGAAGGGCACTGTAGTTTTTGCTGGCTTAACATCAGATTCCTTTGACATTCGAAGTGGAGTGAAGCAGGGCTGTGTTCTCGCGCCAACTTTATTCGGGATCTTTTTTGCTGTCATGCTGAAACGCGCTTTTGGAACTGCAACAGAGGGTATTTATCTCCAGACCAGATCAGATGGAAAACTCTTTAATCTCTCTAGATTAAGAGCAAAGTCTAAAGTCTAGCTGAAATGCCTACGGGATTTCCTCTTCGCTGACGATGCTGCCGTTACTGCTCACTCTGCCGAAGACCTTCAACAACTTATGGACTGTTTTAGCAAGGCCTGCCAAGACTTTGGACTAACAATCAGCCTGAAAAAAACACAAGTCATGGGTTAGGACGTGGATTCACCTCCCTGTATTACAATCTCTGTACAAGAACTGGGGGTCGTCCATGACTTTGTGTACCTCGGCTCAATCATCTCCGACAATCTCTCTTTAGATACTGAGCTGAATAAACGTATTGGTAAAGCGGCCGCCACATTTCCCAGACTTACAAAGAGAGTATGGCTTAATAAGAAGCTGACAGAACATACAAAGATCCAGGTCTATAGAGCCTGCATCTTGAGCACACTCTTGTACTGCAATGAGTCTTGGACCCTTTACGCATGGCAGGAGAGAAAGTTAAACACCTTTCATATGCGCTGTCTCCAACGTATTCTTGGCATCACCTGGCATGACAAAGTTCCCAATAGCACAGTCCTGGAATTTCTAGCATGTATACACTATTGAAACAGCGATGTCTACGCTGGCTTGGGCATGTCGTGAGAATGGCTGATGGTCCGATTCCGAAAGATCTCCTGTATGGAGAACTAGTGCAGGGAAAGCGCCCCAGAGGGAGACCAGAGTTGCGATATAAGGATATCTGCAAGAGGGATCTAAAGGCCTTGGGATTGGACATTAACAACTGGGAAACCTTGATCTCTCATCGCTCAGCTTGGAGGCTAAAGACGCAGCACGGCCTTCTCCAATTCGAAGAGACACTTGTGTGGCAGGCTGAGGCAAAGAGGCAGTCTGGGAACCAGAGAAATCTGGGGGCTGGACAGGGGAAAGATTGTATCTGCCCTCAGTGTGGAAGGGACCACCACTCTCAACTTGGCCTTTTTAGCCACACCAGATGCTGCTTTAGGACCTCTTTCCAGAGCACGATACCATAGTCCAGGGGTGTCAAACTCAATTTCATTGAGGGCCGCATCAGCATTGTGGTTGCCCTCAGGGGGCCGGGTGGGTCTGGCCTGGGTGGGCGTGGCCTACTGGGTGGGCGTGGCTAAAGTGCATATGGCCTACTGGGTGGGCGTGGCCAGCTCTACATCGTTCGCATCAAGGGGGCCTATGGGGGCCTGGGCAGGAGTGGGACAGATCTGAGGGTCTCTGGCAGGAGGAGGGTCTCTGGGCCAGGGCCAAGGGAGTGGGGGCCGTTCCCTCACTGTTTCCAGTATGGCTTCACGGGCCACATAAAACCACTTCATGGGCCGGATCTGGCCCCCGGGCCTTGTGTTTGACATGTCTGCCATAGTCTCTTTGAGACTGAAGGATGCCAATGAATGAAACTGGCTCATGTCATGCGTTCTTTTACTTGTTACTCTTTTTCATTTTTCAATAAAAAAATTATATTAAAGAAAGGAAAGTCCTAACTGCTCTTGCAGACACTGGACCCATTGCAGCTTCCAAATGGTCTTCAAGGACAATCTCATGTACGAGTGTATTGCAGCAGTCCAAATACTAAGGCATGAGTGATTCTGAAAAGAATTTATTGATCCAAATAATATTCAATGTTTTTTGCCAAGAACTTTAAATAAGATTCATTCCATATCTTTCTTCAGCCTAAGAACATTGTTGGAAAATAAAATATTAAATTGCCATTAAAACCTTGCATGTACCGGTATATTTATAAAGAATTGTAAGTAAGGGTAGATAGGCCATTAGATCCAGTCTCCTACTTGGTATAGGAATTGAAACAATACATTTTAAATAGTCCTTATCGACTAAACTAATACAATTTTAAAAGTTAAATGATCAGGTAGACTTGAGAATTGAGGGGAAGTGCTATTATTAAAATACTTTTAAATGTGTAATTGTATTTTATTTCTTCAGTTTTACTTTGGATTGGACAATAAGTGTGATAAGGAATGAGATAATTGAAATTACAGGAGTCTTAATGGCTGTCCATCAAGGTTTGAGACAATGGTTGAATGTGTAATATAACCCAAACAGTAACAATATAAGCCACCAGGAACTACAAATGTGTGAATTGGACAGCTCTATAAATTTGTTTAATAAATACACTGATCTTTCTATCGAACGTTGCAGTGCACAACCTGTCAGTAGTAGCTGCTGATCAAACAAATTCTCTGTTTTCCTTGAAACAGCTTGTTTTTTTTAAAGCCACTCAATTACCTTGCTTGCTTGGGCAGAGTACTTCAGAATGTAAGGCAAAATTCTCTTGAATTAAAATAAACATACATATTTATTCTTTTCCTGCATACAGCCAGCCAGCAGGACTTTCAGACGAGTCAACCTTCTTTCCCTGACATGTTTTTTTTAACATGCAATGAACTTTGTTTTAAAAATGAAATATATCTTGCCGAGGCACAACATGCCGAGGCATGTTCAAGATGTGCCATATTCAAACATGGGCAGTTGCATTGACACAACACGCTAAATGTGTTTCTTTTAAACTTAGTTATTTTGGGGTTAGTCTTGGGGTTGTGTGAACCCAGGCCATTTGGTATGTATTATGTTAACCCTGAAAGCAAGTTATCTCCATCACCAAATAGGGTATGTATAAACCCAGTATTAAGTCTTCCTGCTGGATATTTAGCAAGAAAGAATAACACCTATGTACAATCTAGAAGTCTCTTTCCATACAAAATATAGAAGAAATCTCCCCAGAGCAAAAAAAAAAAAATTAGCTCGGTCAATATATATATAAAAAGTCTCCTGAATCTCCACCATTAAACAACTGTGTGTTACTCTTCTCAAAAGAGACATTGACACAGGATTTTTCAAACTGACTTTCTGAGAACCCTTGGATTCTGTGTGAATTATGCCGAGGTTCTGTGGGAGTTTTAAGTTGATTTCTGAATGCAGCCAAGTTTTGATCGCTACAGCTTTGCCTCTTAATTGGGGGTTCTACAATTTATTTATTGAAAGTCAGCTCTTCCAACCCCTGGTGTGGAAGATGGCGGACTGCTGCTGCCGCTAAAAACCTAAGCATGTCGGCCAAAACGTGAACCGCTGCTGGCTTTTCCCCACAGTTTAATTTCGGTTCATCTGGCATTAGAGAGATGAAACAGATGCAATGCAGCAGGCTGCTCTTCAGAAGCCATTTACTTTCTGAATCTTAACTGAATCTATGGGAGGTATATATTTCTTTAGAGAAGTCAGAGGAGGCTGCGCTCACGACTCACTAGCCATTAAACAGCACCAGGTCAGCCAGACCTACCTTCAAATGTAAGAATCATACTAGAATTTCTTTTAATGAAATTCTGCAACTTTCTTTGGAAACTTTCCCTGCTTTCTATTGGAGCAAGGTCTATCTAGTGTAGTTGCTAAAAGAACTGGAGTTTAGTGTGACTCAGAAGCTCCATCTACTGGCTGGCAGTCAAGAGTACAGCATCACTGAAATGCTATGGTGCCCATTTCTGAAAGCATTGCCACATGAACGGGCAGATGCATGGATTGGCAGCTGTTAGTTTTTACTAGAATATGTGATGCAAGTCAACGGTGGGGTGAAAAAAAAAGGGATTGACAAGACTGAGAGACGTGGAGGAATACCGTTCAAGCTGGTATCCATAAAACCACTGAGAGATAACCCAACTGAATGGCACATCTTATTTTCAGGCCATAGTTATTTACAATTCCCATTGTACAAGTTGCACTGTGATCTCCATTTAACCTTACCCACCAGAAAAGGGAAGGAACAAGAAATATTTGATGCAGGTGAAATTTTTATTAGTTTACCACCAGCCTACTTTGTGACTTTCCATCTTAGTGAACAAGGCAACAACATTTGAAATTCTCATAGAACTGAAGCAAACACTAGAGCTTTCGCACCATTCCAAGTGAACATTGTCCAGTCCTGGATAAATTGCATAGAAGTAGTCAACTAAAGGAGCTTGCGGTTATACCTAAGCATGCATAAGAGACGTGCACCTTCCTCTGTAAAGCCATCCTCAGCCACTTTTAGGTTGAAGAAACCTCCCGGGAGGAAGGGAGACTTGGGAGAACAGACAGGCAGCCAGAGGTATTGCCGGGCCAGCGGGCTCAGTACAGGAAGCTGCTCAGCTTGTGCCTCCCACCACTGAGGCAGGGAGATGTCAGCAGGAGCTGCTTCGGCTAAATGTTGATACCTAAACCATTCCATTTCTGGCACTTCCGATAGGCCGGGGATCCCCTGGTCATGCTCTATCTGGCTCCATCCTACAGCCCCCAGTTGCTTGGGATCAAGTGCCCGCACTGCTTTCAAGGTGGGCATAGCAGGATGAGAGTCAAACAGATGCTCCAGGCGACTCAGGCTCTGAGCTAAGATTTCACGAAACTTTTTTCCCAGTTGAGGTGGACACAGAGCCAGATGTTGTTCTGTGTTGGGCCCCAGTCTCGCATCTAAGTGATAGGAGAAAGAAACCCGCAAGGAATCCAGTTCTCCATAGATTTGGTGGGCCAGAGGCTCACCTGTCTGGTGGAGAAACCGTGCCATGGCCAACAGACCTCGGGCATGCTCGGCTACAAAGGTGGCTTCTGCCATAAGTTCCTTGTCATTCTCCACTAAGGTACTCTGCAGTTTTGCCATAATGGGTCCCTCAACTTCATCAGTTGCTACAAATTCCCTTAGAAGAGGGAGATGTCCTGCAATGCCTGTTGCTTTCTCCAACCAAACCTCAGGGCCGGCCTGCCTATTGGATACAGGGAGAGACAGCTTTAGTTCATGCTCTTTCAGGAATAGTGTATAACGGTGACGCAAAGTTGGACGCCGTCCAAATGTCTCTTCCAGAAGCTGCTGCAGTGAAACCAGCCTTTCTAACTTATCTTGCCAAAGCTCCATCACCAACTCCAACTGATGGTACAAGCAAGGAACATGAAGGGCAGCTGGCAACACTGCACCTAAGATCCCGTTTGCAGCAAAGGCCTGGATCATAGGCAGCCCCCCAGAAGTGACCACAGCCAGAACCCGGTGGAACAAAACATGCCCTTCACTCAGCATGCGGGCCACAGCACGGGCCACTAAGGGATGGCTCAGCTGTTCCAGGATCTCAATCCCAAGAAGCAGTGGAGACTGCCCAAGTCTATTGAGGGGCAGAAGGGAGAGGCCAAGGGCTGCCCGTCCATCGTCGGTGGTAGCCTCATGAAGGAAGACAAAGGCATCCCGGTGCCGAAGGCTGTGGCAAAGAGACGATTCATGCTGTCGTCTCAGGGCAGGAAGGAAGCTACGATAGAGCTGCGCAATGGAGGGGAGCGGTCGTTTAGCTCCTGCCTGCCGCACAAGAGCCTCAAAGAACTTTGCCTCCGAAAGTGGGACTCCCGTCTGGGCCAAGGCCTGGAGCAGAGTCACCATGATTGAATCTGGCACAGTAAAGGATTCCGAGCGACGGCATCGGGACACATTCAGTTGCGTTGCACGAGTTTGTCTCTCAGGGCGGAGAGATGAAGTAGAAACCTGCTTGCGAAGCTGGGGGCCCTTTGAAGAACAGACATCCGGAGAGCAGCTGTGGGAAAGCAAGGCGTGTGCCTCGTCCTTTAAGGTCAGGGAAGAGCAGCGTTGAGAGAGCTTTGTAGATCTCCTCGATTGATTTGCCATGGATTCACTCTGTAAGGTAACAGACATAGCACTAAATGAAGGAAAAATCTTTCCTGGAGCAGACCACATATTAAACACAGCTTGGGTTTGAACTCATTGTCTGCTGCTGAGATCTTGGTACCAATTTACTGTACCTGCAAACTGCATTTTACACTTAGCTAACAATACAGCCATGTCCACGCGGACTGTTCTGTTGGTGTGATCCTTCTAGCTGCTGCTACCGTTTGAGAATTTAATATCTTTTTAACACAGAATTTAAAGCCAAGTACTCCTTTTTCTTATCACTGCAGTTCTACTGTGCTGTGCTTTTAACAAGCAAAGTTTATCTATGGTTACTGTGATAAGAAAGCAGTTTCCCAACTTGCATCTGGCTGCTCATGCAGCCAGTGGATGCATAGAATTTCTACTTGCAAGGAGGAAATTTTACCTGCTCTTTAGTTAGGCTGAGCCTACAAAGCATGTCCATACTGCAAGTGCTAATGAGCAAAAACAATTTAATACAACACAATATTTGGCAAGTTATAGCTCCACCACCACACAGCCCAAAGTTGAGCCTCTTATCATTTTCTCAGCTATTAAAGGCTGCAAATTGTCTTGGAAAGGTCACAACCAACAAGGAGTTGTTACCCGCAGAGCCATTCCTTCCCAATAGCATGGCATTCTCCCCAAATCCTCATACTCACTGTCTTTGCAATTCTAGACTGAGGGCAACGCTTTAGAGCAAAAAAGACTTCCCTGCACCCAATATCACCATCTGATTAATAAAAAAAATCCCTAGAAAACCCAACAGCATTTAAGCAAACCTTAATACCCCACCCTTGTTGCCTTCCTCTTTTTTAACTCCAGTGATTTGTCTCCATGTGTGCTGACTCCTCCCAAATAATTGAGACCCACTCTTTCCCTTAGGCACTACTAAGGGCTTTCAATCACAGAACGGGCTAGTTAAGTACTGATCTTTTTAACCCTGTGATAAACATGGCCTTGTAGAAACAACTCTTCAATAGTGCAGAGTAGGAATTGGCAGGAGTATAGTAATCACCGTAGGAAAACCGAGAAAGAGCAATCAATGAATAGACATATAATAATATCCATGCTTGCAAAGTTCCTGCCGGCATTTCCTTTAGGGATTAAAATAAATGCTTTCAGTTCTTTAGGATACTGAGAATAAGAAGGCAAGTTTTAGCTTGGAGGAAGGTCTCTATAGTCAACGCTGAAGCTTGTACCTTGAGTGATCTAATATTGATGCCTGCTGGAGCTTCCTTTTGCCCAATCATTTCTGGTTTTGCTTTCCAAAACATTTTTGTTTTTATTTTATGGTGGCAGTAAGCATAAACACCACTATTAGCAGCTCCTGCTTGCAAGGAATGTTTGTTTTGTCTACTACAGCAACACCACAAGTGGTATCAGTGACCACCAGCTACCATTTGTGTTTTCCCTTAAGCTTTTACAGGTGAAAGCTCTTGCTAACGTTACATTTCTCAGCATCTGGTGGAAGACTTCATGTTGTCCTCCCTTGCTTGACATAATCAAGGAGAAACAATTTTTGTGCAGATGCAAAGAGTTACTGGTAGAGAGAAATAAAGCTGCATTCAACTTGGAAATAGCCAAGTATTCCTTTTAGGAAGTGTATCACACCAAGGACACTTTAGTATACATCAACTAATTTCTCTCCATATATATATGGGAGAAGGGTGGGGGAAGGGAAGAAATGCACATCTATTTCTGCCTCTTTCCAGAGTTCAGTTGGGTTTTCTCCCAGGAAAATATATCCAGGATTCCACCTTCTCCTTGGCAGAACTCCTGTGTCTTTCACAGTTCAATAAGTAAAAGATGTTTTAGTTTAACAGCTTTCCCCAGTGCCTTCAAGATGAAGGCTGCCAGATCTGGGCTGCAGAAAATTGGATCAGCAATAGATGGCAGTAAAGAAATACAAATACAAAACCCCCAAACTAACCCTTTGCTATCATTGCCCAAATGTTTGCAGCCCAGATCTGATAGGTCTACTCTAGAGCTATTAGGAGGTATAGTCATCCCAATCACACAGAATGCTGAGGCTAGGGAAGCCAAGGAAAACTGACAGACATAATGGGAATATTTTTTATGATGGGAAATATCCCTGTATGTAAAAGGACCACTTAGATATACTAGACTAGACATACATTTTAGATTGAATTAATGATCAGAAGCTGTGGGTATTAAGAGCTGCATGACAGAGAAAGGAACATGGGATGCTACTACCAACCATGTGAATATTGTCCAGAGTGCAAACCAAATACTTGTTAAATATCTTTATGATACACACAATCTCTACCTATTAATAAAATGCATTCAGTCTAGTTAGTTGAACATTGTGCCATTTGTCTTGGTGAATCTTGTACCACTTAGCAAAACTACATGTAAAAGGCAAAGCAATGTACACGGGATGGATTTGAAGCAGGATTGGTTAAATATATATGGGATTTTAATGTCCTAGTTTTGCAAACCCAAAAGTTATTTGATGGGCTGGGCCCCTTAATTGCTTGCAAGATTTGAGGGAGTAGCAATAAGGTTGCAATTTAAGGACCTCACAGCTGAACATTTCTCTAATCTTTATGTGCAAGATTGCTAGCTACAGTGCAGGTTAACTATTCACAGCTTGCTACTGATCATCCCACCCAATCTCTTAACAATGTCTTTCCTTTAGGCTTGGATATCTAGCAAAATTTGCTTTTTGGATTATAGCAATTGCTATGCTCTTCAGGTATATTTGTTATTCTTGAATAGATTCATGGGATATCAGTGTATATTACTTGTTTCTGATGGGTGTTCTGCATATGCTCTGCTTGCAGCATGTTCTTGTTCACCTATTGAATTTCTGCCTGCAACATTGCTATAGCAGCCGGAAGGTGGGGAAGACTTTCTCCTCTAACCTGCATCAAACATAGATTCATCAGGGGCCTCTTTATCAAATGACTAAAGAAGTTTGTACTGGTTGAATGACTTGCTGGACATGGCATCAAAACTGATGACAATAAAATGTTAACTAGAATATTTACCATTTGGTACAGAATATAAGATGGGTCATATTACAATGTTTGTATTACATGGGTTCTAGAAACATGAGGAGAAATTACATTATTTAGTATATGATATAGGACAGGGCTTTTCAACCTTTTCACCCATTGTACCACTTTTAGGATATGGCAACATCCAAGTACCACCAGTTGCCTAGCAAGGTGTCAAAAACATGAAGTACAGGTAGTCCTCGACTTACAACAGTTCGCTTAGTGACTGTTTGAAGTTACAATGGCACTGAAAAAAGTGCCCCCAAGCCACAGCCGAGCAAGACACCTGCCTGCCCGGCCGTCAACGCTCTTCCTCCTGTCTGAGGTTTTCATTGTTGAGAGCATTTCTGTTGAGGATTGGCAGAGGAGGTGGGGTGGGGGGTGTTTCATTTTTATTCCCCCCCCCCCCCCCGTCTGCTGGGTGGTTGCAGCAGGTTTTGGTCACTTCACATGACCCTGGGACACTGTGACCACCATAAATATGAATCAGTTGCCAAACATCTGAATGTAAATCACAAGACCCTGGAGATGCTGCAACATTCCAGCTGATCGGCGCTTCTTCTGGGCTCAGAAGCACCAGGATCAGCGCCGAGCTCCAACTGGAGCCTGGTGCTGCTCCTGGCGCTTCTGCTGAGCCCTCACAGCCCTGCAGCTCCAGCCGTCTCTTGCTCAGGCTTGTGCGGTGCTGCCACCGGTTCAGCTCGTTCCCCTCCCCCGCTACTTGTCTAGGATGGTCGCGTACCACCTGCCAGGTGCCAATGTACCACAGGTGGTACCTGTACCACGGGTTGAAAAGCCCTGATATAGGACATTCTGTAAAATCTCTTCATCCTTCTGACAAGGAACCTGGGAATTCTAGTTGATTGCTAAACCTCCTTGTTCTTTGCAAATGCTTTACAGAAATCTTTTTCTGCCTTTTGAGGAAAAGCGGATTTCAATTTGCAGATATCAACATAATCTTCATCCAAAGTATGACTGACAGTTGAATAAACACTTCCTAAAAGTTCCTGAGCAAAACTGCAAAGGATGAATTGCATGGCTCCTTTTCTAGTTACTCTGCGTCAAGCACATAACAGACATAAACTGGAATTATGAACTGTGCCACATTTGCTGACTGCCAAAGAAATCTGGATTTCCCAGGGCAAGTTTTTCAAGAAAACCTTTCCCAAGCCATGAACCCCAGCCAGTCCAGGGGGGGGGGTTCAAGGATTTGACCCTAAAGCTACCAGACCTGGAGCATCAAAATATGGACGACCCAGAGAGGTTACCGTAGTTAAAAGTGAATTTTTGGCATCTCTTTGCTGCCATCTAGTGGTTATCTAGAGTTATATAGTTGTGTAAATCTGCCTGTATAGTATTCTTTGTTGCTGATTAAACTTGATACTTCTTCTATTTAGTGATTGTGTAATTATTATACTACAACACAGACAAATTTTTGGATCAATGGACACCTTTGGAGCTTTGAGAATGCCATGTTCCCATCACCAGAGGGCAAACTGGTGAGTTTTCTCCCCCACTATCCCTCTGACTTTCCAGCATCTGCTATCTATCCTTCCTTTGTTATTCCATACTCAGGTTAACATGTTTCAGACCAAAGCAATGGTTTCTGCCTGCCTGTCTGCTTCTTGAAAATAGCCATAATTTTCTGGAATACAGTTGAATGGTTGTCAAAAATTAAAGACTCCGCTGTGCTAAAGTTTACTCCACAATTTCTTTTCCAGAATTCATGGATATATGCAATGACTTTTTCATGTCATTTTACTGCTATGTCCGAGTGTTCAAGTTGTAAGGAGAGGACATAGACTACAAGAGAAGTTGAGACTGCTTATTTCCATGGCTCAGAGTTTTCAAATCATAGAACAACCCATCCTTTAAGAATGGTGTGTGAGTGTATTTGTGGGTGTGAGTTTTAATCCAAGTTAAGGATTTTTTCCTTACTATGCATAAATATTTATTTTCCACTGTTTAATCCTTAGCACAGGTAAAATCATTTTGGAATCAGCTGGAGTCCCTCTTGGAGGACTGCATACAGTGATAACCAAAAATATACATTATGATGGGGGCAGGGTGACTATAATATTAAAACTGGCTGTAATGGCCATGACCTAGTCAAGCATTTCAAATTTTGCCCTTCTGATTTCCTTGGCCTCTAATAATGATCCCTAGATTAAACATGCAATTATTTATTTATTTCTATTTTTTTATTTTAATTCCATTTATATCCCGCCCTTCTCCGAAGACTCAGGGCGGCTTACAAGCTTAGCAGTAGCCTTCATTCTATGTATATGCCTGCTTATTAGGGCTTTCACACACACCCCCCCCAAGCGGCATTATTACAAAGTCAGCTTAATTGCCCCCCAACAATCTGGGTCCTCATTTTACCTACCTCAGAAGGATGGAAGGCTGAGTCAACCTTGAGCCTGGTGGGATGCGAACCTGCACTAATTGCAGGCAGCTGGTGTTACTTAAGGAGGCATTAGCCCACTGCTCCACCAAGGCTATGCCAGTTAGACCTACACAATTAAACCTACACAATTCAACTATGGGCATTATCTAAAATTTCTATATGGTTCAATTCAGAATAGTTGCCATGGTGAGTTTTCCTTTTATTCAGGCCCAGAACCTTGAGCCTCCAGAATGGACAATATAACCATTTCTAGAGAGTTGGTAAACTCATTCATTCATTCTGATATCAGAATAACAGAATAACAGAGTTGGAAGGGACCTTGGAGGTCTTTTAGTCCAACCCCCCGCTCAAGCAGGAGACCCTATACCATTTCAGACAAATGGCTGTCCAGTCTCTTCTTAAAAACCTCTAGCAACGGAGCACCTACAACTTCTGAAGGCATCCCACTGATTAATTTTTCTCACTATCAGGAAATTTGTCCTCAGCTCAATCTCTGAAATGATTTCCATCTCTTTATTGTTATATTTCAAAACAGTTCCTGTATCAACCTTGCAAGGCATTCTAAACAATAAAGAGGCCCATACTGCAAAAGGAGCAATTCACTTTAAAGATTGGTTTGATGCCACTTACGTTGCAGCAAACAAACAAACACCAGTTATAGAAATCATTGCATCAATATAGCATTTCTGATCAGATGCATTGTCATCGTATTTCTGTTCCACTCTCTTTCCCAAATCTCATGCTCCAGTATAGTACTTCAGCTCTCCCATTGGGAATACCCTTCGTACTCTTTAGCTGCCTCTAAAATTGTCATTGTTTCTTGGTTTGGTCACTTGGTAGTGAAAGCTGTATTGGTGGCTCTCCTTGCTGAACCATCTATTCTGTGTTGCATGCTGCTGTTCTTGGTTTCTCTTTTGCCGTCAGATGCTTCTCCATTCCCATCCGAACTCTCCTGGTCTGGCTGACGACAACTTGCCCAGATCCTATTTGTCAGGACCCACCCCAATCCACGTCTTAGGAAAACAAAAACTCTTGGAGTCAGTTCTAGTCCAAAAGGAATTTTTACTAGGACATGCTTGGTTGTGGAAATACAAGACAGGACTTGGTATTGTTTTACAAACTGAAACTTTATAAAGAGTTCCCGGTTCAACCCCCCTTCCCTCAACCCCATTTGGTCAGCCCCCCATCATTTTACTTCGTGTCATCCCTTTCGTGGGAAAAAGGGAACTTTGAATCTTTATGGTTATTGCCTTCTTCCTCTACAGATTCAAATGGAGACACAGGCTAGACCAAGGTTTCCCTTGGTCTTTGAAATAACCTAAGGCAGGCTGAATCCACATGCGCTCCTCCTTCCTCAGGAGATGGCAGAATCCATGGGGGGGATAATGTTTTAAACATACATTTATGAATGTGATATAAATGGATTCTGACACTATTCCTTCCTCTGGCCAGCATGCTCACCGATCCCCAGGAAGTCATTCTGCCTTCTCTATCATTTTTCCTCTTTTGTTTTTAATCCGGATTGCTTATAATTCCTCTGGAAGGTATTTTTTTCTTGTCTCAAATCTAGTCCCTCCTGGAATTAGATTTGAGTACTCCAATTTGCCTGGGGAAGCCCATTTTGAACTGAAGAAAGAGGGAAATGGATAAAAATATTCTTTCCGTCTCCCTCAGTTCTTATCCAATCAAATTTGCAACTCTCAATATTTCTGTCCCATTTAATTTAGCTCAGCTAGTGCCTTCTCTAAGAGGTAATGCAAATGACATACACAGATTCACTTAAAATGGACTTCGAAGCACCCTTTCAAAATGCAGTTTGAAACCTAAATGCAATAAATAAATAATAAATAAATAAATTATTGCGTTTAGGGAATTAGCATTTAAACACGGGACTACACAATTCACATGATGAGTGAGTGAATTCTGCAGACCTTTTTTTCCCTACGCCCACTGGGCAGAAAAATGCATTATTATATCTTGCTCTTAGATGAAGAATCCTTTGAGAGGAAATGATTAAGAAACCATTCTCCAGGCAGTTCCTCTATCCATAAATAAGACTCCACTTTTAATTTTGACAATCCGTTTTTACAATTGACATTTCTGATGGACTTTAGTTCCTCAGATGGTAACTGTTTTTTAAAAAAATCGAAATGCACTTATCTTTCAGTCCAACAGAAGAATGATTCTAATATGGTCTGTCTACAGATATACCATCACCACAGGCTCCTTCAAGTACACATACAAGCTTAGAGGTGTCTTTCTCTATGATATATGCCATTTTCTGCCAGCAATGTCCCTCTGGATTCTATGTAGAAAAAATAGGACCATCTTTACTCAAATGAATTAATGGAAACAGATTTACTATTAGGATTCAAAACAAGAATGAAATAATATCACAATAACTGCTTTCTGTAGGAAAATAGTCAAGAAAAGAATTGCTGCTGGTAAACACAAATGAAAGGTATCACTGGGAAAAAAAGGATGTGCAAAGTAGTCCACATACTGTTGCCAATATATTTTGAGATGTAAAGGCTTTGTACATTTATCTGGCTGCTGTCTACATTCAAACATTCATCTCACAAATCTGATCTCTCACTGCGGAGAGAATATTGACAGGATCTCCCAATGGTAATTTTATCTACCTTTAGAATCTTTGTTGTGCCAAAATGACAGTAATGAGTGACAGGGTTTCAATAATCTCATTTTTGGCTAGATCACGGGTCGGCGACCCGCGGCTCCGGAGCCGTCTCCTGCGGCTCCCAGCCGCCCGGTGCGCGCGCACCTCTTCGAACGGGCAGTGGTGCGCGCGCACCTCTCCAAATGGAGAGTGGCACCGCCCGTTCCGAGAGGTGCGTGCGCACCTTTCCGAAGGGCGGAGGTGTGTGCGCACCTCTCCCAAGCCGCCGCCGTCCGGAGACCTGCCGAAGTTTGGGGAGGTTTGGGGAGGTGCGCGTGGGGAAAGCTGCCGCGGCCCGTCTACAAAGCTTCCGAAAGCGGCAGCTTTGCAGACGGGCCGCGGCAGCTTTCGCAAGAAGCGGGGCCGCTACCCATTCCGAGAGGTGTGCGCGCACCTCCCCAAACCTCCCCAAACATCGGCAGGTCTCCGTACCTCCGCGCCCTGCCTGCCTGCTTCTTTCCGCTGCCTGGCTGGGCTGGCTGACTCTCCCGCACGGCTCGCTTGCCTTGGGATCCAGTGTTGTTTTGAAGGGAGCTAACATGGCGACGGTGCCCGTCTATTGCATCTGTAGGCTGCCCTACGACGTAACCCGCTTCATGATCGAGTGCGACGCCTGCAAGGACTGGTTTCACGGCAGGTAACACAAAGGGATCGGGCCTTTCCTCCCCCCCCTTCCCTCTCCCCCCCGCTCTAGGGCAGAGATCCCCTTCCTATTGCTCGGGGCCTTTCGTCTCTTTGGCTCGCCAGGGCTGGAGCGGCGAGAGCAAGCGGGAGAGGAGAGATGGTGGGCTCCTGGCTGCCACTTCTGCTCTGTGCAGTTTTCCAACAGGCCTTTTTGGAGAAGAGGAGGAGGAGGAGGAGCCACTCTCTCGTTTCCCTCTCTTGTATTTTTTTTTGTGTGTGTGTGTGCGTGTGTGGTTTTGTTTTTGTTTCGTAAATTGTCGAGCCCGGGCATACACAATGGACTCCCCCCCCTCCTTCCCGGGGCTCTGGTGTCAAGGGGCTGCCGGTAGTGGTGGTGGTGAAGGAGAGAGCTATTGTCCTTCACTCGGGGAGGGACGGCGGGAGGACTGGCTGACTGACTCGCTTGTGCTATAAAGGGTGTTTCTCCCCCTTTTTTTAAATTTTTTTTTTGGAAATTATTATTTTATGAGCTCCTGGTTTCTGGCCGGCTGCCTCCCTCCCCCGATCGGGGGTCTTATTGGGTGGATTCAATGGGGAGGGTTAAGGATTTAAGGTTAGATGCTCCCCTCCCCTCACTTTCTCCAGAGAAGGCATGGAGAGAGCAGAACCGAGGGGGGGGAGGTTGAGGAAAGCGGTTCCACAATGTCTGGCTAAGAGGGAAAAGCCAGCGAGCCAGTCCCGGGAAAGATCCCTACCGAGCAAGCGGGAACCGCAAGGACTGGGGCAGCGGAGGCGGCTCCCGGAGAGCCCGCGCTCCGGGCGGTCACTTGCTTCGCGTCTCCTGAGGGAAGGGGGGGGCGACTGGAGCGGGCGTGTTTCCTCGCCTGCTGGGCGCCGCGATTTGCCCGAGGAATGTGTGGGCCCCGAATGGCAGCGTGGAGCAAGGAAGTGGACAGCCAGGGCTTCCCCGAGAGCCGCGGCCACACAGGGTATTCCTTGCCGCGCAGGTTGCTGAAGCCTGGCTCTGACGCCACTTCGCCTCAGCTAGACTCCGGTATGGAGCGAGCGAGCGAGCGAGTCCGCTCCGCCAAACAGGAGGGGGGGCAGAGGGGAGCGATTACTGTCTCGCTACTAAAACGAGGGCTGGCCACTCCGCTGGGGCGAGCGTGCCTGTCCTGCTCCCTTTCTCTTCCAAGCGGCGCTGCTCAGCGGAGACGGCGACGACGACCTCGGAGTCACAGCCTAGGAATGCTAAGAATGCGGGGCGGCTGCCGGCAGTGGAAGGCAGGAAACATCGGGGCTTGAGATCTCGCTTCCCCCCCTCTTCCTCCCTCTCTCGTGCTTTACATACACACACACACACGCACACACAAAAGCACAGAGAATTCCCCTTCCCCCTTGTACAGGAATGAAAGGCCCCCCGAAGGAAGCCCGGAGACCTGCCGCGTTGACGAACACGGCAGCTGTGCAAACGGGATGGCGGCGGTTTGGAGAGTGTGCGCGCACCTCTCCCAAGGATGGCGGTGGCTTTCTGACGCCTCCGGCTGGAATCGCACCTGTTAGCAGCAGCGCCAGGAGCGTCTGCCGGGGCAAACGAGGGGAAGGGCGGCTCCCCCAGCCTCGCAGATCCTCGGGAGCGGCAAGGACCGGGTTTCTGCTCGGAGGGAGGGGGAAGCGCAGCTTGCACGGTCCGGCTTCGTCCTCTGGCCCGGCCCAAACGCCGCCTCTCTCGCCCCCTGTGCCGGGGCCAGGGGCCAGGCTGGGCACGCGAGGCGTTGTTCCCCTCCCGCAGGGCAGCCGCGGAGCAGACAAAGAAGGGAGGGACGTGCTCCCTCCTTCTGCCCCCCTCCGGAAAAGCAGGCGGGGGGCGGGCTTCCTGGCCGGGCTTCTTTGGGATGCTGGCGCCTGAACAAAGGGCGGGAGCCGCCCAAGGTGGGCTGCAGCAACTCGCTTCTCTGCCCCCCCTCCAGGCAAGCGGGGCTTCGTCCCCCGCCTCTCCGGACCTGCCCGCGGCGCTCCGACCCTCCCACTTTTAAAAGCCGCTGTTCTTAGGAGAAAAGCCCCCGTCGCCCCCTCCCCCCTGCGTGCGCCGGCCTGGCCCCGTTTGACGAATGCGGCAGGTCTCCGTACGGGACGGCGCGCACCTCTCCGAAGGGGAGACCCGTCGCCGCGCAGGTGCCTCCCATTTTGCGCATGCACAAAATGTTTTTTGCGCATGCACGTGAGTGGACGCACGCGTGCGCACTTTTTGCGGCTCCCACTTTTTTGTTTGTGCGACGGAACCGGTTCTGAGTGGCTCTTTTCCTTTTTCCGGTTGCCGACCCCTGGGCTAGATCATACTGTAAGTCACTAGTGGGTATTGGAGAAGCCCAGACATAAGGCATCTTATATCTCTTCCCTCTTCGAAAAATGCACAAAGCTACTAACATTGGATGTTCTTGCTTGACAGCTACTGTTTTAACACACTGTACTACTTTCAATTTATTTTAATGTTTTGGGTTTTTTAAAAAAATGTTTCTGGAATAGGACAAGACTCAACACAGTTATGGGTAAACAGTGTTGTTTGTTCCCTTAATTTCCTGTTTTCTATTCAATTTCACAAGTAGATTTTATCAGAGACTTCATTCTGAACAATTTCATAATCTCTGCTACTCAGGCTCAGAATGTGGATAGAGAAGTTTTCTGTTTTTCCATTTGTACAAATAGTAAAGTAGTGATCCCTGTGTGTTTCCCCAGATCCTGTTTAGTATGTCTAGAGTCAATTTCTCTTAATTAAAGATTCCTGTTGGAAGAAACCGTTTCCAAGAGTTCTGTCTCCTTAAGATGTAGATTGAGGTGGGTCCTTACATGCCCAGCACTTTTACAACTTAGTTCTCTTTAAGGCTATATAGTTATGGGGCCTGACATTCAACAGATTTGGGCAGTGTTGATTGGAGAATGTCTAATAAACTGTCTAAAAGTGTTTTCATAGCTCCAAGTCCAAAAATATCCAAGCTATCATTTTATAGTCTGTTCGTAAGTCCATGTCTAGCTGCCAAATGAGTGCTTGAGGGGAAGACTTAGGAAAAAGGAAGTATTTCATAACTGAGACACTGGCGTACATTGTCTATCATCAACTTGTTGACACAAAGGGAGAAGTAGCATAATTTCCTAGGGCTTAAGAGTTGCTTAGCAAGAGTGAGAGTGCATAAATCTAAAGGGGATGAAAAATGTTCAGACAGTCACTTACCGTCTGCTGAAGAATTATATTGGAGCACTTTCTCATCTCTGCAGAATCCTCCCGATAAGTAAAATTTCCATTTCTTCTGGTTTTTTTTCTTTTCTAAAATTCAAATTTCATCAAACAGCAGACTGCTAATTTAGAAACCCAATAATATTACACCATCTGAAAATGCTTCAAGATAAGGATTAAACTTGTTTCAGAGATCTGTTTTGCTTTGGTTTCCTTTTTGGGGCTGAATTTCAACTCTGAAATGTTTGATGCTTCCATGTTAGCTTAAGTCTTGGACTGGAATGTTAAAAATGAACTATTTTTTTAAAAAAATTAGCTGCCTGCAATTAGTGCAGGTTCGCATCCCACCAGGCTCAAGGTTGACTCAGCCTTCCATCCTTCCGAGGTAGGTAAAATGAGGACCCAGATTGTTGGGGGCAATTAAGCTGACTTTGTAATAATGCCGCTTGGGGTGTGTGTGAAAGCCCTAATAAGCAGGCATATACATAGAATGAAGGCTACTGCTAAGGTTGTAAGCCGCCCTGAGTCTTCGGAGAAGGGCGGGATATAAATGGAATTAAAATTAAAAAAAAACAATTCTCATGTAAAATACAGATGTAATAATAAAATTCATACTGCTGAAACCCAAGCAATTTGTTTTGAGTCTCAGAAGTGAATGGAGCTCCTACTTGTTCATGGCCAGCCTAGAGTGGTATGTGGAAAGCCCATCCAAAATGGGCAATTTGCTAGCCCTGTAAATATTTTCACCCACTCTAAAACAACATACAAAACATGGGGGTGGGGGAATGCATTCATTTATTTGTCATTGATTAATAAATTGTACCTCTAGAAATTTATCCTGCTAAAACATGGGGTGTCATTGAATTGCTACTGAAATCTTTCAGATTAACGAGGATGAATTGGCAGCAAATAGCTCCTGGAGTCGTCCTTTTACTAGTCAAGTTCACAGGGACATCTCTATTTTTTGTTTTTTGTGAGTACTGGCCAAATTTTAAATGTTTTTCTTTTTTGATGATTATGTCATTGTCTCTTTTCTCATTTCTTCCTGTCTTATATATATGTATACACACACACACACACACACACACACGCACACACATATACACACGTATGTATGTATGGATATGGATATGTACATATGTATACTGTAAGGGCTTTGGGATTTTGAAATATGGATATGTACTGTATATATATTTGAAAAACTAAAGCTATAATGTATAGTACATACATTATTTCTGTTAGCTTTTTATGCTCTATTGATTTTATTATAAGGTGTTTGATTGTCACGGGCAGCTCAGAATAACTGAGAGCTGGGTAGCATATAAAGTTAATTAATTATTGAAATGTTTTGAGTTTCCATGTTTTACTGTGTTTCAGTACCTAAAGATATAAATAACCCTTATTGTTTGCAGCTAGTTTTTGGTTTTTCAAAGAAGTGATTTATATGCCACAGTCATTCCTCAGAGTGCTTTTTTTATAGTGTACTTTATTATCCCATTGAAAACTAGAGGCAGATTAATAGATAGACTGATATGGAGAACAGAAGTTTTCCTAGGGAAAAGTTGAGATTTAAACTAAGGGCTTGACTCTTATCTCTCTTTTGAACCTGGTTCAACTCCTTCAGCTGACAATAAAGTTGACAAAACAATTGCTTTTACTTCCTATTTTTTTAGCAGAGGTATTGAGGATTTTTTATCAGCTGTTATTTAAAAATACTTTTCTTTTCAGTTCCACAGATCTTTCCGAAGGGGAACATTACTACAGAAAATTCTTCAGGTAACTCTACATAACAATCCAGAGATTTCTGAGATTAGAAAATAACTGGATGTGGGGGGAAGGGGGGATAAATGTACTTTGATTTCTGTTGAGGAAAAAATGTATTATGTGGCATTCAGTGAGGAAAATTCTTGAATGTTCAAATTCTCTTTTCTCAAAAGGAGTTTTCAACATAAAAATATTTTTACCACTGATGGGGGGGGGGAGGATTAAGTAGAAATAAGTAAACCTCATCCAGATGTCTCCAACATTTTGCAACTGCATTGGTAATTAGAGGCAAAGTTCTCAAATGCTTATGCAGTAGTGGAAACAGTTGTGAGTCGTGAGCAATAAATTAGTCCAAAAGATAATAATAATAATAATAATAATAATAATAATAATAATAATAATAATAATAATAATAAAGTTGAAAGGGACCTTGGAAGTCATCTAGTCCAACCCCCTGTTCGGGCAGGAAACCTTATACCATTTCAGGCAAATGGCTGTCCAGTCTCTTGACATGGGTCATTCTTCAGCTAATGGCTTTAGATGACCAGCCATATAGCATGAATTCCAGCAGCTCTTTCCATTTGATTGCCCCTGATTTCCTGATGCTCTCACACATCATCTTCAACAGGCAGATGGATAGTGCCCTCCTTGTATTACTTAATGCATGGAGGAAGTGTCAAGATTCTGCAAGCAGCAGGTCCTAATCCTTATGTCCATCCTACTCATTTGGTCCAACTGAGGTGCAGTGTGTGCTTATTTGCCTCACTGCTCACTAAGGGGATTGGCTGAGAAATGAGGAGATGCCTCTTATGAAAAGTCTCATCTCTGCCTATGATGCAGACTGAGGAATGTGTAGCTCCTGCTTCATGCTAAGATGCTAGATGTGACTACATAGCAGATGAAGGGAACATGGGGCTACATTAAAAACCTCAGCTGTGACTCCATGATCACAGAGAATGGGTCTAAATATAAAGTGCAATCCATTACATGTCATATATAGTCTTCTGCTGTATTGTTCATAAACTGGGTCTACAACATCTAGAGGGAAATAATTAGTTCTTATAAAACCAGGAAGACCAGTTAAGCTCCCCAGTGACAACACCAAATAGACAGCCACAATCCCAATTCTGGCACAGTATTCTGGTTGGTTGCCTCTTTGAGAAGCCTAGGAATTTGAAAATCAAAGAGTTACCTTGATTGGTGGACTTTTGGAATTTGTGATGATGATGACCTCATTAATTCCTTCTACAGATGTTTCTTCATGGAGACTTCAGGAAGCTTTAAAAATTAAAAAAACACCTCAATTTTGGATATGAAATGTCTTAGAATCCTCAAAGTTGTTAATGACATATTAGAATATATTAGCCTTATGATATTTTAGATTTGTTGCTTAGTTAAGATCTGATAGTTACGTTGCTTACACTGTTATTTCCCTCCTTTTCTTTTCCTTATTACACTTTCTCTGTGTATTTGTATCACTTCTTTTTTTTGTTGGTATTATAAGGAATTAAAAACAAATATGCAAAAATCTCTATGCTGGTTGCCTTGCTGAACATAGGCGTATGTGCTTTCTCTGCATGGACTTGGATGCTGTTGATATAGTCCATGGTTCGTTTCCTGAAAAAATATGTTTGAACTTTTTGTGTTTACCTGTTTGTTGCAGCTGTTTTCTTTTAGTGTCAAAAGAAGAGTAGTTTTGCTGAGGAAGGTTGCATGTATGACTCATGATTCCTTTTTTTCATTTTGGATACCACTGAGTATTGATGATGTAAATTCAATTTACATTCAGGATTTTGTAATGTATTGGCCATAACTGTTTTAAATCACTTGCTTAATGTCTGATCACTTGCTTAATGTCTGACCTAGATTTCTGTGTTATATAAGGGTTGCTGTTACTGAAAGCCAGACTTGCTGTCTCCAGGCAGATAATTAGGTTCTGGGCGGGAAACTGTTACTTTAAACCTATTGGTCGCCGCCTAGAGGCTAACCGTATAAATAGCTGTGCAGCAGCCATTAGGGCTCCTTCTGTTCTCAGTTAATAAACTTGTTTGCTGTTTCAACACTTCCTCTCGCTTAATGCCTAAAGAACCGAAGATATAACAGGATGTTAATGATGGATGACATTTTTTTGTTTCCTAGTGTGGATCCCCTCTCCTGAGCCGACCTCTTCCTTCTCTCCCTGGCTTCCTACCACAGGTAAAAAGTGAAATTATTTTTTTCTCTCCTCCATATCTGATAATTAGCCAGGGATAATTGGCCTGGGTCCGGGGTATTTGAGGGAACACCTGCTGCCGGCATCAAATGCCCTTCGCCCAGTGTGCTCCCACAGGGAGGGTCTGCTCAGGGTCCCACCGGTAAGAGATTGCCGGCGGGTGACACCCAGGGATAGGGCCTTCTCAGTGGGGGCGCCTGCCCTCTGGAACCAGCTGCCAGTGGAGCTGAGGGCTGCCCCCGACCTCCGATCATTCGGCCGGGGCCTGAAGACCTGGCTCTTCGAGCTCTCGGGCCCAGGCTGAGGAGAAATTTATTTTAATTGGGTTTTTTTTAACTGTACAGGGTTGGTTTAATCTTTTTTAATTGGTTTTTTAAATTTTGTATGGTTGATTTTTAACTCCCTGTAAACCGCCCTGAGTCCTCAGGGAAAGGGCGGTATATAAATGCAATAAAATAAATAAATAAATAAATAAATTGAAAGGGGAGTTCGTAAAATGATAGCTCTGCTATAGTGAAACTTTAAATATCAAGATAAAGAAAAATAGCTCATGTTTTGGATCATCTACAAGGTTAGGCAACGTAAATTGTGAACTTTATTTTATACAGAGTGGAGAAGACAATGAACTGAAATCATCTTGTGTGAGACATTAAAAATCCCAAATTAGCTGTTTTTCTCTCACATATTTATTAAATTATCATATCTGTATCACAGGGCTAAAAGTTCCCTCTGGGCAATAAATAGATGAGACTTAATATTAGCTACATTTGATTACTACTTAATGTCTTTTAATGGTGTTTTTCATACTGACTCAGACATGTCTATGGAGATTCTCAATCATCCAGGTCATGGTTGTCCCAAAGGTGCTTTTCAAAAGGCAACTGGACATTCTTGGTTTTTTTCCCTTGAAAATGTTTCGCTTCTCATCCAAGAAGCTTCTTCAGGTCTGAAGAAGTGAAGAAGCTTCTTGGATGACAAGCAAAACATTTTCAAGGAAAAAACCCAAGAAAGTCCAGTTGCCTTTTGAAAAGCACCTTTGGGACACTGACCCAGTTAGGGCTGCCATATATAGGCTCTAAAAGAACACACACAACCTCACACACACCACTTTATAGTGGTCATCTAAATGCAACAATTACTCAGTTATTTGGTCATTTCCAAGTCTTTATGTCCAAGATTTTCTGCCAGACACTTTTAAGTTTTTGTACTCTCTGGTATGTGTCATCAATGATGGATTTAGCCAGCTTGTTTTCTGAAAACAATTGTTTTTTACTTTCTTCTACATTATGTGTCTAAAATATTTAAGTTTAGCTTCATTATTAGCACTTCTAATAAGCTGACTCATTGAAATATGGTAGCTTATAAAGGTTATTCATCCAAGATATGTAACAGAATGTCTTGCATTATTGATATCATACAGGAATTGTTTATTGTTGTTGTTAGTTGCGAAGTCGTGTCCGACCCATCGCAACCCCATGGACAACATTCCTCCAGGCCTTCCTGTCCTCTACCATTTTCTGGAGTCCATTTAAGCTCATGCCTACTGCTTCAGTGACTCCATTCAGCCACCTCATTCTCTGTCGTCCCCTTCTATTGCCCTCAATCTTTCCCAGCATTAGGCTCTTCTCCAGTGAGTCCTTCCTTCTCATTAGGTGGCCAAAGTATTTGAGTTTTAGCTTCAGGATCTGGCCTTCTAAAGAGCAGTCAGGGTTGATCTCCTCTAGGACTGACCGGTTTGATTGCCTTGCAGTCCAAGGGACTTGCAGGAGTCTTCTCTAGCACCATAGTTCAAAGGCCTCAATTCTTTGGCACTCAGCCTTTCTTATGGTCTAACTTTCACAGCCATAGGAATTGTTTACAGAGAGAATTTGGTAAAACATCTGAGGGAGCAAACTTCAGAGGTTTTCAGATTAGGATTCACTATCTGTGTAATTCCCATCTCTTTATGCAAAATTTCCTATGTCTGTAGTACGTTCTCCTTACAAGAAAACAGGTTGAACAGATCTTTAAACAGCACAGTCATAAGGGTTTGTTTTTAAGTGTACAAAATCAACACCTAAAAGATTAAGAGAATTACCTGTAACTTTGATTTCCATGGAATTTCCTGCAGGAATATGATAAACATGATAAGCAAACGGTAAACAGTCAATTATTCTGAAAATAAATACATAGTTAATATTCATTAATGCATACTCAAGGTTTTATAGTGTTCCTTACAATATTACAGTCAACTAAAGAAAAGTAAAAGGTGTTTTAATTATAGTATAGTATGGCTGTGTTAAATATTTTTAATTGGAACTTTGGCCCTGAAATTATGTCCTAAAATGCAGGTGTCTGAATTTAGGCTAAGCTAACCGCACATAGTGTGACAAACCTGCACAAAAACATTGAATTATGGAAGTTCTATTGACCTGTTTTGGGCTAGTGACATTTCAGCAGAAACTAAACCTGAACACTTTGACAGCTCTGGATTCCAGATATTTCAGTCAACAGTGGAGTCCTGAACAAGCCTCTTGTGCTACAAAAATCTGGATGGCCACTAGTTAACAAGAAATAGAAAACTCCTTATCTGTTATCTTGTGATCATGTGGATTTTGGCACCTAAGCTCTGGTTACATTAGCTCTACCTGAACTTAAAGCTACCTCTTGCCCTGGGGGATACACATTTTAATTGAAAGGAAGGTCAATGGGTACAGTTCTCCTCCCTTTTTTCACTCACTGAATGTTATGCTGGAAGAAAGGGGAAGTCAGATCAAGAAGCAGGAAGCTACTTAATAATGAAGAACCAGATTCAGCAATTAGATCAGCATCTTGCTCCAATGTGCGACAGAAAAACAGACTCCCAGTCACTATAAAAAAGACATTCTACAAAAAACATTCTCAAGAAACAGCGATGTGTCCTGTAAATAAGACAAAAATGCTTATATTGGTACCAGGAAATAACAATCAAATTCCAATGATAAAATTTAAATGGAACAGGGATTGCCCTACTTAGAGTTTATATGCTTTGTCTTTCTGGCACTCCTGAAGCTGCAACTATTATCACTTTCAAAGTCATTTATTCCTTCCATCTTTTGCTATAGTCAGAATTCCTTTGAAGCAACCAAAGTGGGAACGATTCAGAGGGCATGATTACTTGTTTTCTGAAGAGAAAGCTGCATGGCTGAACAGCCAACTTGAATGTAAAGAATGGAAATCAGACCTTGTGATCATCAACAACTCAAAGGAACTGGTAAGTCTGTGGTCACCTGGGAAGAAACCAACTTCATCTTTGAAGGGTTTATGCTCTTATACCCCTTTAACCTGGGAAAAGAAACATGTCAGGATATTTAGACCATCCAGTGAATGAGTGAGACAGTCACAATCCTCTGACAAAACAGATATAACTTTAGGATTCCAGAGGAAGCTTATTTATCATAGTTGGAAAATGGATTGTAGGATGGAGTATGAAATCTTACATTTTGGATAGATTAACCATGAGTCAAAGAAATCAAGAGTTAGCAAGGCTTGAAAGAAATATAAACTTTGCAGTGAGAGCTATGGGTGAGAGGAATGAGAGCAAGTGTATCCTGAAGAATGCATGGTATACGTCATTGGGTTTCTCAGTAGACGTAGTTTTTACTTGTAAGGAAATTCTAGTTTTGATGGGTACTGTTTTGAACTGGAGAGTGAATGTCACACAGTGTTAACCATTCAAGGTGCACTTTAAAACAGAGGAGTATAAAGTATGAACATACTATTTTAGATCCAAGAGAAACAACTATGGATTATATCTTTCTGTGCTAAGCAAAAACTTCTTAGCATCTGTAAATATACATCTGGTATGTTTAAATTACTTTTAAAATGACCTCTCATAAACGGGAAGGGACCCAGGCACTCTTCTATTTTGCAGTGAACTCTGAAAGGAGAAAAGCTTGCAAATTGATTAGCATCAGAAACACCAGCAATATTTCAACTTCCCAAATCATCTTGAAGTGAATTTGAATACCCAAACAAACCTGTCTGCTTTGGAGATTGATCCAGTGTTTTTGTTTCCCCCCCACCAAAGCAAAACGTGTTTTATGGTCCAAACTGAACAGGATCCTATGAGAAACTTCAGAACTATTTTGGAATAGGACTATAGTACTCTACATTTGTTTCCAGTCAAAATTTGCCTTTATTGGGTGGCTCAAATCACAGTTTCTGGAAGTGATGTGTTTTCACTGGTACATATATATGTGTATGTCTGTTTCTGTATGTCTGTGTATTAGGTATGGTCAACAGATGCATCAGCAAAAATAGAGATCCAGATTTCCCCAATCTGCTATTCCAATGCCACTTTGCCATTTGTTTGTTGGGTGGCTGCTATGGAACAAGTCTGTGGAATCAACTTATTCTCCACAATCTTACAAGCAAAGGCTATCAGAACTCGGAAAACAGCATTTGATTTGCCAGATGTCTGGTATATTGAAAAGAGCATGAAGTTTTAAGCATAATTTATATTTGTTTCCCCACCTATCGCCCTTAGTAAACTATACAGAATTGATTCTTTCATGTGGCACTTGAGAAGCTAGAGATGAAAGTGAACAAGATTCCTGTAGCTTTAAACAGTAAATGTGTGACTTTGGCAGATGCGTCTTCTATAATTTGAATCTGGCAATTTACTCAACTTATATCCTTCATCAGGGTGAAAAAGTATAGGGAATTCACACCTCTCTGTTCAGACTACTTCAGGTTGCTCATGATTGTCATGGCCCTTAAGAAGAACCTTTGATTTTCCATATTTACTTTCCTTTCTCACCAGGAATTTATTACTAACAAAACAGCAATGGCTAATTATTTCATTGGACTCTCCTACTCTGAATCAGCAAAACACTGGGAGTGGATTGATCGCAGAGAGCACAACATGAATCTGTAGGTTTCATTTTTTTTCTCCATTCTCTGTTTTAGGGAGGGATTTTATTTTCCCGATACAGCATGTGATAATTTTATATGTTCTGCTTCGTTGATGTGCAACTTCCTTTTTAAATCTGCATGAAAATATTGCAACTAGCTATTTATCGGTATAAATGTACTTTCTCAAAGGTTTATTTTTTCCCTTTCTTAAACAATAATACGGACCATCTATAGCTCATAGAATATTTACTAGTAGAATCCAATACTTTCCATGTGTCCAGTCTCTAACTCATTAAAGGTAAAGGTAAAGGTTCCCCCGCACATGCGTGCTAGTCGTTTCCGACTCTAGGGGCCGGTGCTCATCTCCGTTTCAAAGCCGAAGAGCCAGCGCTTGTCCAAGGATATCTCCGTGGTCATGTGGTCAGCATGACTAGACGCCAAAGGCGCACGGAACGCTGTTACCTTCCCACCGTAGTGGTCCCTATTTTTCTACTTGCATTTTTACGTGCTTTCGAACTGCTAGGTTGGCAGAAGCTGGGACGAGTAACAGGCGCTCACTCTGTTACGCGGCACTCGGGATTCGACCCACCAAACTGCCGATCTTCTGATATTTACTAGTAGAATCCAATACTTTCCATGTGTCCAGTCTCTAACTCATTACTATTTTTTAAAGGTCTATGTTTTGTTTGCACACTATCAGTGATAATTTGGAACTATAATTGTGTTCATTCACAATTCTGAAGGAGCACTGGCATAGAATTGCATACACAAAACACAAATGAAATACTGCTGCAGCACTTGTTCACTTTCTGTGGGCCTTTTGTTAAAATACGATATCTATTAAGCTCTATGATTTTTACTATTTTATGCTTTTTAATGCACTGGTCCAACACATTTATATTTAAAATTAGGATTTGTCTGTAGCCAATTTCCAGCATCAGTTTTAGATGAGAATTTAATTCTGGAACTCTAACACTTCCATAAAGTTGAGGAGGAGGATAATTTAATGAATGCTGACTTACAAATATAGGTAGTAGTTTGTGGTGAGGAGGCTCTGATTCAATTCTTCCAGAGCTAAGCAACCTCTGTTTCTCCAGAGGCAAATTGTGGTGGGTCTACTTCTTTGCTTTTTTTTTTGTGCAGAGGAGAACAACTCATTTTCATTACAAAGGGGCATTATCATATGGTGAACTTTTGAGGCAGCTAAATCTAGTTGTTATTTAATTAACATTATTGGCCCAGAATGAATTGAGATGTTGATCACTGTGGTTTCAGATGAGTTGAAGTTCTAACAGGAACTGCTTTCTATTGTTTATCAATTCATTTAACTCCAGATAATTTCTTACCGTGCTTCTGGTAAAAAAAAATCAAGAAGAGCTCAAGAATGCAGTCTGTCTTAGCTGCAACAAACCAAAGGAGCTAATTCTGCATTCTGGATAAAATACTTTAATTCATTAGGATTAATTCCCAATTTAATTTATAATCAGACCTTTATTTTCTTTTTGCCTTTAATAAACCAGAACAAAGGGGAAAAAATACAAATAGTGAAAAAAAAAGCAAAAAAGTAATACAACAAAAATGATCTTTTATTAAGGTTAGATTTCTGTTCAGGTTTTGTGCCATTTTAAATCTGCCCTTTATAAAAGCTAATCTCCAATGTTGGCTTCTTTGCATATGTCAGATTTTAGCTTCTTTTTTTCTTTCCATGTTCCTTCACAACCTTATCAAAAATGAATGGTTTGAGTTGTAAGGTTAATATATTTTTGGAGGGAACACCTGCTGCCGGCATCAAGCTCCCTTCATCCAGTGTGCTCCCACAGGGAGGGTCTTCTCAGGGTGCCGCCGATGAAAGACTGTCGGCGGATAACACCCAGGGGAAGGGCCTTCTCTGTGGGTGCGCCTGCCCTCTGGAACCAGCTGCCCGTGGAGCTTAGGACTGCCCCCGACCTCCGCACATTTCACCGGGACCTGAAAACCTGGCTCTTTGAGCTCTCCGGGCCAGGCTGAGAATTTTTTAACGGGTTTTAATTCTAGGGATGATTTAATCTTTTTAAATTTGTTTTTAACTTTTGTATTGGTTGTTTTAAATGCCCTGTAAACTGCCCTGAGTCCTTCAGGAAAGGGCGGTATATAAGTTTAATAAAATAAATAAATAATATATTTTTATTTTGGGTCGGACACACGCTTTACGTTACTAGATTTGTTGAACCAAACTCAGATATTTTTTTTAACAAAATGTGTTCTTGTTGACAGCTTTCCAATTAGAGCAACAATGGATAAAGAGTGTGCTGCTATCGGGGCAGGAGGTGTGAGTCCAGTATCGTGCTATGATGAATTCAACTGGATTTGTGAGAAGACCTATGTTGATTGAAAGAATCCTCTGCAGGGCTGCCTAGGAGTGAAGACTGAGTAAATAGTAGACCTTGTTGATTAATAAAATACTTATATCCTTTCGTGATCTCACTCCTTTATTTACTATAAGCTACTATATTTGCTGCTGAATCAAGATCTTCATGTCATTTTATACTGTAAGGGGGGGGGGGGGAGGGAATGGAAATCATTTCCAAGCTGCAAGGATTTTGCATCAAGACTTTTCTGCCACATTCAAAATGTTTTCCTTGGAGACATTCATTAATATTTTTGCTTGCTTTAATGTACAATAATTGTTTATGAATTTGCTAATATTTTGACACATAATATTTTTTTATTACAGATTTTGATTACAATTGTAAAAACTAAAACAAAGTTAAAGAAAGAAAAAATAGTAATAAAGCACAGAAATACAAGAAAAAAAGAACATGATAAAGTAAAAATACACGAACAAGTGCCTTCCAACCTTCATTACAACAAGTAAAGACAAATGTAGTAACTCTTCAACCCCTATAAGGTTACAAACAGATATCTCTTCATCTCATATCCAATCTCTTATCTAAAAGCCAAGTCCATAAAACATCAACTTTTCAATCCTGGCGTTACTTGCAGCAACACTGATGGCAGGGCTAAGGACCCAGATCATGGGCAAGTACCGCCGTTCTGAGAGAGTGGTAATAAGCTACCTGGAGCAATGACTTAATTCTGTAACAACACACTTTGAATCTACCTACAAGTTGATACAATTAATTTACTAACACACTTTTCTTCAGAGTATATGCAGGTGGTGGAACTAAATCTGCTGTCTTAATTATGGAGCTTGAAGAGCACACCAAGAGCCGTGGTGGCGCAGTGGTTAGATTGAAGTATTGCAGGCTAACTCTGCCAACTGCCAGTAGTTCGGTCCTGACTCAAGGTTGACTCAGCTTTCCATCCTTCTGAGGTCGGTAAAATGAGGACCCAGATTGTTGATGGCAATATGCTGACTCTCTAAACAACTTAGAGAGGGCTGTAAAGCTCTGTGAAGCAGTATACAATTCTAAGTGCTATTGCTGTTGCTATTGAAGGGAGAGTCGGTTGCTAAAGCATTTGTTAAAGAAAGCACTAGTATGAGTCATTTCATCCTTCAGATGGTAGCTTTGAGTAGTTGGAATGAATGTGGGTCTGGACCTACAATGTATATGTTTTCCTAATGCAGTTTGCTATAACGTAGTAATATCTCCAACACCAGAAGATTTTGTAATAAGAATCAAACAAAATGTTTTGTCCTAAAAGAAAGGAAATTGTGCTCTTGATAAATGGATACTGTGGTTTCATTGCCACATCAAATTCAGGAACTAATTCTGCTGTGAAGTCACTCATGGTCATTTCAGAGGAGCCAACAGTTCTCAGATAGTTGTAAAGAATGATAGTTTTGAAGACATCGGATGGGGTTATAATATTTATTTAATTTATAAATGCACATACAGGAAATAATGTGGGAATATCTACTTTAGGCAATCCAATAGCTATCTGCATCCACTCTCAAAGACAGCTGCTGCACTTGAAGAAGACATCAACAAATCTTCAGTAGTCCAAACTATCCATTATAACTATATCAAAGGCATTACAAATCTAATATTTCTTTGTTAATCCTGATTACCTACTGTATATAGCAAATTGTGAAACTAGTCTCTATGGGAAAGCTCATTCCCATTAGTTTTAAAGGCCATTGTAAAATACCACATCAATTTTTGTAACGTTTATTGTTTCATTGTGTCATAACAAAAATGTGCATCTTTACGTGGGCCTGCTAAATAATGTGCATGCTATTCCCATGATGGAATATATAGTTCATTCTTATGCTATGATTACGACATCTCTGTTAGATTGCTTCCTATAAATGGTTTTGTCTGATTAAGAGATCTATTTTGCATTATCCACCCAAAACACCTCAACTGCTTTTCTTGTCTTTCAAAGAAATCATTTTTGTTAGGATAGACCAGGGGTAGGCAACCTCGGCTCTTTTATGACTCATGGACTTCAACTCCCAGAATTCCTGAGTCAGCTATGCCTACCCCTGGGATAGACCAACAAATTCATGTTTTTCCCCAATCTTCCAACTTCTTCTACTTGTGAATCTTCCACTTTATTTCTGTCCTTTGGAAGGGAAGTCACCAGGTTGATAAAGTAGCTAAATTAATCAGTGAGAATTTCCATACAAGATCTTTCCTGCGATTCAGAAACTGCTGCACACCTGCCCAGTCTCGTGATACCATGTGGGATGGAAACAACATCAATTTTCTTCTGGCTCTGGATGGCAACTACCACTGGGTGAATGGACTAAATGAGTTAACAAACTGAATCAGCCAAGTGTTTCTCCCAGTGACGAAATTCACCTTGTCACATCTTTCTTTGTTAGTGGAAATAAATAAATTATAGGTAATGACCTATAAAGCCCTAAATGGCTTGGGTCCGGACTATCTAAGGGAACACCTGCTGCCGGCATCATCTTCCCATCGTCCTGTGCGCCCCCACAGGGAGGGCCTTCTCAGGGTACCGCTGGTTAATGAATGCCGGCGGGTTATTCCCAGGGGAAGGGCGTTCTCTGTGGGTGCGCCTGCCCTATGGAACCAACTACCCACAGAACTTAGGACTGCCCCCGACCTTCGCTCATTTCGCCGGGACCTGAAAACTTGGCTCTTCGATCTGTTTGGTCCAGACTGTGGGGTTGTTAATTTAACTGGGTTTTAGATTTACTCTTGGGGCTTGAATTTAATTTAATTGTTTTATTTGTTTTTAATTTTTTGTATTCATGGTTTTAACTGCCCTGTAAACCGCCCTGAGTCCTACGGGAATAGGGCGGTATACAAATCCAATAAAATAAATAAAATAAAATAAAATAAATACATTATAGAGACACATAAAGGCCCCTTTCCACAGGTCCAATACAAGGAGACCGAAATAGTACATTTAGTATGCATCAGTATGCATATTCTAGGTGGGGGAAGTCAACTTTTAAAAGATCAAATAGGAAACAAATTAATTTTGTATACCCAAAACATGTAAAGTGTAACCATAAAAGGCAAAGACATGTATGAGAAATAGGCCCATTGTTTTAGGTATGTTTATGAGCCCAGTAACCAACCTACTGCTGTCTTTATTTCTCCTGTGAGGCAAAAGCAACCAGAGTTCCTTTTTATCTGTTGGCCTAGTGTGGAGAGCCCTAATTTTGTGTTGCTTTATGTGAATCAGTACCCAATTGGTTCGCATAAAGCAACACAACATACACAACTCAGGATATTAACAAATCACCTTTGAAACATTAAATTGTTAACCTTCTACAGAAGACAGGAGAATGCTTTTGCATGGAAAGAGCTTGAAATGAATGTATGTATATATTTTGCTCTAAATATAGCAGAGTATAGCACAGTAGTTCAGTTTTCCAATGTCTCTGATAGTCGGAGGCATTTATTTTGCTGATTTGAAATAACAGCCATACTTCCTCTGGAATCCTTTATTTTTAAAGCAGCAATATAATACAGGCTGATATATTCACTCAAGGAGGAATTGGATCTAAAAATAGAATTCCATGTAACCTGAAGTAGGTTGGAAAGGAGTACTCACTCTAAATTTTAAATTGCATTACAGTAGATTCACTTTCTTATCAGGGCCAAAGCTTATGAACTGAGGATAGAATTCCAATTATATCTTGCTGTGAATTTCCATTGTTCAAAGAGTTTTTATACCTTCTCCTCACAAACGAAGCGGTTTAATTCAGAGCAAAATCTTGAGGTGGTGGAATTTAATCCAATTGTAGCACAGTCGTTTGTTTTATCTTGAATATTAAATCTATGTAGGGAAATGGAAAAAAGTCAGAACTTTATTTACAGGAAATGGAGCAGAGTAGTAATACTGCAGAATGTCAGCTGTAGAACAGAAACTTCATTTTTATATGGGAGCTGCAGAATAAGAATAAAATAAATATATATGCAAATGAAAAACTAGCAAGATTTCATAGAAATTCTTTATCACAGACATTTGAAATGTAGGCAATAAAAATACACATAATCTATCAAGATAACTAGGTTTTGTGAATATGCTTGCTGGCCTGACCAAGAGGCAGAGGATACGTTTTTCAGTTCACTCAATTCAGTCACGCAACCCACCAGGAGTCATGTGACTGGTTTTATCCTCTTTGGGACTTTTCAGACACAGATAGCCAGAGCTTATTGCAGAGAGCTCAAACCTCTGCTGGGAATTGAACTCATAGATTTTTGCATTTATATATACTGGACAGCAGTTGCCGGAAGAGATACCTGAGGCAGTATCTGAAAAAAGATATAAAGTTCATCTTCCAGTTATGGGTGAATTAATGCCTGAATATTTGTCATATACCTATTTGTCAAATCTAGTTAACCTGCACTCTTTTCTTTAGTCTATTATGTTTTTTGTGTGGGTTACTTCTACATTTAGGTTGCTTTTCCAATAGACCAGCACATCCATGGAATGATTACTCTATTGTATTACTTTCTCATACCCAAACATCTATCAATTCAAGGATCGACTTATCCACAGGTGGGCTTATCTGTGAGTATATACAATAATAATTTTTCCCACAACAATCCAGAATAGATCAATATTACTAGCCACAGGCAGGGAGAGCTGACCTATAGTGGTTTGTCAACTTCCCCTTCATTCCTTGTTAGCAGCAGACAAACTTTGAGTGAATATGTTGTCTCACTTTAAAAGTCAAAAGCTGCAGTGGACAGGATAATGGGTGCAGTCACATACAGAGTCGGGATTTTGGGAATTTTAAATGCTTTTCTTGAAGGCCAATCAAGATATTTATCCATGCTTGCTGCCAGATGCAGCCACCTGTCCACAGGTCGCCTACTCCTACTCTGTGTAAACAATAATGATCAGAAGTCTAATAAAACTTACATGCCAGGGTCAAACTTTGTGTTATCAATCCACCTCCACTGTCCAATGAATTTTTTCAGGCCAATGAAGTAATCTGCATTTTGTGTTCTGCTGTTCAGGAATGCCTGGATAGGATACACAGGATCAAAATGTTACAAAATACAGTGACATCAAATTCTGTTATGGACCTGCAAAGTATTTCTAGAATAAAGGAAAAGGACAGACTGTGGAAACCTACATTATTTGTATATTTGCATACAAATTGCATCAACAAACCATCCATCAACAAAGATGATACCTTATGCATTACAGATAGTCCTCGACTTACTTTAATTGAGTCCACAATTATGATTGTAAGTTGTAATGAGTTATCACATGACCTTGCCCAATTCTGTGATCTTCTTTGCAGTTGTTATTAAGAGAATGTGGCAGTTGTAAAGCAAACAACATAGTTGCTAAGTGAACTCTGTAGTTAAGCAAATCCACCTCTGGCTATAGGGTATTTTTTTGATATAAAATAGAAGAAAATGCTGGTTTCTGGCAAAAAGGTTTCAAATCACAGTCACATGACTGTAAAAGTTGTTGAGTGCCCAAAATACAGTCATGTGACTGTGGGGAGAGGAACCTTTAGAATTGGGTTATAAGTACCTTTTTCAGGATCATCATAAGTTTAGGTCTTTCTGTACAAAAGCTTCTATTTGAAATACATACAAGGGATTCCTTGTAGATTTCAATATAATATTGCTTTTAAGCTCTCTGGAATTGGGCCAATTAAATGCATACTCTTTAAGGAAGGAAAATAGAAACAAATTTGCATTAAACAAAATCAAAACAGGTCTACGAAAGAGAGAATTGAAAGCATTTTAATTTCAAGATCTTTCCCATACACACAGTATTTCTGAAAGTCATTTCCTTACAATAGTTGAAGAGAATGGTCTTCAAAATTGTCCTGTTCTACTTTTAAAATGTTTTAACACTAGTTATACTTCCACTTTTCCTCAACTCAAGGGGAAAAGAATAGAAATTTTAAAAAAATTACCTCACCAGCAGTTCAAAAAGATTTTTCTTATTGCTTTTTTCTAGGCTTAAACCCTGCAATTTGTGTAGCCATTTTTCAGAGGTAAAAATACCCTCTCACCTAAGGGAATAGTCGCCATGTTCTCTAAGGTCTAGAACAGCTTTTAAAACTAGTTTCATAATAGTTGCTTAATATCTGAAATGTTGCTGTTTCAAAACTTACCTCAAATACATATGTGTGTTTTTAAATTACTATTTTTCTTTTCCTGAGCTACGTTCTTTTCACAGGTCTTTCGTCTTTAAAATAGGTCCAGAGGTGCACCATTACATTGTTTTTTTCTGATTACCTGAGGTAATTTTATCTCATCTGACTGTAAAAATGATGAAACAAGGCACTGTTGGAATTTAAAAAGTGAAAAAATAGTACAGCTAGTCCTTGACTTACAACAGTTCATTTAATGATGGTTTGAAGTTACAACGTCACTGAAAAAATGATTTATGACCACTTTTCACACTTACATTCATTGCAGCATCCCCATGGTCACATGATCAAAATTCAGACACTTGGCAACCAACTCATATTTATGACAGTTGCAGTGTCCTGCATGTGATCGATCACCTTTTGAGACCTGACAAGCAAAGTCAATGGGGAAACCAGTTTCACTTTAACAACCATGTTACTAACTTACCAACTGCAGTGATTCACTTTAAAATTGTGGCATAAAATGGGCAAAACTCATTTAACAATTTAACAAACAAACAGAAGTTTTGGACTCAGTTGTGGTCATAAGTTGAGGACTATCTATACTTCAGAGACAGAAATAATATTTTGAAAAAATGCTTCAGACCCCAATTATATACTTTGCTAGCTGTTGCCAAAGTAACTCTGGACAGATTTTCTTAAACTGAACTAAAGTCAAACAGGCACGAGCAAAAGGAAGGCTTAAGGCTTTGCTGCAACTGTGCCCAGATTTCCATTTAAAGCTAAGTTGTTTGCCCGGGGAGGGGGACAGTTACACATTATTTTATGAAAGTGTAATCAAATTTAAAAGTCCCAAAATACTTGCTATTTTTTTTGGTTTACTATCCCAGATTGTTGGGGGCAATTAAGCTGACTTTGTAATAATGCCGCTTGGGGTGTGTGTGAAAGCCCTAATAAGCAGGCATATACATAGAATGAAGGCTACTGCTAAGCTTGTAAGCCGCCCTGAGTCTTTGGAGAAGGGCGGGATATAAATGGAATTAAAATAAAATAAATAAAATAAATACTCACCAGTTCTGCTTTGTTGGTGATAACAGCAAGATGAGAATTTAACTGGGCACATTCTTTTTTGCTCTCGTCCCATGTTTTTTGCACAGTAGAAAAGTAGTAGCACTTCCCTTCATACAGAGTCCACCTTAAGGGGCATCCTAAAGAATATGGGAAAATGGCTTCAGTGCACCCCAGGGAGGAGCATTCCCTTTTTCCCTGGTGGGCATTCTCATTGCAAACTCACTGGTTTTTCCTGGTGAGGTGATTTTGGGAACTTCTGAGAAGATCTGTGAAACTGAATACAGATGATTCTTAATGTAAGCAAGCATTTAAAAAGCTATCAAGGTCATTCACAAAAAAATGCTCACTAAATTCAAGCCCACCTACTTCCTCCCAGCTATATTATCCTTCTCATATAGAAAGTGAGAATTTGCTTTCATGATACATAAAGTCTTCCCATGCTAGTTAAAAGACTGATGGAAATGATGTATAACTTGTTCTAACAGAGCATTGAGGTTTGAATACGATTTAATATACTGTACAGGTGAAACTCGAAAAATTAGGATATCGTGCAAAAGTTCATTTATTTCAGGAATGCAACTTAAAAGGGGAAACTAATATATGAGATAGACTCATTACATGCAAAGCAAGATAGTTCAAGCTGTGATTTGTCATAATTGTGATGATTATGGCGTACAGCTCATGAAAACCCCAAATCCACAATCTCAGAAAATTAGAATATTACATGCAATCAATAAAACAAGGAGTGTGCATAGAACAATATCGGACCTCTGAAAAGTATAAGCATGCATATGTACTCAGTACTTGGTTTGGGCCCCTTTTGCAGCAATTACTGCCTCAATGCAGCGTGGCATGGAAGCTATCAGCCTGTGGCACTGCTGAGGTGTTATGGAAGACCAGGATGCTTCAATAGCGGCCTTCAGCTCTTCTGCATTGTTCGGTCTCATGTCTCTCATCTTTCTCTTGGCAATGCCCCATAGATTATGGGGTTCAGGTCAGGCGAGTTTGCTGGCCAATCAAGCACAGTAATCCCACAGCCATTGAACCAGGTTTTGGTGCTTTTGGCAGTGTGGGCAGGTGCCAAGTCCTGCTGGAAAATGAAGTCAGCATCCCTATAAAGCTCGTCTGCGGAAGGAAGCATGAAGTGTTCCAAAATCTCCTGGTAGATGGCTGTGTTGTCCCTGGACTTAATGAAGCACAGTGGACCAACACCAACAGATAACATGGCTCCCCAAATCAACACAGACTGTGGAAACTTCACACTGGACGTCAAGCATCTTGCATTGTGTGCCTCTCCATTCTTCCTCCAGACTCTGGGTCCTTGGTTTCCAAATGAGATGCAAAAGTTGCTCTCATCAGAAAAGAGGACTTTGGGCCACTGAGCAACAGACCAGGTGTTTTTCTTTAGCCCAGGTAAGACGCTTCTGACATTGTTTGTTGTTCAGGAGCGGCTTGACAAGAGGAATACGACATTTGAAGCCCATGTCCAGGATCCATCTCTGTGTGGTGGCTCTTGATGCATTGACTCCAGCCTCAGTCCAATCCTTGTGAAAGTCCCCAACACTTTTGAATGGCCTTTTCCTGACAATCCTCTCCAGGCTGCGGTCATCCCTGCTGCTTGTGCACCTTTTTCTTCCACACTTTTCCCTTCCACATAACTTTCTATTAATGTGCTTTGATACAGCACTTTGGGACATCCAACTTCTTTTGCAATTACCTTTTAAGGCTTTCCCTCCTTATGGAGGGTGTCAATGATGGTTTTCTGCACAACTGTCAGGTCAGCAGTCTTCCCCATGATTGTGATTCCTACTGAACCAGACTGAGAGACCATTTAAAGGCTCAGGAACCCTTTGCAGGTGTTATGGCTTAATTAGCTGATTAGAGTGGGACACTTTGAGCCTAGAATATTGCACCTTTTCACAATATTCTAATTTTCTGAGATTGTGGATTTAGGGTTTTCATGAGCTGTATGCCATAATCATCACAATTATGAGAAATCACGGCTTGAACTATCTTGCTTTGCATGTAATGAGTCTATCTCATATATTAGTTTCCCCTTTTAAGTTGCATTACTGAAATAAATGAACTTTTGCACGATATTCTAATTTTTTGAGTTTCACCTGTAATAAAAGGAAGCATTATTAATCATTATTCTCCAAAATTAGAAGATTGATAATAAAAAAGTCAATGTAATACATACTATATGTAAAGAACAAAGAAGTGCCTATTAGCTTAATGGCCAAAGTTGGTACTAGTGTACTGATGAGTTTCCAATTCATATTAGTTTGTATTTTAGATGCAAAACACCAAGATATTTTCCTTTTGCATGCAGACTGAAATCTTCAGTTATGACTCAGGCTTTTCTTGAATCTGAAATATAAAGTGAGCAATGTAAGATTAAATACAGTATAGGACTTAGTATTACAAGGTCAGCTAAATATTACTAAGTTAGTAAATGGAAACCAAGATGTTTACTTAGTAAGTTGATAATGACTGCATGCAGAATATGAATTGTACAATTTCTGAACTTCCTTTTCCAATTAGTTTATTCCAGGTTTATTGTTTTCTGTATAGTTGATGAACAGAAATGTACAAGACTTAGGGTTATTCTTCAAAAAAGTTACTGAGGAATAGTGTGCATTTCTCCAGGTTTTGACTCAGCAAAAAAGTACGGTACACCTGTTTAAATTTTGTGGCCACCATAGCCCTATTCTGCCTCAGTAACAAGGTCAGCAATGGGGTAGGGAAGGGTGGGATAAGCATAGGCAAATCCCTGGGAAGGAAGCTCCAGTCACCTTCCAGATGGCCTAAGTGACCTGATTTCTGAAATGCAGCAGTGTACCTGACCCTCAAGGCTGCAGAGTAGTTGCAGGCATGGAGGACAGAAAAACAACAACAACCCATAGCTCTACAGCACTAGACCCCATTTCTTTTATATCTCTCCAAAATGAGATTGTCTGCTGCCTTCCCCCCTCCCCCTACAACTTGCTCTTCTTTCATTATGTGTGTTTGTGTTGGATGGGGAGAAAGTGAGCTACTTGCCCCAACCAACTGGCCTTAAACCAGCCCAGTGTGGAGAAAAACAGGCTTCTTGACAAGCAGCTCCAACCACAGCTTGTAATATTGGAGACTCCATCATCCTGACCTGCCAAGCTGCAGGATGTGCTGCCATTTGGGAAGGCCACACCTAGTAGGCAATGCCCTTTCAAGGTCTTGTTCTTGAAAGGTCATTGCCCTTTTTCTTCTTGTTATCACCTTTCTGAATGAGGTTCAAGCCAAGAAAGCCACAATTGCCAGACATAGGCTTTAATAGTTTTTTGCTCATCAATGGAAACCCTTAGGCATGGTTCCAAGCCAGAGGGCAAAGGATGTCATGCAGAAAGGAGGCATTCTTTGAGGGAATCCCACAGGTAACCCTGCCTATATGTCCCCAGTCTCACAACTGCCTTTTTCATCGCAAAATCCGTCTTTCCTCTTCCTCCCCAACCCCCACCCATCTTCTGCCTCATCTCATTGTTTCCTTTCTCAATGACGTGGTTATGTGTTAAGCAAGCCCTCCCTTTCCTCCATTCTTCATGTCTTGTTCCACTGTGGCTGGTTGTTACAGGAAGCATGCTTCCTCTCTTCTTCCTACCCTAGCCAGATTTGCTGAGCTATAGAATTGTGGTTTTTGACAAGCACACACTCCTACATCCAACCACAGAGTGGAAGGAACAGGAAAGCTGGGGGAGAAAATGACAAAAATGAAGTAGGGAGAGAAGACAGACTGAGATGGGGTTTGCCAATGAACCAAAGTCATTGACAGTGTCTTCTCTCCCAGCAAAACAAGTTAAACCAAACCAAACCAAACCAAACCAAACGAAACCCATGCACATACTTATACATGTGTCCAGTCTCTCTGGAAACCCTTGCCCAATGCCAGGCAATTGAATGGGAAAGAACATGTTCAAGCAGCCTCAAGTGCCAGTAAAAATCTGGGCACATCCCTGTGCCTATTCATCTCTCAGCACCTCATCAAGCAACTGTAGCAGCTCAAGCCCATGACCAAAGTTTTATCAGGAGAAGAACAGCTTTAAAACTGGAACAGTTAAATAGGAAATTAAACTGCCTCCACTGTGTGATTGCTTAAATTCTTATGTCATGAGGACCTGTATTACAAAACCAGTTGTTAAGGAGAGGAGATTAAGCCTTTAATATATATAGGAGTCAACTGTCAACAAAAAAGCGTATAGTCAAGGCTATGGTCTTCCCAGTTGCAATGTATGGCAGTGAAAGTTGGACCATAAAAAAGGCTGAGCGCCAAAGAATTGAGGCCTTTGAACTATGGTGCTGGAGAAGACTCCTGCAAGTCCCTTGGACTGCAAGGTGTTCAAACCGGTCAGTCCTAGAGGAGATCAACCCTGACTGCTCTTTAGAAGGCCAGATCCTGAAGCGGAAACTCAAATACTTTGGCCACCTAATGAGAAGGAAGGACTCACTGGAGAAGAGCCTAATGCTGGGAAAGATTGAGGGCAATAGAAGAAGGGGACGACAGAGAATGAGGTGGCTGGATGGAGTCACTGAAGCAGTAGGCGTGAGCTTAAATGGACTCCAGAAGATGGTAGAGGACAGGAAGGCCTGGAGGAACATTGTCCATAGGGTCGCGATGGGTCGGACACGACTTCGCAGCTAACAACAACATAGGAGTCAAGCAAAAGGAGTGTGATTAATTCCTTATGTTGTATATGGTCCAGTGTTATAGTTACAGCTATTTCAGGGATCAAGTGACCATATGGTATCTACTTTATTTATTTATTTATTATTGGGACTTATATGCCGCCCTATCTCCCGAAGGACTCAGGGCGGCTAACAACAATAACGTACAATAAATACAGAAGTTAAAATAAAAATTAAAATTAAAGGCCCCTGTAGAATAAATAAAAATTAAAATAAATTAAAAATTAGAGTTAAAAATTAAAAACCTAATTAAAATCCCTGTCAGTCCAGGTCAGCCTGGTGGAAAAGGAGTGTTTTGAGGCCGTGGCGAAAGGACTGGAGATCTGGGGCCATCCGAAGCTCAGGGGGGAGCTGGTTCCATAGGGCTGGTGCTCCCACAGAGAAGGCTCTCCCCCTGGGGGTTGCCAGCCGACATTGTCTAGCCGACGGTACCCTGAGGAGGCCTTCTCTGTGTGAGCGTACTGGGCGATGGGAAGTCGTTCCCGGCAGCAGATGGTCCTGCAAGTATCCCGGGCCTAAGCCATGTAGGGCTTTAAAGGTAATTACCAGCACCTTAAATCTCACCCGGAGGACAACCGGTAACCAATACAGGGGTGTAATATGGGAGTATCGGGGTGCTTCCATCACTACCTGTGCAGCCGCCTCTGCACCAGCTGAAGCCTTCGGGTGGTCTTCAAGGGCAGCCCCATCTAAAGAGCATTGCAGTGATCTATACGGGAGGTAACGAGTGCGTGGGTGACTGTACGTAGAGCATCTCGGTCCAGAAAGGGGCGCAACTGGCGTACCAGGCGAACCTGGGCAAATGCCCCCCTAGCCACGACTCCAATATGATTTTCAAAACTGAGTTGTGAATCCAGGAGGATGCCTAGATTGCGTGCTCTATCAACGGGAGGTAACTTCTCTCCTCCTATAACCAAAGATGGAATCTCTTGGACTAAACGAGATGCCGGTATGTAAAGCCACTCAGTCTTGGCCGGGTTGAGTCGGAGCCTGTTCTTTCCCATCCAAATCTGTACCGTTCCAGGCAACGGGAAAGCACATCGAGGGCATCACTGGGTTGGTTTGGGGTGGAGATGAAAAGCTGGGTATCATCAGCATATTGATGATACCTTACCCCGAAGCCACGGATGATCTCTCCCAACAGCCTCATATAGATGTTGAACAGGAGAGGCAAGAGTACCGACCCTTGAGGCAACCCACAGCTAAGGGGCCTAGGGGTTGGCCTCTGCCCCCCTGCCAACACCGTCTGCGAACGGCCCGAGAGGTAGGAGGAGAACCACCGCAAAACGGTGCCTCCCACTCCCAACCCCTCAAGACGACGCAGCAAGATACCGTGGTCGATGGTATCAAAAGCTGCTGAGAGATCTAATAGGACCAGGACAGAGAAATAACCCCTATCTCGGGCCTGCCAGAGATCATCCACCAGTGCGACCAATGCTGTCTCCGTGCTGTACCCGGGCCTGAAACCCGATTGGTATGGATCTAGATACTCAGTTTCCTCCAGGACCAAAGGGAGGTGCCGTGCCACCACGGTCTCAACAACCTTCGCAAGAAAGCGAAGGTTGTAGACAGGGCGAAAGTCATTTAAAATAGCTGGATCCAATGCAGGTTTCTTAAGGAGGGGCCTTACCACCGCCTCTTTCAAGGCGGCAGGGAAGTACCCTTCACTCAGTGAGGCATTGATAACTGCTAGGAGCCAGCCTTGTGTAACCTCCCGAGATGCATAGACCAGCCAGGAGGGACACGGGTCCAGCAGACATGTGGCGGCACTTAATTTCCCCATGATCCTGTCCACTTCATCCAGAGTCACAGGATCAAACTCTTCCCAAATGTTCTCGGCCAGACCCATCGTTTTCCTCTCATCAGATACTGCCCAGTCAGAGTCCAGACCAGCCCGAATCTGAGCAATTTTGTCCACCAGATATTTACTAAATTTCTTGACCCGTCCTCGTAAGGGGTCCTCTCCCGTCCCTTGATTTAAAAGGGAGCGGGCCACCCTAAACAGGGTGGCTGGGCGGTTATCTGCGGACGCAAGGAGTGTGGTGAAGTAAGCACGCTTTGCCACCTCCATTGCCACAAGATAAGATCTAGAAAAGGATCTTAACTGTGTTCGGTCAGACTCAGACCGACTGGTTCTCCAAATGCTCTCTAGGCCCCTTCTCCAGCGTTTCATCTCCCGCAGGTCCTTGGAGAACCAAGGAGCAAGCCGGGACCTGCGCCGGGTCAGAGGCCGCAAAGACACAACACGGTCGAGAGCCTCCGAAGCAGCCTGTTGCCAGGCATTAACTAAGGCCTCGACCGGGCTGTGGGAGAGGGAGGTAGGAATCAATCCAAGCACCGTCTGGAACCTATCTGGGTCCATCAGGTGCCTGGGGCGGAACCATCTGGTCGGTTCTGCCTCCCGGCAGCGGGGGGTGATGTGATGGAGGCCCAACCGCAGGAGATAATGGTCTGTCCATGAAAGGGGTTGAGATGTTGGAGTAACCCCCCCCCAGACCATTAAGCCACTGCCCAGAGATAAAAATAAGATCAGGCGTGTTTCCCCCCTCGTGAGTCGGGTCCTGAATAATTTGGGTCAGGTCCATGGCCATCATGGAAGCCATGAACTCTCGGGCCACCTCCGATGCACTGCCCAGGGAAGGCAGATTAAAATCTCCCAGAACCATAAGTCTGGGAAATTCAACCGCCAATCCCGAGAGGGCGTCAAGTAGCCCGGGCAGGGCCGTTGCTACGCAGCTTGGAGGGAGGTATGCAAGCAACAGGCCCAACTGACCACCAGGACCCCATCTCAAGAGGAGGGACTCACATCTGTCTATTTGAGGGGCAGTGGCCTCCTGTGGACGGAGGGTCTCTCTAATAACGACCGCCACACCACCTCCCCTACCCTGAGCCCGAGGTTGATGCAGCACACGGAAACCTGGAGGGCATAAATCAATCAGAGGGACTCCTCCCTCCGGGTCCAACCAAGTTTCCGTGATGCATGCCAGGTCTGCGTCCTCCTCCTCGATCAAATCATGGATAAGGGGAGCTTTATTCACTTGCCACATTGTTGTTGATGGTGAGGAACCAGTCCCAGTTAGAAGGGCAGACAAGAAGAGGAGAAGGAACAATTCTAAATTAGCATCACAAACATAAAGAGCTACTGAAACCCTGTACTTAAATAGGCAAATCCATCCATGTTACATTCAAATCCATTATGTCATGTGCTGGAATTTGTTAACAAATTATAAATCTAATCCAATCAAATTGTCCCTCATTCCATTCTGAATGGAAGAATTACATATCCATGTCAAGTCAATTGAACATGAATCCCAAAGAAATCTCTGGAATCTGAGTCATGATTAATTGTTATAAACTGATCTGGGTTAGAGAAAAAGAAACAAAATAAGCTTACTTGAGAGCAGATGAGATACTGCCTCTGTTTTCTTCCACAGCAGGCCATAGAATTCTTTCTCTCTGTGCCTAAGAAGACTTAATTATGCCATTTCTCCCTTAAGGGAGTCTTACTTCCTTTTCTCATTTGCTTCACTTGGACCGTGTTTCACTTCTTCATTTCTTCATATTGCTGTGGAAATTTTCTCAGCTGGTTAGACTACGCAGCTGCCTTATCTACGTTCATATAACATCACTGTTGAGAATATAATCGGAAGAGTGCGTTTTGTTCTCCTCCTCCCATTTTAACCTCACAATAATCACCTGTGAGGCGATTTGGGCTCAGAGAAGAAAAATGACCCGAGTGAACTTTATGGATATTTGGAGATCTGAACTTGGTCCTGATCAGCTTTTCGAAGGTCAGGGTTTATTTAGCTTCTGTCTAAATGTTAGAAAGATGTCAGTTTAAGATAGATGGCTGAAACAGGGAGGAATTGCTGTGCCATCCCAAGAAAAGATGCAGGTAAAAATAGTCTTGGTATTGTCTTTATTGTGTAGTGGGTCCGACGCAAGGAAGAGACGCCAGCCGGAGTACGTGTTCAGCTCTTTATTGGAAGGGGGGTAGCGTACTGGGGAATGAGGGTTACCTGACCTCCTTAAATACCTAGCCAGGTAAGCGGACAGCCAATGGGGTTGGCCCTAGGTTCCCCGCCGAAACTGGGTTTCCCGCCAAAACCGTTCAGGCCAACACCCCCTGGTGGCTGTTGCTATGCAGGTGCCTGCATACATAACACCCCTTCCCCCTTAGAGAAGAACCACATAACAACGATAAACAATTTGCAACTAGCTACATAACTATATACACTGTGTGTCAAATGCAAGGCAACTGTGTGGTGGTCACTTGCACACATAGCCCGCCAAGTAGGCAGGTGTCCTGTGGGGCCGGGTGAACCATCTGGGTGTGGCTTGGCCCTGGGCTTGGACAGCCGGTTCTTGAGGCCTCTGTGCTGGGTTGAGCAGAGCTGGGTTCAGGAGGCCCGCCTCCTCTGGTTCCTGTTCTATGTTGTTTCCGGTTGGGCTGACCTCCCCTGGGGTGTGGCTATCCTGTTGGGCGTGTGTGGTGCACTCAGGGACCCTTCCTCTGAGCTGGTCGATGTGTCGCCTTATGTGTCTGTCCCCCTCCACCCCCAGGATGTAAGAGAGGGGACCGTCTCAGCTGCTACTCGGTCCGGGTGTAAGTGGTCCAGCTTGGTGATGAGATGCCATCCCCATCGAAGTTCTGCTGGGCTCTTTCCGGTAGCAACGCATGGTGTAGTGTGTTGGGCGAGTAGGAATTTTGCCAGTCTGTAATGCCAGTCCCCGCTAATGATGTGCCGGAGTGCGTCTTTGGTCGTCCTTACCATCTGTTCAGCTTGCCCGTTGGTCGATGGATGGAAGGGTGCGGAGGTGGCGTGCCTAATCTAGTTCGCCTTCAAGAACGCCTGGAAATCATTAGCGGTAAACTGAGGCCCGTTATCAGACACAATTACATCGGGGAGGCCGTGTGTGGCAAAGAGAGCTCTGAGCACCTGGATTGTCCTCCCCGAGGTCATGTTGGGAACAGGGACTACCTCCAGCCAATTGGAGTGGCTGTCCACTACTACTAAGAACAGTTGGCCCTGAAATGGCCCCGCATAGTCAATGTGGATGCGGGACCAGGGGGTGTGTGTGTCCTCCCACCTGTGCACGGGTGCGTGTGGAATCTCTGGCCTGGATCTTTGGCACGTGTAACAGGCCTTGACCCGTTCCTCAATGTCCTTGTCCAGCCCTGGCCACCAGAGGTAGCTTCTGGCCAGAGCCTTTATCCTAACCACCCCTGGGTGTCCCTCGTGTAAGGAGTCCAATACCCTGCCCCATACTGCGGTGGGAATGATGACCCTGCTTCCCCAGAGGAGGCAACCCCTGTGCATGGAGATCTCGTTGCACCTGGTGAAAAAGGCCTAGAACTCAGGCCCCAGGGACTTGTCCTGCCACCCTGTGCAAACCCATGAGTGTACCCTGCTCATGATGTTGTCGGTGGCTGTGTTGCTGGCAATGTCCTTGGCATGGAGTGGGCATTCTGCTAGCTCCTGCAGTGCTAGGATCTGTGTGGCTGGTGCTGGGTCTGGATCAGGGGTGTCTATGGGTAACCTACTTAGACCGTCTGCGTGGCCCATCTCCTTCCCTGGCTTGTGCACCAGCTTGCAATTGTAGGCTGCAAGGAAGATGGACCACCGGAGCATTCTGGGGGACAGAATTTGGGGCGTCTGCCTGTCCGTTGTGAACAGACCTAGGAGTGGTTTGTGGTCCATGTAGACAGTGAACTCCCTGCCATACAGATAATCGTGGAATTTTTTGATTCCCGCCACGATTGCCAGGGCTTCCCTGTCGATTTGGGCGTAGTTTCTTTCTGCTCCAGACAGCATCCTGGAATAGTAGGCTATGGGAATTTGCAACCCATTGGGCTCAAGGTGACTGAGTACTGCGCCCACACAGGCTGCACCCTGTGTGCCTTGTTGTCGCAGCCCCACCACCTTGTTGTCGCAGCCCCACCACCTCCGCCTCGGCTCTGTGAGTACGGGCCACGTCCTCGAACTGCGTCCGCAGTGACTCCAGGAACAACCCAGGCGTCTACCCGGAATCCCAAGAATTCTGTGGAGGGAACACCTATACTGCACCTATACGATGCATATGGGCTTTGTCTCGATGAAATGGGTTACTGTGGACTTATCTGACAGTAGTGCCTTTAAAGCCCTGAAGCTTTGGTCGTGGGCGGGAGTCCAGACCCATGCTGCCTGCTTGTCCAGTAGCCTGTGGAGTGGCTCTGCAATGGCTGCCTTGTGTGGAAGGAATGCGTGGTAGAAGTTCAGCAGGCCCAGGAATGCCTGTAGCTCTGCCTTGTTCTTGGGTGTGGGTGCTAGTTTGATGGCCCTCACCTTAGACTCTGTGGGGTGGATTCCCCAGGCGTCTACCCGGAATCCCAAGAATTCTGTGGAGGGAACACCTATACTGCACTTCTCCCTCTTGAGTTTGAGGCCAGCTGTACGCAGACTGGACAGTACCTCCCTGAGCCTACCTGCCAGCTCTTCTGCTGATGCTCCTGCAATCAGGATGTCATCAAAATAGGGGCAGACTCCTGGGATGCCCCTGAGTGTCTTCTCCATAACTTCCTGGAAGATGCCAGGAGCATCGCTGACCCCAAACTGCAGCCTGTTCACCTGGAACGCTCCCCTGTGTGTCACTATGGTTTGAATGTCAGCTGTTGCCCTGGTAACCATGAGTTCCTGGTACGCCTGCGTAAGATCGAGCCTTGCAAAGATGGCACCGCCTTGGAGGGAAGCGAGAATGTGGCTGACCGTGGGGACCAGGTAAGCATGCGGGTTCAGGGCGCGGTTCACCGAACACTTGTGGTCGGCGCAGATCCTTATTTCCCCGTTGGATTTGAGGGGGGTGACGATTGGGGTTTCCCACTCCCCCCTTCTACGGGCTCTAATATTCCCTGGGCCACCAGCTTATCCAGTTCGCGCTCAATTTTGTGTTTGAGCGCGAAGGGGACTCGCCGCGGCCGGACCCTAACGGGGAGAACGTTCAAGTTAAGCTTGAACGAAATGGGGGCCCCTGTGTACCTGCCCAGCGTCCCATCAAAGACGTCTGCGAACTCCTTGCAGACGGCCTCGACAGAGTCCCCCTGGATCCGGTGGATCCCGGAGACTGTGATTCCCAGGGCCTCGAACCAGTCTAGGCCGACCAGGCTGGCCTGCCAGCCCTCTACCACTACAACCTCCAGGTGCTCTTCGCGACCCATAAACCCCACCGAGACGGTAGCCTCCCCCTTTACCTTGACCGGTGAATTCTGAAAATCGGTCAGGGTTAAATTTGTAGGCCATGATTTAATCCGCTGCTTGCTCCGGCTATTTATGTAGTTAAGGGTCTCGTCTAAAATGATCGGGACCACTGATCCGGAGTCAAGCTCCATGCTGCAAGGGACGCCTTGCAAGCGGATTGTTAGTCTAATTTTGGGTTTGAGCAGCCGGCAGCTATCCGTGTGGTTAATGGCCAGCCGGCTCTCAACATAGCCAATTCGCGTTTTGGTCGGGGCCCCAGTACCTTCGAACGGCGATTCCTCCGGTTGCAGCTCGTGGATCTCCTCTCGGGCGCGGCGGCTACGATAGACCACGGCTATGTGGCCTGTTTTCTTGCAGGCCCAACATGTGGCCAACCGGAACTTACAGAGGCTGCGCACGTGGTTCCCACCACACCCTGCGCACTTCTGAGGGTTGGCAGCGTTGCTGGGAGGCCTGGGCCTGTCTGGGCGTCTGACTCGCTGGTCGGGGATCGACTTCCGCTGGAGGAGGTCGATGCTCTGGTCGTCCTCGGCTGTGGCAACCTGCTGGTGGATGCTGGCCGCCTGGCTGCTGGCCCGGGTCTCCTGGACTGCTTGGATGGCCCCGCAGGCTGCTTCGTGGGCCAGGATGGGGTCTTCGGCTTTCTGGAGCGAAACCTCCTCTCTCTCGAACAGGCGCTCTTGCAGCCGTCTGTCTCATAGGCCGCAAATCAACCGGTCCCATAGCCGCTCCTCCAAGTTCCAAAACTTGCGGGCGACGGCGGCTTCCCGTAGGGCGGTGAGGAATTTGGCACCGGACTCGTCGGGGCACTGGTCCCTTTTTTTGAACTGCGACCTCGCGGCCACTTTGGAGCGCCGGGGCCTGAAGTGGGCATTGAGCTTGGCCACGAGGTCCCGGTACGCGACGGTGTTGATGGCCTCTGGGGCGAACAGGTTCATGGCGATCTCCAGGAGTGCTGGTCCCCCGATGCAGAGTAGGGCTGCCGCCTTTGCGCCGTCCTCCGAGATGTGATTGAACTGCATGTACAGTTCGGCGTGAGCCAGGTAACGGGCCTATGTCTCAGGGTGGCGGGTGTCAAATTCGCGGGGTTGTCCGGCTCTTGCCATCGTGGTGTTGGTTCGGGTCTCGAGTCGCGGATGCGATGGTCCGGTCGGCTGGCGGTCGTGTGGGGGGGGGAAGAAGGAAGGAAAATGCCTTTCCTTTCAGCTCGCGGAGCGTTCCCCCAGTGACTTCAGCTCCTTGTCGGCAGCAATCCCATCCTCGTCGCCACTATTGTGTAGTCTGTAGTGGGTCCAACGCAAGGAAGAGACGCCAGCCGGAGTACGTGTTCAGCTCTTTATTGGAAGGGGGGTAGCGTACTGGGGAATGAGGGTTACCTGGCCTCCTTAAATACCTAGCCAGGTAAGCGGACAGCCAATGGGGTTGGCCCTAGGTTTCCCGCCGAAACTGGGTTTCCCGCCAAAACTGTTCAGGCCAACGCCCCCTGGTGGCTGTTGCTATGCAGGTGCCTGAATACATAACAGTCTTGGTCAAAATAGTCAGGACAAAATAGGGCGGATGCAGTGAAAATATAGCATATATGATAGCATATAATATATATTGATGTGCTGGCAAGAGAAAGTGAATCATACAGGAGACAATTCAGCAAAAACAAAACAAAACAAAAAACCCCTCCCCATTTGGATTGAGTGGCAGCTGTTTCAATAATGAAGCAATTGAACATTTGTATTTATTAAACATCTACATCTGTGCATGTCCATCTAGATATAATTCAATCTTCATGCACAAATTGGGGTGAGGGACAGCAGAGGGACTGATTGCTTTAATGGTGAACCTACAACTTCAATAGGAAAGTCAGTGCTTTTTTTGTAAAAGAAAAAGGTGCCGGAACTCACACATGTAGCCTTGCCTACCCTACAAGGTTCCATCCAAAAAAGGTGCCGGAAGTCCGTTCTGAGCGTTCTATGAGAAAAAAAGCCCTGAGGAAAGTATTTTTTTATAGAAGAGCACAGGCCCAGCCTGCCCCCTAGTGATTCTGCCTTCAAACTAGTCATTAGGAAAGCAACTTCCAAGTACACTAAAGAAGACAGAAACATTTGCATGTACCAGAAAAAAAAATCATGTTGGATTGTCATAATCAGGCATCTGCCTTTTTAAAAAACAAAGTCTTAATCAGATGACATTTTCTTATTCTAAACATGTATATTCAAAAATATACTAATAATATATTATAATTTGTTGGACAATAAGTTATTTTGTTGGCGAAATATGAAAGTAAATCTTGTAATTACAACATTTACAAAGTAATTATTATTAAAGATCTTAAAATTACTGCTATTAATATATTGGATTTTGGAAATTTTAAGAAAAATTATAAATGCTCTTGGGCTATTTCATTCCTATTGCAAAAAAAAAATAAATGCAATTTTTGTTTTGTTTTTACCAAACTAATTAGACATTATTATATATTTTAATTCCACTTTTTTCTAGTAGATTTTATTGCTAATGATACAGTAAATGCCAAACCCAATCCTTTGCTTCACATTTCAAAAAGTTCAAAGAATTTCCATTTCTATAATATTCAATATTCTATTGCATTATTACTAATCATTTTCTCTGTTTTAATATACTTAATTACAGTATGTGTTGGGTTCACATATAACTTTATTTAACTGAAGACAAGGTGAAAACATCTCCTTGGTGGGTTCAGTATTCTGCAGTGTGTTTAAACATGAAAGAAAGAAACAGAGATCTACAATTTAAGGAGCAACCCTGTTTATCATTTTCACCCTGAAATATGCAACCAAGTATACTGATCGTCCTCTGAGAATATGTCTTTCCTTATAACTGGATTCCAAGGAGTACTGAAACAAGAGTTCCCAGGTGTAATTCTAATCAAACCCACCCTCTCCATTTGCATATCCCCACTAGAAATCACAATGTATTGCTTTCTTTCTCTGAGACTTCAAACTGGATTTGCTCCATAATGAGCCTTGGTGGAGCAGTGGGCTAATGCCTCCTTAAGTAACACCAGCTGCCTGCAATTAGTGCAGGTTCGCATCCCACCAGGCTCAAGGTTGACTCAGCCTTCCATCCTTCCGAGGTAGGTAAAATGAGGACCCAGATTGTTGGGGGCAATTAAGCTGACTTTGTAATAATGCCGCTTGAGGGTGTGTGTGAAAGCCCTAATAAGCAGGCATATATACATAGAATGAAGGCTACTGCTAAGCTTGTAAGCCGCCCTGAGTCTTCGGAGAAGGGCGGGATATAAATGGAATTTTAAAAAAATAATAATAATATATTACTTCCCAGTTACTGAATTGACTATCACAGTCTGAAAGCCATGGGACAATTAGAGGCATGATTTTTGCCATTTAATAGCAAGTTGGGCAGTCCTAAATGCTGGAACTGTCCTGCAGAAAACCATGCACATAACTGCTTGAGCAATATCAATTCCCCAGGTAAGGCAGAAAGGCTTTGATGCTGAATGTTGATGTGACCCTTTCACCTGATATCCCTACATGCATAACAGAGTGGGGGGGGAAATACCAATGAATAGGCAAATGAAATACAACAGACTAGCAATGTATTAAGAGCAGACAGCAACATTCAAAATTAAGAAATTGTTTTGTAGTCTTCCCTAACAAGATTCTTCCAGATGAGTTAGGCCAGTTCCCACAACTCCATGACAGCATGGCATCATCCAGCTTGGGGAAAACTGCTTGACAAGTCCTCTTCCTTGGGCAAATCATTTCTTGTTTCAGTTGTGGATGTTATTACTGTAGGTTATCCCAGACTCCTTTCTAATGGTCTTCTAATAAGGGCTTCATCCAGTGGTGGGATTCAAACAACTGGTTCTCTTTGTGGATGCCGCTTCCAGAAGTCCATTCTGGGCCTGGGCAACAAAAAAATAGCTACCGGTTCTGCTGAACTGGTGCAAACTGGCTGAATCCCACCACTGGCTTCATCTTCTTGCTTGCCTTCCTGGCCTACTGCATACGTCCCTCCATGTAGACGCTGTTCCATTAAGGACTACACGCTGAGTGCGGTTGGTCAGCTAGTTACAAATCCATCTGGTGGTGATCCTCTCTAACCCACAGTTTCCTATCAAGTTGTAGGTTGTGGTCTACTTTGCCAAATGCCTTTCTGGAGTCCAAGTAAATTATATCTACAGCATTTCGCTGGATCACTAGTTTTGTTACCAGACTCTATTTTGACTTTGTTCTACTGCTTGCATAATGGTGAATATCATGGACAAATCAAGATATCATCAGATTTGTCTCGGTAAAAATAGAACAAAATACAGGTAGTCCTCAACTTACACTCATTAGTGAGTGTTCAAAGTTACAATGGCACTGAAAAAAGTGACCATTTTTCACACTTTCACACAGCATCCCCATGGTCACCTGATCAAAATTTGGATGCCTGGCAACTGGCTTATATTTATGACAGTTACATTGTGCTCTCCTTTTGCGACCTCCTGACCAGCAAAGTCAATGGGGAAGCCAGATTCACTTACAACTGCAGTGATTCCCTTAACAACTGTGGCAAGAAAGGTCATCAAAATGGGGCAAAACTCACCTAGCAATATAAATGTTGGGCTCCGTTGTGGTGGTAGGGCGGATGGAGAGGAGCAGTGAAAATATAGACATATTCATGTACGGGCAAGAGAAAGTGTTATCATTCAGGAGAGAATTCAGCACTCCCCATTTGGATGGACTGGTAGGTGTTTGAATAATGAAGCAATTGAGGAACACTTGTACTATTAAACCCCTGCACGTCCACAGAGGTATAGCTCAATCTTCATGCAGAAATTGGGGTGAGGGACAGCAGAGGGACTGATAACTTTAATGTCCAACCGACAACCTGAATATAAGAGACAGTCTTAAATTTTATTACGGCAGCAAGACTTTTAGTAGGGCAATATTGGAAGAACTGCCGACTATAGAAGAATGGACTTTAAAAGTTTCCAACCTGGCGGAAATGGCAAAGATCTCAGCGTACTTGAAAGACCATTCGCAACAGAGATATATTGTGGAGTGGAAAAAATGGATTGATTACATCCAGAATAAATATGGGACTAAAAGGTTTCACTTAGCATTTGAATAAGTATCGATGTGATATTTATACTGCTTGTAGTTATTTTATAAGAGTTAAAGTGCGACAGATTTAATAGTTATTGTTGTTTGCATATGGTAGATTATGATTGTTTTTACTGTTATACCTTGTATTTAGCTCTGGGAAGTCGGGGAGGGGGAGGGAGGGAGGTGTTGGGGAGGGTTGGGAAGAGGGGAGGGGGTTGGGAGGGGTTTTGTTTTGTTTTGTTAAAAATAAAATGTATTTTAAAACTTTTCAATTAAAAAAAAAGAGACAGTCTTAAATTTTTATCAAAGGAGCACAGACCCAGTGATTTGGAAGGCAACTTGCAAGTATACTAAAGAAGACAGAAACATTTGCATGTATCAGATAAAAATTTATGTTTGATTGTAATAATCAGGCATCCATATTTTAATCACATGAGCATTTTCATTCCGAATAGACATCTCTCTATTTTAAAAATTCTTAATAATGTAATAATTTTGGGATGATAAAAATTATATAAAATATAAAAGTAAATCTTATTTTAATCACAACATTTATAAATAAATTATTAATAAAGATATTGGATTTTGGATATTCTAAGAAAAAGTGTCATTTGTGTCATTTCATTCCTATCGCAAAGAATTTGGAAAAAAATGTTTTAGTTTTTAACACACTAAGCAGATATTATTTTTATTATATGTTTATTCCACCTTTTCAATTCTAGTGGAAGCTTCAAAATAAAATTTAATTGCTGATGATAGAGTAAATAGCAAATCCTATCCATTGTCTCACATATCAAAACATCCCAAACTGTGAGAATTCTGTGTTCCATTTATATAATATTCAATATTCTATGACATTTCTATCAGTCATATTTAAATATACTATGTGTTAGGTTCACGTATAAATTCATTTTTACTGAAGTTAAGGGCAAACTTGACTGCTCCACTTCCCTGGGCATATTTGTTTCTTGTTTCAGTTGTGGATGTTATTACCATGGGTTACCCCAGACTCCTTTCTAATAGTCTTCCAATTAGGGCTTCATCTTCTTGCTTGCCTTCCCAGACAATCATGGTAAGGCACATGGTTGAACAGAAGAGAATACACTGTTCTTTAACAAGGTATCTTTCATATATTCCAACCTCCCAGTTAGCAAGGAGTTTGGCTATGCTGGCTGGGAAATCTGGGAATCCCGATCCAGATACATTTGGAAGATATCAGGTTGAGGAAGTCGGCTATAAAATTCACTGGCTGCCCACATTTGCCCTGGGCTCTTACCCTCTGCTTACCCCATGACAGATGCCCCATTTCTTTCCAGAGTCGAATTATATGGCAGGATTGAAAAGAAGGATAGGTCCTCTCTAAATTCCAGGTGATATATTTGGACCTCTCCCCAGTGCTGGCTGGCTTGTTTCAGCTTTGAACTTTGCACACACAGCAGTAAAAAGCGGTTGGAGATAGACTCCCAGAAATTGGCATGGGATGCTGAGAATTCATATCGGGGGGTGGGTGGGTGGGGGAGGAGATGAGAAGCCAAGCAAACCCCAAAATTATGAACAGCAGGCTAAGAGGTGCTAACAGATTTGGAAACCACATCTGGAATTGTTTTGTACTTGGTGTGCACGTAAGGTGGTTGAGGTGTCGTAATTACGTCTCTTGGACTCAACTTGCAGGGTGCTGGCTCAGGAACTTCAATATCACGAATGAAACCAGTTTCGTTTACCACCACCTCCTGCAAGTAAAGATGGAAAATGTTCAAGATAGACAATACCTTCTTGTTGGGCCTTGCCCATCTTCTCAGGGAAAGGATTCTTAACCTTTCTATGCCATGGATTATTCTGAGACCTTCAAGAAACCTGCAACACTTTGGCCAGAAGAATGTATTTAAGTCCATAAACTAGTTTATAATAAGACACATGTATATTACTATATTACATTATGTATATGTATATTATTTGTTATAACAATATATACATATTTTGTTAGAAAGGAAACCCATCACACTCAATTATAGTTATCAAATTATTAAAAAATAACAAACAATAGTAATATATATGCTTGTGATTTGTTAAATCACCTACAAGACAAGGTTAATTTCAATTAGAGATTAGTGAAAGTATTTTTTTTCCATTCTAGTCAAAGGACCCCTGGCTGAGGACCCCAGCCTTTGGGCAAGACAAGGTCATTATTTTTTCTTGATGAAATCAGAATAGACAGACCTAATTTAAATAAAAACTACTAGTGAGAGGAATTATTTCAATACTCTGCTTACTCCAGTTTTTTTTATTTTTAGGGAAATGTGATGCTGGAATTGAACAGAGTGTGATGTCTGATCTAAATATTTATAAATGTTCTGGCAGATAACTATCTTTGTATAAAAAAGATCTTTCCAAGGAGATGAATGGAACTTAGAAGAATATACTTGTAAAAATGGGTTGGAAATGGGTTGGAACCCAACCAAATCAAAGGAAGACTTGGAGCTAGAAGGTCATACATGTCATTGATTAATTGAAAGAAAGGTTTACTATGGATTTTTAAAAAAAGAATATACTTCTACATCTTTTTTCTGTTCCAGTTTTCAATGGCTACTATGTCAGAACCTGAACCTAAAGAAGGATTTTTAATCTAGTAGAAGAAAGATGTTGAGCAAGAAATGAATTAAGGCACAGTCAAGTGTGGAAGACCATCCAAGGAGGAGAATGGATGAAGGACTAGAAAAGAATAGGAAAAACTGGCTCCTCAGACGCCCCATAAATGCTTTTAATTTACCTGGTCTATTTTTGGTTTGAGCTATACCGTAGGTGGCCTTTGTGCTCCCTTTGATGGGAGTTGAGATTGACAATATGTAAACTTCAGTTGCCTGAAGTTTGGAAAGATGCTCCCTAATTGATTGGTATTCTTCATACCATGTTCAGAATAAAGAGAGATTGAAAAGTCTGAGCCTCATGGAGATTCAAGATTAGCTATCTATTGTTCCATTTCTAGCTTTTACAGTTGAGTCTATGGTAATTCACCACGACAAATGTGTTACTGCCAAATTGCAGCGGCTAACTCAGCGAACTCGCTGCAGCCAACTCACAGTGGAACAACTTGCCATGGCCAACTTGTTGCAAGACAACTTGCTGTGAACAAGTGTTAGCCTAATATTGAAGAATTGGACTAAAATTACTAAAGAAGGGATGCAAAAGGAAGCACAAAATAAATGTGAACGACAAGAATTAAAATATTTTAAAAATTATTTTAAATAATTAAATTGAATTGTTGAACTGTCCTGTGGTAAAGTTATGCTTAAAATTCTACAAGCTAGACTCCAGCAGTATGTGGATCGAGAACTACCAGAAGTACAGGCAGGATTTCGAAGAGGCAGAGGAACTAGAGATCAAATTGCTAACATACGCTGGATCATGGAGAAAGCTAGAGAGTTCCAGAAAAACATCTACTTCTGCTTTATTGACTATGCTAAAGCCTTTGATTTTGTGGATCATAAAAAACTGTGGCAAGTCCTTAAAGAGATGGGCATACCAGACCATCTTATTTGTCTCTTGAGAAACCTATATGCGGGCCAAGAAGCAACAGTGAGAACTGGACACGGAACCACTGATTGGTTCAAAATTGGGAAAGGAGTCCGGCAAGGCTGTATACTGTCACCTTGCCTATTTAACTTATATGCAGAGCACATCATGAGAAAGGCAGGGCTAGATGAATCAAAAGTTGGAATTAAGATTGCCGGAAGAAACATCAACAACCTAAGATATGCAGATGATACCACTCCAATGGCAGAAAGTGAAGAGGAACTAAAGAGCCTCTTGTTGCGAGTGAAGAAGGAGAGTGCAAAACTTGGGTTGAAACTAAACATTAAGAAAACCAAGATCATGGCATCTGGCCCTCTCAATTCCTGGCAAATAGATGGGGAAGAAATGGAGGTAGTGACAGATTTTATTTTCCTGGGCTCCAAGATCACTGCAGATGGGGACTGTAGCCAAGAAATTAAAAGACGCTTGCTCCTTGGGAGGAAAGCCATGGCAAATCTAGACAGCACACTAAAAAGCAGAGACATCACCCTGTCAACAAAAGTGCGTATAGTCAAGGCTATGGTCTTCCCAGTTGCAATGTATGGCAGTGAAAGCTGGACCATAAGAAAGGCTGAGCGCCAAAGAATTGAAGCCTTTGAACTCCGGTGCTGGAGAAGACTCCTGCGAGTTCCTTGGACTGCAAGGCGATCAAACCGGTCAGTCCTAGAGGAGATCAACCCTGACTGCTCTTTAGAAGGCCAGATCCTGAAGCTAAAACTCAAATACTTTGGCCACCTAATGAGAAGGAAGGACTCACTGGAGAAGAGCCTAATGCTGGGAAAGATCGAGGGCAATAGAAGAAGGGGACGACAGAGAATGAGGTGGCTGGATGGAGTCACTGAAGCAGTAGGCGTGAGCTTAAATGGACTCCAGAAGATGGTAGAGGACAGGAAGGCCTGGAGGAACATTGTCCATAGGGTCGCGATGGGTCGGACACGACTTCGCAACTAACAACAACAACAACAACAACCTGTGGTAAGTTGTCCCATGATGAGATGACCGCAGCAAGTTTTCCCATTCCATTTCCAGTTCAACCATTGTATTTCCTCCAGTACTTAAAATCTACTTACATCAATGGTTTTTATGTTAATAATCTGAGGTGCTTCCTTGCATGCTTTCTCTGCTTTCTTGATAGTTTCATTGTTCCATTGTACAGAATTGATGGCCATCATTCCTTCTGTTGGACTGCAGGGTGAAATTACAACACAGGGAGTTGTCTACAGATACCAAGATGAGACACAGAAAAAGCTGTATCCCCAAAAGCTAAGTTTGTGTGAAAACAGACAACTAATCGAGGATAACAACCTGGCTAATGATTAGGAATAATGGGTGTGTAATTAAACACAGAGGGACGCGGTTGCTCAGTGGGTTAGGATGCTGAGCTTGTCGATCAGAAGGTCGGCAGTTTGGCGGGTTGAATCCCGAGTGCCGCGTAACAGAGTGAGCACCTGTTACTCGTCCCAGCTTCTGCCAACCTAGCAGTTCGAAAGCATGTAAAAATGCAAGTAGAAAAATAGGGACCACTACGGTGGGAAGGTAACAGCGTTCCGTGCGCCTTTGGCATCTAATCATGCCGGCCACATGACCACGGAGATGTCCTGGGACAAACGCTGGCTCTTTGGCTTTGAAACGGAGATGAGCACCAGCCCCTAGAGTCGGAAAAGACTAGCACGCATGTGCGGGGGAACCTTTACCTTTACCTTAATTAAACACAGTCTGCCAGACTCCATTCAAATTACAACCAGAACATTTGGAAATGCTTATTTTTACCCCATAGCAGTACTGGACAGGTTTTTCGGTCTCAAAGTTGCATCTGGCGCTATGTGTACAGTAAGTTGAGGGAGACCCTCTACAAAACATGTTTGAGATGATGGGTATATTTTGCCATTGAAAAGCATGCTGGGGGCACACAGACACACACACACACACACACACACACACACACACAAGCACAATTGGGCAGGGGATAGGACAAAAATTTGACTTAATTTGATTTAAATGAATTAAATAAGCAAAATATAGATCAAGTTGATGTCTCCACCCTGATGATCCAGGTTTTCTACTCCTGCTATACGGAGATTCACCTATACTGATATATAAGTGTATATCATTTGCACAAACCACACATCCTTCCTTAGGATGCTTTCCCTTACAGATCTGTGCAGATTAGTTTTTCTGCTGGCATCCCATTGCCTTACTTAGCATCAGAAAAGATGGAGGATTTTGCATTCCGTAAGTGGAGTGGTGACAAGTTGCCCAGAGTGTTTTGTGACATTATGATGCTTCGGTAGCAAGCCATTCCTCAGACATTCTCCAACTATGCCATACAAGCAACTTTGTTCCTTGGGCCTAGCCTGAAGCACTCACTCATTTGCCTCCTGACCAAGCTGATTGGCAACATATTGAATGTCCGGGAGTCCTAGGCAGGTGGAGATGTTGTTGCGAGGATAGTAGAAGAGGAATATTAGGCACATTTCATTCAGGGTACTTGGGCCTCCCTGAGAGAAATAAATAAATAATAAACAATATTTGTTTGAGGTTCAATGGAAGATCACTAATTATGCAGAAGCTTCACTTCAGTTTAAACTGAAAACCTTTGTTGTAGGAATAAGGTTAGAACATATAACACCAGGCTGCATGAGTAGTTGGGCAGTGCACGTACGTGTGTGTGCTCATTCCACTCATGCCACCATTGCTGTGACTGTTGTGCAGGCAGTGGCAGTGCCACTAGTATTGTGGTGGCAGCATTGCCATGAACCTTGTGTGGGTGGCGGATGCGCCACAGGCAGCAGGTGGGTGGTGGCACACCACACACAGGTGGCAGCATTGCCATGAACCTTGCACAGGTGGTGGCAGCGCCACAAGGAGCAGGCAGGCCACAGCACAAGCCTCACACAGGTGCTGGTGTGGCTGAGAGCCTTGTGCACATGCTCACAGCCCCGTTTGCATGGTGTGCATACTTGTGGCCTGTTAGTGCATGTGCATGCACGTGTGGCCACATTCATGTTGGTGCATGCTCACGCGCCTGCCCTACCCTCTCCCACTGGGCCACCAACCCAGAAAGGTTGGGGACCTCTGACATAGAGTAATAGGGGTGGAACTGATCTTGGAGTTCTTCTAGTCCAGTCAGGAGATCCTATACCATTCTAGATTGTATCTCTTTTAATGATGTTCCACCGTTATTTCCTGTCCTGCCCTCAGATGTTTTGGAGAATAAGTTGACTCCCTCTTCTCTGTGACAGCCCCTCAAGTACTGGAATACTGTAATCATTTCATTTATAGTCCTTCTCTTCAATAGACTGGATATACCCAATTCCCTCAATTTTATCATCTTTGTTTCTTTTCTCTGCATTCTTTTTAAGATCTCAACATTGGGGTGACCAGAACTGGACATAGTTTTCCAAGTGGGGTCTCACCAGTGCAGGATAAAGTGGTACTAACACTTGGCATGATCTTGAAACTATCCCTCTGCTGATGCAAACTAGGATTCCAGTAGCTATTTGGCATCTGCAGCACACTGCTGGCTCATAATTATGTCGTGGTGTACTAGGACACCTAAATCTCTCTCACAGAGCCAGTTACAACCTATTATATATATCTGCATTTGGTTTTTCTTACCTAGGTGTAGAATCCATCCTTCCTTCCTTCCTTCCTTCCTTCCTTCCTTCCTTCCTTCCTTCCTTCCTTCCTTCCTTCCTTCCTTCTTTCCTTCCTTCCTTCCTTCCTCACCCTCAAATTGCACTGTTTTGGATACAGCTCAGTGTTCAAGTCTATCAAGATCCTTCTGGATCTTGACTCTATCATCTAAAGTGTTAGCTATTCCCCCCAGATTGAAGGTGTCACCAGCAAATTTGATGTGTTCCTCTTCTATCCCCTCATCTAAGTCATTTATGAAGGAGCTGATACTGGGTCTAAGACAGAACCTTGAGGTACCCTACTGCATGCTTCCCTTCATATAGATGTGTGGTTGGTCTGCCAGTTATGAATCCATCTGATGTGAAACTGTCTATCCCACATCTATCCCAGGTAATAATAATAAGAGGTTAAATATGGCTTCCTGTAACTCTTAGTCTTCTCTGGCAACTCCAACTGGACAACACACCAATTCTTCAATAGCAACCCCACATTGGAACTACCATTCCCCTGGGTCCTGACCTTTGCTTTATGATTTTCTTTCTCTTAAAAGAGAATGCTGAAAATGTTATTCCATTTTCCTAGCCCATCAATGGAAAGTTATTAACAGGCAATGTTGGACCCTGCAAACTATTACTAAAATATTTGTATATTACAGGATGAACCTGATTTTATTTTTAAAAACTGTCTATCCACCACTCTGTCTATCCTAAGTATTCAGAATAGACTTACAAAGACTGTATCTGTCCGATCTGTAGTTTGATACTGGCACTCCACCAGGAATTCATCTCCCTGTGAACAAAGCAGTCAACTTTATCACAGATCTGAGGGAATATGGGGTCCCAATATTAAGGGGCTTATTGCCTAACCCTAAGTCAAATAGATATCTTAGAATGACATACTGGTTTGAAAATAATAGGCTTCTTCAAGTCTCTTGTCTCCTGAAGATTGAAATCATATTTATTGTCTTCACAGATCATCCTCAACTGTTTTCCATTCCTGTACATAGAGACAATATCAGTGAGACAGAACATTGCTCATGCTGCAGAGAGGGATCTGTTTGGGGTACAAGAGCAACCATGATCTAATAATTTCCTGACAAATGTTTCCATGGTCACTGCAGCCCAAATGTTAATGTATCTGTTTCTTCATAGGTCTAGGGAAATGAATATTATGCTGTGTCTTCACATTATCCTTGACTCCATAAAGTACAAAGCCTCTCTTGATAGGTTATTGTCTGTTCTCTTTGGAGTAATCTGTGCTGTTTCAGAAGGCATGGGGAGCTTTCTAGGGCATGGGTCAGTGCCAGGGTGGTGCCCCCCTCCCCCAGTCCTCTGTTGAGGAAAAAGTGAGGGAATGTCTGCAGGAGTAGGATCTGAATGAGGCTGAGGAATCCCAGCTACTTTTTAAGGGAAAATTTGTGGCAAAAGTTTCTCGATCAGAAACCGTGAGACAGTTAGAATCAGGGCCTCATCCTGGTTTTAAAGAAGGAGGTTAATATAGGTTGAAGGAATTCAGGAAGCAAAGGCCAAGGCTGAGAGTAAACACTGCTAGGAGCACCTATGCCTTGTTATCCACCAAGCAACTATCAGCCAAGTAACTCTTGGCTGATCAGACTCCTAAAAAGAAACACTCAACCTGCAAACTGTGCTGCTTACAACTGCTTTCTTTGGTTGGACTATGTGAATATGCCCCTTGTTTTGTCGCTTGAGCACTACAGTAGATCCCTGGAGTATTCCATGTCCACTTTGTTTTTCCTACCCCTTGAGTTTGAGCACCGCCAAGAACATTATAGCTATGTGGACAACAATGACTTCATAAAGATTCTTTCTATTTTGGTTTTTGTGTTTATATTTGACAAGACCACTGGCTTTGTGTCAAAAAATGTACAACTCTCTGAGCTATAAAAACGGATAGCCAACATTCTTCAGTTTTTGCTTTCAAGCCATTCTCATATTGTTGAGTTGAGTGGGGGAAAACTGTTGCTGTCATGCTATATTTGGCCTAGAAATTTTGCTTACCGGTATTGGACACCTCGCAGTCCCCTTCCAGCTAGATGGGTATGGAGTAAATAACCGAAGACATGCATATCTGGCACTGGACTCCCATTGATCTAGAGGAAAAAAAAGAGATGAACTAGTTTTAGACTGAACTAATGGCTCATGCCTGGAGCAAAGGGACCGCAACAGCCATTCAACATTTTCTATTTTTTTCAGACTAATGCTTGACAAGGCAAATGACCCAGGAAGTTAATAGCCTTTGTTTGTATTTTTCCTGTGATACTTTATTGTGATTTCATATGTACATTACTGCTTGTTTGGTTTGTCTTAAATATTGTGATTTTGCTTATTGTTCTTTATCTGTGGTTTGTTGCAGCATAGCTTTTGCTGCATTGTTTTGACATCAATTTTACCCACCATGGCTTCCCAGCAAGGTCAGATCTATCCTACCTACTTCTTCACCTTTCTTCACCTCCTGCCCTCCTGGGACCACTGCCTGCCTCCCAGATGAGCTGCCTTTTGGCTTCTGGTGGTAGTGATAGACAGCACTACCACAAGCCGGGTTTGTAACTGGCTGACATATCATACTCAATGTGTAGTCTTCAATCCAGATGGAGTGAAATAACCAGTGGGGTACCCCAAGGTTTCATTTTAGCCCTAGCACTCTTCAATATCTTCCTAACCTAGACAAGAGAATTGAAAGGGAACTCATCAAATTTACAGATGACACTAAGCTGACAGGAATAGCCAGCACCCCAGAAGACAAGCTCAAGATCCAAAAAGATGTTGACTGACTTGAACATGGGAACTATTTAACAAAATGAAATTCAATGTAGATAAAAGTAAGGTTTTACACTTAGGTAAGAAAAGCCAACTATATAGGTATAGACTAGGTGAAACTTTTCTCAGTCCCAGTAATTGAGAGAGGGATTGTGCTGGATCAATATGTAACCATTTGGCCAGAGCATATACTTAAGAACTGTGTTAGAGTATTTAGCATTTACAGGGTTAATACTGCATCCTTAGCAGAATTGTATGTAAGAATATTTAGTATTTACAGGGTTAAATGCTATTTCTTTAAGAGATGGCTTCTGGGAGATGTAGTCTAGTTGTTTAGTGAATCCTATATTTATCTGGTTAAGTGGGAGGAGTTTCAAAGTTTATTGCAGGACTTCCTGGCTTTGTGTCTTTGTATTATCTCTCTTTATGAACCCAAGCAACAAGGCTTCTTCGCTCCAAACCAACATGGGGTGAATCTACCTTTAATTTTTTACACTGCCAGAATGGACAGATCTGCTCATGATCGGATGAACCTATCAGCAGACGTAAGTCTGCCTAGGATTCCTGATCAATAAAAGTCTGTTTAAAATCGTTCTGTAGAGTTTATGCTATCTGGATCAGAATTATAAAGCATTTTAATTTATGATTCCATCATGGGGATCTAGGAGTCCTAGTAGATAATCACTTAAATATGAACCAACAGTGTTCATATTTCACCAACAGCAGCAGCCAAAAAAGCCAATGCAATCCTAATTGCATTAATAGAGGGACAGAATCAAGAACACGTGAAGTTCTGGTACTGCTTTACAAAGCCTTAATAAGACCACATTTGGAATACTGCATCCAGTTCTGGTCACCACAGTACAAAAAAAATGTTGAAATTCTGGAAAGAGTGCAGAGAAGAGCAACAGAAATGATTAGGGGGCTGGAAACGAAAATGTGCGAAGAATTGCTACAGGAATTGGGTATGCCTAGTCTAATGAAAAGAAGGACTAAGGGTGACATGATAGCAGTGTTCCAATATTTGAGGGGTTCCTAGAAACACTTCTGTATTTTCTTTTAAATGTCAGGCTCATGGTTTGAGGGTCGAGGAACATTTAATGGTTTTCTTTTGAGTTGCCACCCAGATGACAATAGTGCTCCTTCCCAAGTCTGCTATTACTTCCAGTGATCCGGCAATAATAGGGGCTGCCTTTCTGGGATGATACACAGCTTTGAAGGAGGTGAAATTTAATTAGAACAGCAGAAGAAGGAAAAGATAAAACTTCCTTAACTCATGTATTCCTCTCAATCCATCACTGTTCTGTTATTAGTCTACAGGCTGACATATTTACCTTCATATCTACTCTGTTCTGAAGGGCCAAACGTAGATGTTTTGCAGAAGACACAAGAATAGTGGCTTGATCTCTTTTAAAACCTATGCACAGCCTTGGGGATTGTGGCTGGAAACAGGAAGAAGAAACAGCTGGAATATTTTTTTTTACTTTCCTATCATTTGGAAAAGTGTTAGGGTTAGGGTCATTTCTTTCCAATGTTTTCCATGGTGAGAGCAAGCAATAAACAATCCTGGTAGCTTTTGCTTAGGAAAGAACCGGGAACCAGCAGACTCATACTGACCCAAGACAACATCAAATCTTCCCCCCTCATCTGCTGAACACATTTGGACCACACAGATCATTTTTACCAATCCTTTCGGGCAGATTTATTTCTCTGCCACTTCATTACTCGGATGGTCAGTTTCCTCAGACTGGTTTTCTGACGAGAGGCTTAGGCGGGGCTCTTGTGGAATGCTTTAGGTGGCCTAATATTGAGAGCCAATTTGGTATAGTTTTTAAGATGCTGATGCAGAAACCAGGAGACCATGAGTTCTAGTTCCAGCATTAGGCACAAAGTCAGCTGAGTGACTTTGGGCCAGCCAGTGAGCACTAGAAAGAAGGACATGGTGAACCAGTTTCGAAATTTTGCCAAGAAAACTGCAGGGACTACTCCAAGATGTCACCACGAGTCAATGCAGATTTGAAGGTGAAAGAAATGGCCAGCTCAAAGACATTGTGCCTAATGATGGTCTCCATATTTCTTCACCAGCATCTTAAATACTACACCAAACTGACTCTCGAAAGAAAGAAAAAAAGAAAGAAAGAAAGAAAGAAAGAAAGAAAGAAAGAAAGAAAGAAGAAGGAAAAAAATGAATGAATGAATGAATGAATGAATGAAGGAAGGAAGGAAGGAAGGAAGGAAGGAAGGAAAAAATGAAGGAAAGAAGGAAGGAAGGAAGGAAGGAAGGAAGGAAGGAAGGAAGGAAGGAAGGAAGGAAGGAAGGAATCCTATCTATTGTAGGCTTTTCATAAGAGTGAGCACCTGAACTCAATAGTGCAATAAAGATAACCAGAGGTGATTGTGATGGGTTGAGATAAAGGCTGTCAAGCTTACCTCATGAAAACGACTGGTATTGCAGAAGCCGTAAGACATGAAAGAATCTGCTTGAGGGGGGATGAAATGGACAGGAAATGTGTAAATTCCTGTATGTAGCACCCCCATGTCATATGGACGAAGGTCCGAAGTGTAGAAGAGTCTCAGGCCTGAGTTATCAATTAAGTCTCAAGAAAAAGAAATAACAGAATTGAGCGAAACAACACTTGAGCACTTACCTAAAATTTGTGGCATCCATTCATTAAGGCAGTGTTTTTCAACCTTTTTTGGGCAAAGGCACACTTGTTTCATGAAAAAAATCACGAGGCACTCCACCATTAGAAAATGTTAAAAAATTTAACTCTGTGCCTATATTGACTATATATAAAGTAATTCTCTTGAATAGGAATCAAATAAACACAAAGAAAGTATTTTATAATTACTTTTCAATTTTTCCCACGGCACACCAGGCAACATCTCGCGGCACACTAGTGTGCCGCGGAACAGTGGTTGAAAAACACTGCATTAAGGAACCATGCATTAATACATACATTTATTTATCTGAATTTATTAACTGCCCAACTCTAATGGACGCATTCCAGTATTGTATCAGGGACCCGGAATAAGCATCACAGAAACCACTCTTTTTTATGCCTTGCTTACAAATTTCAGCTGGATTAGATGTAACCATAGACATTTCTGATGTTCTTATCTATCCATCTTTGAGCTGGCTATGCTGCCTCCTGTCACTTAAACAGTCCTCCCCCCCCGCCAATATCTCACCTTGGGTAAGAGTGCCATTTGAGAAATTATATATCTCTCAAATGAAATGGTAGAGCTTTTGCTTTAGTCTTATTTCTCTTGCTCAGTTTGTCTAACCCTTATGGATATAGGAATCATACCCTTGTTGTTAGTTGCAAAGTCATGTCCAACCCATCGTGACCCCATGGACAACGTTCCTCCAGGCCTTCCTGCCCTCTACCATCTTTTGGAGTCCATTTAAGCTCACGCCTACTGCTTCAGTGACTCCATCCAGCCACCTCATTCTCTGTCGTCCCCTTCTTCTATTGCCCTCAACCTTTCCCAGCATTAGGCTCTTCTCCATTGAGTCCTTCCTTCTCATTAGGTGGCCAAAGCATTTGAGTTTCAACTTCAGGATCTGGCCCTCTAAAGAGCAGTCACAGTTGATCTCCTCTAGGACCGACCGGTTTGATCGCCTTGCAGTCCAAGCGACTCATACCCTACAGATATTCATTTCTTTTCATCTGAAATTTGAATCTTTGAATCCTGATAACATGTCCTTCTTTCCATTCTGCCTTGGATACCTGTTTGTGCCTCTAATTTTTCCCTTAATCGATTCACATGTACTTTTACTGACCTGGAATTAAATCAAAATTGCTGTAATGAATTTCTAATCGGACCCATTGAGGATCAATTGGCGTCCCTATGGAGTATGCAGCTTCATCTGGGAACATGTAGGACTTATTTATGGAAATAGGGGGGAGAGGGAGAGGGAGAGGGAGAGGGAGGGAGGGAGGGAGGGAGGGAGAGAGAGAGAGAGAGAGAGAGAGAGAGAGAGTCACTTGACAGTCATGCCACTAAATTTCTTGCCAGATGTGAGAGAGCATATTTAATCCTTCAATCACAATGCTTATCAGGGGAAAAGCCTCAATGTACTCAGTGGGATTTGCTTTTAAATATATGTATTAGGGTTATAGGAAAAAATGGGACATTCTCTAGGAACTTGCAGTGGTGAATAATACCCTTTGTTACTTGAAAAGAGCTATATAAAAATGATGAAACTGATACTGAAAACATAGCAATAGAAGTTAGATTTATTTGCCGCCCATAGCACTCTCTGGACAGTATACAGTGTAAAAGTATTATTTGTACATTGCCACCAACAATCTGGCTCCCCATTTTATTGACTTTGGCAGGATGAGCCCCATCAGGACCAAACTGCAGGCTGAGGGCAGAGTTTGCCTGCAATACTGCACTTTAACCACTGCGCCACCAGTGCTGTGTGTAGCATGGGATGGGATGTTGGGATCTTGATGTTGTTGAGATTGAAGGCATACAAACTACAACAACCGTGACCCAGATAGTTAGGAAAAGCTGCATAAAAAGCCAGAAAAGCTCACTCCCTTGTGTCAAAACCCAGATGATATGATTTAATTTGGCAACTGCAAGAAGAAAACCAAGCTGAATAAACCCCATGTTCACATTGCACTAGATAGCTCAAAATATTGAGTGATTCCTCCCTCATTCCCCAAAATTGCTATTAAATAAAATCTTAAAAAATGCAAGAATGTTCCAACGATACAATAGGTTTACAAACAACAGTGGGTTAGTTCAGTGAGAAATAAGGACCATTTAACCTGGTTTAGAAAATCTACATACTCACCCCTCCTCCTATAGCCCAGCCAGCAACTATCTGAGAGCACAGAGAAAAATCAGGATCAGCTCCATAGCAGTCACTGACTCCACTGGGAAGCACGCTTTCGTTGCCACAGCCATATACTAATATGTGGTGCACTGCGGTTATATTCCGAGGTGTTATCATGGGCTCAAACTGGAAAGAAAAAAGACAAGGTTAGACCAAGAAGATACTAGCAAGTGAAAAGCTCTTACAGTCTGGGATAATTGTCAATCTCACAAGCAGAACACCCTGCTTGATTTTCCAGTTACCTTATAAATATGATGTTTTGTCTTGACAATGGGTAAAGGGAGAAAGGTACAGGCATAGGTGGTCTCATCCTCTGGGATAGGAAACTGAAAAGGGAAGCCAAGGCACATCGTAAATATCTCAGGCCTGGAAGAGATTTGCACTGCTCTGTGTGGTCACCAGAGCAAGGAGCCAATGAATGAAAGAGATCAATTTACTGAGGACCATTGAAGTCTATGGAATGGAAAGGCCCATCAAGAGCTTTTAATTTTAGATACTTACATCATTTAATTTCAGATCGTACACATGATAGACACTGGGATGTTTCAGTTCCTCTTCAGATACCGCCAGCATCAAGAAGAGAGATTTGTGGATTATTTTTCCTTTGAAGAAATCAATTGTGTCATTTGTGCCGAATGCAGCCATGAGACGTAGTGTGTCACCCTGTGTAGACACAAATGAAATGGAAAGTCTCCTATCATATCCCTAAACATTTACCCTCACCGGCAGTCACAAAGAAAGAATAAGCTATGCTGGCTCAGAAATTCTGGGAGTTGAAGTCCACGAGTCATAAAAGAGCCAAGGTTGCCTACCCCTGCCCTAAATATTTACCCTCATTGGCAATCACAAAGAAATAATTCTTCATAACGTTCTTCAACATCGTGAACCAGTTTTATCCCTACTGCAATTGTCTCTCACCAGATTTATACAAATCCTGACACAAATTCATACTAATGTTCTTACAGATTTGTATGATTACATTCTTTTGTGAGCTTTCTTATCCCAATTCAGGCATTATTTATGATGCATTAGTAAAGAAAATAATATCCACCCTCGTTCAGATGCTGATATACCAACAACATTTATATTTGATATTTTGTAGAGATTAATGCAATTGGCCATCAAACAGAGAATTGAACTGTTGGGGGTAGAGGGTCTGCTGAAACAGTGGTCAGTTTATGAAACAAACATTTAAGGAGTGTCAATATTAGTTACAAAGGAGTCTGATTTAGGCACTCTGGCAGGAATGCCTTTGGGTGCTTAGATCAGATCTTCCCCAATCCAGTGCCCCTCATATATGTTGGAGGTGTTACGCCTAGGATTCCTAGCCCAGTCTGTCCAAGAGCTGGGAATAATGGTTTCAGTGCATATGCAGGCACTCGGACAGATTTATTTATGGACCTTCTCACTTGGGAGACTGAAGAAACACAAGGAAACCGCAGGCAGAAAACATTTGTAAGAGCTCCTCTGTGAAACTGATAGAACAAAGCATGGCATATTAGAATCCCAGAATACCCTAGAATTAGGAAGAAACTTCCTGTCAATGAGAAAAATTAATCTGTGGAACATCTCGCCTCCAGAAGTTGTGGGCGCTTCATCACTGGAAATTTTTAAGAAAAGATTGGACAGCCATTTGTCCAATATGATATAGGGTTTCTTGCTTGTGCAGGGGAATACACTGGAAGACTTCCAAGTCCCTTCCAACTCTGGTATTCTGAAATTTCTAATATCTTCAGCATCCCAAATTTGCAGTAAGAACTAATTTTGTTTAATAGTTCACTGAAGAATTACCTATAGTTTAACCTTTAATTATTTAATTATTTAATGAATTAACCAATTTAACTGACATCCACCTGCTGCCGGCGTCAACTTCCCTCTGCCCTGTGCGTTCCCACAGGAGGGCCTCCTCAGGGTGCCACCGGTCAGAGAATGTCGTCTGGTGGCCCCCAGGGGGAGGTCCTTCTCTGTGGGTGCCCCGGATTTATGGAATCGGTTGCCGGTTGAGCTCCGGATGGCGCCCGACCTTCGCTCCTTCTGACGCGATCTGAAGACTTATTTGTTCGAACAAGCCAGCCTGGCCTGATGGGGGATGGCTTGGGATTTTATTGTTGTTTAAAATATATTTACTTATTGTTTTAGCTTGGGCATTTCATTTAATTCTTTTTTAACTTTTGTATCTTTGTATTTTTATATGTTTGCCCTGTTCACCACCCTGAGTCCTTCGGGAGAAGGGCGGTATACAAATAAAATTATTATTATTATTATTATTATTATTATTATTATTATTATTATTATTATTATTATTATTATTATTATTATTATTATTATTATTATTATTATTTTCAATATTTTGATCCCCGCAAAGGTTGTTCTAAAGCTCACACTGACTCCTCAATGCTTCCTTTATTTGTATTTTACTTGTTATACCATTATGTCTCTCAAGCCTAAGAGATACTTCCCATGCATATGGCAGGTTTGCTAACTAATATGAAAATGCAGCTCAGAACTTTTAAATGAACCTGGACTATTTAGCTGCTTAAATTCATTCATCCTTGGTAAAAGGTAAAGGTTCCCCCGCACATGCGTGCTAGTCGTTTCCGACTCTAGGGGCCGGTGCTCATCTCCGTTTCAAAGCCGAAGAGCCAGCGCTTGTCCGAGGACATCTCCGTGGTCATGTGGCCGGCATGACTAGACGCCAAAGGCGCACGGAACGCTGTTACCTTCCCACCGGAGTGGTCCCTATTTTTCTACTTGCATTTTTACGTGCTTTCGAACTGCTAGGTTGGCAGAAGCTGGGACGAGTAACAGGCGCTCACTCTGTTACGCGGCACTTGGGATTCGACCCGCCAAACTGCCGACCTTCCGATCGACAAGCTCAGCGTCCTAACCCACTGAGCCACCGCGTCCCTTGCATTCATCCTTAGGAAGACCTTTTCTGTAGAAAACAGAAACATACATCACCATGGCACCAGACCTGCCTTTGCCTAAGAGAAATTGGGAGAGGAGCAATAGCTCTTCAAGGAAGTTGTGATTATGGTCTGTGGAAGACTTGTGGGGGTCTTTGAGCTACTTTGGGGAAGGGAATTATCCTTGCTGCAGCCCTCTGTGAAAACAATAGCCCTCAACACCACGGTCCCATTCCTTCCATGGATTGCCTGTTATCTTTTGCTGCTCAGTGATTTCTTGGCAGGAGCACATGTTCTCATTTAAGCATAAGAGCCTGGTGGGCATTTTATTTCCTTGTCCTTTTTAGGGATAAGGGCAGAGATCATAACCATTGATTAGCTCTTCATCCCATTGTTTGGGTTCTTAGCCAGCCACGTGCATAGAAACCCCTTTAACCAATATATTCTTAGAATAGAATAGAGCTGGAAGGGATCTTGGACGTCTTCTAGTCCATCCCCCTGCTCAAACAGGAGAACCTATACCATTTCAGATACATACATTCTCTTTTTCCTTTGTAAAAAAACCCCAATAAGATTGTTCTTTCTTTTCATGGTTTTAAAATGTAACTATAAATGAATACCACTACCACTAAAGTCTGGGACGCGGTGGCTCAGTGGGTTAGGACACTGAGCTTGTCGATCAGAAGGTCGGCAGTTTGGCGGGTCGAATCCCGAGTGCCGCGTAACAGAGTGAGCGCCTGTTACTCGTCCCAGCTTCTGCCAACCTAGCAGTTCGAAAGCACGTAAAAAATGCAAGTAGAAAAATAGGGACCACTACGGTGGGAAGGTAAGAGCGTTCCGTGCGCCTTTGGCATCTAGTCATGCCGGCCACATGACCACGGAGACGTCCTTGGACAAGCGCTGGCTTTTCGGCTTTGAAAGGGAGATGAGCACCGGCCCCTAGAGTCGGAAACGACTAGCACGCATGTGCAGGGGAACCTTTACCTTTACCTTTACCTTACCACTAAAGTAAGAACTTGGTACCCGCTTCAGTGCTGACAAGGTTGTATCAGAAGAGGATTTGGGGCTAGTAAGGAAACAAAGAATTATCCCAAGTTGAACACTAGCACTGAGGGGATGGGTGAAGTGGAACAATGCAGCCATGAAATGTGTGCATGTGTGGCTTTGGGAGGGATATACGATCACGTCTCAGATTTTTAGTTGTTTTGTTCAGTAGTGGGAATGTGGTTTGAGCTCTTTTATTTGCCCTGCAAGTGGCAAAGAGATGGAGTAAAGATCTATGGGACAACTCACCAGGGCCAATTTGCTGTGGCCAACTCTCCGCTGACAATTCACCATGGCCAACGCACCACAGGAAAACTTGCTGCGGGACAACTCGCCACGGGATAATTTAACAATTCAATTTAATTATTTAAAATAATCAAAAAAATATTTTAATTTTTGTCATTCACGTTTCATTTTGTCCCTCCTTTTGAATCCTTTCTTTAGTGATTCTATTCCACCATTTCTTCAGTATTAGTGTAATGCTTGTTCCACAGCAAGTTGTCCTGTGGTGAGTTGGCTGAGGTGAATTGCCATAGACCCGTGCCTGCAGGCCCAATCCATCCATATTATTTTATATTTCAAAGAACAACTATCTGCATTTAATAGACAGAGTCTCAAAACAGCTGCTTCCCCTCTGCCAACATTTCACTTTAAGTGTGATTTCAGACTTTGAATGGATTTCTAAAACTTATTTTTCTGCATTGTATTTTGGTAGCACTGCGCAAGATGTTTCAATTGTTATTTGTGTTATGCTCTAATACTCATCACCTTTATGAGTTAACACCTGAACAAGCAAACAAACCCTTGAAATGCTGCTTGGTTTTAAAAAGGTGGAAAATATATCAGGTTCTCTCAGTGCAACAAGCAAAGGCAGCTCAAACTTTGTTGCAGCAAATTCTTGTTTCTTTGTGTCTTTTCTCTCCATGTGACTTGCTACCAGTCACTTTCTCTCAACCCAACTCACTTCACAGGGAAGGAGGAGGAAGGAATATTAGGCATGTTTGCTGCCTTGGGTTATTTATAAAAATAATAAAGATGGGATGAAAAATAAAACAAAACAGGCCCCATTGTCTTGCTTACTGTGATGTCCAGGTCATGTTCATCGCATGTCTGGAACTGTCGCCTAAATGCCAGGGTGGTGGACGTTGCATCCTGGGTCAATGAGAGCAGCTCATAGTCTTGCTTTTCATCCTCCAAGATGGTATTCTCATTCACACCATGCCAATCCTGAGTGAAACAGGAAGAACTCAAAAATACGTTGCGATGGATAGAGGAAGAGCCCATTACTTGGATGAGAGACCATCCGGTTGGAGAGACCATTGCCAGAATGAACCTCCCTGGAGACCTTGGGCCAGTCGTTATATTCCTGTCTCATTGATCTTGCTGCAAGATTGCTACAGGTAGGTAGGAGGAAGCAGTGTGTATAATAATTGAATATTTGAATTAAAATATTGCATCTGGCTATTAAGTATGGGATTAGCTTGCATTGATGTAAATGTGTGTGTGTGTGTATTTGTATACACACTTTACAAAAACACTTTATGTTGCTAGGGTTAAGGGTAAAAATTAGCCTGTAATTTGGTAGGAAGAATCTATATCTCTTGTTATTACAATGAAAAAGTCATCCTGAAACTCAAGAAATAATAATTGGCTCTGAGATTTTGTAGATGTGGTTGGTGGCCCAGACTTTCCATTTCACAAGATTCAGTAAAAAAATGAATAGTTTCTGGATAGGAAAAAAAATCCCAAGACAAAATATATATGGGCGTTTCCCTGTCTCCTTTAAAGAAAGAAGGATTTTTTTTCTTCCTTGTTTTGTTGAGGTTTGGGGGAGCATTGCTTTCCAAGCTCAAATTATGCCTCAAAAATAATTATTTCTGCGCCTTCCAACATAAACTGAGCAAGCCCAAACAGCAGAAGCTATTAGCGGATTTATTTATTTATATTTTGTATTTCTAAACCACCCATTTCATGTGGCCCCAGCATTTCTTAAGTGATACTGCAGCTATCTCATTGGTCATGTGAAACAATCATCTCTAAATTGATTTGTAACTTCAAATTACAAATTATCCCTCTTGCCTCCTCAATTTTGTACACAGAGCCAAGCTCTTAACGAAACGGTACTCTCAATTTAATCTTACTGAGAAATAGATATTGCCATCAGGAAGAACACCGCCAATCACGAAGTCTGCTCCAAGAATCTCCTTATTATTGGTGAAGCCAAAAGCCACCCATCCAGTTGACTGAGCTTGAAACTCAAAAGTCATAATGGCAAGTTCATCATCATAGTCCCATCGGAGATAAGTCTGGTGTTTGGGATCCAGGAATGTAGAGAAACGTAGTCGGGAAACTGCAGGATGGCTGGAGCAAATGCACAAGGTAGACATGAGGAACAGCAGGCTTTTCGTAGACGAATGTTGCATATTTGTGGCATATTGTGCTTTTTTGTTCTCTCTCATATCTTCTGACAGAGCTTTCCTTCAGTAACCACCTTGTGGGGTGGAGGAGACCCAATTTATATGAAAAACTGGGACCAGCTGGGATCCTTGCCAAAGAGGAAGGACAGCATTTTGGATTCCGCAAGATCAGATTTCAACCCTGGCATTCGTTCTTCATTTTATGTAATAAAGTGGCGTGCTTCCCAAAAAGCATTGCTTTTATGCCTTTTTTTCCCCAGGAAAGAAGGTTCTTCTTGTGTCCAGGGATTGCAAAGTGTACATCTTCCAGAAGCATTTGGGATGACATAACCTCTCCTGAATGTGAAAGTGAAGTAGAACATTTCTGAAGTGCGTGAACATTTTGACCACCACTAGTTTTGTTGGTGTCTTAATCTGAGGAAAGATAGAGAGGAAAATTCATGCACTATCCAATCAGTAATCTATGACTTCCCACTAAGTTCCAATGATGTCTTACATTCTTGTGTACGAACAGGTTAAAAAACATACATATTCGTCATCACCTAAACAGGCTAATCTGTTGAAAAAAGAGAGAGAGAAAACTGTGAGGAGAACACTTAATCTGTGTCTTTAGCAAAGGATTTCAGTAACTGGCACCCTTGTATTTATTTTGGATTGTCTTTTATGTTGACAAGATCTTTTGGCATCCTGGCTGGGGTTTTTTTATGTCAATTTCCCCATGTTCCCTTCTAAAACATTTATTTGTTTTTTTATTAAGAATCTGAGAGCAACTGAAGCAAATCAGTTGGGTCCAGTCAGGCTCTTTGAAAAGAGGGAACTTCAAAATTGTGATGATTTCATTGGCATGTATATGTTGTTTTATTATGTTTGAGAATTATATAGAAATATTTGTTATTGCTGTCTTTTATTTTTTGCCCTAATTTCCATCTTGCTTAGAAGTCGTGGTTAGTTAGTGTCTGCCTGTCTCTACTTTTTCTCCCTTGAAACAACTCTTGGAGGTGGGTGGAAAGGGGTCTAGGACAACACGATGCGGCCAAAGACTGTAACTGGCTAAAAGGTACCCAGTAAGCTCAAATGGTTTAGGGTAGCTGTAATGTATTGGCCTTAATTGCTGTAATCAGTTGAATGATTGCTTAACAGCAGTGTTGTTTGAAACCCAGACTGCTTGTCTCCAGGACTGTTAACTGTGTTTTTGCGTGGGAATTGTTACTTTAATTCTATTGGTTGCCACCTGGAGGCAATCTGTATATACAGCTGTTAAGCAGGCGTTAGGGCTGCTTCTGTTGTTACTGAATAAACGTGTTGCTGTTTCACCGCTCTGCCTCGTCAATGCCTGACCAGACCTGGAACATAACAGTAGCCTAGAACCTGGATCTCTCCAGTCCTAAGCCAACTCCTTACCCACTAAATCACGGTGATTTTTACATATTCTTTAAAAACATGTATTAAATACAAATAGATTTATTACAAGCCAGGACTGTGGCTGTATATTGAGTATAGTAGCTTGGGTTTCTTGATGTTTACTTTGTATATAAAGCTAACCAAAAGAAATATCAAAGATGGAGTATGGGTTTTCTGTAATCTCATCTACATTGGCCATGGTTTAGCACTGGCAATCTGGACACCGTCATCATTCTTTAATAACCAGCCTGTGTTTCACTTCTTTGGGCCTATTATGTTGCTCCACAGGCCATTCAGAAGAGACAGTCTGTCTGCTAATTGGCTCACGTTGCTCTAAGCATGCATGATATTTGTTTATTGTCAAACGCATGAAAAGGGCAAGATACATTTTAAAAAGTCAGATTTGTTTTAACAAAAAAGACACAGTAAGATTTTTTTTTCATGGAATCTGCCAGGAACAATATCCTAATGAGCTTCCAGCATGATCTGAAAAACAATTCCTTTATAATCCTAGTGGATGAAAGCTTTGTACATTGCATGTACATATGCACACAAACAAACTCACATATTTTTTTTAAAAAAACAAACACATCCTGAAATGTCAAAATACTACATGTTAGAAAAATGTTAGTTCTTTGATGTATCTACCTCCGTTTTGTGTAATTCCAGATGACGGTGCAGGCTGATACTCATACAAACAGATTCGCCCCCTCCCTCCATCATATGGCATAACCAGAATTTTGCAATTATGGTTAATTGAATATGAGCCATCAAGTCATTGTCGACTCTTAGCAACCTCACTGTTTTTTTCCATGACAATCCTAACCTGGTCTTTCAGGTTGTCCAAATGTGCACTCATTGCCACTGTAACTCAGTCTATCAACTTTGCTGCTGGACACCCTCTTCTCTTTCTTTCCATCTTTCCCAGCATTAGAGCCTTCTCTAGGGAGATGGACTTCCATTTAATTTATCTAAAACAGGATAATTCGGTTATTTGAAATGCTGTTTTGAAAATGACAATGAGTTCGAAGTGGGACACTTTGTTCTTATTAAAAGAAATTCCTCATTCAGGAAATTTCTTTCTCCTAGGAACCACCTGGGTGCTGCCGTGATTAGAGAAAGAAGCCCACATACGGAACTGCCAGCATGTCAGAAAGGGAAAGCTTCGCCACCATGCAAAATGTTCTATTTGGATGCTGGAACGTGTCCAATTAATCAAATCACTTCCTGTTTAACATTAAAAATAAAACAGCCAGGACCACCCGTAGAATGGCCAGATCAATGGGAACTAGAATTAAAATGGAATAGTTTCCCAGAAAGTCCTGTCCCTACAATGGAACATTTTGCAGATGAGAAAATCTGAGTGATTTATTATCTTTTATATTTATAGAAAAGGAGAGGTTTGCCTGCTTAGGTGTGGACCTGAATGGTGAAATGAGACACGTAGTTAATGATCAGTCACAAAGCACTGATTGGCTGGTAGGTTTTCTGTACATAGTTATTGGCCAGAAATACCAAAGCTAATTGGTAGGAGGTTTTCTGTGTATTTTATAAATTTGCAGATTTTTAAACATGCCCATGCAAATAGTACGTTGACATCTGAATAGTTAGGAAAATATACAGAATAGTCTGCATGAATTGTCTTGAGAATGGTTCAAGGAGGAATCTTGTTAAAGTGTCTCTCATCTTTTCCTAAAGTAAAAAGAACAAAGTTTGGAGGGGTACAGGAGTTGTTTATTTATACGGAAACAGTTTTCCTAGATTACTGCATAAATATAGGGCAGGACTTTTCTCAGCCATTTTGGGAGGTCATGAGTTTTTAAAAAGGGAGATATATTTGCAGGCAATATATAAGTAATGGAATGGAATCATTTTATGATGGAATTCTGCAAGTCAGAGGCATTTAACTTGGAGCATTTAGCAAAAATATATTTGTATGCTTTAGATATTCAGATTCATGTAATGCAATTGGGAAATTAAATAGAAGGGGAAGGACAGGGATGGGTAAATGAGACAAGTAAGTACATTCTATCAGATTTTGACTAGGTATGGACAGAATACAGCACGCTTCTTCAGAAATTAGCCAAATAATCTAGAAGCAGCTAAAACATATTGAAAACCGATCTTATCCTGCCACTTTCTATCAATGCACTTAAATAGCTCTTTCTCAGTTCAGGAGTGGAAAATTATTTTTAAGCCAGAAAGATTGAATTAGTTGTGGGAGGTGCTTCTGATACAATGTTGGAGGCGGAAAAGAGGATTACAAGGCAAGGATGGCATAAGAAAAGATATAAAGTACTTGGTTTTTGGAAAGAAGATTGTGCGTCTCCATTTTGAGGGCATCTGAGCTGCCTCTCGGAAGAGGGAACATGACTTTGTGATAACAAGGAGAGATTAAAGTACACTAAAGAAGATAAAAATCACAAAAAAGCATGTGTGGAAACACTTAAAAACTGGCACCAAATAGGTTGTGAAGAAAAAGAATGAAACCTAAGTCCTCATGAGTAACAATGGATTCATTTAGAAGTCATGCACCTAAAGGGAGATGGACATGTGGGCTGATGCAAAAAGGGAAGAACTAGTGATTATGAATGACGACTACATTAGTAATCTCATAGTATATGTATGAGCAAGGTGATAGCAACTGATATTAAGTGAGGCAGGCAGTTGAGGAAATCTATAGAATGGAGCCAAGAAAAAAATAATTCAGTCTATGTCAACATTTTCCAACTGGCATCCTTAAAATGTGTTGGAACTCCAGTTCTACAAATTCTCAAACAATATGTTTACAGGCTCGTTGGTAATTCAGAAGAAAATAATATATAAAATTGTATATGTATACTAAGAAGTAATGCTTAAAATGGATAGCCAGATATTCAGCTGGCATCAAAATGAAAGCTGCTGGCATCAGCCCAGCCTTTGCGGTTGGAGTTCATAACTGCCCTGTCTCACTTCCCCATGCAATATGTTTTTTCTCAGTTATAGAACACCCTCAAAAGGGGTGCTCCTCCAAATATTGAGATCCAAAACCGTTTAAACATCATTGTTCACTAATACTTTTTTTTGGATAGCCGTTGCAGATCCTTTATATTTAGTTAAGAATAATTCCTAAACTATATTATTTCCTGAAATAGAGCTATTACTTTTTGATAATACCTGTAGATCCAGGTCAAGAATAGTCCAAAACTTCATGAATTTTAGTATTTTAAATTGGAAATTACCAATTGGACAGTTGTCACCAAGCTATCTCTTGTCTTTGTCTAAGGACAGGCCCAGATGGCAGGCCAATGGAAGCTGACCAAAATCACTTTGAAAGATAAAAAGGACAAGTATAAGAAGTGGAGAGAGGGGCACATAACTAAGGCAGAATATCTGCAAATAGCCCGTGCCTGCAAAGATGAAGTGAGGGAAGCTAAGGCTCAAAATGAACTAAGGCTTGCGACCAAAGTCAAAAATAACAAAAAAGCTTCTTTCAACATATAAAAAACAAGAAAAAAGTTAAGGAAATGATTGGTCCATTAGTGGGGGAAAGTGGCAAGAAGGTGACAAGCAACAGGGAGAAAGCAGAAGTATTTAACTCGTTTTTTGCATCTGTCTTTACACAAAGGGAAAAAACAGTCCAACCTACCAAAACCAGTGCCATAAAAAACAGAATAGAAACGCAAGTTAAGATAGGCAAGAAAATGGTAAGTGAGCACCTGTCCAGCCTAGACGAGTTCAAATCACCACGACCAGATGGATTACACCCCAAAGTTCTCAAGGAACTGGCAGACGTGATCTCAGAACCACTGAACTATATTTTTCAAAGATCCTGGAGCACTGGGGAACTACCAGAGGACTGGAAAAGTGCTGATGTAGTTCCCATCTTCAAAAAAGGGGAAAAAATAGATCCAGGAAACTACAGACCTATCAGCCTGACCTCAATACCTGGGAAGATTCTGGAAAAGATAATCAAACAACAAATCAGCGAACACCTTGATGCAAACAAAGTCATCACTAAAAGTCAACATGGGTTTGTCAAAAACAGATCATGCCAGACAAATCTTATTGCATTCTTTGACCAAGTGACAAAATTAGTGGACCAGAGGAATGCTGTAGATAGAATTTACTTGGACTTCAGTAAGGCATTTGATAAAGTAGATCACAACCTTCTACTTGATAAGATAGAAAAATGTGGGTTAGATAGCATCACCACCAGATGGATTCGTAGCTGGCTGACAGGCCATACTCAGCATGTGGTCCTCAATGGAACTGCATCTACATGGAAGGAAGTGTGTAGTGGGGTGCCCCAGGGCTCTGTTCTGGGCCCAGTGCTCTTCAACTTCTTCAGCAATGATTTGGATGAGGGGATAGATGGGGAACTTATCAAGTTTGCACATGACACCAAGCTGGCAGGAATAGCCAATACTCCAGAAGATAGGCTTAAAATACAGGAGGATCTGGACAGACTCGAACACTGGGCGCTATCTAACAAAATGAAATTCAATGGTGAAAAAAGTAAGGTTCTACATTTAGGCAGGAAAAATCAAATGCACAGTTATAGTATAGGGCAGGGGTCAGCAACCTGAAACAGGGAAAGAGCCACTCAGAATTGGTTCCCTCACAAAAGGAAAAACTGGGAGCCGCAAAAAATGTGTGCGCATGCGCGTTCATGTGCACATGTGCAGAACAGGGTTTGACTGAAGAGTGGAGCCAAGGCGAGATATGCAGCTACCCTGCATATCTGAATTGATTGGTTGAACTTTTTTAGTCCCACTTTTTTTTTGGACTGCACATGGCAGAGGACTGGGAGCCGCATGCGGCTCCGGAGCCGCGGGTTGCAGACCTGTGGTATAGGGGGTACCTTGCTCAATAGTAGTAACTGTAAGAGGGATCTCAGAGTCCTAGTAGACAATCACTTCAATATGAGCCAGCAGTGTGCTACAGCTGCCAAAAAAGCCAACATAGTGCTAGGCTGCATTAACAGAGGGATAGAATCAAGGTCACCTGAAGTACTAATACCACTTTACAATGTCTTGGTAAGGCCACACCTGGAATACTGCATCCAGTTTTGGTCACCATGATGTAAAAAAGGTGTTGAGACTCTAGAAAGGGTAGAGAGAAGAGCAACAAAGATGATTGGGGGACTGGAAGCTAAAACATATAGGGAACGGTTGCTGGGATTGGGTATGCGTAGTTTAACGAAGAGAAGGGTGAGGGGTGACGTGATAGCAGTGTTCCAATATCTCAGGGGCTGCCACAAAGAAGAGGGAGTCAAGCTATTCTCCAAAGCACCTTAAAGCAGGACAAGAAGCAATGGATGGAAACTAGTCAAGGAGAGAAGCAACCTAGAACTAAGGAGAAACTTCCTGACAGTTAGAACAATTAACTAGTGGAACAACCTACCTCCAGAAGCAGTGAATGCTCCAACACTGGAAGTTTTTAAGAAGAGACTGGACAGCCATTTGTCTGAAATGGTAGAGGGTTTCTTGCCTGAGCAGGGGGTTGGACTAGATGACCTCCAAGGTCCCTTCCAACTCTTCTTCTTCTTCTTCTTCTTCTTCTTCTTCTTCTTCTTCTTCTTCTTCTTCTTCTTCTTCTTCTTCTTCTTCTTCTTCTTCTTCTTCTTCTTCATCATCATCATCATCATCATCATCATCATCATCATCATCATTATTATTATTATTATTATTATTATTATTATTATTATTATTATTATTATTATTATTATTCCCAGCTACTAAAGAATGTGATTTATTTATGACAAAAATGAGCCCAGGTATCAAAATGTCTTGATAATTTTATTCCATCCCATTTAGCTAACTTCATGTGCCCCCCCTATCTCCCTCTCTCTCTTTCTCAGCTGAAAATTCTTGAGTTCAGACTGCAACAGGATATAAGGACAAAATATATTCAGATTTGTATCTACCTATTTTCTTGTCATTGTCACAAGCCATCCAGTGATGGAAAGCTCTAACTCTATGGTTTACTCAATTACAAAACTGGAAAAAAAAATCTCCTCTAAAGGAGTCACATTAAAAGTTGCTCTCTGGCTGTTGAGTTGAATTATCTATGATTAATAGATAATTAGGTTAAGAGATTATGAGACCTAATCCCACTGTTTAGGTTGAAGTAATAATAATAATAATAATAATAATAATAATAATAATAATAATAATAATAATAATAATAATAATAATAATAATAATAATTGGAGCAGTGGGCTAATGCCTCCTTAAGTAACACCAGCTGCCTGCAATTAGTGCAGGTTCAAGTCCCACCAGGCTCAAGGTTGACTCAGCCATCCATCCTTCCGAGGTAGGTAAAATGAGGACCCAGATTGTTGGGGGCAATTAAGCTGACTTTGTAATAATGCCGCTTGGGGTGTGTGTGAAAGCCCTAATAAGCAGGCATATACATAGAATGAAGGCTACTGCTAAGTTTGTAAGCCGCCCTGAGTCTTCGGAGAAGGGCGGGATATAAATGGAATTAAAAAATAAAAATAAAAATTTCAGAGAGGCCCCTTACTCAAGATGGTATGCTGAACAGACAGGAGACTTTTTCTCCCAACAATCAGCTGATTTTGCCACCAAAGCTGGTTATTTGATGGTTCTGCTCCCTGTTTTTTGAAGGGGAGATTAGGAAGGATCCAAGCAACGGCAGTGGCAGAGGAGGCTGTCTTCTTAGATCCTACCAGTTGAAATTCTTTGACTGTCAGGGCTTGTAGCATACTTCTCCTGCTTGACTGAGTGAGATGAAATTCTAACTCTGAATGGAGGAGTTACAAGGCCATGTCAGATCAATTGAACGTGAATCCCAGAGAAAACTCTGGAATCTGAGTCGTGATTAATATTTATAAACTGAACTGGAAACAACCCTGGGCTAGAGAAAAAGGGACAAAAGTTTACTTGAGGACAAATAAGATACTGCTTCTGTTTCCTTCCACAGTTAGCTATAGAAGTCTTCCTCTCCATGCCTAAAGCAAAGTTCAGTAGGTACCTTGAATCATCTTTTTGGAATCGGATCTGAAAACTACACAGCTCTAATGAATTCACCTTAAATGAATTGAATACCTCATACTTGAGGGATTTGATTTGATTTGATTTATTATATTTGTATACCGCCCTTCTCCCGAAGGACTCAGGGCGGTGAACAGGGCACATATAAAAAATACAGGATACAAAAATTAAAAAGAATTAAATAGTAGCCCAGCTAAAACAATCAATAACAATATAAAAATCCCCATTAAAACCCCAACATATCCCCTTCAGGCCAGGCCGGCTTGTTCAAATAGATGGGTCTTCAGACCGTGTCGGAAGGAGCGAAGGACAGGTGCCATCCGGAGCTCGACCGGCAGCTGATTCCATAAAGCCGGAGTGCCCACAGGATGGAAGGTGGCATCATTCACATTTTTTCTCTCATTAAAGGTAAAGGTTCCCCCGCACATGCGTGCTAGTCGTTTCCGACTCTAGGGGCCGGTGCTCATCTCCGTTTCATAGCCGAAGAGCCAGCGTTTGTCCGAGGACGTCTCTGTGGTCATGTGGCCGGCATGACTAGACGCCAAAGGCGCACGGAACGCTGTTACCTTCCCACCGTAGTGGTCCCTATTTTTCTACTTGCATTTTTACGTGCTTTCGAACTGCTAGGTGGGCAGAAGCTGGGACGAGTAACAGGCGCTCACTCTGTTACGTGGCACTCGGGATTCGACCCGCCAAACTGCCGACCTTCTGATTGACAAGTTCAGCGTCCTAACCCACTGAGCCACCGCGTCCCTACTCATTAGGCTGCAGCAAATCTTCATTTTGATCACAACTGGCTCAAATCCAGAAACATGCTCAGACAAAATACTCAAATGGGTAGAGAACTTTTACATATTTAAATTTACATTTCTAAACTTTAAGTTTAATACTGATTAATGTTTCCTGTACTTGTTGATCTGGATCAAATATACAGTCAGGTCTGGCCTGAGGGGAGATGGTTCATATTGGCAAGAACTTCAGATGAATAAAATTGGAGATCATTAAGGCAAGGGAGATTCTTCAGCGTAAAAAGAGATTAAGTGGGAAGGAATATTATGGACAAAGCATGAGCAGATTTATCTTAGGACAAAATACAGGTAGTCCTGGACTTCCAATCACTCATTTAGTGATTGTTCAAAGTTATAGCACTGAAAAAAAGTGACTTATGACCATTTTTTACACAACCATTAAAGCATCACTATGGGCACCTGATCAAAATTTGGATGTTTGGCAACTGGCTCATATTTATGATGGTTGCAGTGTCCCAAACTCATGTGATCCCCTTTTGTGATCTCCTGACAAGCAAAGTCAACGGGGAAGCCAGATTCACTTAATAACCATATTACTAACTTAACAACAGTAGTGATTAATAAGTGTGGCAAGAAAGGTCATAAAAATGGGGCAAAACTCACTCAACACCTCTCTTGGTTAGCAACCTAAAAGTTGGGTCAGTTGTGGTGTGTGATAAGTCAAGTCAAGGGCGGATGGATAGAAGCAATGAAAATATAGACATATTCATGTACTGGCAAGAGAAAGTGTATAGTCAGGAGAGAATTCAGTACAGGAGGACTGAACAAACTGGAAAACTGGGTGCTATCTAACAAAATGAAATTCAACACTGGAAAAAGTAAAGTTCTACATTTAGCCAAGAAAAAACAAATGTACAGGTATAGTATAGGTGGCACCCGGCTCAATAGTAGCAACTGTGAGAGGGATCTCAGAGTCCTAGTGGACAATCACTTAGATATGAGCCAGCAGTGTGCTGCAGCTGCCAAAAAAGCCAACACAGTGTTAGGCTGCATTAACAGAGGGATAGAATCAAGATCACATGAAATATTAATACCACTTTACAATGACTTGGTAAGGCCACGCTTGGAATACTACATCCAGTTTTGGTCACCACGATGTAAAAAAGTTGTTGAGACTCTGGAAAGAGTACAGAGAAGAGCAAAAAAGATTATTAGAGGTCTGGAGGCCAAAACATATGAGGTTGCTGGAATTGGGTATGTTTAATGAATAGAAGGACGAGGGGGGACATGATAGCAGTGTTCCAATATCTCAGGGGCTTCCACATAGAGGAGGGGCTCAAGCTATTCTCCAAAGCGCCGAAAGGCAGGACAAGAAGCAACGGATGGAAACTAATCAAGGACAGAAGCAACCTAGAACTAAGGAGAAACTTCCTGACAGTTAGAACAATTAACCAGTGGAACAACCTACCTCCAGAAGCGGTGCATGCTCCAACACTGGAAGTTTTTAAGAAGAGACTGGACAGCCATTTATCTGAAATGGTTTCCTGCCTGAGCAGGGTGTTGAACTAGATGATTTCCAAGGTCCCTTCCAACTTTATTATTATTATTATTTGGATTGACTCGTAGCTGTTTGAATAATGAAGCAATTGGTGAATGTTTGTATTATTAAATACCTGCATGTCTGTATATCCGTATAGATATATGTCAATTTTCATGCAGAAATTGGGGTGAGAGAAAGCAGAGGGACTAATAGCTTCAATGGTGAACCCACCAAGTTGAAGATGAAAGTTTATTTTTTTTCACAGAGGAGCACAGGCCCAGCCTGGACCCTAGTGATCCTGCCAAGTGATTTGGAAGGAAACTTGCAAGTACCCTAAAGAAGACAGAAACACTTGCATGTATGAGATTAAAAATTATGTTTGATTGTCATAATCAGGCATCTGTATTTTTAATAAAGATTTAATCAGATGAGCATTTCTGTATTTTATATATATTAATAGCTATTAAAATATAATAATTTTAGACTATTATTTTGCTGATGAAATATGAAAGTAAATCTTATTTTGATTACAACATTTACAAAGAAATTATTATTAAAGATCTTAAAATTACTATTGTTAATATATTGGGTTTTGAACATTTTATCAAAAATTGCTTTGTACTTGGTATGCCCTTTTAAGTTATGGTGTTGTAGTTGTGTCTCTTGGACTCAGTTTTTAGGGTGCTGGTTCAGAAACTTCAATATCATGAATAAAACCATTTTCGTTTGCCATCACCTCCTGCAAGTAAAGAAGGGAAATGTTCAAGATAGACAATGCCTATTTGTTGAGCTTTGTCCATCTTCTCAGGGAAAGGATTCTTAATTTTTCTATGCCATGGGTTTTTCTGAGAGTTTCAAGAAACTTACAAAACTTTGGTCAGAAAAATGTATTTAAGTCCATAAAAATAGTTTTTAAGAAAGAGTTTTAACACTATATATATATATATATATATATATATATATATATATATATATATATATATATATATATATATATATATATATATACACATACAGTATATGTATTTTATTAGAAAGGGAACCCATCATGCTCCAATACAGTTATCGAAGCATTAAAAAATAATAGTAACATGTTTCTTTGTAATTTGTTAAATCACCTACACAGTGCTTTTTTTCTAAAAAAAAAAGGTGCCAGGACTCAGAGGTGCAGTCACTGGGAGCGATGTCGGTGTCTTGCTATGGTGTCGCCGCCCGTTCTTTGCACCCCCACCCCTGTGGCTCAGAGCCACATGCCGTGGGGATCCTCACAGCTGCCATGGTGATTCCCCTCCCTGCAGTTGCCACGCCGCAGCCCATGCTGAGCCCCCACCCGGAGCTGCTCCGAACCCTGACCCAGAGCAGTGGTCTCCAGTGCCAAACAGCTGATGGCCTCCAGCACCGGCACTTGTTCACTTACTGCCCCATTGCTTCCAAATGCAGTAAGTGAGTGAGCAAGCAAGTGGCATTTGGAAGCGATGGGGCAGTAAGTGAGTGTGTGAATGAGCAAATGGCATTTGGAAGTGACGGGACAGTAAGTGAGTGAGCGAGCAAGAGGCCTTTGAAAGAGACGGAGTCAGTGGGGGAGAGACTGAATGAGGTGCCTTTGAAAGAGACGTAGGAGTGAGTGATATCGACTGGAGGCTTTTGTGAGCAAAGTGTGAGTGAGGGGGGGGGCTTTTGCAAGCAAAGGGTGAGAGAAAAAGGGAAAAGTGAGGGGGAGAAGGGGAAAAGAAAAGGCACTGACCTCTGACTTCCTCTGTTGCAGGAGTAGAAGGAAGCATTAACATTGAACCTCAACTTTTTGCTTTTCTATAATATTATAAAATAGCCATTTCTATCACAATAAATGAATCTAACCAATGAAACCCAATACCCCCCCATTTTTTAGTCATCAAGTTTTTGACACCTTGTTAAGCACTGATGGTGCGTGAATACTGTCATGTTCTAAAAGTGGTACAATTTCTGAAAAGGTAGAAAAGCCCTGATGTAAATACAGCCTAAATTGTTTATTGCCATCCTATTTGCAAATAATATCTTACTTACCTAGTTGAGATGGTATAGTTGGGCAGCAGGGAGAGGTGCAAAGTTCCTGCCTTCGCTGCAGACAACTTGCCTGTGTAACATTTGCCGCCCGGGTCTTTTAGCGCGCTCACCCGCAATTCCTATTGGCTTTCGAAAGCCAATAGGCCAGGCGTAGGCAACCTTGGCTCTTTTATGACTCATGGACTTCAACTCCCAGAAGAAGTTACATAACATAACATCAACTGGAAGATGTTAAACTGTCCTTTTGTTTCTTTCCTTCCCAAAAATTGTGTTAATGAGTCCTCTCTAAACTCTGCTGATCAGCTTGTCCTGGATTGTTTTGCCGCAAAACGGAACGGTTTGCAAGTTGCAGTTGAGACAGCCCATCTCATTTTAGGTATATCACATATAAATGAAGATTGTAATTAGTTGCGTGTGCATGTTAAGTAGGTGTGATGTATTTGTGCTGGCATTTCTAGGCCTCTTTCCAACCACATCCAGAAAAATTTGTAACAAACATTGGAATTCTCAAGGCCATGTTTGGTATTTCCCAGCAATCTGTTACTGGAAGGAAAAAGCAATCCCTGCTGCATTACTGATCCCAGAGAAGCATTTGTATGTATGCAGGTATCCTTAGGGTGCCATAGTTATGGATGAGAAATATTGGTTGCAAAGTTGGCATTTCTGGATGTAATACAGATATTTTGGACTTACTTTTGTTTCTTTGCATGTCTGATATTTTTAAAAAGGCATGTGCTACTGACTACGCTTATGCACATATGTAACATCTTTTGCTAGGATACATGACCACTGCTTGTCCAGAATGTGAAAAGTGATTTTGACTAGATATGGATAGGATACAGCACGCTTCTTCAGAAACAAGCGAAATAATCTAGAAGCAGCTAAAACCTATTGAAAACTAATTTTATTCTGTCCCTTTCTATCAATGCTCTAAATAGCTTTTTTTCAGTTCATGGCTGAAAAATTATTTTTGCTGAATTGGATATGGGAGATGCTTCTGGTACAATGTTGGACAGGGAAAAGAGGATTACAAGGCAAGGATGGCTTAGGAAAAGATAAAAAGAACTTGGTTTCTTGGAAAGAAAAAACCTTAAGGAAGATTGTGTGTCTCATTTTGAGGGCATCTGAGATGCCTCCAGGAAGAGAGAACATGACTTTGTGATAACAAGGAGAGATTAAAGTACACTAAATAAGATAAAAATCACAAAAAAAGCATTTGTGGGAACACTTAAGATCTGGCACCAAGTAGGGTGTGAAGAAAAAGAGTGAAACCTAAGTTCTCATAAGTAACAATGGATGCATTTAGAAGTCATGCTCCTGAAGGGAGATGGCTATGTAGGCTGATGCAAACAGGGAAGAACTAGTAATTATGAATGACAACTACATTAGTAACTTTACTGTATATATGAACCAGGTGATAGCAACTGATATTAAGTGAGGTGGGTAATTTGGGGAAAATATAGAATGGAACCAAGAGAAAAAACATTCTCAAACCTGTATCTTTAAAATGTGTTGAAATTCCAGTGCTATGAATTCCTAACCGATATGACTGCAGGCTGGTTGGTAATCCAGAAGAAAACAATTAATAAACCTAGAGTGGCCATACGACTATGGAAGCGTCTTTGGACAATGCCGGCTCTTCAGCTGTAAATTGGAGATAAACACCACCCCTATGACTAGCAGGAGAAACCTTTACCTTATTTTTTTTATAAAGCTGCAGCTGAATCTGCAAATTCACAGAATTCTTCAATCAGACATTCAGGTTTTTCTATTTGACATTCTTTTAACTTCCCTTACTCAAATGGTTCCATTCTAATTTCCTTGATCACATGATTTCCTGTTCTCACATCTGTATTTTGTTGCTGTTATGCCTTATATCAATGTACATGACAAGATTCTGCTGAGATGCCCTATTGCCACAAATGAGCTCCCTTTTGTTGTTTGCTCTCTTGTCCTTGACAGGTAAGGATTTACTGTCATCACTTAAATCTCTGTTGTTTGAATTTATAGAATCTGGGAGTCTTTTCTTTGCCAGATTTTAACATCAGCATGAAATTAAATGACAGGCATGTTCCAAGTGATGTTAAAAAGGAGCACAATAAAAAAAACACGTTAGCTAGGATATGGTATTCATTAGTCTGATTTTCAGTTTCTGATAAATAGTTGAAGGTCTGAAAGTAGTAAAGGCCTTCAAAAGAAAATTGTGATAATATCACTGATGTAATTTCAGTGCTGGTGCTACTCATGTGCATCACAAAGACCAAAAATTTAAGCAACATTCTTATCTCTTTTTACTAAATTTTTGTTTGGATGTTTGGAAATCGAGTCATAGCAATTTAATTTATTTTTGTTGGTTTGAGATATTTTGCTGCCCATTCAAGCAGGTACTTCAGTCTGTGCAAGTTAGACACAGATTCATTGGAATGTACCAACTCCTTCCACACCAAACTCAGGGTTTCCCCCCCCCCCCAAAGTGCATTGCAATATGTCAATAAATATTCACAGTCATCAAGGCAGACTCAATTTCCAGACAACTCTATTTGGAGGACTGAAAATGATGATGTTTACTTGATGTTTAACTAACTTAAGTTTAATTGTGAATTTTTCTCATAAAAATATTGAAGGAATTAAAGACACTGAACTAAAATTCTTTTCCTGTTTGTGTGTTTGTGTGCGTGTGCGTGTGTGTGTATGTATGTACGTACATATACTTAAATCAATTTACCAGTGCCACAAAAAATAAGTAGGCTAGTAAGTACTGCGTAATTCATAACTTTAAGAAATATATCTCATTTTCAAGGTTGTCACCTTCCTTTATTTAAGATGAATGTGATTACATCTTCACAATGAATCAATTAACAATTATGGATTCTTATAGCTGCTTCTATTGTTCAGCCGCCAGATATGATCATTATGGAAGGGGATAAAACCAAACTGACATGTTCTCAGTTGAAGACCAGCCATACATTTATGTCCTGGTACAAGCAAGAGAAGAGGCGGGAAGTCCATTCACAGTTCCACCTGGTGGCTTTTACATCTGAAGGTTCTCCAGGAGAATCTGCCATTGAGCAACCCTTCAAAAACCGCTTCAAGACCTCAGGGATGAAATCATATACTTTGCCTCTGACTCTGGAGAATGCCCAGCTGGAAGACACAGGCACCTACTACTGTGCTTCACAAGATTACACAGCCAGGCAAATGCTGAGGAAGCCAAGCCAAAATCTCTTCACAGGAAACTCCCTTGTGGCAGATCCTTGCCAATAACTAACACAGGGTGGCAGACATGAGCTATTCATTATATTAAAGAAAAAGTACTCATTAAGATGAGCTAGAGCAGGCTTATGATTGCACTGGTGGGTCAGAATTGTATTATATTGTCTAGGACAGGGGTAGGCAACCTCAGCTCTTTTATGACTCGTGGACTTCAATTCCCAGAATTCCTGAGCTGAAGTCCACGAGTCTTAAAAGAGCGAAGGTTGCCTACTCCTGGTCTAGGAGTAGGTTCTGCTCAGCGGTGATACCCAATTATGCATGCCTCCTTTTAATTAATGGCTGCAGTCATTCTGCAGCCAGGCATTTTCAGATTTGTAAACACTTGGAGAAAGACTGCCATTCTAACTTGTATTTCTTCTTATTATGCTTAATTTTTTATTTATTAATTTAATTTAATTTTTTATTCTTTATTTCAGATAAACATTCAAAGGAAGATAGATAGATAGATAGATAGATAGATAGATAGATAGATAGATAGATAGATAGATAGATAGATAGATAGATAGATAGATAGAAATGTTTGCATGTGAAATGGCAGTTCATCTGATAGGCTCTGGAGCTGGCTGCTCATCCTTAGTCCCTTCCTCTGATTCTGAGCCCATCATGACAGCTGATGGCACCCAATTATATCTTTTGACTCCAAACCAGCCAAGTGAGATTGTCAATGTTCCCTCTAACTGAATGGTAAGAAGACTGAATGTGGGTGTTTGGACTACCTGGATCTGAGGATATCCCAACTTTAACCTTGGATGGGGTTGTATTTCCCCATTCAAGAATGGTGTGCAATTTGAGAGTCTTGTTGGACTTACACCTCCTGCTCAATGAGCAGTTGTAACTTTGGCCAGGAAGGCTTTTGTCTACTTCAAAAATTTTACTAAAAACTGCAGGCACCACTTCCAAAAATCACTTCCAAAACCTCATTCAAAAATATTGGTAAGAAAACTATAGAACCTCACCCAGGCAATTGTCAGGAATCAAGACCGTCATATATATTAGCAGCTTCATGGACATTTTAGGCTGTTTGAGGGATTTTTTTAAAAAAATTTTTTTGCAGTAAACAAATGTTTGACTGACATTTATTATATCTTTATGACACCACTTTTCTTCCAAAGAGATACTGTTTTGAACCACTTCCTTTGAGTGTTTTCTTTTGGTTTTCCTTTTCCTTGCACTCGCACCTTCCTGTTCTCATATCTGCACTTTGTGGCACTCTGTCAGCCCATCAAGATAGATCAGACTAAGAAACAACAGCATATAAGTCAGAGCTTTTGGAACAGCTATAGTTCCAAAACAGCTATAGTAGCAGAATCAAGCTTGCTTTGCAAGCAGCTCTTCCTGCTGTTCGTCAAGGCCATTCCCTATTCCCTCTACATACTGGGCCTTTGAGGGGTATGTCTCCTTAGTTTTGCTCAATAAACTCAACTGAATATGATCACAGATGGCCCTATCTTGGTTATAGAACTTGAAAGAGACTCACTGCCACAGCTGAGGGTGTTGCCCCAGCCAGAGACTAAACATTCTACTCCAGTGGACGGACAGCTGCTTGGTAGATGTATTGCTGAAACACAGGAATTGAGACCAGATGGTTTGGATAGTTTGATGAGCATGTCATTGTCCAAAGTTTGGGGGTTGTATTTGGGATGATGAATGATTTTGACTGAATCAACGTACTGCTCGGAACCATCATCTTTAGTCAAACTGTGCTCCCCAAGTCTCACTTGGATTCAGCTGAATCAAAACAAGAAACAGAGATTTTGATCATGCATATTTTATAATATGCTGTCAGACAAAAGCCAGGCCCATTAATTCTGCAGCTCATAAAAGCATCTATTGCCCAGAGTGGATGTATCCTGAAAAAAGTGGGCACAGTTGCGTGTTGGTTTCCAATGCTCAGTAGGCAGTGAAAACTTCTACACTCATGTGTGCACCTTCATATCGAAGCATGTGTGCGCACTCTATTAAATTTACTAATATATGTAAATATTTCAGCAGAATGGTGATGTCCCAAGTAAAATAACAATAGATGATTACTTACGATTTATAGCAGTGAGCAGCTGAAACAATCCTTTAGTTGTTTAAGATGGAGCCACCACAGAAATCTTTTCCAGAATACAGAAAGACGTGATAGGGGACAGAATACTTTTGGCAGGTGTAACCGCCCACAATCTTATCATCTTCATCATCAATGGGGAAGGCAACTGGATAATGAAAATATTTAGAGAAAAATTCATAGTGGGTGAAACAGGAATCAAATATTCCCCAATTTTTAGCATAGGGATTCATGAAATCTCTGCTGAACTTTGAAGGTGTCTACTCCTGGATCTTTATCTTATTTATATAAGCCACAATGGCCAGTCAGCCAGTTTTATATGAGTGGCTGATATATACTGTATGCCTGCATAATCCAGAATGCTATTCCTTTTCTGGGTAAGCAGCATTGTGAAACATTAAGAAAAACAGTAGGAAGTTACATGAGGAGGGAGGAAGAGAGAGCAGAAGAGAGGAAGGAGAGAAGGATGTGTAGGAAATAATAGAAAAGGAAACCTATCTAAATGTAGATACAATTACATTCACTACACCTCTCTTAACTACTAAACCATCCTAATGTCCACCATATTTCTTCAACAGTTTGCCATTATATATTTTCTTCTTCTAACTTCTCATTTTGAGATTTCATAAACTCTGTCCAACCACGAACATCATCCATTTCTACCTGATCACTCCTTCTTCCTATATTTGATTTACAGATTGATCCTCATTTATTCTTTCTGTATGTCCCAACCAAAAGAGAATAAATGTTTTGTATGGGTCACTCTCTTTTTATTTTATTATACTGTATTTTTCGGACCATAAGACGCACCTGACCATAAGACACACCCAGTTTTAGAGCAGGAAAACAAGAAAAAAAATATTCTGAACCAAAAAGTACCGGTATACTAAAACAGGGCTTTTCAACCTTTTCATCCATTGTACCACTTTTAGGACAAGGCAATGTCCAAGTACCACCAGTCGCCCAGCAAGGTGTCAAAAACTTGACCCCCCCCAAAAAAGGAAAAAAATTGATAAAGTACAGGTAGTCCTCGACTTACAACGATTCACTTAGTGACTGTTCAAAGTTACAACCGCACTGAAAAAAGTGACTTATGACCATTTTTCATACTTATTACCATTGCAGCATCCCCAGGGTCATGTGATTTACATTCGGATGCTTGGCAATCGATTCATATTTATGATGGTCACATTGTTCCAGGGTCATGTGATCGCCTTTTGCAACCTTCTGACAAGCAAAGTTAGCGGGGAAACCAGATTCACTTAACAAGAATGTTACTAATTTAATTTTTCTCTCTCCTTCTCTTTCTCTCTCCCTTTCTCTCCCTCTCCCTATTTTTCTCTTTCCCTCTCTTTCTCCCTCTCCCTCTCTTTCCCTCCCTCTTTCTTTCTCCTTGTTTCTCCCTTTCTCTCCCTTTCTTTCTCTCCCTCTCTTTCCCTCTCCCTTTCTCTCTCCCCCTCTATTTCTCTCCCTTTCTTTCTCTTTCTCTCTCTCCCTCCCTATTTCTTTCTCCTTCTCTCTCTCCCTCTCTTTCTCTCCCCCCCTCTCTCTTTCTGTCTCTCTATTTCTCTCTCTCCCTCCCTCTCCCATTGTCCCTTCCTTCTTTCCTTCCTTCCCTCCCTCTTTGTCCTTCCCTCTCCGCGTTAGAGCAGTACCCGCGGAGGCGGCCCTGCAGCCTAGCTTTCTCTTGCAGAAAGCAAGCTGAAACGGAGCGAGGGAGATTGCCAGGAACGCGATCTCGCGCTCCTGCAATCTCCCTCGCTCGGTTTCAGTTTCCCTTGTTACAAGAGAAACCAGGCTGAAACGGAGCGAGGGAGATTGCAGCAGTGTGAGATCGCATTCCTGGCAATCTCCCTTGCTCCGTTTCAGCCTGCTTTCTCTTGTAGCAAGGGAAGCTGAAACCGAGCGAGAGAGATTGCAGGAGCGCGAGATCGGCATTTCTCAGCACGTGCCGATTCGTGCTCCTGGCAATCTCCCTTGCTTTCCACATGCGGAGGTTGGGGCTGGCCATACGGATCACCTTTGGACCATAAGACGCACCCTCGTTTCCCCCCCCACTTTTGGGGAAAAAAGTGCGTCTTATGGTCCGAAAAATATGGTAGGTACCCTTGAATTTTGCCATTCTTCATTCAACTGTTAAAGGTAAAAGATAAAGGTTCCCCCACACATGCGTGCTAGTCGTTTCCGACTCTAGGGGCCGGTGCTCATCTCCATTTCAAAGCCGAAGAGCCAGCGCTTGTCCGAGGACATCTCCGTGGTCATGTGGCCGGCATGACTAGCCGCCAAAGGTGCATGGAATACTGTTACCTTCCCACCGGAGTAGTCCCTATTTTCCTACTTGCATTTTTTATGTGCTTTCGGACTGCTAGGTTGGCAGAAGCTGGGACAAGTAACAGGACCTCACTCTGTTACACAGCACTCGGGATTCAACCCGCCAAACTGCCAACCTTCTGATCGACAAGCTCAGCATCCTAACCCACTGAGCCACCACGTCCCTTTCATTCAACTGTTAGGTGCCTGCTAATGTACAGTTTCAATGCCCCACACATTTACACATTTTCACTTCTTTTAAGAAACATGAACTTCTTGCAAACAGGCCATATATTCATAAAATACAATAAAGAATAAGCAGCAATGAGCCAAACTTTTCTCCTATAAGCTGGCTATCATCATGAAGAAGGCAATGAAATCAAGTTGAAAGAAGGGCGAGCAATGCCATCTGTCTTCATGGCAACTGAGTCACTGCCCTTATTTCTTATGCAATTGGCTTCCTTTTCCTGTCAAAATGTTCTTTTCTTACTTTTTCTTTTGAATGATTTCCACTCTTCTAGGATGAGATGTAGTGGGGTGCATGTTTTGTGCTATGTAATACTTCTGATCCAAAGGCAAAGCCTGCTTTGGAGTATGGGAAGGTATGCATATGGCATATCTCCATTTCCTTAGAGATACTGATTTTTCTGCCCCAGGATTTACAATTAGGTGATTGCAACCCTAGGAAAAGGTGGATCTGATTTCAGGAGTTCTAGACAGATGCTATTCATGAGCCCCTTATACATTCTGTAGCATATTTTTGCCTTCACGTTCAAAGTACTGCACAGCCCTCAATCAAAGTTCCTTTGAATAGCTTCCCTTCTTTATGGAACCATTTGTCTTTTGCAAGAACATGAAACTGATAATGGTGTTTCAAATTATGGATAACCTTTAATAATATTTGAGCTATTGGGTTTAGTTTTAAAGAGCCTAGGGTTTATCTCTTGCCATTTCCTCAAAGAAGAGCTTGGAAGTTCTCAGCTATTTCTGTGCACAACACTTTTTTTTCACTTGGTGTTATTACTGGGAATGAGATATGCTAGCCCACACACTGTGCAGAATAATTTATCAGCTTCAGCTGAAACACCAACTTTCCTTGGCTATTTCATCCAGAAAGACACCTGGTTCAAAATTAATGATATTTCTCTAATATAATACTGTAACCCAGTGTTTCTGAACTTTGGCAGCTTTTCAATACATGGACGTCAATCTTTAGAAATCCCTGGGAAAAAAATCTATAATCTTGATGGTTTGGGAATCCCACCTTTACAAATTCAGCCCCAAATTGTTAGAAAAAGTTCCCAGGTTGACTAGTTTGCTATTCAAATCCTACTTGAAAATCTTCAGGTGTCTTATCAATCTGAAGATAAGACTTCTCAGCACTTATTCTGAGGAAATGATTGCCTTACCAGTTGCTCCCAAGAATGCTAGCAGCCAAATGAACTTCATGTAGTCTTCCTCTATCAATGGGTAAGACCAGAGGAGTTACTGCACATATTTACGTTGTGGGACCAATATTATCTCTGCTCCAAAGACTCAACCGAAAGGAGAAATACGCAATGGAAAATACAAACTTTATTACTTGGAACTCAATAACAGGTGGAGCAGAAAGAGGGAATTCACATGAGTTTCCCCCTTACCCGATCCAACCATTTAATCTTGCTATTCTTAGATCAATACTGTGGAATTAAATTTATCATACTAAATGTTAAAGATTCTATTCTTGACTTCCTTGCAGGTAAGCAAATATTATTTCTATGAAGTGGAAAGACTTTGTGGCAATGTTATCATTATCATTTCAAAGGTTCCTGGGTCTTGTTGGATGACACTGTAAAAACGATGGCGATCAGAATGTGGGTGAAAAAGTGTATCGAACATGGTCATAAAATTTCTGTTAAAAACAGACTGGAAATGTTTCTATCAGTAGAAACCACAAAACTGATACTAACCTAACAGCTGCTTTTGGTCATATCTCTTCTTAAATGAGTTTCCATTTTACAACTGAAAAATTCAACTATACTGGAACATTTGTGTTTAATTCAGTGTGGAATCAGTTTTCTTGTCTATTATATATCTAATACAAAAGAGAAAAAGTAAATCTCAGATTTAAGGTTTGTCCTTTTAGTTCTCCTGATTACTAGAAATGGTATAAATCAGGGGTAGGCAACCTCGGCTCTTTTATGACTCATGGACTTCAACTCCCAGAATTCCTGAGCCAGCTGGCTCAGGAATTCTGGGAGTTGAAGTCCACGAGTCATAAAAGAGCCGAGGTTGCCTACCCCTGGTATAAATGCTATTACCGGAGAACTTTTCAGTAAGGAAATAGCAATCTTTGACTCTTCCAAATCCATTCTGAAAATAAATAACCAAGAGCAGCTTTGCACCGAAGAGACTGCCGAACGCAGAATGTACGCTGAAAACTGAGATCGTTCAAAAAGAAAAGGAAGGATTGAAAAAAAGCCATTAGTTTCACTGCTAATAATGTCTCTAATAATCTGCCATTAAGATTGTTACTGAGTCAATTCCATAACTGGAATAGACGGGATTTCCTCTGGCGTCGCAGGTTCCCCCACCTTCACTTCCTGCTTGGCTAGAGAGGCTCAGAAGCCCCTCCTCCCGCCAAACGGCGCTCCAGGCAGCTTCTTCTGTGCCAGGATTCCGCTGTCAAGCTGTGACTTTCCTTGCAGCAGGAGAAATGCAGTGGGAAATACTTGGTGTGCACTTATGGGCAGGTAGGGATTCCTTTTCTCGGGTGATTTTAGCTATTACCAAAAATTAAAACAAAAAGCCACAGAAAAGAGAAAGAAAAGAAGCATTGCAGCAGAAAAAAAAGCTGAGGAAAAAAACTGATCAAGAAGTGAGAATTAGTAGGGTTGTCTAATGAGTTGAGAAGTCTCTGCTAGAATAGCAGTGATCCAGCTTTTGATGTCTGATTATTGTCCTCTGTCTTAAATACGATTAAAATAGAATTCTAAATTATACTTGATATATTATACCTTAATTTATTAGTATAATGATTTCACTACTCTTTGCCTTCAGCATAGAGTGTCTTTGAGTGTATTTCTGTCTTTATGTTGTTTTCAGCTGTGTTGAGCATTCTCTTTATTATGGAAAGGTAGAAATAAAAAGTGCATTTAATTTGGCAAAGGGGAAAAAAATGCTATTGAAAAGACATAAAGCTCATCGCTTTCCCACACCCCTGTCCCTCATTAGGCAATTTCTAAGCCTTTTTCTGGTGATAGGTGAGCAGGATTTTATAGCAAACATTAGTGACACAAGGAGAGTAAAACTTATTCTGAAGGAGAAAGAAATGTTTACGGAAAACAGCATTTTTAGGTTTCAAGTGTGACAATGTGTATTAAGCATCTCCCCCGGGGTGGATCTTGCCCTCCCCTGCAGTCTTCATAGGTCTTTGCCACGGGGTCACTGTGACCCAGAAGGAACGCTTCCAAACCATCCAAGCAGGGACCCAGGTGGACATCCCTTGCGAACACGATGACAGCAGCTATTTACTCATCCATTGGTATCGGCAGGAGCTTAATAGTGGACAGACAGAACTAAAACTGATCGGTTATTCCATACAAGGAAACAGCCCAACAATGGAAAATGAAAACTTCAACATATACAGACCAAATGTGACCCATGCTTCTCTCAGGATTCCTCCAGATGAGGCTGCGAAGCCAGCAATATATTTCTGTGCTGTTTCTCAGGCACAGTGAGAGCTCCAGGTTTCACAGCTGCACATGAACTTTGCAACGCTGCAGTCAGCCTCGGTCCATGCCACAAAGACATATACGGCAAACCGCTTCGGTTATACAGCATCCGAATCACAGGAACATAGAGGAGCAAAATTTTCTGGATCACTGTAATATTTAAGGGGGGGGGGGAAGAGAAAATCTGGCAAAACCTTTTTGTGTTTCACTCTTATAAATGACGAAGCAACCTGATAGAATTTTGACTATTAAGAATGAGAAGTTACAAACAGATGGTAAAATATTATTTGCAACTAGGATAGAATAGCAAGGAATTTAAAGCACTCTGTTCCTATTTGGTATCCTCCACTCTGGTATTTGACTACAAATTTCACTGCTTCCAGGAAAAAAAAACTTATCGATCAGAACTAGCTCTTTGTACAATGTCTCCGAAGTAGGATAATTTGAGCCTGTCCAACTATGCCACTAGTGAGAATTTTGGGTTGATTTGTTTAATGATCTGTCAGTTTGTTTTCTTGGCGTAGAGTGAAGCCAGCATGAGTACAGGACAGGAAAGGCTTAAACATTAAATGCAGATTTGCTCCAAAACACTAAAGCTACCTAGAACTGTAATATAATTTAATACTGAAATACAGGCTATTCTTGCTTAACTGGTAATCGGGACTGGAATTTCTCTCAGTAAGCAATGAGGTTGTTATTATCACATCACGTGACCATGCTGCTTTTTGAGGACAGTTCTAGCAGTCCTTGGTTACCGTAATGAAGCAAGGACCACATAGATTGTTAAGTGATGGCAACTTTTGATTTTCTGTTGGCTTCCCAATTGGGGAGACCTAAAAGAGATCTTGAGATTATTTGAGAGGATGGAAAGGATCATTTTAGACAAGACAGCATCTAATATTACCTCTCATTGCATAGATATGGGCCGTAGCCAGCCCTTTGAAGCAGACCGGCAATCATTATTATAATTAGATGCTATATATTGGACTTTTATAAGCGTGCCTTCCAAAAGGTTATACAGCTTTCTAATGGAGTCAATTAATAGATTAATCTGTGAATCACCAAGTCTCTTGTATTTAATGAAGAAATCTCATATGGTGTTTATAGGCAAAAAATTCATAGTGTTCACATCAAAAGCCATTCTTCTGACAATTGAAATTAAGTGACTCTTTGATGGAATTCTTGTGTCGTAACCTGATTCTTTTTCTCCTAATTATCACTTATTTAATTAATTAATTAATTAATTAATTAATTAATTAATTAATCGGCCACCCATCTTGCCATAGGATAACTCTGGGTGGCATACAGTCATAATATATATATATATATATATCTAGACATGTACGGTTAAAACATTAATAATTAAAATCAACATGAAAACCCAAAGACACATAGGGAGGACAGGGCCAGAGTAGGGGGAGGTTGGACCAGTTGTTACTCAATCTCCATTGCTTTGTTCCCCCACTAGGCCTCCAAGTCAGCTGGCAAAGCCATGTCTTTAAGCTCTTGTGAAAGGATTGATGGGTTGGGGTCAACCTTCCAGGAGCAACAGCAGGAGCAACAGCAGAGAAGACCTTCCTCCTGGACCCCATCTGCTGGAATACTCACACTGATGGGACCCACAGTATTGCTCCCTCTGCTGGCACAGGTGGCATGAACCAATCCTAGTGGAGTGAGACAATCCATTAAGTGACCTGGATCCATGCCATGAAGGTCTTTAAAGGTGATCACCAACATCTTGAATTGCATCCCAAAGCAGACTGGTAACCAAAGCAGCTCACAATGGTGCTACTGGGGCCATTCTAGGGGCCACTAAAACTGCTTGCACTGCCAGACTCTATACCAGCTATAGCTTCTGAATGCTCTTCAATGCATTACAATGGTCCAACCTTGAGATGACCAGGGACGACTGAGCGCAGGGAATCCTGATCCAGGAAAGGTTGCAAATGGCATACAACACAAAGTTGTGCAAAGCTTTCCTAGCCGTGACTGCCACCTGCTCCTCAAGCAGGAGTCATGGGTTCAAGAGAACCCCAAGTTGCAGACCAGATCTTTCTGGGGCAATGCCACCCCATCCAGAGACAAAGATGACAAGTCCCTGATCCCGGAGCCCCATGTAGCCAAAGCCATTTGGTCTTGCCAGGGTTCAGTCAGTGCCTGTTGACCCCCATCCAGGCCCCCACAGTCTCCAGGCACTGTGAGAGGGCAGCCACAGCATCACTTGGATCATCAAGAGTGGAGATATAGAGTTGGGTGTCATCAGCATACTCTATATATTGCAACCCATGATGACGGATGACCTTGCCCAGTGGTTTCATATAGATGTTGAAAAGGAATGGAGAGAGTACCAAGACCCGTGGCACACCACAGAATAGTGAGCGAGGGCTGGACTTCTCATTCCCTCTCAATACCAGTTGAGACTGCCCTGAAGAAAAGAGCTGAACCAGCACAGAACTGTGCTGCCCAGCCCCAGTCCCCACAGCCGACCCAAAAGGATACCATGGTTGATAGTGTTGAAAGCCACTGACAGATCAAGGAGAGCAAGCACTACTTCCACCTCGCTCTCACCAGACATCATCAATAAGCACGACCAATTTCCATACTATAACTGGGCCTGAATCCTGACTGAAAGGCGTCTAGATAATCTGTTTCACCCAGATTATCTGCAGCTGCTCTGCAGATAATCTGCAGCTGCTAAGCCACCACATTTTCCACAACTTTCCCTAAGAACGGGAGGTTGGAAAGTTGTCCAGTCATGTGGGATCCAATGATAGTTTTTTAAGGAGGTGAACCTCATTAAAAGCATCTGGAAATGTCCCCTCCTCCAGTGACGTATTAATCACTGCCTGGACCCACCTGCTAGTCACCATCCTGGAACTTTTCACCATTCAGGAGGAACAAGTATCTAACTGACAGCATTGAGGGCCCTGCCCACTTCATCCGGGCCTACAGGATCAAGCCATACCCAGATAATAGGGCAAGATCTCTCCCCAGAGATCTCATATGGACCATCTCCACGCATGGGATCCAACTGGGAACGGATCTGAGCGATTTTGTCCATCAGGTGCTGAACAAACTCCTCTGCCCAGATCTGTAAAATGTAATCATACCTCTGAGGGACTTCTTCTTAGGACTGTCTCCAATCTGAGTTGCTACAAAAGAAATCTACTGGTGTGAAATAAAGAGTAGGTATATAACAAAGTAGGCCTTCTACATGGCTGTTCTCAAACTATGGAATGTGGCTGATCCCAGGAATTTGCTTAAGCTCTTCACTTCCTGGTATTCAGGAGCATACTCAAGACTATTTTGAAGATGTCTTTGATGCATTCATACTTAAAGGTTGCAGATTTGATTAGGTTTTATCAAAGGCCTAGAGACTAAAACATACGAAGAATGGCTGTAGGATTTGGGTTTGGCTAATCTAAAGAAAATTGAGGGGCTGCCACAAAGAAGAGGGGATCACGTTATTCTCCAAAGCATCAGAGGTCAGGATAAGAAAGAAATTGATCAAAGAGAGAAGCAACCTGGAATTAAGGAGAAACTTCCTGAGGACAATTAACCAGTGGAACAGCTTGCCTCCAGAAATCATGGGCACTCCATCACTGGAGATTTTTAAGAAGAAGCTAGGCAGTCACTTGTCTGAGATGGTATAGGTTCTCCTGCTTGAGCAGGGGGCTGGACTAGAAGACCTCCAAGGTCCCTTCCAGCTCTATTCTATTCTGTAGTGAGGTTAATACACACCTCCTGAACTCAATTAATTAGAGCATTATCATCACCATCATCACCACCATCATCATTCATCATCATTCATCATTGAACCTTTTGTAACTTTTAGCAGTTCTGTTTAAGAAGCAATTCTTACTAATTCTTCATGGCTTCTCTCATTATTTTGCTATCTTTGAATGTGATCATTGAAAAGGATTAAAATTCATCTTGTTTAAAGACCAAGACCTTTCCTCTCCACCAGAGAAAGATACCAATCACCAGGCTTGCTATAGCATAGTTTTTATTTCTACACAAGTAATCTCTCTCTTCTCAGTCTGTGAAATGTCAGCTGGAGATGTCAAATGTCAAAAAGGGAGCTTTCCAGACAGGAAGTGCAGATCAGTTGGAACTGATGGTTTCTTGAATCCAGGAAATGTAGTTGCAAACTTTAGTGTAGACACCAGGGAAGCCTTTCAGAGCACATCCTCTGCCCCAAGAGACAATTCCTTGGAGTTCCCCATTGCAGACAACTGGACCACCAGAGTCACACTGAAAAAGAAACGATGAGCTTGTATTCAGCAAGCAGGATAGTGAGTGAGTGAAGATAACTTGCATTATCTATAATTTGCATGTTCTGGTCGGTGGAGGAAACGAACATATTTCAGAAAACGGAGACGTCCTCGGACAAGCGCTGGCTCTTCGGCTTTGAAACGGAGATGAGCACCGGCCCCTAGAGTCGGAAACGACTAGCACGCATGTGCGGGGGAACCTTTACCTTTTTATGTTAGGTGACATAATTGATACTGGGATGGGATGAAAATCCCAGAATTACTACCTCTGTCTGGTAAGAACTTCCTAACAGAGAGGCTAATCTAACTTAGGGTAAGCAATGTAATAAAAACCGAAGGACATGTAATTGGGTGTCATTCGTTTATTTGTCAGAAGCATGCAATTGTATACTAGAAAAGTCACAGAAACAGCCTCTGAATATAGGGATCTCTTCCCAACTATCTACTTCTCTCATATATTTTCTGACTTAACATCAGCTTGCTATGAATTTATACTGTGGGAAATTTTTGATTACCGTTTGAAATATACTCTAAACAGGGAGGAAAGATTTACCTGACAAGAATCTTTTCCGCCTTCTAGGAATCCTGCACAAAACATATTGTTGGTGATTTTCCCTTTATAAGACCCACTGCACTCACTCTCAGAAAGTACAGGGACATCCAGGCACTGTAGGAGGTCAGGGTAGTGTACTGTGGGAAAGATCGAAGAGGCTGTGTTCATTTTCAGAAGTAAATATTAGACATGCACAAGATATTTTCTACAGAGCAATAATAGAAAAGAAGATCCTCTTACAAACCTCTATAATAATATAGTTGCCCAAAGGATGCCAATCACCCTTTCCTTCAGTGGATAAATGTTCCAGTTGACCAAAACCTGGACTTAAGGCAAGTTCTGACTGGAGTACAGGTAAGTCCTCAACCTACAACCACAACTGAGGCAAATGTTTCTCTTACTAAACAAGACAGTTTTAAATAAATTTCGCCTCATTTTATATCTTACAACAGTTGTTAAGTGAATCATTGCTATTGTTAATAACAGTTCATAAGTGCATCTGGCCTCCCCATTGACGTAGCTTGTCAGAAGTTTGCAAAAGATCTTCATATGACCCCAGGACACTGCAACCATCATAAAAACATGCACATTGCCAAGCACCCGAATTTTGAATACATGAACATGGGGATGCTGCTATGGTTGAAAGTGTGAAAAAGTCATGTTACTTTTTTCAGTGTTATAACTTTGAACGATCGTTAAATGGATGGTTGTAAGGTCAGGACTACCTGTATATTGTTTTACATGATGTTGTGAGGGAAATGAATGCCAGAAATAAATTTATATTAGCAATTTACCCACTGCAATTGTTAGCTTTGCTCAATAAACCCAACTGCATATAATCACATCTTGACCCTATCTTGATCAATGAGCATGAAAGAGACTCACTGCCACTGCTGAGGGTGTTGCCCCAGCCAGAGACTAAACATACTGCTCCAGTGGATGGACAGCTGCTTGGTAGACGGATTGCTGAAACACGGGAATTGAGACCGGCTGGTTTGGATAGTTTGATGAGCATGATGTCATTGTCCAAAGTTTGGCGGTTGTATTTGGGATGGCGAATGATTTTGACTGCATCAATGTATTGCTCGGAGCCATCATCTTTGGTCAAACTGTGTTCCCCAAGTCTCACTTGGATGCGGCTGAAGCAAAACAAGACACAGAGACTTTGGTCATATCAATTTTCATCCAACCCACTCCTTTAACTTGCAGTAAGCCAACTAATATTGCCGCTCACAAGAGCGTTGTCCAGAATGGTTGAATTCTGAAAAAGATGGAAGCAATTACATGTTGGCTTCTGGTACTGAGTACACAATAAACATTTCTACAAATATGTGTGCACATGTATCTACAAATAGAAGCATGTTTGTGTATCCTTTATTAGATTTACTAATACAAGTAAATATTTCAGTGCAATGGTGATGTCCCAAATATAATAAGAACACATTATTACTTACGATTTATAGCAGTGAGCAGCTGAAACAATCCATTGGTTGTTTAGGATGGAGCCACCACAGATATGTTGCCCGACATTCAGGGAGACCTGATAGGGAACAGAATGCTTTTGGCAGGTGTAGCCACCCACAATCTTATCATCATCTTCATCTTCGATGGGAAAGGCAGCTGGATAGTGAAAATATTTAGAGAAAATTTCATCATGGGTGAAACAGGAACCAAATGTTTTCCAATTTTAGCAGAAGGGATTCACAAAATATTTTTTATACTTTGATGGCCCATATGATGGGATCTTCATCCCATTCAGGTAAGCTATGGATGGCCAATCAACTAGTAGGAAGTCATACGAGGAGGGAGGGAGGGCGGTAGGGAGGAAGGAGAGAAGGATGTAGGAAACAATAGAAAAGGGGATCTATCTAAATGTAGATACATTTACATTCACTACACCTCTCTTAACTACTGAACCATCCCAATGTCCACCACATTTGTGTACCACTTGGCCATTGTCTTTTTTCCTTCAATCTTCTCCACTTGTTTTGAGTATCTTATAAACTCTTCCCAAGCATGAATTGCTCCTTCATCTTTTTCTGCTCCACCTGCTCACCCTTCATGTATTTTCTCTCTATGATCCACCCAACATCAATGCTTGTTTTGTACTAGTTGCTCTCTTTTTATTTTATCCTAAGAACCTTTTTCTTTCCCATTATTCATTCATCAGTTTTGTGTCTCCTGTCAAAATGTCTACTCTTCCTTTTTAGTTTGAATGATTTCCACTCCTCTTTGAGAGATACTGATCAAGTGGGGCTGCATGTTTGATCTACGTAATGCTTCTGGTCCAAAGTCAATGCATGCTTTGGAGTGGGGGGTGGGGGGGAATATCCATGTGGTGCATCTCTAGGTTCTTAGTGAAGTTGCATTTTCCCCCAAGATGGTACAGTTAGGTGGTCTGCAATCCTAGGAAAAGCTTTATCAGGCTTGAGGAGTTACAGTACATTCAGAAAGTATTCGGACCCTCTTCACTTTTGTCAATTTTGTTAGGCTGCAGCCTGATTCTACAACTGTTGAAATTCATTTTCTCCCCACCTTACTCTATGCTCAGTACCCCATAATGACAAAATGATACAGAAGTTTAGAAATGTCTGTAAATTTATTAAAAAGAAAAAACTGAAATATCATACTAATATTAGTATCCCGACACTTTGCAACAACACTTGAAATTTAACTCAGGTGCCTCCCATTTCTCTTGATAGTTACTGACATGTTTCTACACCTTGACTGGAGTCATCCTGTGGTAAATTAAATTGATTGGACATGATTTGGAAAGGCACACACCTCTCTATAGAATGCCTCACAGCTAACAATGCATTCCGCAGCAGAGCAAAAGCTATGAGGTCAAAGGAACTCCCTGCAGAGTTCAGAGTCAGGATTATTGCAAGGCACAGATCTGGGGAAGGCTACAATAAATTTTCTGCTGCACTGAAGGTTCCTAAGATCATAGTGCCCTTCATAATACTCAAATGGAAGATGTTTGGCACAACCAGGAGCTGGTCGCCTGGTCAAACTGAGCAATCGGGGAAGAAGGGCCTTAGTAAGAGAGGTGACCAAGAACCTGTTTGCACTGACTACGTTACAGAGAACCTGTGTGGAGATAGGACAGAGTTCCAGAAGGACAAGCATCACTGCAGCTCTTCACCGATCTGGGCTTTACAGCGGAGTGGCTAGACAGAAGCCTCTCCTCAATGCAAAACACATGAATGTCTGCTTGGAATTTGCAAAAAAGCATCTGAAGGACTCTCAGACTGTGAGAAACAAGATTCTCTGGTCTGATGAAACCAAGATTGAACTGTTTGGCCTCAATTCTAAATGTTATGTCTCTGAAAGAAACCAGGCACTGCTTATCACCTGCCCAATATCACCCCAACAATGAAGCACTTCCACAATGCTCAGGACCTCAGACTGGGCTGAAGTTTCACTTTCCAACATGACAACAATCCTAAGCACACAGTCAAGACAACACAGGAGTGGCTTAGGGACAACTCTGTGAATGTCCTAGAATGCCCCAGCCAAGCCCTGACTTGAACCCTGTTGAACATCTTTGGAGGGACATGAAAATGGCTGTCCATCAACAGTCGCCAATCAACCTGACTGAGCTTGAGAAGATTTGCAAAGAAGGATGGCTAAAAATCCCCCAATCCAGGTATGTAAAGCTTGTTGCCTCATACCCCAAAAGACTCGAGGCTGTAATTGCTGTCAAAGATACTTCAACAAAATACTGAGTGAAGAGTCTGAATACTTAAGCCAAAGTGATATTTCAGTTTTTTCTTTTTAATAAATATACAGGCATTTCTAAAATTCTGTTTTCCCTTTGTCATTATGGGGTACTGATTAATGAGAAAATGAGAAAAAATGAATTTCAACAACTGTAGAATCAGCTTCAGCATAACAAAATTGACAAAAGTGAAGGGGGTCTGAATAATTTCTGTATACACTGGTGTTATTCATGAGCCCCTTATATATTCTTGAAGGATCTTTTTGCCTTCAGGTTCAAAATACTGCAAAGCCCTATTATCTATTTCCTCATGCTTCTGCACATGATTTTCATCTAATATTTAGTTGGGCAAAGAGAGGAGAACTAAACAAAGATTCTTTGAATACTTCCCTCTTTTATGGAGATTTCCATCCTGCATGTATTTGGAATTGATAACGAGTAGGTTTCAAGATAATCTTCAATAATATTTGAAAGATTGAGGCTCTTAGGGTTTTTGTAAAGTCTGTTGCTATTGTCTTAAAAAGCAGTTTGCCTATTCTAAGCTGTTCTTGATACAACTCTTTCTTGACTTCCTATTATTCCTGTTAATAGGTTACCTGAGGCCACACACTGCAAAAAATAATTTAGCAGTTTCAATTGAAACACCAAAAAAGCATAAAGAAAGTTCATTGTCTACTCCATCGATAAATAACCTGTTTCAAAATTAATAACGTTTGTCTAATGGTCCAATGTTGTTGATTGTATAGATGTATAGACTTCAACTTCCAAATTCCCCAACCTGTTGAAGCCCATCTTGAAGTTGCCAAAGTCGAGAAAGACTTCTATAGCCTATTATTGGTGACTTGTGATTCCTTGTTTACAAATTCAACCCTAAACTGTTATCATAAGTCCTTATGTTTTTTTAGTTTGCTAGTTCAAATTCTACTTGAAAATCTAAAGATGTCTATTTCCAATCTTAAGGCTAGATGCTTCAGCATCTTGTCCTGAAGAAATTATGGACTTACCAGCTGCTCCCAAGAATGCTACAAGCCAAATGAACTTCATGTTGCCTTCCTTTGTCAAACGGGAAGAGCAGAGGAGTTGCTGCACATATTTATGTTGTGCGACCAATATTATCTTTGCTCCAAGGACTTAATCAAAGGGAAAAATACGCAATGGAAAATACAAACTTTGTTACTTGGATCTCAACAATAACAGGTGGAAAGGAAAGATGGAGTTCACATGAGTTTCCTCTTCACCAACAATTTAATACTGCCATTCTTAGATGTATACTGTTGAAATACATTTATCATGTATTTATATATTATAATAAAGGTTCTATCCTTAGCTTCAAGGATTCAATTGAAAGGAAAAATATGCAATGGAAAATACAAACTTTGTTACTTGTAACTCAAGTAATAACAGGTGGAGAGGAAAGATGGAATTCACATGAGTCCCCCCACCCAACTGATCCAAGTATTTAATACTGCTATTCTTAGATCAGTAACTAAATTTATCATACTAAATGATGAAGATTTTATCCTTGTAAGTAAAAGTAAAAGCTATTTCTATGAAAGTGGGAAAATTTTGTGAAGGTCTTATTGCTATCTGTCATAAGAAATACATAATAGATTTGTTTGATGCACAAAAATATTGCATTCAAAATATCTATATGTGCAATTTTTTTTATAGTGAGTGTTGTCCTTGGCCTTTGAATGGTATACTGGGATCAGATAGCAAAAAGTCAATTAACCCCAGACAAAAACTCGGGTTGATTTAATTTAAATAAAAATGAAGTGAATTATGTGAATATGGTTACTTTAAATTCCATCTGACTTGCAAAAACTCAAAAAACTACCCTCCAAGAATATTCTTATGAATAGATGCTATTAGGCTTCAGGGTACAAAAAGAACCCCAATACTTACAATTATTCAGTTTGAGAAATTGGAATTCATTTTATTTGCCTTAAGGTTTCCTTTATTTATACATACATATAGTTTATAGGGAACTTGGTGGCTCAGTGGGTTAGGACGTTGAGCTTGTCAATCAGATGGTTGGCAGTTTGGTGGGTCGAATCCCGAGTGCTGCATAACAGAGTGAGCGCCTGTTACTCGTCCCAGCTTCTGCCAACCTAGCAGTTCAAAAGCATGTAAAAATGCAAGTAGAAAAATAGGGACCACTACGGTGGGAAGGTAACAGCGTTCTGTGCACCTTTGGCATCTAGTCATGCCGGCCACATGACCACGGAGACATCCTTGGACAAGCGCTGGCTCTTCGGCTTTGAAACGGAGATGAGCACCAGCCCCTAGAGTTGGAAACGACTAGCACGCATGTGCAGGGGAACCTTTACCTATAGTTTATAGAGGGACACGGTGGCTCAGTGGGTTAAGACGCTGAGCTTGTTGTTTTTTTTGAAACGTTTTACAATACATTTTTTAAAAAAGAAAAACTCCCTCCCTCCCTCCCCCTCCCCTCCCCCTCCCCCTCCCCTCCCCCTCCCACTCCCTTACCCTCCCCCTCCCCCCGACTTCCCAGAGCTGAATACAGGGTATAAATTTTACAAACTTAAACTAAAATATGCTAACAAACTAACATAAAACATTAAATTCTATCGCACTTTAACCCGCCTTAGACATAACTATATTACTGACAAATAACAAATAACTAATAATACATCATATAAAACCAATGCTTATTCAAATGCTAAATGAAACTTTTTAGTCCCATATTTATTCTGAATATATTCAATCCATCTTCTCCATTCCACGATATATCTCTGTTGCGATTGTTCTTTCAAATATGCTGAAATCTTAGCCATTTCCGCCAAGTTAGAAACTTTCAAAGTCCACTCTTCTATAGTAGGCAGTTCCTCCTTCTTCCAATATTGCGCAACTAAGAGTCTTGCTGCCGTGATTAAATTCAACATCAATTTAGTATCTATAACAGTAAAATCTGTGAAAATACCCAACAAAAATAACTGTGGACAAAACCTAATCTTTTTCTTGAATATCTTCTGCATGTTCCACCAAATTTTAATCCAAAAAGCTTTAACTTTTTTACAAGACCACCATATATGATAATACGTTGCATCCTCACAACCACACCTCCAACACTTAGGCTGGCAGTTCGGATACATACTTGCTAATTTTTTAGGGTCTAAGTGCCACCTATAAAACATTTTATAAAAATTCTCTCTTAAATTTTGAGCCTGTGTAAATTTTACATTTCTGACCCAAATCTTTTCCCAAGTATCCAATTTTATAACCTCCTGAAAATTCTGAGCCCACTTTATCATACAGTCTTTAACGAGTTCCATTTCTGAATCAATTTCTATCAATGCACTATATATCCTTCTTATATGTGCTTGACCCTGATCTCTAATTTGTTTTACCAAATTTCCATCAGTTATTGAAATACCAACTTTCTGATCTTCTTTCCATCTTGCTTGTAACTGCCCATACTGGAACCAAGTTTGTACAATATTTTCTTCTTTTAAAATATTATATGACTTTAGTTGCCATACATTCCTTTCCATCCTTAAAATTTCTTTGTATGTAGTCACATCATGTTTAAATCCCACATTTATATTTTCTATTGCATGTTTAGGTATTGCCCAAATTGGAATTTTATAATTCAACTTATGTCTATATTTTTTCCATACTCGCAACAGAGCACACCTTAATATATGTATCTTAAAAACATTATCCACCTTCTTATCATACAATAAATATGCATGCCAACCAAATAACAAATCATGACCCTCAATATTCAATAATCTCCCTTGTGTTAAATTAAACCAATCACTAATTGATGATAAAGCAGCAGCCTCATAATATAATTTAAAATTGGGCATTTTTAAACCACCTCTTTAACGTACATCTTGCATTATCTTAAATTTAACTCTTGGTCTTTTTCCTGCCCAAATAAATTTATTAATGCCTTTCTGCCATTCCTCCAGATTTTAATCTTTTTTAAGTATAGGTATCATTTGAAACAAAAATAAAAATTTTGGCAAAACATTCATTTTCACTGCTGCAATTCTTCCCAATAAGGATAATTGTAATTTTTTCCAACCTTCTAGCTCTTTTTGTATTTTTAACCATAACAATTCATAATTATTTTTGTATAATTTTACATTTGAGGCCGAAAGATATACCCCCAAGTATTTAATCTTTTTAACTATTTCAAATCCTGTTAACTCTTCTAAAACAACCTTTTGTTCTATAGTCATATTTTTAGACAATATTTTAGTTTTTTGTATGTTTATCTTGAATCCAGAAACTCTCCCATATGACATTATTATCTCCATAAGTTCTACAACTGAGTAAGTCGGTTTGGTTACTGTAGTGACCAGGTCATCCGCAAACGCTCTCAATCTATAATCTTGATCTCTTATTTTAATTACCTTAATTTTATTTGAATCTCGTATTTTAATCAATAATATTTCCAGTGTTAAAACAAACAGCAAAGGTGACAACGGACACCCCTGCCTTGTACCCTTTTCAATATTACATATTTCTGTCAAGCTACCATTAACTATTATTTGAGTAGTTTGCTTCTGATATATAGCCCTAATAGATTGCAAAAATTTTCCCCCAAATTCCATTTTCTCCAATGCCTTAAATAAAAATTGCCAATCCAATTGATCAAAGGCTTTTTCAGCGTCTAAAAAAATCAGCGCTGCAGAAACCTGGTTATTTCTATCCAAACATTCCAATAGGTCTACAATATGTCTCACATTATTCTTCATTTGTCTACCACTTATAAATCCAGTTTGGTCACTATGAATCATTTGCTGCATTACCTTCATTCATCTATTTGCTAAGATTTTTGCAAATATCTTATAATCAGTGTTTAAAAGCGATATTTTTTATTTATTTTAATCCCATTTATATCCCGCCCTTCTCCGAAGACTCAGGGCGGCTTACAATTTAAAGCACAAATCAATGTGCTTAGCAATAGCCTTTATTCTATGTATATGCCTGCTTATTAGGGCTTTCGCCCCCACCCCAAGCGGCATTATTACAAAGTCAGCTTATTGCCCTCAACAATCTGGTTTGGGTAGTATCTTGATCTTCCTTCGGAATCAGCGATATAAAAGCTGTTTTCCACGATGGAGGCACTTGTCCTCCCAATTGAATTGTCCTAAACAATTCTCTTAAAGGTTCCACCATTTCTGACTGTAAATCTTTATAATAGATGGCAGTCAAACCATCTGTTCCTGGTGCTTTCCCCACCTTTAATTGCTTGATTGCTAAAATAATTTCTTCATCACTTATCAAATGATTCATCCTTTCCCTTTGCTCTTGTGTAAGAACAGGAATATTAGCTTCTTGTAAATATCTATCTATATCTACATCTTGAATCTTATCACTAACGTACAACTTAGAATAAAAATCAACAAATGCCTTTTTAATAAGATTCTGCTGAAACACCACTTTACCCTTGTAGTCTATTCTATCTATATTACATGACCTTTGTTTCTTCCTTAACAAGTAAGCTAACCACCTACCCGGCTTATTAGCATTACAAAAAGTATTATGTTTAGCATACCGTAAATTGGTAGCCACTTGATCTGCCATCAACATATCAAACTGACCTCCTAATAAAGTAATTACCTCTTTAATCTTCCCATCAGATGGATTCAAAATTAAAGCCTTTTCTTTCCTCTTAATTTCCTCCTCTAATTCTTTTCGCCTATGTTCCAATTTGCGTCTATACTTATTATTCAAGTATATTAAGACTCCTCTCATATAAGCTTTACTTGCATCCCAAACCATTTCAATAGAAGTACCCTTGTGCATATTCATATTAAAAAATTCTTTCATCTATTTTTTACACTCTTCCACATTTTCTTGATATCTAAACAAATTTTCATTTAGTCTCCAAGAGCGCCTGTCTCTGTTGTCTTTTTCTATTTCCAACCATACTGGACTATGATCTGATATAGTTCTTGGACATATTTTAATCTTCTTGATCCTAGAAAAAAAAATCATTAGTAGTTAATACAAAATCAATCCTGGAAAAAGATTGATGCCTATCAGAAAAAAAGGTAAACTCTTTTTCTTGCAAATTTCTTTCTCTCCAAACATCCCTCAATTCCAAATCGTCTTTCATCTCAAAAAAAGATTTAGACAATCTGGCGTGACTTGGCGTGCTTTTAAAAAGACCTTTTTTGTCCATTTGTACATCCAAAACACCATTCCAGTCTCCCATAAAAATACAAGATTTATAATCCCATTGAGTTATCTTACTATGTAACAGTTTATAAAATTCTCCTTGCTGTTGATTAGAAGCGTATAGTCCAACCAGAAGTATTTTTTTGCCTTCTATTAATAGTTCAATTATAACATATCTTCCTTGTTTGTCTGTTTCAATTAAATTAGCTGTTAAATTATTCTTAACATAAATAACTACTCCATTTTTCTTATCAGGAGCAGACGCAATAAACTGAATACCCAGCCTAGAATTTATCAGATATTTTTGATCAGCTGCTCGAATATGTGTTTCCTGCAGACAAGTTAAGATAGGGTTAGTGGAACAACCTGCCTCCAGAAGCAGTGAATGCTCCAACACTGGAAGTTTTTAAGAAGAGACTGGACAGCCATTTGTCTGAAATGTTAGAGGGTTTCTTGCCTGAGCAGGGGGTTGGACTAGATGACCTCCAAGGTCCCTTCCAACTTTACTATTATGATTATGATTAGTTCTGCTTTCTGCTTTCTCCCTGTTTATCACCTTCTTGCCACTTTCTCCCACTAATGGACTAATCATTTCCTTAACTTTTTTCTTGTTTTTTATATGTTGAAAAAAGCTTTTTTTGTTATTTTTGACTTTTGTCACAAGCCTTAGTTCATTTTGAGCCTTAGCTTTCCTCACTTCATCTTTGCAGGCTCGGGCTGTTTGTTGATGTTCTGCCTTAGTTATGTGCCCCTCTTTCCATTTTTATCCTTGTTCTTTTTATCTTTCAATTTATCAGTGACTTCTTTATGCAGCCATGCTGGTTTCTTTTGAGAACTGTTATTTTTCTTCTTTATTGGCATTGTGCTAGACTGGGCATTTATAATCTCACTTTTCAAAATTTCCCAAGCTTCTTGAGTTGTTTTCTCCTTGAGGATTCTCATCCATGGAATCCTTCCCAAGCTCTCTCTAAGTTTATTGAAATTAGCTCTCTTAAAGTCCAAGACTCTAGTTTGACTATGTTCTATTGCTTGTGCTTGCATAAGGTTGAATTCTAATATTGCATGATCACTCCCCCCCCAAGGTTCCTGTGGCTTCAACACCTTCTATCATTTCATCTCTGTTAGAGAATTAAGTCCAATATGGCTTATCCCCTAGTTCCCTTCTCTACTTTTTGGGAGACAAAGTTGTCTGCTAGGTTTGTCAGGAAACTGTTTGATTTTCCACTTGGTGCAGAGTTTGTCTCCCAGTTGATGTCAGGGAAATTAAAGTCCCCCATTACTATTGTGATGTGCTTCCTACATACCTTAGTTAGCTGACTAGCAAAAACTTCATCTATTTCCTCTGCTTGGTTGGGCGGCCTATAGTATACACCTATGGCAATGTCATTCCCCCCCCTTTTATATTGACCCAAATGCATTCAAGACAGTTTTCATTGTTGTTGTGCTCTATTTCTGTAGAGATGTAGTTATTTCTTATATAGAAAACAACTCTATCTCCTCATTTATTTGGTCTGTTTCTTTTAAATAATTTAAATCCCTCTAGCTGTGTGTTCCATTTGTGGGTTTCATCCCACCAAGTTTCCATAATGGCAACAATATCATATCTGCTCATACTCTGTGTGTTGGTGTATAAACATTTGAGTCTTTTATGACTGGCCCTACATAACCTGTGTGGTGCCTGAGTTCCCCTATTTCTTTACCAAGAGTTTAAAGCACTCTTCTCCACACCCTCCAGATGTGTTTCATTGCTTCCAATCAAGAAGGTGATTGACCATGTAGGCTGAAAGACTGCCAAAAAAAGTTACAATTCTGGGGTCCAACAAGATAACATTGTTTAATGGAAGCATCCCAAAACCTGCCCCCCCCCATAGATGTGTAGGATGAGCAAGGATGGTGGGACATATGAACACTATGTGTATTAAATCTAATTACATTAGTTGGATTGATTATGTGACATCAAGTTGTTTTCGACTTCCACCAATAGCTTATTTAGAATTCCAGAGAAAAATTGTCACTGCAAGATCAAAGGGGCAGCCCAGGATGAATCAATTGTCTTCTCCAATCCTCTCCTTGCTCAGTAGTGTATTATGCAGATATCTGTGAACCATGCAGATTATTTTCTTCTCCAGTGATCCGCATGCACAAATGCCAAGGTGACATGACACCAGATCCTGTACATGAATCGATTGTTTTTTAAGATACACACCTTCATCCTGAACAGGATCCTAACTTTGTAAACACTGTTTGGTTCCTTCATCTCCAGAATGGGGCCCTGTCCCAAGACACTAAAACATCTTAGAACTGTAATCTATGCCTGAAATACAAGCTGTTCTTAGTTCACAATGGTAATAGGGACTTGAATTTCTGTCTCTAAGCAATGCAGTTGTAAAGTGCAACATCACATGACAATACCATTTGCATTCTTTTGTGACTTTTTCTCGGAATCACATTCTAGCATACACCTCTTGTAGTTCCTACCAGACTTCCATCTCAGTATTGATTTATCCTCCCTCTTCATAGCTTCTATCATCATTTCACTAATTTTGAATGTGATCGTTGAGAAGAATTAAAACTAATTTAGTTTAATGACCATGACCTTTCCCCTCCACCAAAGAAAGAGACCAATCACCAAGCTTGTCATTGCACAGCTTAGTTTTTTTTATTTTTGCAGATATAATCTGTCTCTTCTCAGCCTGTGAAGTATTAGCTATGGGTGTGAAAAGGGAGCTTGCCAGACAGGAAGTGCAGATCAGTTGGAACTGATGGTTCTCTGAATCCAGGAAACGTAGTTGCAAACTTTAGTGTAGACACCAGGCTTGCCTTTCAGAGCACATCCCACACCCCAAGAGACGACTCCTTGGAGTGCCCCATTGCAGACAACCGGGCCACCAGAGTCTCCCTGGAAAAGAAATGATGAACATGTATTCCACAAGCAGGATATTGAGTGGGGAACAATAATTTGCATTATTTCAGACTCTGGTGGGTGGAGGCAAAGAATAGATAGCAGAAGTAAAAAAGTTCCAATGGAATTGTGTCAAGCTATGAAGATTCTTGTCATCAGGACTACCATATTGCTTCTACCTTGCCTACAGTTGCGAGGGGGGAGGGGGAAGGTTTGTTTCGATCAGCGTGAGAGCCGAGGTAGCTGGAGAGATGTTTTGGCAAAAAGAGACTTTCTTCTCATAACAAACACTTGAAGATTAATTGGACAATGTACCCGAGCTGTCAGAGAGGGGAGGGAAAGTTTTACTGTTTTAATTATCTTTTTTTGCCATATTGCCAGAGCTGGCTTTCTTTCTACCGTGCCAGTTTGCTAGGCCAATAAAGTTTAACATTAGGAGATCACAATGTCTCCAGTGTGTTTACTTCATGGGGCTTTTCAGCCGGAACTTTGACAAATTGATTTAATACTCTTCTATATTAGATGTCATAATTGTTTTCAGGATGGGATGGAGTAGTACTATGCCTGTCTGGTAAGAGCTTCCTAAAAGAAAAGGCAGATCCAACTTATGGTTCGAAATCTAATAAGAGCCAGGGGTGATGTGATTGATGTTGTTTATTTATTCATTAGAAGCAGGTAACTGAAGACCAGAGAGTTGCAGAAAAAGCTCCGGAATATAGGGATCTCTCCCCAACTACCCACTGCTCTATTATTTCCTTAAACTTAAGCACCAGCCAGCTATGAATTTAATTTAAACAGTGGGACCTACTGTGAACACCATCTGAAATATACAATACAAAATGCGGCAAAAGGAAAAAGATTTACCTGACAAGAGTCTTTTCCACCTTCCAGGTATCCTGCACAAAACATATTGTTGGTGATTTTCCCTGGATAAGCATTACTGCATTGACTCTGAGAAAGTATAGGGGCATTCAGGCACTGTAGGAGGTCTGGATAACGTGCTGTGGGAAAGATCAAAGAAGCAATATTCATTTCCAGAAGTAGATATTAGAACGTTTGAACAGCACAGTTACAGAACTGAAGCTTCTCCATAAAACCTCTGTAAAATTATTGCTCTAAGGATGCCAGTCATCCTTTGCTGCATTGCAAAAATCTTCCAGTTGACCAAATCCTGGACTTAAGGCAAGTTCTGAGTATCTTATTGGGATGCATTGCTTTACATGAGATGATCCAATTTATAATGGAATTTATCAGGAAATGAAAGCCAAGAATCAATATCTATTAACCTCTCTCCTTAATTTTGCTCAATAAATTCAAATGAACATGATCAAAGAACATGAAGAAGACTCACTGCCACTGCTGAGAGTGTTGCCCCATCCAGAGATTAAACATCTTGCTCCAGTGGCTGGACAGCTGCTTGGTAGGCTGACTACTGAAACACGGGAATTGAGACTGGCTGGTCTGGATAGTTTGATGAGCATGATGTCATTGTCCATGGTTCGGGAGTTGTAGCTGGGATGACGAATGATTTTCACTGAATCAATATACTGCTCAGAACCATCATTTTTGTTCAAACTGTGTTCCCCAAGTCTCACTTGGATTCGTCTGAATCAAAACAAGAAACAAGAGATTTTGGTCATGCCTCTTTTAATATGCTATAAGTAAAAGCCCAGCCTACTAATATTGCTGCTCACAAGAGCATCCTGCTGCCCAGAATGGCTAAATCCAGGAAAAGATGGACACAATTGCAGGTTGGCTTCCAGTACTGGGTAGGCAGTAAACACTTCTATACATTTGTGCACACCCGTGCCTACATATAGAAGCATGTATGTATATTCTTTATTAAATTTACTAATACAAGTAAACATTTCAGCACAATGGTGATGTCCAAGTTAAAATTAGAACAAATGGTTACTTACGATTGATAGCAGTGAGCAGCTGAAACAACCCATTGGTTCTTTATGAGGGAGCCACCACAGAAATGGTATCCGACATTCAGGGAGACCTGATAGGGGACAGAATGCTTTTGGCAGGTGTAGCCGCCCACAATCTTATCATCGTCTTCATCATCGATGGGGAAGGCAACTGGATAATGAAAATATTTAGAGAAAAATTCATAGTGGCTGAAACAGGAATCAAATATTCCCCAATTTTTAGCATAGGGATTCATGAAATCTCTGCTGAACTTTGAGGGTGTCTACTACTGGATCTTTATCTTATTTATATAAGACACAATGGCCAGTCAGCCAGTTTTATATGAGTGGCTGATATATACTGTATGCCTGCATAATCCAGAATGCTATTCCTTTTCTGGGTAAGCAGCATTGTGAAACATTAAGAAATGCCACTATTCATGCCAGTTGAGTTTCTGCCTTTGTTTTGGCCCATTAGTTTCCACTTCCTGTCAAAATGTCTTCTCTTCCCCCCCTTCTTTTTATTTTGAGCGATTTCCACTCTTCTATGAAGAGATACTGATGAACTGCTGTAGAATGCAAGTTTGGGATATGTTTTGGTATGTAGAGAAATATACATGCAGCAGATCTCCATGTCATCAGTGATTCTGCAGTTTTTTCCAGAATTGTACATTTAGGTGATCTGCAATCTTAGGAAAAGATGTATCTGGCTTCAGGAGTTATAGACAGATGCTATCCATGTACATTCGGAAGCAGCTTTTTGCCTTCAGGTTCATTGTTTACTTTCTCATGCTCCTACACATAATTTTCCTCGAACATTGAGTAAGACAAAGATAAGTGAACCCTGAGCCAAGTTCCCTTTGAATGGTTTCTATCATTGGACCATTTGTATCATGCAAGTGTATGGAATAGATAATGATTCTGTTTCAAGGAATGGGTAGAATATTTGAGGAACTGGGGATCCTAAAGTTTGTCTAGTCTGTTGCCTTAAAAAGCAATTTGCCTGCTCTAAGCTTTTCCTGGCTATAATTCTTTCTCCACTTTCTATTATATCTGGGAAAAAGTTACCTTAGGCCAGACACTAGGTAGTATAATTTGGTGGCTTCAGCTGAAACACCAAGAAAGTATAAAGAAAGTTCCTTAGCTACATCATCAATAAAGATACCTGATTTAAAATTAATATGTGGCTAATATTTAGTCTAGTATTTCACAACTTGTGGCAGCTTTTAAGATGTATGGACTTCAACCTCCACAATTCTCCAGCTAGCATGCTGGATTGGAAATTCTGGGAGTTGAAGTCCATACATGTTATAGTTGCCAAAGTTTAGAAACACTTCTATAGATTAATTTTGGTGGCTTGGGAGTCCCACCTTTACAAATTCAGCCCTCAACTAATAAAAAGCCCTTAAGTTCACAAGCCTGCTAGCTCAAATTCTACTTGAAAACACAATTGTCTCTTTCCAGTTCCAAGGTGTGACTTCTCAGGATCTTCTCTGGAAGAAATTATGCACTTACCAGCTGCTCCCAAGAGTGCTAACAGCCAAATGAACTTCATGTTGCCTTCTATCATCAGACTGGCAGACCAGAGGAGCTATTGCACATATTTATGTTGTGGGACCAATATTATCTTTGCTCCAAGGACTTAATCAAAGGGAAAAATACGCAATGGAAAATATAAACTTTGTTACTTGGATCTCAACAATAACAGGTGGAAAGGAAAGATGGAGTTCACATGAGTTTCCTCTTCACCAACAATTTAATACTGCCATTCTTAGATGTATACTGTTGAAATACATTTATCATGTATTTATATATTATAATAAAGGTTCTATCCTTAGCTGCCTTGCAGTAAGTAAATGTCTTTTCTATGAAAGTGGAAAACTTTTGTGGAGATGTTATTGCTATCTCTCATAAGATAGACATTTTATGTTTATTTTATGCACAAAGGCATCCCATCTTTTTTTAAAAAAATATCCAGACATGCATATTTTTTATGGTGAGGGTTGTCCTTGGACTTTGAATGGTATACTGAGTTCAGATAGCAGCAAGTTAATGAGCCCAAGACAAGAACTCAACTTGATTTAATTTAAATAAAAATGAAGTGGGTTCTGTGAATATGATTACTTTAAGCTCCAGCTGACTTGCAAAAAGTAAAAAATCTACTCTCTAAGAACATTCTTATGAATTGATGCTATTAGGCTTCAGGGTATTAAAGAAACCCCTCAATACTTAAAAATATTCTCTTTGAGAAATCAGAATTCATTGTATTTGGCTTAAGGTTTTATTTATATATCCACACATATATAGTTTATAGGCCACAAGATCCTAATTACTCTGAATGGTTTATAATTAAAAGTAAGAAAAGTATAAGAAATCACAAACAACCTGAAGGTGAATTTAAAACTTTTAAAAAAATCCTCCAAATGACGGGCTGAGCCATTATCCTGCCTAAAGCCCAGGAGAACCATTTGATCTTTGGTAGGTTCCCGAATGTCATTGGGGTAGAAGGCATGAAGATCTCTGGGACATTATCCTTTCAAAGCTTCCTGGGTTATATTGGATGACACTGCGCAATCGATGGGGACTAGAATGTGGGTGAAACAGTATATTGAAAACGCTCATACAATTTCAGTTACCGTATTTTCCGGCGTATAAGACGACTTTTTAACCCATGAAAATCTTCTCAAAAGTTGGGGGTCGTCTTATATGCCCAGTCGTCTTATATGCCGGAAAATACTATTCACCTCTCTGATCTTTTCTCTTTTCTGCTGGACGGCGGGATCGCTGGGTGAATGGAGGTATGAGATGGCAAGCCGTGTTTAAGTGGCCGATGGCGAACGGGTTATGGAGGGCAAACTCTTGTCAGCTCCTGGGACGGTTACTGCAGCCGCCGCCGTTGCTCTCTGTAGGACTGGCCATGCTGGCGCTTCCAATGCTGGCTGTCAGGTCCCTGAAAAGAGGAGGGGCAGGCGGTCCCCAGAGGCGCGCTGCTCGACAGTAGGAAGGGAGCACCTTTGCTCCTGCCGAGGCACCGCCTGACCCACGCCGACCAGAAGAATCGCTTGCCCGGTCACGGAGTGTGGAACAGCGGTACTTGGCGCCCCTCTTGCCTGCAGACCATGCAGCAGCCCTCGCCAGCTGGCCTCGGCATGGCTGCCCCAAGCCTGGCTCTCTAGTGCGTCTTCCGGGCCCGCCTGGCCAACCGTCTCCTGGGCGGGGCTTGGCTCCAGACGCGGTGGCTGCTCCATCTGCAAATGCTATCTCAAAGCCAGATCACGCTTGGCCGTGCAGGCTGCCGAAAGGCGGGGACTCAGAGTTCCCACGGTGGTTGCGGCTTTTGGCGTGCTGTTTGCAGAGTCTGGCCTGGAAGAGCGCGTGGCTTTGCACCATTTGTATCAGACGGGGCTGAATCGGGCTTGTGTCGGACACTTGGCAACTGGCATGTAAGTATTTTCCGGCGTATAAGACGAAAAATCTTGAAAATCTTCTCAAAAGTCAGGGGTCGTCTTATACGCCGGAAAATACGGTAATAACAGAAACTGGAAACGTTTCCATCAGGAGAGTGCCAAGAAACTAAGATTAACCAAATTGCTGATTTTGGTCACATTTCTGGATAAATGAGCGCAGATAATTTACAGAGATGGTATAATGCTAACATAGAAGAATTTTTTTCATCAGAAAACTAGTCTTGAACCTTCAAAATCCATTCTGAAAAGAAATAAGGGAGAGCAGCTTTGCGCTAAAAAGTCTGTTGATACACAGAATACAGTATACCCTACAAGGTCTAAAATTGAATACAGTAGTACTGTTAATATATGAAACTAAAGTAAAACAGGACTAAGCTTGTGGGAAAAGTTCTTCTCCAAAGTGGCCTGCCTGTTGGAATATTTTTTTTTCACTTGGGGAAGTCAGGCTCTAGAGATGTCCTGATCTATCTTTATCTCCAACAATCTTGGTGCTGCTTCTTCTCTTCTGGTGTCACATCCATTCCCCAGCAGCAGAAACAAAAACGGCCAGAGAGGGAGGGCCTGGAAAGGACAGAACATGCCCACAGTTGCAAAAACTAGTCCTTAGAACCTGGACAGATGTCGACCCTCTCATGTCTCCACCATAGTTATCACTGAAGTAGCACATTTGATGATAAGCATGGCTACGTTTAAATATTTGGCACACAAGATGGTCAGCCAATCAATGTTTGTGCTTTCTGGTCAAAGGTTCAGCAAAGACAACTCTCAGCCAAGCAGTACTCATTACAATCAGCAGTAAATTACCTCGTTCCACTAGGTGCAAAAACTCTCCCCATGCTTCACAGAAGTTGCTAATGTTCTGCCTCTCATCTGATCCATGCATTTTATTTTCCCTTCTCATATGCTCCATGAAAAGGGATGCGGTGGCTCAGTGGGTTAGGACGCTGAGGTTGTCGAGCTGAAGGTCGGCAGTTTGGCAGGTAGAATCTTGAGTGCCGCGTAACAGAGTGAGCGCCTGTTACTTGTCCCAGCTTCTGCCAACCTAGCAGTTCGAAAGCACGTAAAAATGCAAGTAGAAAAATAGGGACCACTACGGTGGGAAGGTAACAGCGCTCCATGCACCTTTGGCGTCTAGTCATGCCAGCCACATGACCACGGAGACGTCCTCCGACAAACGCTGGCTCTTCGGCTTTGAAACAGAGATGAGCACCAGCCCCTAGAGTCGGAAATGACTAGCACGCATGTGTGGGGGAACTTTTACTTTTTTATGCTCCATGCAAAAAAAACCCATAGACAAGTTGAGTGGAAATTCTGCTAGGAATTAATAACTAACGAACAATATTATGCATATAATATGCATGCCATAAACGCCCTTAAAATATCTGCAGTCCATGGTTGTACATTTCTGTTACTCTCCGGCTCCCTGTGACCTGTAAAGCTGGCATATCAGCAATTTTGTATTTGAGCATCTTTCTAGCACCTAGCATGTGTTATGATGCTAGAACAGAAGCTAGAAGCAGGGGGCAGCATAAGGCAAGAATTTTTTTCAAGGAGGCCCAAACATTCCTCAAAGTACAAGTCTGTGATAGGTTGCTGTTTTTAAAGTGGCATTTGTTGTTTTAAAATAGCATTTCTTTCCCCCCCCCAAGAATAAAATAGCGTGGCACAAAGACCAGTCGTGACTTCTGCAGACTCCCAGTAATATTGTCATGGGATCAGTTGAGGTGGTGTGAATCAGATCACTTTGCTATATGGAAACTTCTTCAAAAATGGTCACTGCAATCTTTTGTTATCTAGTAGGCTATTCCAAGGCTACATCTTATCTCAGAAGTCTGCGCATAGAGAGAAAGCTGATATCAGACAGGGAGATTCTCCTTTCAATACACCCTACCACCCTTTATGTTTAAGATGGCTCTGCTTATACATTAGATTGGGAAAGCGAGCAAGCCAATGTTAGTGCTTGCAGAGACGAGATTCACAGAATCCAATACTTTCCCCCCTCGGATATCCTTTCTTCTCCAAACGGGCTTCCATGCCACTCAGAACCTCTCACTGATGCAATAAGGAAGGAGGAAATATTTAAACAACCAAAATAGGGAAGTTATTTTTTCTCTCTCCTCCCTATCCCATTTCTCATTTTGAAACCCACCACAGGAGCACATGACATTTTGGGGATCCTCAGAAACTCTGGAAGTGGATTTTTCAGCACTAACATATCCATTAACCAATATTCGTGTTGCCAAATCAAACCACACGGACAATGGTTGATTTAAAGAGGAGGAAATTGGGTATCTTCAGTTTAGTAGTACTGGAGAAATTTTAAGGTTTAATATCACTTAATATATGTTACATATTAATATTTTCTGGGATTGTGATATCACTTAATCTTGATTTATGCTGCTTTATGATGTCATAAAGGAATGCCTTACTGGAGTTAGAGAATGTAATTCATCATGGAAGCACTTTCCCTTCCTTTTTGGAATGCACCAGTGCTAAAACCAGCCAACCATGGAATCAAGTCCTTCAACAAAGGCAAAAAGTTTGGCTGGGCTGCAGACCCATAAATTAGCACAATATCACAGCTTATCTTGGGAGGATGCACAACAGGGACAGTAACTTCTCCTTAGAAACATCAAGATCTCCCTGTTTCCTTTGTATATTTTTTGAATCAGCATTTCAAGGTTACTCTCATTTCTTCCTGTGAAAACATTCTTTACATGAGCTGCAGAATTTGGCTCTGGGTTAGAAAGAGTAAGTTGTTCTTATACTATATTGGAGTTTAATGGTGTTTTCAAGGGAAATCCATGGATTTGAGGTGTGGATCAATAATCTTTCTCTCACTTGCTCCATAGATTCAATTGTTTTGCACTGACTGGTTTGCTTAGGCTGAAAATCCAGCAGGGAATATGGGTAGGAATGATATAGGGAGGACATATCCAATGGGGAGTCAGCAAAATGAGAATGGTATTTACCAGAGAAAATTGACAGCATATTTTATAAATATTATATTATTTATTTATTACATTTCTATGCTACTCATCTCACATGCAAAGTAATTTTTTTGTCTACTCTTCTTCACAGAGATCACATATTTTCCTTGCTTATGTATAGATCTGTTTCTCAATCTTAGCAACTTTACTTATTTATAAAATTTATAGGTCACCCATCTTACCTCAAGATATCTTTAAGATGCATGGACTTCAACTCCCAGATATCCCATCCAACCTGTGAATTCTGTGTAGGACAGAGTTTCCCCAATAATGGACAAGCAAGAGAAATGGGAGCCAACTGAAAGAAATACCCCAACTTTCACAAATGTCCCAGCATTCTGCTCTTACTAAATATTTTTCTGTAGTTCAAAGAAGCCCCGTCACAATATAGGGCTCGGCCTATCAAATATGCACAAATGAATACACTTTTATTAGATTAGATTAGATTAGTTTAGATTAGATTATATTAGATTAAGTTGATCTATTTTTTATTTTTTTTATTATTATTATTAATTCAATTTGTATACCGACCTTCTCCCGAAGGACTCAGGGCGGTGAACAGGGCAATACATAATAAAAAACAAGATACAAAAATTAAAAAGTAATTAAACAGCAATGCCCATAATAAATTAATATAGATTAAAAGGTTAAGATCAATTTATAAAACCCAACCCCATCCCATCAGGCCAGGCCAGCTTGTTCAAAGAGGTAGGTTTTAAGATCGCGCCGGAAGGAGTTTAAACATTTCCTGAAAACCAACAGGTATGTATTAATAAATCTCAATCACTCAACTATCTATTAGCAACGTATACTACAGCCCCATAGAACTCATGCAAGTGATACAATGAACTCTCTCTCTCTGTGTGTGTTTGTGTATGTGTGTGTGTGTGTGTGTGTGTGTGTGTGTGCGCGCGCACACACACACACACACACACACACTTTCAAATCCCTGTTGATTCCTGGGGACTGCCTGAACTAGTCCCTGCAATTTTCTTGGCAAGTTTTCAGTAGTGGTTTGCCATTACTTCCTTCCTAAGGCTAAGAGAGACAGACTAGCCCAAGATCATCCAGACAGTTTTGTGCCGGTTTCTAGCCTGGTGCCACTACACAAAACTGGCACTCATTAGACAATTATCAAGACATACTGATTCAGAATAGGCAATCCGCAGATCTGCCAAAGTCCACTTTGTCTATTTTTGAAACCCTTTATTCTCTGCAAAAAGAGGTCTGTGTGTGAGACTTTGTGTTTGGGTGGACAAATATGCACACATGTATGCTTCTTTTGTGGTGATTGTAAGAATTTGTCTAAATTTTATAAAGAGAAACAGACCTAACCTTTTAAACTCTATGAGATTGAAGATAGAAGGGGAAAATAATTAATTTAATTATTACTCGAGCTCATAATTGGAAAGTGGCTGAATAGCTGGAAGCTCATTTGTCTGCAAGTGCAAAGGGCATTTGAAATATACTTAAGAAAAGCAATGAGCCTAAGCTTTTCAATTACAATTCTAAAACCCAGCAAATAAAAATTAAAAATGTAAAGATCAGTGAATTACTGGAACAATCAGAGCAGAAAATTCCGGCCTTTTGCCTTGTGATAAATGATTTAACCACATTTGACTGACCATGTTCTTTTAAACTTGATGAATTAATTCACCCACTTGATTGTACAGTCTGAATAAGAATTTCTTTGTCTTTGCAGGACCCCAGCATTGTTTCTTCATTGGCTGGACAGGCTCAGAAGCCACTCCTCTTGCTAATGAAGGGAGCTTCCTGTGTTTCAAGATTCAAGAGCAGAGTCATCCCGTGACATCCTCTTGCAATGGAAGCTATCTGGTGGGAGACCCTTGGCTTGAAGCTGTTGGCAGGTAAGAATGCCTTTCTTAGGATAGTTAGCTGTACTCTGGGATATCCATAGCTCTAAAACGGATGAAAAGGCATTAGGAGCATACAACGCTAATGCTATGACAGAATTTTTAAAAGAGATATCAGTGAGAGGAATATCTCAAGTAAGATACATCCAATAGAGTGAAAGAAATAATCAGTGGCTCAGGCAGGCTTCCCCACAAATCTCCTTTAACATTTGTAAGCTTTCTCTGGTGGTATATGAGAAAATGCTTAATATAAAAAAAATGTGAGAAAAAAAGAGGCTGTTTCTCCTAAAGAGACAAAACATTTGACGCAAATCAGCCCCTTTGGATTTGAGGGATGACCATGTGCAGGGGTAGGCAACCTTGGCTCTTTTATGACTCATGGACTCCAACTCCCAGAATTCCTGAGTCAGCATAGCTGATTCAGGAATTCTGGAGTTGAAGTCCATGAGTCATAAAAGAGCCGAGGTTGCCTACCCCTGACCATCTGCATTGAGCAAGCCTCCTGAGATGGATCTTGTTTTCTCCTCCAGTCTATGCAGGTCTTTGCCATGCTATTATAGTGACCCAGAAGGAACGCTTCAAAATCATCCCAGAGGGGATGCAGACAGATATCACCTGTGATTATGATGATAGCAGCTACATCATACTCTTTTGGTATCGGCAGGACAGCAACGCTGGAGAGAAGAAGTTCCAGCTTATTGGATACTCCATTGCTGATAGTGATCTGAGAAGGGAAATCATGACATACGGGATCACTAGGAGAGCAGTGACTCATTCTTCCCTTATCATCCCTCCGGAAGAGGCTGCAAAGCCCGCAGTATATTTCTGTGCAGTTGCTAAGGCACAGTGAGAGCTCCAGGTCACCCAGCTACACACAAACTACTTAGCGCTGTTTCGTTGCCGGTCTGTGTCACATAGATTGAAGCCCTGTGCACAGATCCATCCACACAGGATTGAAGCAAAACACTGGTTGCCTCTGAATGGTGATTTTACTCATTGATTTCTCTGCTCGTATTTTCAGTGGTTACACATTTCACCTTTTGAGAAGTTAACCATTTATTTATTTCTTAATTTGCAAAATGTCAGTGCTGCCCCAGTCACAGCACGTTAAGTGGATTACAAGGATAGAAGAAGGCCCACAGATACATCTAATACTATTTATGAGCGAATGAGGGCCATTGGTAGTCTTCCACAATTCCAAACTGGAATGAGAGCTTTCCAAGTCAGAGCTTTAGAAGTGAGTTGCAATCTTGCAAAAGATATAGCAATAGCAATAGCATTTAGACTTATGTACCACATCATAGTGCTTCACAGCACTCTCTAGGCAGTTTACAATGCAGAAGCACTATTTGCATATTGGCCCCAACAATTTGTGTCCTCATTTTACTGACTTTGGAAGGATGGAAGGCTGAACTTTGAGCTATTCTGTGAATTGACCAGAAACACAAACAAACAAGCAAACAGATTTCTAATTGTTATGCCAAACCTACTGAAAGCAGGGACTTAGTATCATTCAAAAGATTTGATAATAAACATTTGGATTCCCTTCTGTGCCTAGAGAGACCACTATGGCAGTGTTCAGAATAGACTGATTAAGGTTGGGACCACTGTCAGCGTTTAGGTGGCATAGCTTGGACCTCCTTCAAGCCACTCATTCTTTTGCTTTAAAATGCCATCTCAAGCAAGCAAAGAATATGCATATGTTAGTGGCAATATATTTTTTTCCGATCAGGCCCAAGAATACATGGCGCTTTTGCCAAGGTAAAGGTCAGTATGTTCCTGGGGCATTTAGAGATGCCTCTGCTCACTGTTCCCTATCTGCTTCAAGTAACTGTTGAAGAACTTTCTGTTTGAAGGAAATAAGGGTGGGGATTCCTTATCCTTGCTTCACAGTCCTTGGCAATTTCCATTTACAAATCATGAGATTCTTAGTTCAAACCATTGCTTACCCAATAAACATTACTTGGATTCATTATACGCTTTTTTAATGCGTTTGAGTCATTTTTGATTCCTGGTTAGTCTCTGCAGTTTTCTTGGCAAGGTTTTTTGGAAATAATAATAATAATAATAATAATAATAATAATAATAATAATAATAATAATAATAATAATAATAATAATAATAATAATAATGTTCCCCCGCACATGCGTGCTAGTCGTTTCCGACTCTAGTGGCCGGTGCTCATCTCCGTTTCAAAGCCGAAGAGCTTTGTGTGAACCCAGCCAGTGCAGTGAGTTTATGGTTTAGTTGTAGTATATAATCAACTATTGGGATTAATTCAAGAAACAAAGGTTTAAACTAATTACATATATCACTTTATCTAAATAAACATATTTCCCATGAAATTTAAACTCTAGTAACAATTGGAATAGTGGCAGCTGATGTTGAACAAGGCTGGTGGCCCAGAGGACAGAGTCATACTGTAATACCGTAGTTGGAATCAGGGGTTGCAGTAGGCAGAGGCAACCAGCTCTAGGTAATGTGTCATCTTCCTCTTGAAGGATTCTAAATACGTTTAAGCAAAATACATTAGCTCTCCATATTATCTAAGACCTTTTCCCCGCTAGTGGCTGATAGCATTTTCTAGAGTCGTCGTGTGAAAATAAGAGTAAGAATGAAGCTACAGGAACAACTATGTAGTTACATCTGTTTAAGTCACTGGGGAAATTGTCAGTGTGACTGAAAAATAGTGTCAAAACATTCTGAAAATAAAATATGAACTAAAAACACAAATATATTTATTAGGATTGGAATGACAGTATACATTCACAGCAGAAATTCAGGCAAGAATGGATTCCTTCTCATACAAAGGCAAGCTAAGACCCTTGGCTTAAAGAGAGATGGCCGCAAGGGGGAGATCTAATCAAACTTTCAGATTATTTAGAAAAGGAAAGCCTGCTCCTGCTATCTCAGCAAGAATTTCTTCAACGTTGTCAGAAGAACGACATGACTGCTCAGCTAAGATGGGTAGCTGCTTTTCTTTGGATTGCAAGTAGGTTTTGTTATAGTTCTCTTGTATTAATTCCAAGTGGAGGGATTTGAGCTAAGGACTAAATAACAGAGTGGAAAAATGAATTTCCTAGGGTAGCAATTTTTTGCATAGGACATGACAGCGTTAGCTTTTCAGATTCAGTAGGAAACAAAATGGTCTCTTAGTTATCTCCTTGATGTTTTGGTCTAACACAGGGGTAGGCAACCTTGGCTCTTTTATGACTTGAGGACTTCAACTCCCAGAATTCCTGAGCCAGCTATGCTGGCTCAGGAATTCTGGGAGTTGAAGTCCACGACTCATAAAAGAGCCAAGGTTGTCTACCCCTGGAACTCTTGGACCTGATGGAGTAACCAGAACGTTGCATTCATTTTCCTTAGATTGGGGCATAGGGATTTCCACCATGTTAACATTAAGCACAAAATACATTAGTTTAATTTTAAAAGATGGTGGTCCAATCTATGCTTAGTTTCATCTTTGTTGTTTTCTTATATCAGAGAAAGCCATGTTCAGGTGCATGTATGCTTAAATATGCATCCCTAGTTTATACCCAATCCTATCAAAACAAATGAAAAAAATTATATTCCTGAATTAGCTAACTTTTAGTAAATCCAAATGTTGAAGCTAACTGCTTTATTTCCTCCCTGTACAAAAATAGATACCAAAGATCTATATAACTGAAACTAAAAATTTGGATCAACTGGATTGTATAGCCTGCTGATTCCATAATAGATTGCAGATTCTCATCTAAAAAATTATGCTAGAGCTTATTTTTTCTTACATATATTTTCTTCTAGGATGCTCAGATGTCAACATCATCCAACCACAGAGCATGATGCTGGAAGAAGGTCAAGATGCTAGACTGGAATGCAGACAAGACTATGGACATCATAATATGCTTTGGTTTCGGCAGCATAGACAGCATCAGGATCTTCAGCTCCTCTATAATTTCTATAATGGTAACATCCTGCAGAAAAACCCATCTTTGCACCATCTAAATGCTGACCAGCCTATTCTGGATCGCTGTCTTTTGAATATATCAGTCGTGAAGCCAGAGGATTCAGCAGTTTATTTCTGTGCAAGCAGTGAAACCACAGCACATCAAAATACCATCTTCTTCCTTCAAAAATCTTCTCCATTTGTTTTTAATCTGTGAATCTTGTGTGGTTACAAAGATACCTTGGTCTTCTCAACCAGGCTCAGCTATGTAATGAATGATATCAGCTACATTGATAAATTGAACTCAAGCAGTTTGAAGGCTGGATTACCACATGGATGATACTAAGGGACTGGAGATCCTATAATGGGCAGGTGGTCATTACTTACATAGCCAAATTGAATTTTGTTATAATGTCACTGAGGAAAAACAAACTGAGTTTGGAGATGTATCATGAGAGCAACTGGGAATAAGATTGCTCCCAGGATTGCTAAGAAATGTCCTTCTTCCCTGAGATAGTTAAGGGGAATAAAAGACAAGGTAGTTGTAAGTCAAGTAGGGTACCGTGTCTCTGAGCAGAAATCCAGGCAATCTCTAGATGGCTGCAAAGAGAAAGGGAAGCTAACTCTCTGCTTCCATCTTGTAGTCATATTGAAAATAAGGATGGAGTTCTATACCTCTAAGCAAAGATCATTTCCATTATATGTTCATGCAGTATTATAGTTAAAGAAAGTTACCATTGTTTCTAAACAACTATTCCCCTGACTGGACTGAAGAAGACTGTAATAACTCCTCCTACTGCAAGATACCACAGTAATAGAATATAGAAGAAACAAAATAAAACCAGGATAAGACTGGTTAAGGGTCTAATTTTGGAGTGAAGCCATTTACCAGTTTATAAGAAATTATGCCACTTCTAGGGACGCGGTGGCTCAGTGGGTTAGGACGCTGAGCTTGTCGATCAGAAGGTCGGCAGTTTGGCGGGTCGAATCCCGAGTGCCGCGTAACAGAGTGAGCGCCTGTTACTCGTCCCAGCTTCTGCCAACCTAGCAGTTCGAAAGCACGTAAAAATGCAAGTAGAAAAATAGGGACCACTACGGTGGGAAGGTAACAGCGTTCCGTGCGCCTTTGGCGTCTAGTCATGCCAGCCACATGATCACGGAGACGTCCTCGGACAAGCGCTGGCTCTTCGGCTTTGAAACGGAGATGAGCACCGGCCCCTAGAGTCGGAAACGACTAGCACGCATGTGCGGGGGAACCTTTACCTTTACCTTTTTATGCCACTTCTGATCAAATAAATCCACTTTTGCCATATTAATTTCCCAATAATTTCTGGAAACCTTCTAGAAGCTGCCTCACACTCCTTCTTCATATTCAGCTTCTTGTCAGAGACCACACCCAAGTCCTTTTCATATGTCCTCTTGAAGAAGTGTCCTACATTTTTTCTTCTTCAGTGTAATACTTTGCATTTCTTTCTCTTAAAGTACCTCTTGTTTCTCTCAATCCATCTATTCAGATCGTTAGCCTAGTGTTGGCAGACCTCCCAGTTTTGTGACATCTACAAATCAAATCAAAGCAGGCCATCAGTCCCATATCCAGGTAATTAAGAAAAATGTTGAATAATCCTGGCCTCAAGTCTGATCCCCTGTTCCCCAACATAATGTAGAGACATTAGTGCTGCTTATCTGAGTGGAATTAAGTCAGCCGATTGTGAATCCACGTTATTATAATATAGTGCCTTCCAAATCACATTTTTAACAGTGTGATCATCTGGAACATTATGGAAGTGGAAACTTCTCAGTACAATCAGAGACCCAATGTGACAGCTGTAAACTATTACCTAGCCTCACTTAAGTTCAGGTGAAGGGCGAAGGATCTCTTTGAGGTCCAAAGCCCATTTCAGTCACAGATCCAGATGGAGATAGGTACTCAGTTTATGTTGTTTCAGCTAAAAGGAGGCAAGGAAGGAAAGTGGAAGTTAAGAATGGAGTAGATGCCTAACCCCACCTTGACCCAACTGTTTTGCCCTACACTCCATCACTGACTGCAGAATCTTCCCTGCAGATCACAGCCTCTTTTGGAAGTGATTCATGCATTTTAACCTGTCAGCTGCTAAAACTCCACTTAAGCCCTGCCTGAGGGAGAGATTGGAGTTTGGTCTCCAGTAATATTGCTTTCATATTGTCATAACTATAGGCATCCACTTAAAAGCTTGTGGGAAAAAATACCTGGATCAGATTAGCGTTAATTGTAGGGGTGATGATTTATTATGAAGTGTTGTTTTCTTTGTATCTATTTGCATTTTTGCATCAGCTTTATATATTTGACCCAAAGATGCTTTTTCACAAGATTTCCTTTGAGATAGTCAATAGATTTAATCAATAAAGTGTTCTTCTTGTTCTTCTTCATATTGTCATACAGTGTAGGCATCCACTTAAATGCATGGAATGCATGGAAAAAAGCAAATAAACATAACCCTTAAGGATCCAAGATAAAATGTGTGGCTGTCTTTCTCTTGGAAATTGGTTAAGTCTTTATATTTTTATAGGTTGCAATCCTAGGAGAAATATTATTAAATTAAGAGAGGCTCACATGTGAGCAGACACAGTCATATTGTACTACTAAATGGTCTAAACTGAAATATATTTTATAGGCTGTTCTGAACGAACATTTCTGCCCCTGCCAGGCAAAAATCAGCCAATTGTGGAATCTGGTGGTACGGCAAGGACAAGTTGCCGGGTTGCTGGAGTGCAAGCAAAAAAAATATGACCATAATATGCTCAGCAGCGGCGGCAGCAGCATGAAGGGCAGGCTCTGCAGCTCCTCCATTATTTTTCATATGAAAAATTAAGCCTAGAGAAGAGGCCTCCTTGATTCAAAGCTGAGAAGCCACGGAATGATTTCTGCAATTTGAACTCCTTCCTTCCACCCCCCCCACCCCCTCTTCAAGTAAGACATGTATTTTGTGCAAGCAGTTACCTCCAGGTAACTTCATCTTTTGACAAAAACATCCCATGACCTTTTTGTCTCAGGCCTGGCTAGCAATTGAGAATAACAAGCATTTCAAAATCATGTGATTCGATTATGATCCCATGGAGAGGCAAGTCAGTATTGTACAAAATGCTATTACTTCTCCAGAAAGCACAATAAAAGAAGTCTCTTTTGTAATGTATTGTGCTTTATTGTAACACCACGTGGTAAGCTGGAGCTAGCTAACGGCTTCCAGCACCTCTGACACCCCGTCTCCAGGGCTGCTATTGGTTGCCCCTAGGTGGCAATAGGCTGCTTTAAACCTATTAGCTGCCACCTAGGGGCCAGGCTATAAATTGCTGCAAGCTGCAGCCCAGTTCTCTAGTTCAGATCCTGCAAGCAAATAAACGTGTTCATTGCTGAACTCACTCGCCTCGTCATCATTCCTGTGCAATGAACTCACTACACAACACTGGCGACGAAGGTGGGATCCTGCTTCTCCAAAGGAGCTGAAAGTCACTAGGGGAGAGGCAGCTCACGCCTGGTGGGAAAAGCATTCCCCCCCCTTGTCGGCTAGCCAGACACGCTAGCGACCACGTGCTCAGTGGATCAGTCCCTGGGCAAAAGGAGGAGCAGGATCAGAAGACACAGGAACCAGCCGCGAAGACCAGAAGAATGCCCAAGGTCGGAAGGCTGCGAGAGTTCGACATCAAGCAACCAAAAGGATGGCCCTTGTACCTGTCCCAGGTCAAAAACTACCTTCGGGTGAACCAGGTTGCAGAGGTTGGACTGAAGGCTGCCACGCTGCTCTGTGTGTGCGGCCCAGCAACATTCGATCTGGCTGAAAACCTGTTCGCGGCAACGCTGCTGGAGTCAGTCTCCTATGCTGATCTGAAGAAGAAGCTCGGAGGACACTTCCAACCAAAGATGTCGGTGATTACTTGGCACTACGCTTTCGAACAGCGAATACCGCAGCTGGGTGAGACCGTGTTGGAGTACATCGCGGCCTTGAGGCAGGCCGCACGCCTGTGTCGATTTTCAGACGTCGAAGAGCGACTTCGAGACCAGCTCGTCTGCGGCCTACACAATCGAGAGCTGCAGCAAAAACTTTTTACTAGGGCAAAACTGTCATTCGCTGAGGCCCAGGATGAAGTCATAGCAGACGAAGCCGCTGGGGGAGCCGTCCGAACAATCAGGCCTGCCAAAACGACACATCGCGAAGAAGCTGTCCACCATGAGGACGCCAAACGCACCGAGGAATCAGAAGAAGAAGACGCTGAAGTTGACAAGCTGCACAGACAGCCCAACACACAGCACCGCAACAGCAAGCAACAAGAGACTCCTTACAAAGCAGATCTCCTACCTAGATGCCCAGGTTGTGGTGGCCGCCACCAACGCGCAGACTGCAGGTTCTGGTCAGCCACATGCTGGGCCTGTGGCAAAACCGGCCACATTGCAGCAGTATGCAGAGCTCGTCAGAGGGACCAGCCATCGAAGCACCAGTCGGAAGATCCGACCAGGAGAGGTACCGGGGCCTCAGGGCCGTTCATTGTGGGGTTTTGTGCAAGCCGCAGAAGTGTCTGCCGTACAGGGGCCTGATGCCCCCTCAGACCCAAATTTAAACTTCAGGTGGAGCTACAAGGCATCCCCTGCAAAATGGAGTTGGACACAGGCTCAGCCGTTTCCATCATTTCTCTGGACACATTTAATGTTGTGTGCAGTCACAGTAGAAAATGGGCCAAGCTAAGGCCCTCCAACATAATTTTAACAGATTTTCAAAACGCTAAAGTCACAGTCAAGGGTGAAGCTACCTTGGCCGTTAAATTTAAGGGATTTTTGGGCACCTGGATGTTGTAGTAGTAGGGGGCCAGAGAATGAGTCTAATTGGACTCAATTGGTTTGATGCATTAGGCATCCAGGTTACCGTTATCAACCGGACACAAGTTGCGAGTCTAGTGTCAGTTTGCGAGAACTTTGCAGACGTATTTGATTCAGCCCTAGGAACTTACACAGGCCCGCCTATAATGTTCAAGCTAGACCCCAACGTGGTCCCCATTAGAATTAAGCCTCGAAGGGTTCCCTTTGCCCTCAAGCACAAAATTGACACAGAAATAGACAAGCTTGTAGAACAGGGCGTTTTGCAACCAGTTGATGGTGGGGAGTGGGAAACTCCTATAGTAACACCACTTAAAGAGAAATTAGAATATGTGCAGACTACAAATGCACAATTAATAAGGCCCTTAAGCAGCATGCATACCCTGTCCCAGTGGTGAGCCACATCTTGGCATCTTTGCAAGGGGGCACCATTTTCGCAGTTAGATTTGGTACAGGCCTATCAGCAACTGCTGGTTGATGAGGCCACAGCTGCAGCTCAGATGATCGTGACACACAGGGGGTCTTTCAAAGTGAAGCGATTGCAATTTGGGGTTAGTGTTGCCCCAGGCATATTTCAGGGAATCATGGAACGCACACTTAAAGGCATTCCGGGTGTTTGCCCTTATTTTGATGATGTGCTTATTGCTGGAGAATCCACAGAGATGTTAGCTAGCAGGCTCAGAGCCGTCTTACAGAGGCTGTGTGAAGCAGACCTCAAATTAAAAAAGAGTAAATGTAGTATTGGGGTTTCTTCAAATGAATTTTTGGGGTTTTGTATTGATGCTAACGGCATTCACCCAGCTGAATCCAAAGTGAAGGCCATTCAAATGGCATCTAGCCCTAAATCAAAAGGAGAGCTACAAGCATTCTTGGGCCGCCTCAACTTCTACCGTGTGTTCCTGCCAAACAAGGCCGCATTGGAAGAGCCCCTTCAGAGGCTTCATGGAAATGGACCAACATTCACGAAAAAAATTTCCAAGACCTAAAGGCACTTTTGTCGGTTAAATCTACTGTCACTCATTTTAGGGAGTCTAAATCAGTCTGTTTAGCATGTGATGTGTCCCCTTATGGGGTGGGGGCGGTTTTGAATCATTTAGAGAAGAATGGAACACAAGTTCCTATTGCATTTTATTCAAGGACACTGTCTTCTGCTGAGCATAATTACGCTCAAATTGACAAAGAGGCCTTAGCCATTGTAGCAGGAGTTAAAAAATCCCATGACTACTTATATGGCAGGGACTTCACGGTCTTCACAGACCACAGACCACAAACCACTACTGGGACTTTTTACAACTGACAAATAAACACCCTACATACTTTCCCCAAGAATGTTGAGATGGTCTATTTTTCTATCAGCATAAACGTTTAAGCTGGTTCACAAACCCGGCAAAGAAATGGGCCATGCTGATGGCCTGAGCAGACTCCCACTGCCACTAATTGAACCAGATCTGGCCCCAGTGAGAACAGAATTCTGTCCATTCGGGACTTGCCAGAATTTCCCCTTCACGCAGGGGATATAGCTGCAGAAACAGCAGCCGATAAGACGCTAAGTAGGGTACTTTCATGGGTGCACACAGGGTGGTTAAATAAAAGCCCAGGCTCTGAATTCCAGAGTTACTTTTCAAGAAGACATGAGTTATCAGCTCACAAGGGTTGTATCCTATGGGGGAACAGGGTCATAGTTCCCACTTCACTGAGAGATAGAGTTTTACAGTCACTGCATGAAGGCCATCCGGGTATTGTCCATATGAAAGCTTTAGCTAGAAGCTACCTATGGTGGCCAGGTTTGGACAAGGCCATCGAGGCACAGGTGCATGGATGTTATACATGCCAGCAATCAAGGCCTGAAATGCCACATGCTCCAGTTCACAGGTGGGAGCAAACACACTCCCTGGTCTAGAATTCACATAGACTTCGCTGGGCCCTTTCAGGGACAGCTCTTCCTTATAGTGGTAGACAGCCACTCCAAATGGCTTGAAGTGATTCCAGTTGCAAACATGACTACTGCTAGGACCATCCAGGTGCTTAGAAAACTTTGCCACGCATGGGTTGCCAGATGTCTTAGTATCAGACAATGGGGCCCAATTCACTGCTGCTGAATTTCAGGCTTTCCTGAGAGCAAATCTCATCAGACACACAACATCTGCCCCATTTCATCCGTCCTGTAACGGTCAAGCTGAACGAATGGTAAGGACCACAAAGGAGTCACTGAAATGCATAGTGACTGGGGACTGGCATCACAGATTGGCAGATTTTTTACTTTGCCAGCATTCCACACCCTGCACTGCAACTGGGAAAAGCCCTGCAGAACTACGATGGGGGAGGCGTTTGATCACAAAACTGGACAGGTTGCATCCAGATAGGGTGGCAGCAGAAGCCTCTCGACCAATGAGCTATAATGTTGTTTTAATGTCTTAGTGTACTGTCAACAGAAGCCTATTCATATTATTGTTAAAATTGTATTGTTGTAATCATTCTTGTTGTTGCTATGATGTTGTTTGTTCTAAGAGGAGAGGGGTGTAATGTATTGGGCTTTATTGTAACACCACGTGGTAAGCTGGAGCTAGCTAACGTCTCCCAGCACCTCAGACACCCCGTCTCCAGGGCTGCTATTGGTTGCCCCTAGGCATCAATAGGCTGCTTTAAACCTACTGGCTGCCGCCTTGGGGCCAGGCTATAAATTGCTGCAAGCTGTAGCCCAGTTCTCTAGTTCAGATCCTGCAAGCAAATAAACATGTTCATTGCTGAATTCACTCGCCTCGTCTTCATTCCTGCGCAACGAACTCACTACACAACATCTTTCATAATATCAGTGGAATCTCCAACACTCAGAGGAGATTATTAGGAATCCAAGAAATGAATGGTATCTGGGTGCAGAGGTTGCATCCGTTTTCATGACTTTCCCACTCAGTAAAAATCCATCTTTGGTTCAACCAGCTTTATTATGGAAGCCATAGACGCCACTTTAAGCCACTACCACCCTGTAGAAAGTGGTCCTTTGTATTGTTTCTGGCCAAGACATCTCCTGTACAGTGCTTTGGAATCCTCTGCAAAGATGTGGTGAAGATTTAGAAGAGTTGCAAAATAATTTCAAGGACAGGAAAGTTTGCTCACCACAATTACAATTATGTACTTTCTTCTCTTGAAAACAGCACAGGGCTATCACTCTTAAATTTATGCTAAGAAGAGAAAAGCTGACACAACTACGGGATTTGGCAAGATAACACCAGCAGGCAGGTATTTGGAAGAGAAATCTCATTAGCCAATTCCTCTCATAGGTCACACAATAACCACTGGCAGAAATACCACAAAGTTTCTCCTGATCTTCTTTTGTCTTCATGCAGCTGATGGGTCTTCTAATGTTGCTTACTTTTGTTCTCTTTCTCAGTTCTTTATTGTTTTTTTACAGGATTTATTAGGGAGAAAAAACCAAATGTTTTGAATTCTGTGGATAATTGCAAATGTCAGGTTTGGTGGCCACCATATGATTTTAACTAACTGGTGATGTTTTCTCAGATCATTATTCACTTCTCACATCGTGGCCAGAAGTGTTTCTGAGATCTGAGGTTCTTTAATAAGAGACATCCAGAGTGTTGCCAAATATCTACTTTACCCTGAACTGTAGTCTCAGGGATTTGTCTCTGGATTTTAGTGTTCCTATCTATTTGAAAAACAGAAATTCTAGCTGAACAAGGAAAATAGTTTTCATCTTATCGTCCTGATAGTTTACAGAAATAATTCAGAGCTCACCTCCCCATTCCACCATCTCGCTGGCTTCTTTTAGCCATGTTCACTGGGAATTCTGGCTGTTGCTTAACATATTTGAAGAAGAGCAGTTTAGCGAGAGTAATTTTAATACAACCATTGATTGCTTTTTCGCTCTTTGCACATTTTCATTCTGAGTCTTAGTCTGCTTTTCAGAATTCTGATCAATTTATATTGAGTATCCTTATTACTATGTTTTAATGGAAGAAATGCTTTAACCTTTCTGTAAAAATCTTTCCCTCTATCAAAAGGTTGAAACTAAATAGGAAAGACATGAATTCAGACTGCGCTCAATCCTGAACTTGCATGGTTGGGCAAGACACAACCTCAGCCCAACCTCTTTTTAATAGGTTTGTAGTTTGAGGTCAACCACAAGAAGAATTTACACACTGAACTGAGCATTAATCTGCTTCTCCAGTTAGAGTCAACATAACCAATATTCTCTTTCCAAGAAAAACTACTTTCGCCATTTTTATCAGACGCGGGTTGCTCAGACTCAAAGATTCTGCTTTTCAGGGATGGTGAGGGTGACCTGGAACAGACTTTTCCTAGATCAACTCTCTTTGGTAGCCTTCTATTGACTAATTAAATGGAAGATGACAACTGTATTTATTGTTTAATTGCTTAGGTTGCTTTTCCCCTCTTTCTTTATGTTTTTATTCATTAACAAGGATATTTTTAATTATCATTGTGCTTGATTTTTTTTCCTCATTATTACTTAGTTTTGGGACACTTTGGAAATTATAGTGGTGTGAAACCAAACCAAACCAATTCAACCAGTCAATAAATGCTTGATTAAATATGTGACTTTTTTTTTAAAAAAAGGAGTTGATCATTTTTCTTGTTTTGAATTATTTATTTATTTATTTTAATTCCATTTATATCCCGCCCTTCTCCGAAGACTCAGGGCGGCTTAGTAACACTTGTATTTAGATTTTCAATTCTAGTAGATAGACTTATTTTTTCAAGAGTGCCATGGTACTTATGAAAATACTGACATTAGACTGTCTGGTTTTGTCAATCCAAATTTGTTTAATTCACAATATATAGAATACAATAAAACAGGAACAAAATTAAAATGTATTTTGGAATATGTTGTTATTATCATTTTATTCAGCTTTTGAATTAATAGACCATAATAATAATAATAATAATAATAATAATATCAAAGGGACGCGGTGGCTCAGTGGGTTAGGACGCTGAGCTTGTCGATCAGAAGGTCGGCAGTTTGGCGGGTCGAATCCCGAGTGCCGCGTAACAGAGTGAGCGCCTGTTACTCGTCCCAGCTTCTGCCCACCTAGCAGTTTGAAAGCACGTAAAAATGCAAGTAGAAAAATAGGCACCACTATGGTGGGAAGGTAACAGCGTTCCGTGCGCCTTTGGCGTCTAGTCATGCCGGCCACATGACCATGGAGACGTCCTCGGACAAACGCTGGCTCTTCGGCTATGAAACGGAGATGAGCACCGGCCCCTAGAGTCGGAAACGACTAGCACGCATGTGCGGGGGAACCTTTACCTTTACCTTTAATAATAATACATTTACTAGTATAAAATACATTCTTTCATTTCTGAAAATGTGCTTTGAACTTTTAAAATGTATCAAAAGAGTAAGTTGTCTATGCAAGGATTTAAAACGTTTTCTAGCACTTACCTAATTTTCTTTAGGTATATACCTTCTTTCAAATCAGTAATTCAGGATTATTGATTTGAAAGGCAAACATATAGATTTAAAGTGAACAGCAGCAATAAAAATTCTTATTACAAAGTATATTATGACTATTAAATATTGATTAGGCATATGTTTGCATTTCAGAATGAGTTAAAGATGGAATCATATATAGTTCATTCAGATCTTTGTTCATTTGTTTTCAAATTAAAAGAGGTTCTATGAATAGATATTTAATTTATTATGCTATGATTTTCTTACATTGTCTTGTGGAAGCTTATTGTCACATTGGGAGTAATCTGACATTGTTCTTACAATTACCAACCACAGTCTTGAAAAAGGCCTGAATTGGTGTGTGCAGACACTAAGACTGCCAGATTGATTCTTCACTTCCCCAAGCTAGCACTCTTCAGATGCGCTTGACTACAATTTCCATCATCCTCTGTCTACATACTTAAAGAAGTAATCAACTGCCATGATCCATATGGATTAATCATAATCTGAAAGAGTATTATTGTACAGTATTGCATTGTAGATCTACTTGGGTGTCAAGCTGTTAGAATTTTATCAGGCACTGCAACAGAATATTCTTCATAATAGTATGAGAAGACATCCTGTTACATGACTAAAAAGATGTGTTACGAAGTGTAGGTAAGTGCATTATTATCTATGTGAGTTGTATTGTGCATGTGTTCATAAATATGCATGCACAGGAGAAAAAAGTTACAGCTCCAGATACCGCTTCCTTAGCATGAGTTAGAAGACCTTCAGATTTTATGCATGCTAAAGTTGCTTGCTCCACCAAGAATTGCTGGGAAAGAAACATCTGGAATCGACAGAGGTAGGAGATATCACCTTTTAGGTTATAGATAAGCTAATGTGAAAATTCAGGACCCATATCTGGAAATGTTCTATCATATCAAGGACCAGTCAAGAGGGAGAATCTTAATTACTTTATTGTCAACAAAAGGCCTTGGAGCTGCTTCAGGGAAAGGGACATTTTGTTCACAATTAATGGTTTATAGCTTCACAATGGCATAAGAAGTTACTTTTATGTTTTGCAGTTCTTTTTTTTTAAAAAAAAATCATTTAAGTTCCACTAATTTAATATCACAAATTGTGATATTTTTAATAAAATTGTTAACTGAATTTGAAGTAAGAAACTTTTGAATTTACAGTATTGAATGGTTCAATCAATCACATTTTTATTACAGTCATAGACCAACGTTTGTTGAACGGCTGAGCAACAGGGATCTCAGTAACCTGCTGAAGAATGATAAGTGCAAATAAGATCCATCAGACTTTTGACTCTGCTTGAATTATTTCCTGAGCAACCCAAAGACCTGAGTAATTGTTCAGTAACAAATTAAAAAATTTTCAAATCTTCTTAAATTATTTTCTACTGTTCTAATAAAAATGCAAGTTTTTCCCCCCAATTAGAATTTGTATTGGAGAGCTGAGCAGTAGCAATACTAACCCCAATCTATAAAAGCAAATTGAGAGGATATAAGAAGGGATGAAGTATATTTCTGCCTCAGGTATGTGTTCACCTAAGTTTTGAGTTGGTACCAGCTATGTGGGGTTTGACACTGAGGAAGTGGACAGGATCCTTGAGATAGTTAATCTAGCCACCTTAGAGTCCTGAATCTTTCTACAGGTACTGGGTTGAGAATACAAGCCTTATGGGAGTTTTATTTGAGTGATGATTATTTTATTCCCCAGATATTGTCTTCTGGTTTTTATATTTTATTGCAGGGGTGTGAAACTCAATTTCATTGAGGGCTGCATCAGCATTGCGGTTGCCCTCAAGGGGCCGGGTGGGAGTGGCCTGGGTGGGCGTAGCCTACTGGGTGGGCATGGCTAGAGTGTGTATGGCCTACTGGGTGGGCGTGGCCAGCTCTACATCGTTCGCATCAAGAGTGCCTATGGGGGCCTGGGCAGGAGTGGGACAGATCTGGGGGTCTCTGGCAGAAGGAGGGTCTCTGGGCCAGGGCCAAGGCAGTGGGGGCCGTTCCCTCACTGTTTCCAGGATGGCTTCGTGGGCCACATGAAACCACTTCGCGGGCCGGATCCGACCCCCGGGCCTTGTGTTTGACATGTCTGTTTTATTGTATTTGTTCTGAACTGCAAGGGACGCGGTGGCTCAGTGGGTTAGGATGCTGAGCTTGTTGATCGGAAGGTCGGCAGTTTGGCGGGTCGAATCCCGAGTGCCGCGTAACAGAGTGAGCGCCTGTTACTCGTCCCAGCTTCTGCCAACCTAGCAGTTCGAAAGCACGTAAAAATGCAAGTAGAAAAATAGGGAGGACTACGGTGGGAAGGTAACAGCGTTCCGTGCGCCTTTGGCGTCTAGTCATGCCGGCCACATGACCACAGAGACATCCTCGGACAAGCGCTGGCTCTTCGGCTTTGAAACGGAGATGAGCACCGGCCCCTAGAGTCGGAAACGACTAGCACACATGTGCGGGGGAACCTTTACCTTTACCTTTTACTCTGAACTGGATTGCTGGTTAAAATTATTTTGAGCTAGTATGACAAACAAATCAATAATAAATACAGTCCAATTACTTTCAGTTCTCTTCATGGGATAGGTAGACATGTTCTCATGTGATACTTTTGCAGAATAACAGAGCTGGAAGGGGCCTTGGAAGTCTTCTAGTCCAACCTCCTGCTCAAGCAGGAAATCCTATAACTTTTCAGACAAATTCTTCTTTAAAACCTTCAGTGTTGGAGCACCCATAACAAGAAACCAAATATCAAGAAATGTGAACAAGAAACCACAACAAACGGAGATTGCCCTAAATGAATGAATGTGTTCTGGGACTGGTGGCTTTACTGCATAAATGAGCTAGAAAGAGGGATGAGCAGTCCAGCAGCTCTTGTGTTAAGTAGTGTGTTTTCAAAAGATTTCAAAAACATCTTTCCAACTGGAAGAATGGATTTTAAAATAATTGGGTCAGTGCAGTAAAAGCAAACACAAAGTGCAGCATAGTGGAACAGCAATAACAAAACCCAAAGTTCACAATCACACTAATGATCATTATCTCCATCAAATTTTAACCCTGGTTGTGGCAAAGATTAAAAAAAAATGAATTCAATACTGGGAATTATTAAAAATGAGATTGAAAATAAAATTGTCAGCACTGTAATGCCTATAAACAACTGTAAATCTATATTGTCGCATAAATAATGTACACTGTCTATCTTCTACGCTGCACTTCAAAAAGAATATTTTACAGTTGAAAAAAACAAAAAATACTTAGAGAATAGCTCCTTTATGAAGAAAGACTACAACTTTGTGAGAATTTTTTTTCCAATTTGGAAATAAGGTGGGTTATAGGTGGCATGAATATTGAAAAATAAGGTATGGCATCAATATTGAAAATAAAAACAGATTCTTCTCACACAAAATTATAACTCTGTGTCATCACCCCCAGCTAAATCCAAGGAAATGCATGCTCAAAATATATGAAAAGTATTTTTTTTACATAGCACATTAAGCTATTGAGTTGGATAGCACCAAATGAAACGATGGTCTTCCAGTTTATCTAGGTTTCAAAAGAGATTGAAGTTACGTAGGCTAGTAGCTGTAGTAGCTCTCCCTACATATTCTAGTCACCATCGGACAACATTCTACTGCCATTCAAGCAAGTGTGAAAAAGAAACTCTCTTCACATCTCCTGGATCAACACCAAGAAAATTAATATCAACAGGAGGAACATACAGGGAGGTCTTGGAAGGGACCAGCATGATGGCAGATTCCTGTACTTGAGCGTTCAGGAATTTTAGGCAAACACATGGATTTAATTTCATCCCGGTTTACATTTTTCTGTAAATCTGTGCAAAGCTCTGATTGAGTGCTTTACTTTAATGAAGGCTCATCATACAAAACACTCTTCAGTGCTACTTTGGGAAACAATGACCACACACACTGTACTTTTTAAAACAAAGCAATTATATTGCTTTGTTTGGCATCACTTTGAAGTCTCATTCAACATTTCCAGGGATCTCAACCAACTCTTTCATCAGCTACTGGAAATATTAGAGGAAGTTCATATGCAGAAGCCTCTTCTGGCCATAAATATTGTAAATCCAAACAAGAACACCATAGTAAAAGAAGATTTGTCTAAGTCCAAGATATCTATCAATCTAGATAAGACAGCATCAGTCATCTATGAGCCCAGAATGGTGGTTTGTAGTGAAAAATGTTCTTACGTGAGGTTTTAGATGACAGGAATGTTCACATGAGTCAAAACTCTGATGGCATGGGGTTTAAGGTCTCATGGAAGTTTCTGTGTATACAGCTGAAGACAATTCTGGTTGCACACTGAATTTTGCAGCTTGGACCAAGAGCACAGCACAGTTTGGGGAGAGGTTAAATTTCTTGACTTTCCACATTTGTCCACATTTAACACAAGTAATAAATACATCAAGACCTGTAACCATGGAAATAACATATTTGAATAAAGGGGGATTTTTGTCTGATCCACATTCTTTGCTCCAATAACTAGTAGGAGTTAAAATACCAAACATTGACACTTATTGTGATAAACATTCTTGCTTTCACTATTCTGCAATGCATCACTCAAACTACTGTTCTGTAAGTTGTGCTTCTGGCCATGTCACCTTCTGTCTCAATGACTCCATCACATCTTTGGGGGAGATCAGAAAACTTTATGGGGCCAGACAATGTCATTACCAAACCTATGGAAATCCAGAAGGATATCTCTTCTTTAGGTGGTTGTTATGGTGCTGGTACTGATGGAGAAGACACTGTGGTGTTGCTAATTGGTCAGTACTTTCACATCATGCAATCAAATCCTTTGAGTGAGACTTTGAGTGAGATGATCTCCTGAAATCCAAGATGAACTGGGCAAACTGGGATAACTGCCAGTATTTTCTCTGGATCAGGACCACAAGTGGATCAAACTGTTAAAAGATCTCTATCTTGCTGTATTTGATGTAGAGTAGACAAAAAAGCTATGGTTCATATCTATTTCTCCAGAGTAGCATAATCTGGCATAAGTATGGGGAAATTTTCTGTGACCTGTTAAATTTCGCCCCAGCTAAGGAAAGAACTGAGCTCTGGCAGCCATGTCTTTGCCATGTATGTTGAAAGGCCTTTGATGTGAACAGGAGTGGCTCAAGCTTTGCAAACCCCCAAAATCTTAGAACATTCAGAAACATCCAAGTAGGTAGACAGATAGGCTCAATGGAAGACCCAGCACACAGGTCAAATGGTGCGTGAGTATCTGCCTAATGCTTTCCTTTAGATTTAAGACACCTGGAACAATGCTATCACATATGGCACATCATGAAAATGTCTAATACATGATTAATTGGTAATTATGCTTATGCAAGACCTTGGGAAGTAGGGAGCTGTTGGGTCTTGGGCCAAAAAGATAAGATCCCAAGAAGGGTATAAATGGGGAAATATTCCCTCAGCACATCCCATTCCAACTTACAAAATTACCATCAGACAGAATGAAAGTCCTGTGGATCTTTGCCTTCCTCGGAGCAGCATGTGAGTTTTAAAACAGATACTTGATTCTTCTAGTCTCTGAGGTTGGAGGGTACAATGGGGACAGCCATCTTTTTCTCTCCATGTTCCTCATCGGGGAGCACTAAATGAGTGGGTGCTTTAGGGCTCAAATATTAATTTACTCTTTAATGGACATCTAGCTTTAAAGTATACTCCCTTTTCCCATTAGATCTTCTGAATCAAAGGTTTACTGTATTTTCAGGCATTTCTGGTTATCTTTCTAACTAGACTTTATTAAGTGAAGGCTGATGGATATCCTTTGGATTGAACTACCTTAATCAGTTGAATCTCTAAGTCAGACCACCATTTTCTCCATGGGTAGTTCCTTTATTTATATACTTCTACTATTCTCTCTGAAGCATTTACAGCCCTGCAATTTTCTAAGGAGTACTAAGCCCTAATGAATACATGTTTTGCTGTGAGAAGAGTAAAGAAACCTCCCTCAACACAAGGATGCCTTTGTGAGACTGTTTTGGATTGAATTTAACTGAAATTCCTTGTATGTCTGATTTGAAAGAGAATCCTATATTTCCTTTGTACTTGACTTAAAGCTAAATCTATTAACAGTAGGAACACATACACACACATGCCCAAAACCTTTCTTCTTTCTTCTGAAGATTCACCTGAGTGTAAAATAGGTTTTACCATTTGATTTTGGTACTGTTTTTGGTAACAATTCTCGTAGTTCATTCTTTGCTGTTTCCCTCAAAATACATAGAATACAAACATATTCGAAGCTGGCCTAGAACTATTGTCTCAGATATCCAGCTTTCTATAGCCTTGGTGGAGCAGTGGGCTAATGCCTCCTTAAGTAACACCAGCTGCCTGCAATTAGTGCAGGTTCGCATCCCACCAGGCTCAAGGTTGACTCAGCCTTCCATCCTTCCGAGGTAGGTAAAATGAAGACCCAGATTGTTGGGGTCAATTAAGCTGACTTTGTAATAATGCCGCTTGGGGTGTGTGTGAAAGCCCTAATAAGCAGGGATATACATAGAATGAAGGCTACTGCTAAGCTTGTAAGCCGCCCTGAGTCTTCGGAGAAGGGCGGGATATAAATGGAATTAAAATAAATAAATAAATAAATAAAAATATATGTACTTATATTTTATATATGAGTCCTCATTATTTATGTGTGTAGAATTTTATGTATGAAACATATAGATTGTTCCAATCTCCCACAACTTGCAGATATGTTACACATACCTGCATACATCATATGAATCTGAGAAAACCAAAACCACAGCTCATTATCACCTTTTGGGGAACTTATATAGATATATTAAGAAAGTTGAATAATTCAATCATTCGGTAGTCCATCATTAAGTAATCTCAGTTGAGGCTAACATGTTTCAAATTACAGAGGAGTAGTGGTCTTCTCTATAAATAGCACCCATTGCTTCATGGTTTCAATAGGAACATATACTCCAGTGGGCTTTCTACATAATAGTGCTGTATTTATTCATTTTGATGTCCCTTTTCTTATTAGTTGCTGCCCCCTTTGAGGATGATGATGACAAGATTGTTGGAGGATATACCTGCCAGAAAAATGCTATCCCTTATCAGGTTTCACTGAATTCTGGCTATCATTTCTGTGGCGGTTCCCTCATCAATGAACAATGGGTCGTTTCAGCTGCCCATTGTTATAAATCGTGAGTAAAGAGTATTTTTATGATATCTTAAAGCAATTTCTGATAAAGCCGATCTCTACACATGGAAGTTAAAAAAGCACCAACAATAAATCAATGTCATATTCATTCAGTAAAGTCTTGTGTGCTTGTGATTCCACTTTTATTTATTCCTAGTCTGGTGTTTTATTATTAAAGATCAATCCCAATCAATCCCAAAGCCAAAAAACGTCTATGATATCAAGGTAATCTTACAGGACTATAGCTGTCCACTCAATTATATAGATTGTGATAGTGGCATGGAAATATCTTAAATAAATCAATTACACTAATTTACATAGAGTGCAAATCTAATGATAATGATCTGTAAGGGTTCCTTACATCACTTGCTAAGCTAACTCATTCCCTGAAAGTCACAGGTTTCTTCAGAAATAGCCTGTTGTGGAATTGATTCAAGGGGCATATTTTTTTGTACCCGGATCCAGTGTGAGAGAGTAGAAACCTATTCCGGATCTCTAAGGTCAGGCAACTGACCCAAGGATGAAATGCAGCAAGCAGAAAATGTTATTTTGATTAGAAGGCAAAATGTCTGTTTCTAATAATTACTGTATAACAGTTAAGGCTGAGCCAGACGTTTTATACTATCTGGCAAAAGTCAGGAATAGTCTTATGCTATTTTGTGTTGCACCTTAAGAGGGCTTTGAAGCTTCAGTATACATGATTTATGCTTAGAGCATAAAACCTGAACCTAACCCTGAAAATGGAAGTTTCCTACCTTGTTTCTCTGCATTTTGTCTTATGAGAAAACATTACTTTATGCTTAAGGGCAAAGTTTAACTTCCACCTTCACTACTAAGGACACGGGAATTAATAAGATTGTTTATGAAGATTCTCAGTCATCCAGGTCATGGTTGTCCCAAAGGTGCTTTTTCAACAGGCAACTGGACTTTTTTTTTCTTTGAAGACATTTTGCTTCTCCTCCAAGAAGATTCTTCAGATCTAACTGGCTGGTGGGGGAATGGAGGGATTTATATTCCTTGCAGACAGCTGCTTATTTGCATTCTTTTAGAGAGTCAATAAGGCCACTTGGAGGTTTATCTGTGTCCTCAAGGTCACCTGAGTGGGGAAAATGGGTGTGGAGTCTTTTTGGAACTGCTGAAAGGACTGTGATCCTTCCATTCGCCACCATCCAGTCAGACCTGAAGAAACGTCTTGGATGAGAAGTGAAACGTCTTCAAACAAAAACAAGAAAGTCCAGTTGCCTCTTGAAAAAATACCAGTGGGACAATTAATAAAATTGTTATTTTATTGTTGCGAACCACCCAAAGTTGTTGAGAGCTAGTACATCTTAGGTTCTTAGGAAGAATGTTACGCTATGAAGATCAATACCAGTTAAAGAATTATCTGCCATGACAATTGTTGTGAATAGTTAATAATTATTTACTTATTCTTTCCAACTTCTGTATCTTTACAATGGTAGGAGGCCTTATATGCATATTTCACTAATTTATGCAACAGTTATATATAATGTCTAAACAGCTTTAAAAAGATCACCTTACTTTTTTTGACATGTGCATTTTCTTATATTGGGCTTTTTAAAATGTAAATTCCTTCACAGGTACATTTTTTAAAAAACATTCTTTTAACATTTTGTTTGTATGCAAAATTCAAGAATAATTTTTTGGGGATGCTCTGGGGGAAAGTGTAGAATTTGATGAAGCAACAATCAAACTTTCTTAGTTAATACCAGAATCTGTATTGTTGTGGAGATGAGTGAAAATAGATTCTCTAAATTCATATTCAACCCTAATAGGGCTAGAATTGTTTTAACCTCTAACTTTGTGAAATTTATGATATTAGTCATGAATACATGCAAAGTTCCCAGGTTAGATTGGACTCTCTACTAAAACTATGACGGTTGATTTGATTGCGTGTTCTTTAACATAAGGTATTCAAAGCTTTTTTCTTACTTGAGATCAGACATTGCTTTGTACAACCAATATAATGCTGCAATATTAACTTTCAGCCGCATGGATGTGAGACTTGGAGAGCACAATATTGTAGAAAATGAACAGAGCGAGCAGATTAAAAAACCTGCAAAAATAATTGTTCATTCAGATTACAACTCTTGGCTCCTGGATAATGATATCATGCTCATCAAGCTGGAATCACCTGTCACTATTGATGCAAGTGTCTCACCTATCCCTTTGAGTAACGGATGTCCAGCAGTTGGTGATATCTGCTTGATCTCAGGATGGGGCAATACTCTCAGCAATGGTGGTGAGTATTAACAAGAATTGGCTAACTTACTCTGAGTCCCAGGTACATGATTGAAGAACTATAATCGTTACTACCTGCTGGTCAGTTCTACAATGTAGACCAGACTAAGAAACCATTGCCATGTCAGTCAAGACTGCTTTGTCAAATGGCTCCCACTATTTGTATTTCAAAGATATGGCTATTTCCCCAGGACTTTGGTGGGGATGATTGACGCCCCCTTTTCTTCCTTTTCCTTGTTCTTATCCAGATTTGTTTTCTCTGTCATTTTTGTTTTGTGTTTCTTGTATTGTTTCTTGTTCTTAATTTGTAAACTACCTGGGAGTCGGACTACATATAAATTTTAGTAACAAGTACAACACCTCCCTATCCCAGGTCCTTTGGAAGGATTCAACTGGTGGATAAAAATGCCAAATCCATCCTAAGCATCAGGCTGACTGTATGACAAACCATAATAATAACACAATCTTGCAAACCTGAATGTGCTTCCCTCATTTTATCTGCATGTGAGGTATGAAGGGGCTTATATGAGACATTTTTTCAAATTATTTTCTTGACCTCTGCTCAAGTCCCTCTTATCTGACTATTGCCTTGGTAGCAACTTTGCCTCTTATCCTTCAAGGCCATTCCCTAAGCCCTCTTCATCACCAAATGCAAGCAACACTTCTTAAATCTAGAAGTGTGTTTCTTGATCACTGTTGAATTGCTAACTGTTCTAAGTATTCACAGGGATAGAGACATTCAGAGGCAACTTGACTCTATCATGAAATTCCAGGCTTAAACTCTAACATTAAAAAGAAAAATATTCTTGAACTGAACCTTGAACAAATGTAAGCCTACAAATGCTGGTTTGGATAGTTTTAGAGCACTGAAGATGAATGTGCATCAAATTCCCCCTTTTTTTCTTGAAGCACTTTTATCTGAGTTAGTTACCTCACCTCAGATATCATATTCCATAAATTATCTAGCTAGCTAGTTGCTTTTATTTGTTTTGAATTACAGCATTGCTAGTGATCATTTAAACAGTCTTGTGGCATCTTTTAAGACTAACAAATAATAATAATAATAATAATAATAATAATAATAATAATAATAATAATAATAATAATAATAATAATAATAATAATAATAATAATAATAATAATAATAATAATAATTTATTTATATATGTTAATATAAAGCATATATTTTTATGAGCTGCTGCTTATTTCCTTATTTTTCCCATTCTCTTTTTTTCTAGTAAACTACCCTGATCTTCTGCAGTGCCTGAATGCCCCAATCCTAAGTGATGAGGAATGCAATGCTGCTTACCCAGGACAAATCACCCCAAATATGGTCTGTGTTGGATACCTAGAGGGTGGCAAAGACTCTTGCCAGGTGAGGACACTTGCTTTCTGATCCTCTGAAATGATATGCATTCAGGATTAATTTACAGATTAGCCATATTATTTAAACCGTTCTTTTAACATTTCAACAAAAAATAGGTGAGCAAAGCAGAAATAAAACTAGGCAGAAGAAAAAACAGGAAAGAAAAAAGGATATTAAAATAAAAATAGGACGAAAAATGCTTTAAACATTAAAAGATTAAAAAGTGTTTTAAACAGTAATTTGAAATACTGACCACCAGGAGTAAAACTCTCAGATTTTCCACTATGTTAATGAAAAGCCTGTTCATATGTGAAAAGTGGAAACCTCTTGAAACCAATTTTCAGATCAGGGTGTAGCAAGACCTTTCTTTTGGTGTAAGATAATATTTTTAATTCCGGACCACACACAACAAAACCTGAGTTGTTCAAATATCAACAGATGTTGGGTTATGGCTAAAGTATATAAATTTTAAAATACATGTACATTTGATTCATTTCTCCTCTAATCAACATTGTGGTGCAATTGTGCATTGTGGTGAATCCATGTGATGCAATTGTAGAACACTCTAAACATGAATCAAAGCTCTGCCTGGTAAATGCCCAAACAAATCTTTTGCAGAAATTTGAGCATCTTATGAATATAGAATACAAAGATAACTTTCTTTAAAACTGTAACCCATTCCAGCTCTTTGTTCCACACTTTTTGCCAGTTTCCCATTTCTGTTTTAGTGTCATTTTTCAATTGTAGAGGAAAAATTAACGGAAGACTATGGAACCTCTAAATCCTTTTGCAATAATATGAACAATTTTGGAATTTGGAACACTGCTAATATGTTTGGTGCATAACATATAAAGATATTTGAATTGAATATGTAATGATGCTGCATTTTTAGTCAGTCCAAATTCCTTCTGCAACCCATTAAATTTAAATTAACAATAATTTAATCCAAAATATCTATACCATTATTTACTCAGGAACCCTGAAAGAAAGTTTTACTAGGAATTTTCAGGCTGGAATTGGACTGAATTTGTTTGGAGCACTGTACTGAATTTGTTTGGAGCACTGGACTGAATTTGTGGGGCATTGTAGACATTGTACACTGAAGTGATAGGAAGGGGAATTTGGCCATTTTTCTTATATTTTGATTTAAGCTAAAGAAAAATATGGAAGATTACATCACTCTTGCTTTGAAGAAAGACTGTATAAACTCCTAAATTTTTATGAAGCTTGGAGGAATCTAGCTGGGACCACAAAAATGTTTTGGGTAACCATTCAACAAGTTCTCCTTATGATCTGAAGTTAATTCAATCTGAATTGAATTACAAATTTTCATTTTATTTATAGCCAACTGGAATATCAAACCTTTCTTCTTTTCAATTCTTTTTGCCTTTTAGGGAGATTCTGGTGGCCCCGTGGTTTGTAATGGAAGGCTCCAGGGCATTGTCTCCTGGGGTATAGGTTGTGCTCTGCCTGGCTATCCAGGAGTCTATACCAAAGTATGCAAATACATCGACTGGATCAATGAAATCATAGCTGTCAACTGAAACAGATGCTTTCCTCTTGTTCCAACCTCTCCAGAGAATGAAATGAAATAAATAGAACCTGATTAACACGCTCTCTGTTTAATGTTTTTATTTTAATAATGGTCATATAGATCGAGCAGTGTATTAAGCAGCAGACAGAGAAAGAGAAAGAGGCCTACCCAGTGGTGGGATTCAAATATGTGAACAACCGGTTCTCTGTGTAGATGCCACTTCTGGAAGTCCATTCTGGGCCTGGGCAACAAAAAATTAGCTACTGGTTCTGCTGAAGTGGTGCAAACTGGCTGAATCCCACCACTGGGCCTACCTTTCTGCCAATTTAACAGTAACCAATTGGAGAGACACAATGGGATATATGAGCATGGATCTGAACAAAAGAATTTTTTCCTTTAATTTCTATTTACTATATTTTTTTCTTTGAATACATTTCTTATTAGATATATAAAATCTTTTAACAAAAAACTATTCAAAAAAATAAAATCAGAAACCGGGAGAAACTTACTTTTTAGAGTTTGGACGGACTACTCTCATCAAGATGTTTTTGTAACTTGAGCTGTTCTGTCTGTACAGATTTCTCCAATAGTTATGTGACAATGCAATATATTATAAAGGAGTTTAAGTAAACATAGGAAATGAGACATCTCAGAAAATCAGGTTAACAAATTCTCTCTAATTTACTACATTTCTGAACCCATAAGGATAGTTTTATTTATTTTCTATTTGAGGGATTCTATAATCATTTTCTTATGGTGTTATTTTTGGGGCTTTCTTCTAATTGCTAATTTTATGGCAATGTTCTTTGCTGGTTGCTGCATAGTTCATTTTCAATTATACTTAACTCCAAGAGTGCCCTTTTATAGTAAACCTTTCCTAAAACTGTCAATTAGTTTATTAATTATATAAATCTAAAGAGATGCCCAGCTTACAACTGTGATTGTGGGCAGCATATGGAGAATAAAACAAATAAAACAAATGAAATTGAATGAAAAAAGGAACACAACTCTAATCAATGCAAAAAATGATGGGCTGACTTGAACTTCAGACCCAGTGCCTGAGAGAACAACCCAGTCTTTAAGGACTTCCATAATGTTAGCAAATTTGGGATCCCATGAATCTCAAAGACAGCTGCTACAACAGAGAGAACACACTTCCTGGGTCCCATCAAATGGCATTGTTTAATCCATCCCATTGGATCAAATGAGACAGGCAGAAGTAAGTGAAGGGAAAGAGATGGTTCTGCAGTTAACCATGCTAAAATTCTGCATGTGGTATATATGGAATGCCCCAGATTCTTGTTTCTCTTTTTTTTTCTTTCCAAAGTCCTTGGCAATGCTAGTGGCCTTTCCAACATTAGCACACAAGGACACCAAATCACACAAAATTTCATTTTGAAAAGCAAAGAATATCTGTAACAGAATGCACAAGGCTGGAGCACTGAACCATGGATGATATAGACAGACTGAAAGGGAAATTTGTGATCTGGTTCAGTTTTTCTCCAAAGAGAAACTATCCTATCCAGAAATAGTGATTATAGTTCTAGATACCTGGTCGTATAAGAAAGACTTCAAATAAAGTCTATCCCAAAAGACAACTTTATTTATCTTACTTATTTATCAAATTTTAAAACCACTTTCAACAGAGAGGGTCTGGGCACTGTACAATAAAATATTAAAAATATAAAAACAGTATATAAAACATCAAAGAAGCAAGTTAAAAATTAATTAAACGATGGGGGAGAATTGTCAGGGCACTAATCAGTCCCATGTCTGTGTGCTCCTTTCTGCATCCCAAACAAGGCCAGAGAATGTTCACACCTTTCTCAAAGGGCACAAGATTGGGGTCTATCTCTGGGAGGAGAATGTCCCATAAGTGGTGGTGGGATTCAGCCAGTTCACACCAGTTCGGCAGAACCGGTAGCTAATTTTTTGTTGGCCAAGCCCAGAATGGACTTCTGGAAGCGGCATCCACACAGAGAACCGGTTGTTCACATATTTGAATCCCACTATTGCCCACAGGGCAATGGCAGGGAAGGCTCTCTTTCTGGATTCTGCCAGTCAAAATTCCTTGATTGATAATGTCTGCAATTTATCTCCCCTGCTTAATCAGGTGAAGTGAATGATGTAATAGGACAAAGATAACCTGGATAAAAATGCATGGCTCTAAATGATTAAATTAGTATGCACAGTTGATGGAAAGAACAAACAAACCTTTCTGTGACAGCAGTGAACCTAAGACTATAACTTAGGACAGTTAAATTAATCAATGCAGTGAACCTAAGACTATAACTTAGGACAATTAAATTAATGCAAAAAATATATTGAAGGAATGCACTCTGCTGAAGAGATCAAACATTCCTCTCAAATAAATTTAACCAGCAGAATCGAAACCAAATCTGCTCTCCATTCTGGACAAACATCAGAAGGGATTGCAAAGTTTATCAAAATCCATACATGTATTTGTTGCAATAGAGCATCTCATTTATCTCCAGTGTTAATATGACAAGACAGTGTCATAATAATGTAAAAGCAGGAAGTTTCAATGTACACTATAATCAGTGCTTTTTTTGTAAAAGAAAAAGGTGCCAGAACTCACACATGTCATACAACCCACCTTGCCTACAAGGTTCCATCCAAAAAAGGTGCCGGAACTCCGTTCTGAGCGTTCTATGAGAAAAAAAGCCCTGACTATAATGATGATATATCTCTTACTGGAACTAGATTACTGAGATTCAAGATGGATTCTATAACTAATATTGCAATATATAAAAACTATTGATTCATAGTCCTAATCCACTGGGTGCAGGAATATTGGCTGGCTTCAAAAATTAATTGTGCAAGGGCAAACATAATATCTAGGTTTGCTCCAGAGATATTATTTACATATTGTTTCTTGTCTCGTCAGCTAAAAAGAATTGAATGCAGCTGAGGAGCTCTGGGAAATGGAACCTATGATATTACCATTTGTTATCAACAGTTTCTCCACTCTCATAACCTCATAATAGAATATTTTACATTTTCATGTTTATTCTAGCTCCATCTTCAGCAAAAACCATGGATTTGAGATTCACAAAATAGACTTATTTTGTGTATCCACAGGAAGATTTTGGGAAGCCCATGTTTCCAGGAGTATGTATCCTAAATATTTGGGTATGAACTGAACGTTATCCATACTTGATTTGCTATAGCAGGGGTGTCAAACTTGCAAGTCATGTGACGTGTTGCGATGTATCGCAACTTTTTTTCCATTGCCATCAATTGGGTGGGTGCGGTTCTGGCATGATGCATCTGGCCCATGAGCTGGCAGTTTGAAACCCCTGTGCTATAATCTGCAACTAGAATGAATGGATCAATACAAAAATAATTTCAGTCAACTGGAATAACTATTAGCTACCTAATTTTCTTGAGATATTTCCCTTTTTTCCAATATAAATCAGCACTATTGAATTTAATGACAAATATATAGTTTGCTGCTGTTCAGAGGAGCAACAGAAGGCTTTTTACATAGTATATTCTGGCTCGTATTCATTCATTAGGCATGTGCATGCATTTCAGAATGAGCTAAAAATGGAATCAAGTGAGAGTCTTTCAGATCAATGTTCAATTGTTTCAAAATAAAGAGATTGAAATGAATACTTTTTCATTTGCATCATAAATTGCATTCTGCCCATCTTTTATTTATATAGGCAATCGGCAGCTTATTACGTCACTGACAGCAGCATCATATTAATCCAAGATTATTTGTTTTCATGATTGACAACCACTTTTGGAATATAGCACAATTGGTGTATCAAATCATAAATAATTAATTTGAGTCAGTCTTCCAAAGGTTAGTTCTGTTTAGATGTGTTGGATCATACCTTCCATCATTTTCAATCTATGTGATCTTTAGAGAAGTAATCCACTGACATTGGTTTACATGAATTAATCATGATGTGTAAGACCATTAATACTATGAGAAACTGCTAGAGATATCAAAATATTATAAACTTGTCAGGCACTGAATAGAATAGAATAGAATAGAATTCAGTGTATTTAGTGTATACTCTAAAAAGCTATTGCGTCTAGAACCTTTAAGTGGGCAAAACAGTGTATCATAGGGCAAAACTTTGTCAACAAAGGTACTGCAAATGGGCTAACCTATAGAATTCCAGGACCATTATTCCTGAAGGAATAAAATTTGGGAAAGTTAGAGGTGCTTCAACAGCAGGGCTGCTGTTGTGGTCATGTGATCCTAATTTCCAATATTCCATGACAGTTTCTCAGCCACTTGCACAATCCCTCATCCGTCCCTCACAGGAGTAGCACTCACAGCAGCACCCAGTTACCTGTCTGCTGGGAAGAGAATGGAAGGGAAAAAGGGAGGAAAAAAGGAAGAAAGGAGAAGGGAGGGAGGAAGGGAAGACAGAAAGAAGAGAGAAGAAAGGAAGGAAGGAGCAGAGGGAAGGAAGAGGGAGGGAGGGAGGGAGGAAGGAAGGACGGAAGGAAGGAAGATTTCTGATGCCCCTTGTCAGATTCTCACAAGGAAGGTCAATGGGAGAGCTTCATTCCTGCTCCCAATGCTTCTTTTTCCCCTTTGGTCATTCTGTTTCTCTGTTTACATAATGAAATATCTCTGAAATGATGACTCAGTGGGGCATGGGTTGTCTATTCCTTGATCATAATACAAAGAGACATTCCTTTATATGATTAAAATATGGGTTGGAAAATATAGGTAGTTACACTATGACCCATATAGGTTGTATATATGTAAGTGCATACTTATGAATTTGATTTATATAGCTGCACATGTTAAGTACATGATTCTTCAATAATCTAGAGTTTTACAATAGTTCTACAACATATGTATTGATGTATACACATGTATAAAAGGAAAGAAAAAGTTGCAGTCCCAGATACAGGTTCATTGGATTTTGTTAAAGGATCTTGGGAAGTTATGCACTCCAACCAATAAATAACCCTTCATTAAAGTTAAAACTTTTTTTTTAGAAGCAGTTAATACTTTTTCTTGTTTTCAATTTTGGGTAATGGCAAGCTAGCAAAATTTGAAAATCACGCTTGGTCAACCCAAATTTACTTAATTCCCGAAAGATTTAGTGCATTGAAACCCAGACAAAACAAATTAAACTATACTACAAATACAAGGACAAATACAAAAAATGGAAAGAGGGGCACATAACTATGGCCGATTATCAGCAGACAGGCAGAACATGCAAAGATGAAGTTAGGAAAGCAAAGGCTCAGAACAAACAAAGACTTGCAACAGAAATCAAGGATAATAATAAAAAAAATCTTCCAACATATTAACAACAAGAAAAAAGTCAAGGAGACTGTAGGTCCACTAAAGAGAGAAGATGGCAAGGAAATAATAGGCAACAGAAAGAAAGCAGAGCTGCTTAACTCATTCTTTGCATCAGTCTTCACACAAAAATAAACTATAGCCCAACATACAAAAAAAAATACTGCAAAAGACAAACTAGAAACAAAAATTAAAATAAGCAAGAAAATGGTAAGAGAACACCTGCAAAGTCGCGTGGTCGCACAGAGAGACGGACACTTGAGCTGGGTAGTATTTCTTTTATTCGGATCAGGAATGAATCTGAGACAAAGGGGTTTACCTGGTGTTTCTTATACCTGCCCAGGTGAATGATGGCCAATAGAATTGAACCTGGGCTTCCCGCCAGTGCATGTGGCCAATAGGTTTAAACCCTGGCTTCCAGCCAGAGCTGACCATGCCGGGGGCTGTCAAACTTGCTCCGTCCGGCTTTTCCCGCCTCAGCGGTTATCGCCTGGAGCTGTCCAGCCCCCTGCTGCGCTGGCATTTCCTGTGTATGCTAGCAGCATACACTACAACACCTATCCGACGAATATAAATCACTGGGACCTGACAGATTACATCTCAGAGTTCTGAAGGAACTGGCAGATGTTATCTCAGAACCATTGCACCATATCTTTCAAAAATCCTGGAGCACCGGGGAAGTAGTTGAGGATTGGAAAAGGGTTGATGTAGTTCCCATCTTCAAGAAAGGGGGGGAAAAACTGACCCAGGAAACTACAGACCAATTAGTTTAACATCAATACCTGAGAAGATCCTAGAAAAGGTAATCAAGAAACAGATCTGTGAACAACTAGAAGCAAACAAAGTTATAACTAGTAGCCAGCATGGGTTTGTTAAAAACAGATCATGCCAAACCAATCTTATTTCATTCCTTGATAAAGTGACTAAACTAGTAGACCAGCAAAATACTGTGGACGTAGTAGATTTCAGTAAGGCACTTGATAAAGTAGACCACAACCTATTCCTTGGTAAGCTAGAAAAAGGTGGAATAGACAACATCACCACCAGATGGATCTATAGCTGGCTGACAAACCATACTCAATGAGTAGTCCTCAATGGCACTATATCCACATGGAGAGAAGTAAGCAGTGAGGTACCACAAGATTCTGTCTTAGGCCCAGTATTCTTCAATATCTTCATCAATGACTTAGATGAGGGAACTGAAGGGGAACTCATCAAATTTGCAGATGACAGTAAACTGTCATATTGTGACCAAAATTGGCTGCAGTATTCCAGGTGTGGTCTTACTAGGGTTTTATAAAGTTACTAAAACCTCACGTGATCTTGATTCTATGCCTCTGTTTATACAACCCAGGATTTGGGTTGTATAAACTGGCAGGAGTAGCCAACACCCCAGAAGACAAACTCAGGATCCAAAAAGATCTTGACAAACTTGAACTGGGCCACAGAAGAGATGAGTGGGTGTGTGCTTGTGCACATGAAGCCACATTTGTGAAAGTTGTGCACACACATATGAAACCATCCCCTCTCCACATTCCACCACTGCTGCCTCTGCTGGTCCACCAAGCCAGAAAGGTTAGGGAATGCTGCTCTAACCGAACATCCTTTATTTATTCTTCTATTTTTATTTTATTTGGAAAAAGTTAAAATACAAAACTCCAAAAAATTTAAAAAATAAACAAAAAACACCATAAAATAAACAAGACAAAAAACAAAAAAAACCCAACACATGTACACATATTGTCTCACCTAATTGAATAGTGATTAATACATTACTACAATATTGGTTTACCACCCCTTGCAAAACAGACTCCCCAAATTTTTGAACTACTAAGTCTATTTTCAAATTATTGACCTGTCATCTATGCACTATATTAATGACAAAATAGGTAACAAGAAGAGCAATAATAAAAAAATGACACGATTACATTTCAAAACCCTCTGTTAACAAACTGTTATAATCAATTTGTAGAAAATTCACCACAGCATCTTATCTATCCCAAATCATCCCAAGAGTTAGTAGTAATTTGTCCTGGGTCAAATATCCACATTTGTTTCTTAATACCATCTCTTATAAATTGTTGTCTAATTAAATATAATAAATTCAATCTCCACAATTAATCTATCTTCCCAACAAAGTACAGATGAAAGTGGTTTCCGACTAAGTGTAATAAATCCATTCCCCAAGCTTCTTCAGTTCTCCTAGGAAAAACCAATTTATCACTTCTCCATTCAGTCAGGCTTCTGTTGTTGTAAAAGAATGCAGGCTTGAACTTCAGAGAGGTGTATGCACTCAGCTCAGTTAGTTCTACCTCTGTACAATCTTCACCTCTTTCCAAAGGGTATGTAGATTTCAAATCACATTCCTTTTGTGAATCTAATTTATACAGAGCTACATGCATCTAAATATTTTCCACAGCCATTATTATTTCATCAATTTTTTAAAAAATGCTTTCAACTACAAATTGCATGTTACCAAAAGGTCTTTTACCAGATATCAACCATCCTTGGTTGGCTGTAATCTAACATATTGTTGTTCTGTGTAATGTAGCCAGGAAACAAAGAATGCTGAAGCAAAAAGGAGCAGGAAGATATTTTCTGGATATTTTGATTCAAGATTAAAAGAAAAAAAAAATAGACTCCAAATATTTTGCAAGTTTAAAAAATGCAAAAACCCTGTGGTGAGAGTCCAATATTAATGTAAATCAAATGAAAGCACTTTCAACCATCCAAGAGCATGTCATGTTTCCTTACACGGGAAAGTGAAAGTTATTCAAAACAACAACATAAATCAAAAGAAAAAAGAAAAAGAACAGCTAGAATCCAGCCGTTGGTTAAAATAAATCAACATTCAACCAACTGGTCAACTTTTAAAGATAAAAAGCAGAGTAAACCAAAAAATTCAAAAAGTGAAGTTAAAACCCATGCATGCTTAAGAAAAAGAACTGTTGAGAGGAAGATGGATGACTAGTGACTTTCTGACCACTCCCAAAGGGAACTGGAATCTTCAAGACTCCCCTTCTCAGGTGGATCTACCACTGTCCAAAAGGCATCTTAGGTCATTCCTAAGTGCTCCCAATCAAATCCGGGAAGCAGCACTGCCACAGAACCAGTTTTGGCAACAAAACCAGCAGATCATGGACAAGAGACAAAACAAAACAAAAAATCTTGGAGGGGAGTCCCCAAAACATCCTTCAAAATAATATGAGGAGATATTCTGTTACATGATTAAAAAGATGGGTAGCAAAGCATGTATATCCCATATAGTTTGTATTATCAATATTCTAGAAATTTACAAGAGTTCTGCCATCCATATGTTCATTCACATACATGTACAGGAGAAAAAAGTTTCTTAGTATATGTTAGGAGAAAAAAGTTTCCTAGCATGTGTTAGAGGACCTTGAGAGCTTATGTATGCCAAAGTTGCTGGCTATGCCAAGAATCTCTGGGAAAGAAACTTCTGCAACTGACAGAGGTGGGAGACTTCATCTTTTAGATTATATATAAGGCAATGTGAAAATTCAGGACCCATATCTTGAAATATCCTGTCACATCAAGGACAGGTCAAGAGGGGTGACAATTACTTTATTGGCAGCAAAAGGCCTTGGAGCTGCTTTAAGGGAAAGAAGTAAAAACAAGACATTTTGTTCACACATAATGGAGAAAAAATATTTTTATATTGCTTCTGATTAAGTTTCATGCTGTATAGCATCACACTGAAGTTACTTTGTATTTTTAGGAATTCTCTTTTTTTTAAAAAAAAAATCATTTTAAACCAACTATTTTAACATCTCAAGTCATGACAGCTAACAATTTTTAAAGATTTTTTAAAACTATACCTGAAGTAAGAATAGCAATACCAATAGTATTTAGACTTATATACCACCCCGTAGTGTTTTACAACACTCTCTGGATAGTTTACAATGTCAGCATATTGCCCCCAACAATTTGGGCCCTCATTTTTACCAACTTCAGAAGGATGGAAGGCTAAGTCAACCTTCAACCTCATCAGGATTGAACTCCAGGCTATGGGCAGAGTTTGCCTGCAGTGCTGCATTCTAACAACTGCGCATAAGGGCTCTTAGAAATGTTGACTTTATTGAATGGTTGAACAACAGGGATCTCAGGGATGTTCTGAAGGATGATAAAAAAAAATTCCAAATAAGTTCCAACAGTCCTTTCACTCTGCTTTCCTTATGGAGATTGTAGCACAAATGTTTATGCTTGGATGATTTCTTTTTCAGAGTAATTCAAAGAACTGAGTAAACTTAATAGGCAAAGGATGAAATTATTTCATCAAGTTCTTGGCCTATTTTCTTTCCCAGCTTTTTTATGGTGGGGATCTTTGTGTTAACCACGGTCTTTGAGTGAATCAACAAAGAAACTGTTTAATTGTTGGCGAAGAATATCTTGGTGTCCAGAATGGAAATTACTCTCACTGAATTCTGTAGGCATCTTATTAACAAATTAAATCATCAAACCAATACAATACCTACTTACATTTCTTTAAGGAGTTCAAATTTAAAGTTGCTATCCTTCTCACAAAAATATACTTTTCTTTAAATCATCATTTGAAATCAAGAACTCCATAAAATCAGTAACAGTAGCAGAGTTGGAAGGGACCTTGGAGGTCATCTAATCCTGTTCTCAGCTCTATTATTTCTGATAGATGGCTGTCCAGTCTCTTCTTAAAAGCCTCCAGTGTTGGGGCATCCACAATTTCTGAAGGCAATTTGTTCCACTGGTTAATTGTTCTCACTGTTAGGAATTTTCTCCTTAGTTCTAGATTGCTTCTCTCCTTGCTTTACTTTTATGCATAAAAATAGGATCAAAGGTGGACACAAAAATCACCTTTCTGTTTTTGATAGATTAGAGGAAGTTTACTTAAGAATAAAAAAATGTAGAAAGAAGAGTCCATCTTGCTTAAGAGGAAGGGACAATTAGGATTAGTCTCACTCTCCTTTTAGGTTTTTTTTTTGCAATTTCCACTAATCATTCAATGGATATTCTTGGATTTTTCTAAAAATATGAATAAGCTGCAAGATAGCTAAGTTTATTACAAATTACACATAGAAAAGGACATTCTGAAAAAATAATATAATTAATTTATTTTTTAAAAACATAAAAATAAAAACTAACAAAAATAGAGAGAAAAATAGGTAGAAAAGAAAGACAGTGAAAGAGATGAAACAGAAGAACCAAAAGATTAAAAATGATGGAAAGAAACAAAAGTGTAAAAGAAAAAAAAAGGTAATACAGAAGACATTAAATTCCATCCTTACTTTAGCATTAAACTAAAGCTCCCATTTCTAATCAGTGAATTTTACTAGTCATCAAATCCATATGTCACAATTTTATTTTTTTCTTTTCTTGCAAAAAGTCCACAAAAGTCTTCCAATTATTAGATTTTGCCAAAATATTTTCTGCAATGAGGGCTGTCATTTTTTCCATCTCTGCCCTGTCTATCCTCTTTTCTAAGCACTTTTCCACTGTAGGTAACTAGGATGATTCCAGTGGGGGCAAACTGGACTCTTGCTGCTGTTATCATGTACAAAAATAACAGACCATGTATTTTCTTTGAGGTTTGGTCCATTTATTTTTTTTATTTTTATTTTTTAAATTCCATTTATATCCCGCCCTTCTCCGAAGACTCAGGGTGGCTTACAAGCTTAGCAGTAGCCTTCATTCTATGTATATGCCTGCTTATTAGGGCTTTCACACACACACCCCAAGCGGCATTATTACAAAGTCAGCTTATTGCCCCCAACAATCTGGGTCCTCATTTTACCTACCTCGGAAGGATGGAAGGCTGAGTCAACCTTGAGCCTGGTGGGATGCGAACCTGCACTAATTGCAGGCAGCTGGTGTTACTTAAGGAGGCATTAGCCCACTGCTCCACCAAGGATCTCCCTAACAAAGTGGTTTCTGGTCTAAACTGTATATTTTCAAAAAAGTTTGAATTACCATAATACGTATTTCAGCCCAACATTGGAAACTTTGACATTTTGAAAAGGATTTTTCCAAACTAGATGAATGGACTTTAAACTGACAGGCACAATTCATAGAAAGCAAGTGAAAACTGATACATATCTGAATCCAAATCAATCTAAACTGGATATACATACTAAATAAAATTGCTTTTGTCTCACCTTAGCTCATAAGTGAGACTGGCTTAAACAGGTCTTGTATGTACTCCAGTTTTAAAGTAATATTCGACAGGTTACATTTCCCCAGCTGGTTGAACAGTTGTTCAGTGAGTTGGTACTGAGTGACATTTACTGACAACCAGTTGTCCCACTTTTCTTACAGTTTCCCCAGCCTACTCAACAGCAGGAATCAAGGAAGGGAGGCTGCTGGGTTTTGAAAGAACCTGCTTGTTTGATTTACTACAGAAGCTCCCCTGTTTAAACAGGTGCTCTTTTCAGAGTACTGCAGGTGAGGCACATGAGCCACCTGATTCAACTTTCCACAGGCTCAAGGCTCAGGGTTGGACTAGAAGACCCCAAGGTCCCTCCCAACTCTGTTATTCTATTCTATCTCTACATTACCATCCCTGTTTGGTAGATGGATTCCTGCTGGCTGGGGAAGGCAGGAGAGCAGCAACAGTGGGTGATTTAACCTATCACTTTGCTTAACACTCCCACACAAGTGAAATCATGGCACTACCATTTGGCCAGAAGCCAAATCAGTGGCAGGTGGGGGATTGCCAGTGGAGACAATAAATTTTATACTGGGATAGTTGTCCACCAAGTCTAAAGAAAGGCTGGTAGTTTAACAATAAGATTAAAAGCTAAAACCATATTCTGGATAATAATATGGATAATAAAAAAAGCCTAATTTCTGCTCTGCGGTAGTTTTTAAACATTGATGATGTTACCTAGTTACTTAGCACTGGTGATGTTACCTAATCAGGGTAATGAAACATCTGCAAAAAACCAAGCAAGCTCAGAGAGCACCAAGGACCCCTCATTTCAACCCTGAGCTACAAATATTCTTCTTCAGTTAGTTTTCAAACAGTTAAAAATGGTACACCTAAACAAGTCCAGGGACGTGGTGGCTCAGTGGGTTAGGATGCTGAGCTTGTCGATCAGAAAGTCGGCAGTTTGGTGGGTCGAATCCCGAGTGCCGCGTAACAGAGTGAGCGCCTGTTACTCGTCCCAGCTTCTGCCAACCTAGCAGTTTGAAAGCAGTAAAAATGTAAGTAGAAAAATAGGGACCACTACGGTGGGAAGGTAACAGCGTTCCGTGCGCCTTTGGCGTCTAGTCATGTCGGTTCCCCGTTTACTTTTACCTTTTTAAACAAGTCCACTGACTTGGACACCCAAACACTTTTGCAGTTAAAACAGTATCCAACACTAAAAACCAAACAACCTAACCCTTGATGATGTTTTGATGATTAAATATTTGTTATGTACAATATTTTTCTGCATGTGTACCTGCACCACAACTTTCTCTGTATACCTGTTCTGTATTCTCCAGTACCACAATTGGATATGCTGACCATGGTATTTTGCCTTGTGTTCTTTGTTTTGCAGAATTAGTCTTTCCTTCACTGTTCTTGTAAGGAACTAGTGCAGGGGTGTCTAGCCTCAGCAACTTTAAGACTTGTGGACTTCAGCTCCCAGAATTCCCCAGTGAAACTCTTTTCTTTTCTAAACCATCTACTGGTATAATTTCCAATGAACTGGCCTATTCGGGAGGTACCTGTTGACAGCTGCCAGCATGGTGCATATGAAATCTGAGTCTGCTGTGTGAATGGAGCTAATGATGTAGCATGACAGTTGTGCAATCTTTATTCTTACACAGGCTACTCTTTAAACAGAAAGTCTGCCTAGAGTGCTTCAGCTACTGTGTGAAGAAAAGAACACACTATTTGTAAAGTCTTCTCTCTCCAGGGCCAGTTTCATAGAATTACACTTACCGTAAAAATCACAATTTTGATCCACTGCCCACCCTTTCCCCCCCGGCCCTACTTTTTTCTATTTTACCCCACTATCCCCATCCAGATGTACTAACCCAAGGTCACCCAAGCTCAGTGAGTCCTAAATTCTCTTAGTGGGAATTAAGATACTGAAAGCTGACAATCATTGTGGTAAAGAAACACTTCACTGTTCTGTAATCCATCGCGCAAGCCTCAGACTACATCAGTTGGCATCCACATCCTATCAGTTGTGCTGATGGCCATGCCTACTCTTCCTCCCAATGACTCCATCAGAGGTGAAGGTAAGACCAGGAAACCTTTGGGACAGACAAGCTCCTTAACAGACATATGGCAAGCCAGAAGAATCCTATGAATCATGGGTGGATGATGCTTCTTTTCCATATGGCTGTCGTGGTGCTGTTGTAGATGGAGAAGACACTAATTGAACAGAACTTTCACAATATGCAATCAAATCCAGTTTTTTTTTCCTGGGAGGTGATTCTAGGTATCCCAAACCAAGGTGGACCTGTCCAACTGGGATAACTGTTGGTGTGCTTCCTAGATCAGGACAACAACTAGAGCAAACTGTTAAAAGTTTCTTCCATGCTGTATTTAGTGTAGAGTAAACAAACAGCAACAAAAAGCGATGGTTCTTCCATATATCTTCAGTGTAATGTGTATTCTGACATAAGTATGGCATTTCCCCCCCCCTGTAATCTGTTTAGTCTGGCCCAAGCTGAGAAGAGATCTGAGCTTTGGCAGCCGTGTCTTTGCCCTCTGTCTCTGAAAGGCTTTCTAGGGCTAACTGTGGCCCAGATCTTGCAGAACAAAGATCTTTGAAAGGTTTCATAACCATTCAAGAAGGCAGAAAGAGTATCAAGGCAAAGCACGCAAGCTGAATGGCAGTGAAGCATCTGCTTGTTTTTTCCATTGCTACGAGTGCTTTCCTTTAGAGTTAAGCCACGTGGAATAATGCTGTCACTGTAAGTACATGGGGAGCTGTGTAATTGTGCAAGACCCTGGGAAGTGTGGAGCTGGTGTGCCTTGGACGGAAGAGATAAAATCCCCAAGAAGGATATAAAGAGGGAGAGAGTCCTTTGGAAAGTCCCACTCAGATTTGTATCACACCAAGATACAAAATGAAAGTCCTGTGGATCTTTGCCTTCCTTGGAGCAGCAGGTGAGTTTAAAACATGTATTTGACTTTGTACCGTCTTTTATGTTGGAGTGTACATATGCAGCAAAACAGTAAAATGAAAGAGGTACTGTTTCAAACCTGAGGTATGAGACTTTCCCCCAATTCTTTGTTATTTTTGCCCACTTTTCTAACTTGTATTGAGTCCACTGTGACTTAAGAAGAGAAGGTTTCCTGTAGCAAGAAAGACAAAGAAATTTCCCTCGAGACACAAAACGGTCTTTGTGAAATTCCTTTGCATTCACTTTAAATTAAATTGCTTGATTTAAGAGAGAACCCTAGTCCTCGACGTCCAACCATTCATTTAGTGACCGTTCAAAGTTACAATGACACTGAAAAAGGTGACTTATAACCAGTGCTTTTTTTGTAAAAGAAAAAGGTGCCGGAACTCACACATGTCATACAACCTGACTTGCCTACCCTACAAGGTTCCATTCAAAAAAGGTGCCGGAACTCCGTTCTGAGCGTTCTATGAGGAAAAAAAGCCCTGCTTATAACCATTTTTCACACTTACGATTGTTGCAGCAACCCCCTGGTCACGGGATCAAAATTCAGGTGCTTGGCAACTCACATGTATTGCACTGACCCAGGGTCACGTGATCACGATTTGGGTAAAATCTACTGGCAATCTATGTAGATATACTTAGGTATAAATCTGTCTTCTAATTCCTCTTAGGATTTACTTGAGAATAAATTTTATGTTTTGATTTTGCTATTATCGGGGTGGGGTTTCTATATGTCTGTTGCCCCTCCCAGTTTTCCTCATGGCTTTTATATTTCTATCTCCGTCCCTCTTTTCTTTAGCAAATATAGTAGGCCTTACCATTTATTTGAAGTGAGAATAGAGTTTCATTGTGAGAATGGGGTTAAGATCAGATGCAACTTCAGAATCCATTTTGTGTGTTTGTATGTGCATACGGGGATACCTTTTTCTTAACTCCTGGCAATTGCTTCAAGAAGTCCCTTCAGTTTTGTCAGCAAGATTTTTGAGAAATGACCATTGAAACATCCCCATGGTCACATGATCAGAATTCAGACTCTTGGCAACTGGCATGTTTTCATGATAGTTGCAGTGTCCTGGGGTCATGTGATCATCTTTTGCGACCTTCTGACAAGCAAGATCAATGGAGAAGCCAGATTCACTTAACAACTATGTTACTAACTTAAGAAATGAAGCGATCACTTAACAACTGTGGCAAGAAAGGTTATAAAATGGGGCAAAATTCACTTAACAACTGTTTTGCTTAGCAATGGAAATTTTGGGCTCAATTGTAGTTGAAAGTGGAGGTCTACCTGTACAAACTGCTATAATACAAACAAAAACAGTGGAGTTGTGTTTTCCCTCAGTTTGTGGTTTCTGTGTCTTCAGACATGTATTCTATTTGGCGTGCTAGTTCTACATGTTGATGTCCCTTTTCTTATTAGTTGCTACCACCTTGAGTGAGGATGATGATGATAAGATTGTTGGAGGATATACCTGTCGGAGAAATTCTGTCCCTTATCAGGTTTCACTAAATATTGGTTACCACATCTGTGGTGGTTCCCTTATCCATGACCAATGGGTCCTTTCAGCTGCTCATTGCTTCAAATCGTGAGTAAAGGATATATTATTATAAAAGCAACTTTTGGTTAAAAAAAAGATGTCTTTAAGCCATGGAAGCTAAAAATGTGGTAATAATACATCTCAAAGATGCTTTTTCACGAGGCAACTGGACTTTCTTGTTTTTCTTTGAAGACTTTTTGCTTCTCATCCAAGAAGCTTCTTCAGCTCTGACTAGATGGTGGGTCAGAGCTGAAGAAGCTTCTTGGATGAGAAGCAAAACGTCTTCAAAGAAAAACAAGAAAGTCCAGTTGCCTCATGAAAAAGTATCTTTGGGATAAGTATGACCTGGATGACTGAGAATCTCCATAGACATTAATAATACATCTTTACATAGAAAAAAATCTTGCCCAGTTTGGATCCTACTTTTATTTATTTTTAGCCTGTTTTTTCATTGTTAAAAACAGTGCTAAAGCAGAGAAAATCCCTTACCTCTGATATCAAAATAATTGCCTATCCTATGATAACTACACTAAGATGGTAATATGTGAATGACTTAAATGAATCAATGACAGTTAAATGGAAAAGTAATAAAAAGATTGCATAAAAAGCACTTCTGAAGACAGGTTTCCTTCCATTACACATATCAATTTGCTAATCTTATTCATTATCTGAAAGTCACATCTCAGGACTATTAATTCAAAGATCACATTTTTTACCAGATGGCTGCATGCGTGTCTGCATAGTAGATTGTGACACAACAGTCCTGTTCAGATTTTTCAAAGACAGTGAAATGATCTAGGATTAAAATGTAGCAAGCAGCAAGTTCTCTTTGGTTAAGAAAAAGAGGTAATGTCAGATCCTAGAATTATAACAAGCTAGTAACATTCTGAAGCTTTCCACCAAAGAAATATTTATTCTATTCTGTTGTACCTTAAGAGGGCTTTGGGGCCTAAGTATAGTAATTCCTGATGTTTGGTACAATGTTAGAAACAAGTAGTTATTCCTAAATCGACATTTTAGGTTTTTAAAGGTAGACCTATGCTTCAGCCTTAGAGTTAGACATAAACTAAATCTAACTTTAAGCCTAAGATACCTACTGTGAGTTTTTACATTTCATTAATAATTATTTAATATTATGGTAAAGCATTATTTAAATCTTATACTGCAGTTGTTTGCAAGTTTTAAAAATCCACTTTCCCTGTGATTATGAGTTTAGAAAACAACAAAAATTGTACCCACTTTATTATCCACATTGCTAGGGCAATATTCCAGTCTGGATGAAGTTCCACCAATTTTTATTTGCAATATATGCAGACAATGTGTTTTTGACTTCTTTTGACCAGCTAGTGTAGAAAGACAGCACTCCCCCAGAGAAAGAAATATTTGGGGGGATATTAAAAAAAAGTAGAATAGATTTCCCCAAAGGAATATTAGAAAATCTTAGGCAGAAACCACCTCCTCCGCCCCCCCCCCCCCGTCTCTCTGCCCCAAGCAGAAGCCAGGTCTGTAGAAATGCAGATTTGATAATCCATTCAGAAAGACTGGAGCCAGGAAGCTTGGAGCTGATGGGATTAGAAAGACAAAGATCCCTAGAACCAACAACTCCTCACCCAAAAAATCCAACACAGGAGATAGCCATCAGCCACAGCCCCAGGAAAGCAGGAAATGACCTTTAGGACATAATAAAATTAATACACCACCATCAGGATACCAAAAGGACACGCTCAAAAGCTCAGGTCAAAGTTCATACCACAGGAACAACTTCAAACACAAAAGCCCAAGAAGGTATAAAAACCCACCACTCCCAGCACCATGTGGCCAGCCACCCCAGAAACCTCCTGCTGTCACCAAAGTTTCTGGCAACTCAATAAACAAGAATCGTCATTCCTAAAGCAGTTTCCATTTTGTTTATTCCCAGCTTGGACTGGACCCTGATGAAGATTTTTCTTTCAACACTAGTCAAGAAATTTCAAGGACTATGAAAGCTCAGACACATTTAAAAAAAATGCTTAAGAAGCCATTAGAAAATATAGCAGTGACTGCTATGATTCAAATAAAAGATTTATTAATAGTGTAATTGAGATGCAAATTCTTTCAACTCTTCCTTCCACCAATCTCTTCTGGTGGAATCTCCACCTTTCCTTGCCTTGGTAACAAACTGATCTGGTATCATCAGGTTGTGGCCTGTGAGGATCTGAGTACTGCTGCTCACAATATGCATCTTCCATTAAATTAAGTAACTGTTATACAAAATGTCTCACCACATTTTTAAAGGTAGAATTCTTTGCTTTAAATATGGCTTTAACACAGGTATTTTCTTTATGTGAGATCTTTTTAAACATAATTTGTTTAGAATTTCATTAGGATAAGCAAAGAAAAGCAGAATTTCTTGGTCTGATGCCACCATTTGTGGACTAAAATGAAAGTAGTGTTCAGACAAATCCCTAGCTCTGGCAGGATAAACATCAATTATATTTATGGAAATTGATATTAATTTTGAACAATGGGAAAGTTTCCACTTCAGATATGATCTCTTGCTACAGAAGTTCTTGACTTCTCCTTTGAAATGAAGAATATTATTCTTTGGATTTATATACAACTGTTGCTGAGCTTGAGACTAGACTCTGCACAATGCAACCAATATAAAATTGCTTTATTGATTTTACAGCCGCCTCAGCGTGAAACTGGGAGCATACAATATTAGGAACCCAGAAGGACATGAACAGCTTATCAAGGCTGAAAAAATAATTGTCCATCCAAACTACAACTCTTGGCTCCTGGATCATGACATCATGCTCATCAAATTGGAAACACCAGCTGAACTTTCCAAAAGTGTTGCACCCATCACCCTGGGCTATGGATGTCCAGCTGTTGGCACCTACTGCCTTGTCTCAGGATGGGGTAACACTCTCAGTGAGGGTGGTGAGTATTGACAAGAATTGGCTAGCTCTCTGAATCCCAGGTACATAAACTGAAGAACTATAATTACTAGGGTTTGTTTTCTGCAAAAACACTTTCTAAATCTAGAAATGTTTTTCTCAATAACTGTTGAATCAATTTGTGGTTTTTCATATTCATAGGGATAGATATGTTCAGTGGTAAACTTGGATCTATTCTGAAATTCCAAGTTTAAGCCCTAACATTAAAAATAATTTTTTTTCTTGGACCAAGCCTTCAACCAACTTAAGCACATAAATGTTGGTGTGGGTGGTTTTTGAGCACTGAAGATGAAGGTGCATCACATTCCATTTTTCCTTTTATTATGGGAATTTTCAGACATTTTTGATGTATTGAATTGGACACTTCATCTCAGACATCATGTTACATAAAATCATATAGCAATCTAGTTGCTTTTACTGGTCTAGAATTCCAAGATTGCTGCTATTCTTTTAATCAGAAAGAGTCAGGTGGCATCCTTTAACACTATAAATATAAGGCATTTGTTTTCATGAGCTGTTGTTCACTTCCTAGCTTCCTTATTTTTTCCTTTTTGTTTCCATCTAGTAAACTATCCTGATTACCTGCAGTGCCTGTATGCTCCAATCCTAAGTGATGAGGAATGCAAAGCTTCTTACCCAGGACAAATTAGTGAAAACATGGTCTGTGTTGGATATCTAGAGGGTGGCAAGGATTCTTGTCAGGTGAGGACACTTGCCTTCTGACCATCTGTACAAGCAAAACAAAACAGAACAGAACAGAAATACTCAGCCCACTTGTTTTTGTTTGAAAACAGCCACCCAGCTATAAGGGATTATATATAATATGTGCAAATTGTTTGATTTTCATAGTTTACCCTGTACGTAGTTGGAATTTCCCCCCATCTTCTGTTTTCTTTAGAGAAAAAATAAGTTGTACTATTGTATCAAGATGTACTTGAAAAATGGGTAATTAGAGGTATTTGGCCTGTTTCATACTTTCTGGCCCTATATAAATAAGGCTCCAATAGAGCTCTTTTCACATTACTAAGGTTGTTTATGTATTTAGGAAGTAGGATCCCAGCATTACTGTAGTTATAAGCACTTGATTTCTTGTTTTTATTATTACTATTGTTACTGTTATAGTTCTTCAAGTCAACCTTGACTCCTGATGGGCAAGACCTTGCCACTTTCTTTTCAACATTTTCAGAAGTGGTTACAGTAGCTAGTACCAAGATATTTTTTTAAAAAATCCCAATCTAGGACTGAAAGAATATAAGTGGTTCAAAGTCATTCTAAAGGAGATTAAAAATCAGGTTTCCTCACCCCTAGTCTTGTGCGTTCAACTGCTATGCCCAATTGGCTTTCTTGCTCCTCTAAGCACCTGTTGGCCTTCCCAGGCAGACCAGACAGGAAACATGACTTGATCTAAATTCTACTTTATGGTAAAGCTACATTAATAGACTCTTGCAAGACTGAAAGTACAAATACACAGCCATCTCCTTTACAGCCAGAAACTCTGCCCATAGCAGTTTGAGTAAGATACATTATCACACATGACAAGAGATTTAGTTTAGTAATAGGTGAGAGTTATTGCATTAGACAAATAATTATATGAATACAATCAGGAGATGAAAACAGGAGACCAGAGTGAGTACCAATTAGCAATTAAAATTAACACCCCCCCCCCCAATAAGCTGAATAAAAGATTTAGAGGTCAGGCTCTAGATCTGAGATGAAGCACCCACAGGGCTTTGTGAAATGAAACAGCCAAAGAAATTAAATGCTGTGGAAATGCTACCATTATACTACAAGGACAACTACCATAAGTTGGCTACAGTGTAATGGGGAGTAAAGAGAAAAAGAAATTACAAACATGTCATTGGAGAAACTACTTCAGAACTTCCCTAAACCCTTCTTCTTTCCAACTCTTTTGGTCTTGCAGGGGGATTCTGGTGGTCCAGTGGCTTGTGATGGATTCCTCCAAGGCATTGTCTCCTGGGGAGTAGGCTGTGCCCTGCCTGGCTATCCTGGAGTCTACACCAAAGTTTGCAAATACGTTGACTGGATCCATGATACCATTGCTGCTAACTAAAGCAGCCACTTTCTCTTATTCCAACCTTTTCATGTACTTCCTCTTAATAGAATAGGAAATAAAGAGGCTGATTTCCAAAGCAATCTGGTGGATCGTTGCTTTTATTTTAATAGTGGGGAGTTGTGTAGATTGAAGATTGTATCTATAATCCAGAGCCCTTGAATTATGGTGCCTTTCAATGTTCCAGTTATTTCAAGTTCCCTTATAAAAAGTATCGTCTGCACTTGATGGCCAAATCCAAGTACCGTAATAATAACATGAATTCCCTATCACTTTTGCAGAGCAACATTTCTATGCTTTAAAGTAGAGGTCCACAACCTTTTGGCACCAGGGACCAGTTCCATGGAAAGAGGTTTTTCCATGGACTGGAAGATATGTGGTTTTGTGTGCTGCCTTCATCTCACGGATGGGGCTTTGCTTGTTTGTGTGGACCAGTTGCTGCCATGCCATGGCCCAATACTGGTCCATGGACCGGGGGTTGGGGACCCCTGCTCTAAAGTAAATCCAAATTTGAGAAGGCATCCCTTTCCCTTCCCAATGAGGAAAGCCTGTAACAAGATTACCTGGTCTAGTTTAGTGTTTCAGTGAGGTTTTATTTGAAGAATTTGTTTATTTAATAGCATTTATATGGCTACCCAACTCACTTTCAGTGACTCCTAGCAGCTTATAAGAATAAACACCCAACAAAAAAGCAATGACAGCCCACCGTTCTGGTGATAACAATCAAATGAACCTTTGATAGGCTCCATCCCATTCTGAGGTCCCCAGGTCTTCGTGGTCTTGTGAAAAAGTGTGTCATGGTTGACCAGTGGCATAGCGTGGGGGGTGCAGGGGGGGCTGGCTGCACCGGGTGCAACATCTGGGGGGGCGCGCTCGCACTCACAGCTCTCTGCCCCTGCCTGGCTCACTCACTCTCTCTCACTGCAGTGCTGGCTGTGCGAATCCGATCCGAGCCGCCGGGTCGCCGCCCACTGTGGAGGGGGGGTGCCAGGCATGCGGTGCAGTGCGGAGAGAGAGCGAGGGACTATCTGGGGGAGGGACAGTGCAGCGGCCGGGTGCTTGCCCCGGGTGCTGACAACCCACGTTACGCCACTGTGGTTGACTTGCTACGCAGCCTGCTTGCAACCAGACAACAATAATGGGAGAGGGGAAGGGAAGGCATAGGAATGCAAGTGTGCCATCTGGAAGCCTGAGACAGTTCCACTGCCAAAGTCACCAACTCTGAGAATGTCGGAGGCAAACAGATTGTTCTCAAAACAACCCAGGTGCAACCGATTGGTGGACAAAGGACCATGGGAGGACCAGGGGGGAAAAGGGGAAATTATCTTACGCTTTCGCACACAAAATGTTAGAACTGGCTTTTCCACTTCTGTGCTCACACGGCTTTTCAGTAAAGCATACTCTTGGAGAAAAAAAAATGTCTCAGAAGTTTCTTTTGCTGGCTAGCATATTGGGATGGTTGACAGAGTCTCAAAGTGGGGGCCAATTTTATTTCCACAAGGATGATGTTCCACGGGGAGCAATCATAGAGAAGGCCCTTCTTCTTAGTCTCGCTAGATGGACCTCCTTAGGAGAGGGGACCCATAGCATTCACTGCCTTCCCACTCTGGTGGGTCAAGTAGATGTGACCCGGAAAAGACAGTCCTTCAGATGAAGAAAGTGTGCATATTTTTCTTAAATACAATGTGCAAAAACCAGAGAGTTTATTCTGAGTATAAATCCATCCAGGATTTTGAAAAATGTTATTCAAGTGGTTGATAAAAGATGTAAAAAAGATGTGTTCTGAGGAACACATGGGATAAAAACATTAAGCCAACAACTATTTTTTTTCAAATGCATGTGGAATAGGAAAATGATGAGGGAGGCCCTTGGACTATTCAATGATAGGGCATTAAAATGGGCTGATGGAAGACAGAGAAATAGCAGAAGACCCAAATGTATTACAGTTAGTCCTCTACCTACAACCATTTATTTAGTGACTGAATGCTAGATTGTTCCCATTTTACAAAGCCCTGAATAGGTGTACCAACCAGCTTCAACTAGCTTTTTGCTTTTCTACAGGCAGGCTATTGCCTCATCCAATTCAATTCAAGGGGAACCATTAGTGGTATGGGGGTTATTTGTTGCTGTGAGAACTATAACTTGTTTCTTCTTTCAAATATTCAAATCTTTCAAATTTTCTGGTGCTTTTTCAAGTGATGCATATGTTGAAACCCTCCTGAGCAAACTTTTCTGCCTTCGTGGCCTGCCTTAGGTGGGTTTCATATCCTCCTCTCCTCCAAGCATTCATATTTCATTCACACGAATATATGCCATAATTATTTAGAATTGCATCATGTACTGGCATTCATATAAAAGTTTTAATTTACTAATGTGATTATACACATTAGTATTACAGTAAGCATATTCTAAGAGCATCAACTTGCTTTTGAATGAATGTGCTGTTAAATTCTTGGCATTCTGTTTTGGTTTAAGAAGGGCCGTTTCTAGGTGTGGGTGCCATCCTAACACACCTCTGCTTTTCTTAACTTCTTGCTGTTCAAGGGTACCATCACTGCAGTGATGAAGAGAAGCGGTAGTAGGCATCTGAGCCCCTTCCATCTCTGCTCCCTTTTGCTCTTTCTTGTGAGTTTGGTTCTCTCCCAATTCTACCACCGGGATTGCCAGTTTCAGTTGTCCTGGGAATAAGTACAACAATAGAGCAGCTTGGCCAGACCAAAACCAATTCCACAGTGTGGGTTTGCCATTGCCTCCTTCCCAGGGCTGAGAGAAAGTGGCTTGCCCAAGATCACCCAACTGGCTTGGTCCCTAAGATGGGACTTGAACTCATGATCTTCAAGTTTCTAGCCTGGTCCCTTAACTACTAAACCCATTCTTTTGTCCCCCTGCTATGTTGTGTCTTTGTAGACCAGGGGTGTCAAACTGCCGGCCCGTGGGCCAGATGTATCATAGCGAAACCATGCCCATCCCATTGCTGGCAATGGTAAAAAAGTCACAGTACATCACGATACGGCACGGAACATTGCGAGTTTGACACCCCTGTTGTAGAGTGTGAGCCTTACGGCAGTGACCTCTTTATTTTTATTCAAGAATAAACCCCCACAGACTCCATTGTCTGAGTCTTTTGGGGTTGTAGAAATACTGCAAAACAAACAAGAGGTTAATAATTAGATACTTACTACCAGTTTAATAATATAAAAAAGCTAGGTTGAAAATAGGGTAATTTCATATTTTGTTAAAAGTTTTGTTAGATCTAAATCAGCATTTCTCCATTTCAGCTATAGTACTTTAAGATGTGTGAACTTCAATTCCCAGAATTCCCCAGCCAGCATTGGGAATTCTGTGAGTTGAAATCCACACATGCATGGGGGAATTCTGAGAGTTGAAGTCCACATAACTCAAAGTGGCTAAGGTTGAGAAACACTGATCTAAATCATGTTCAAGTCAGAGCTGTTTTAAGACTCACTATAGCCAGTAGATGGCAACATAAACAGTAGCAAAATCCTTCAACAGTTTAAAAGAAAATTATTGTTTTTTGTACAAAGTCAAATCTTCTATAAGTTATAGTTGTTCCTTGTAACTTCATGATTACTTCCCCGTAATTTCCTTAGCTGCATTGCCCTGGATTGCCTTCCTTACTTCCCAATCTAACCTAAAGTCATTGGATTCCCTGGTGGTCTCCATCCACATCAAAATCACGTTACCCTCTTTGATCACATCCTATCCTGTGGGATCAATCACAGTCACATATGCATTGCAGATTAGCTGAGCACCTCTAGTGATGAAGATTGTTATAATATTGGTGGAAGAGTATAGCACTTCAGTGGGGAGGACAACAGTTATCTAGTTCCAAAGACAGCCATTGCATGAAATTTAAAATTACAGGGGCGTTGCAAAGGAGGAAGTGACCCTATTGTGGTTTGTACTGGATGTATGTGCTTAAACAGTCTAGAGCCGTGGTGGCGAACCTATGGCACGCATGTCACAGGTGGCACGCAGAGCCCTCTCTGTGGGCACGCATGCCGTTGCCCCAGTCCTAGGCCTTCAGCTGGGTTTTATAAAACCTTTTCGCTTTAAGCCTCCGCTGCCGTGTGCAAAAAAAAAAAGGTTCAATCAATCAATCAATTTCAACTTCTCACGGGAAAAAAGAGATCTTGCGAAGTTGGAATTAATTGATTGAACTGGGCCACACCCACCCAATGGGCCATGCCCACCCAGCACCCGACAATAAATAAGTGGGTTTTGGGTTGCAGTTTGGGCACTCGGTCTCTAAAAGTTTCGCCATCACTGGTCTAGAGCCTGCTGACCTGCTTTTGCTGACTTTCTGCTTTTGTGCTACTCTTAAATGATCAATATCGCTCTACAGCTGCTGGAGCATAAACAAAAATTCATAATGGACAATGAATTTACCAGAAGAGACAGAGTGATATTAGGAGAAAGAGAGCCAGATTGCTGGATCTGAATAATTCCCCGGGGAGCAACTTTGACCAATATGGTTTTGATCTTGGCATAATTTGAATCCTATTTAAACTATCTATTTTTATCGGAACTGCAAGATCAAAATAATATTTTGTATATGTCTTTTGTGGATCTCTCCTTCCCACCAACCCTCCAGTCGGTAGTCTTGAAATTGACTTGTTTAAATTTGCTTGTTCTTAACAAGAGTCCCCTGTAACAGAAATGGGAAATGGAGCAAGAGAGATATGAGGATCCTTTGCCTTAGCCTGCCCTTTGCTGGGATTTGCTTGCCTGCTAACCCAGTGGATTTATTTTCCATTTTTTCAAATATTTTCTATTTCAGCCTTACCTCCCCCTTTTATTATAATTTTTTCAGCTGCACGCTCTTCAGCAACATGCTAAGCATCTATCATTATTACAAAAGTGCCCTTTTCCAGGATACCCCATTTTGTCCATGATTTCAAGTCATGCCCTCTCCATTATGTTAGCCAGCATATAATTCCTGGCAGACCTAGTATCTTCACTCCTTATTTGGCTCTAAGAAATTAGTCTTCAATTAACTCTGACAGTAAATATTCCCCTGCACAAATTAAGTGCCCTTTGGGTCATTACAAGAAAACGCTGTGTAATTCAACTTGGCTAAGGTGATTCTGCCCTCTATCTCCCCAGGCTCAGAAGGCATATATGTCCCAGGATAATGTTGCAGGATCCAATCGGGGTCAGTCACCGAGACCAGAGGTTTAGTCTTCCGAGGTTTTGGACATGTGCTAGAGCCCATCCTCAGGGAACTTCTCTCTATCAGAGTGTGCTGTTCTGTGTGTGGTATTTATGTGGTGCCTGTTCTCAACATCTACAAAGCCACATACAAGCAAGCAAATAAATAAATAAATTCCCATCACTAGACTCAGTCTTTCACCTCTATGATTTAAGTCAGAAACCAGCCATCCAGCACAAAACCTGGCAGCCTCAGTTTATCTACTGAGTTCCGATCTTTCGTTGCCTCCTCATGAATCCAAATCCAGCTTGGTTGATGCCTGCGTGTAAGCCTTAGAATCGACCAGTGCAAACCATGATTTGTTTTTATCTAAGCTTCCACATTACAAGCTGTATTTTCTGCCAGGCAAATAAAAGCAAGTTTAAGAGTTTATTTATGAACACTTCTCGGACCCATCTAAAGAGGAAACGTGGACTATCATCAGCACTTTGGGATGGGCGGGTTTAGGACGTATGAACCACCTGACACAATTGCTTCTTGGTTTCCTTCATCACTTCAGCAGGATATTTTGTAGAGATCAAATGATGTTTCACTGGCACCTGTTTCTGTTATAGTTTTTCTTTTCATTTTCCTACATAAGAGAAAGGGAAATACCATAGAAAACCAGTTAGCAAAGGAGCGGGGGAGTATAACAATCTAGGTTTGGAGATAACAGTCTAAAAGTGGCTGGAGAAAGACTTGATTTCCATAAATTTTATTTTGATAAAATTGGTTTGGCAGTTTCTACAGGGAAGAAACTGAACGAGAAACACCACATCATAAAAAGGAGCATTCAAGAAATAACTGTATTATTATTATTATTTTTGCATTTTGAGCAGCTATTGCTACGATGTTATGGGGTACAATTTACCAACACCTTCAGCCTTCCTTCTTTTCTTCTTTCTCTTTCTCCTTCGTATTACTCTGCATCAGAGCTGAACAGGTATTGCTTACACAGAAACCAGCCTGGATATCAGGGCAGCTTGGAGACCAGATTCAAATGAATTGCCAGCAGAACAACACAGATCACAATTGGATGTACTGGTATCGGCAAACAGCAGCAAAGCGGCAGCTGGAACTGATTGGTTACATAGTTAAGGGAGCACCACAAGCCACTTATGAAGATGGATTTGAAAAACAAAGATTTGAGATTCAACAGAAGCACAGTAAACACTGTTCATTGCAAATCAACAAAATGAGCTCCGAGGATTCTGCTGTTTATTTCTGTGCTTCTAGCTTCACAGTGCTAGAATGCTTCAGGAGCTCCCTGCAAGAACTGTCTCATGAGTCTTCACATGGAAGCTTGGAGTCAAAATTTGCATCTCTCTCTTTCTTCTCTCCTATGTGTCTGCAGAAGGTAGATAAAAGAAGTAAAGATCGTGGTCATAGCTCTCACATAAAAAAAAGAAAAAAAAGAATGGGGCTTTGTGCTGCTCCAAACACCTCTGCTCTCTCCCATACACATACCAAAAAGATTTGGCCACTGTGCATGTTTACAAACCAAGGTAGTCGCATGAGTCTTGCAACAAATTAGAAGAGAACTTCAAGCTCCTCCCACATGAACAGGAGAATCAGATTAGTCTGAATAAAACCCCAAATAACGTAGCTTCTTAAGAAACAATAGTTATGTAGTTCAACATACTTGAAAGATGTTCACAAATCATTTCAGAGTAGACAACTAGAGCAGACAAATATTTTTCTTCCAGACTTTAATGAGTGCTTATAGATGTTTTGAAAGAATACCTAGCAAATTTATATGCTTTTAAATGTTTCATATTTTCTCAATAATGCTCAGTAACTGTTAGATAAAGTAGTTGTATTCCATCTTGAAAAAGGGCTAAAATTTTGAGCAGGGATTCTCCAGCTCATCACCAATGCACTACACAATCTCAATTATATCCCTCTTGTTTAGCTAAAATTGTAATCTTTATGTTGTTCTTAACTTCTCTGTAGAGATGCCTTTTTCTGACCAGGAAAGTAGATAATCATTCAGTGAGTCAAAATTGATTTTGGTCAAAGACCATTTTAGAAAACAATCTACGTTTGGAAATAACGGTCTAAAAGGGGCTGGAGAAGACTTGATTTCCATAAATTTTATTTTAATAAAATTGGTTTGGCAGTTTCTACAGGGAAGAAACTGAACCAGAAACACCACATCATAAAAAGGAGCATTCAAGAAATAATAATGTTTTTTTGCATCTTGAGCAGCTATTGCTATGATGTTATGGAGTATAATTTACCAACACATTCCTTGTCCATCTCTGGGGAGATTGTTCAGCCCCCATAACAGTCATGAAGAATATTCTGGAGAAAGAATACCAGTTTGATGTAGCATGAAGAAAGGAGAAAGAAAAAAATGGACTGTCATATCTTTCTGAACAGAGAATACTTTCAGAAACTCTGCACCTGCCTGCAAGACTTTGAAGATACTCACCAGTTCCACAGCTGTCACTATTCCTGGAAACCTTCACTTCACTGCTGGAAGTGGTGGTAGAGTAGAAAAGTGAAGTCTTTCTGTATGAGACTCAATCATTGTGGGGACAGGGGGCACAATGATTCATTTCATGGAGAGCCCTTTACAAAAACCCTCCCTTGCTTACCAAATAGGATCTAGCCACAATTGCCATAGTAGATTGTACAATACAGAACTGGATGGCTTTATTCCCCTCAAGATCTTTGTCTCTTATGACACAGTCTCCCCCTATGTCTCCTACACATACAATCCAAAATATGGATCCAGTATGTAGATGAAACCTTTGTTATAATAAGAAAGGACTATCCAGAAAAGACACATGAAACGCATCAACATATAAAAAGGAATAAAATTCACAAGAGAAGAAGAAGAGGACAACAGCACACTACTTTTCCTGGATATCCATATCAATGGAGACAGTGATGGCAAACTAAAAACACAAGTCTATTGAAAAACTACCCACACCAACCAAGTGCTTCACAACCAAAGTAACAACCCAACCTCCCATGAGATAAACTGTGTAAGAACACTATTTAGATGAGCACAGACACACTGCACCAACCCTGAACATTAGAAAAAAGAAATAGATCATCTATACAACACCTTTCAATAAAATGCATATCCATGTAACCTCATCCAAATATGATTGATCACTCAATCTAATATAGCACAAGCAACATAAGCTGTGAAAAGGATAACACTACAGTACATCAAAAACTTCTCAGAAATCACAAACAGATTATTAAACCACATGGCAGCAGTGTAGCACACAAACCAACTAAAGCCCTCCAAAACATTCTAAATAACTCAAAAGACCCAGCATCCCCAGAAGAAGAAGCAGAAGTCATCTATAATATACAGTATAAGGATTGCAACAGCCACTATGTAGGATGAACAGGCAGAAGACTATCAGAGTGCATCCATGAACACCAACTAACAGTCAGAAGACATCGTGAAATTTAATCCTTAATTTCCATGACACATGGTTAGACAATCATTGTTTCAACTGGGAAACAGTGACCATCCTCAACCAAGCCAGGTCCAAAAATGCTAGAGAATTCCTGGAAGCTTGGCACTGTGACAGACTGACCATCAACAGACACATAGACATAAACAACATCTACATACCATTCAAAAGAGACAATCAACAAGCCAAAAAGGGAACAAAAAACCTGAAACACCTCCTCACCAGCAATCAACATCCAGATGAGCACACATTAAGAACAAGATAAACATTAGATTAATAATCAAGAAGTAGGCAACATCCCAGTCAAGGAACTGCCAAACAAGCTTACAATAAACAGCCCAACAAAGAACCATTCTACCAACACTGGCAGGACAAGCTACTAGATTATAAAATGAGAGCAAACCCACTTCCTACTAGCACTGATGATCAGGGCTTTTTTTTTAATCATAGAACGCTCAGAACGTTGTTGTTTTTTGCAAAAAAAAAAGAGCTCCCTCTGAAAGCATATTGCAAGGCTAGGCAATCTTGTCCCTTTTTATGACTTGTGGACTTCCACTCCCAGAAATCCTGAGCCAGCCATGCTGAGGGGAAAGGGAGAGGTTTCTAAGCTGAGCCATGCTGGCTCAGGAATTCTGGGAGTTGAAGTCCTTGAGTCATAAAAGAGCCTGCACTAGAGGAGGACATTAAAATTATTTACAGGGTTACTTCTTTAGGAACTAAACTTTTAGAATGTAAAACAGCTAATTCAAAAAAGCCAACAGGAAAGAACCTAACATTTTTCATCTGCTTCTGTCTTTTGGAAGGTAAAATTAGATAACAAAATTATCTATTTCCTATGTTAACAATGAAATCAATAAAAGTAACAGGAAAGAAATGAGAAACATTTTTCTCAATGTAATATGTCTAATTTAGCTGATGCTAGAAAAAAATAGCATCTTTTGTATCTATTATTACTTGTTGTTGTTGTTGTTAGTTGCGAAGTCGTGTCCGACCCATCGCGACCCTATGGACAATGTTCCTCCAGGCCTTCCTGTCCTCTACCATCTTCTGGAGTCCAGTTAAGCTCACGCCTACTGCTTCAGTGACTCCATCCAGCCACCTCATTCTCTGTCGTCCCCTTCTTCTATTGCCCTCAATCTTTCCCAGCATTAGGCTCTTCTCCAGTGAGTCCTTCCTCCTCATTAGGTGGCCAAAGTATTTGAGTTTTAGCTTCAGGATCTGACCTTCTAAAGAGCAGTCAGGGTTGATCTCCTCTAGGACTGACCGGTTTGATCGCCTTGCAGTCCAAGGGACTCGCAGGAGTCTTCTCCAGCACCAGAGTTCAAAGGCCTCAATTCTTTTGCGCTCAGCCTTTCTTATGGTCCAACTTTCACTGCCATACATTGCAACTGGGAAGACCATAGCCTTGACTATACGCACTTTTGTTGACAGGGTGATGTCTCTGCTTTTTAGTGTGCTGTCTAGATTTGCCATGGCTTTCCTCCCTAGGAGCAAGCGTCTTTTAATTTCTTGACTACAGTCCCCATCTGCAGTGATCTTGGAGCCCAGGAAAATAAAATCTGTCACTACCTCCATTTCTTCCCCATCTATTTGCCAGGAATTAAGAGGGCCGGATGCCATGATCTTAGTTTTCTTAATGTTTAGTTTCAACCCAACTTTTGCACTCTCCTTCTTCACTCGCAACAAGAGACTCTTCAGTTCCTCTTCACTTTCTGCCATTAGAGTGGTATCATCTGCATATCTTAGGTTGTTGATATTTCTTCCAGCAATCTTAATTCCAACTTTTGATTCATCTAGCCCTGCCTTTCTCATGATGTGCTCTGCATATAAGTTAAATAGGCAAGGCGACAGTATACAGCCTTGCCGGACTCCTTTCCCAATTTTGAACCAATCAGTGGTTCCGTGTCCAGTTCTCACTGTTGCTTCTTGGCCCGCATATAGGTTTCTCAAGAGACAAATAAGATGTTCTGGTACTCCCATCTCTTTAAGAACTTGCCACAGTTTGTTATGATCCACACAATCAAAGGCTTTAGCATAGTCAATGAAGCAGAAGTAGATGTTTTTCTGGAACTCTCTAGCTTTTTCCATGATCCAGCGTATGTTGGCAATTTGATCTCTAGTTCCTCTGCCTCTTCGAAATCCTGTCTGTACTTCTGGTAGTTCTCGATCCACATACTGCTGGAGTCTAGCTTGTAGGATTTTAAGCATAACTTTACTAGCATGAGAAATGAGTGCAATGGTGCGATAGTTTGAACATTCTTTGGCACTGCCTTTCTTTGGAATTGGAATGTAAACTGATCTTTTCCAATCCTGTGGCCACTGTTGAGTTTTCCAAATTTGCTGGCAAATTGAGTGTAGCACTTTTACTGCATCGTCTTTTAAGATTTTGAATAGCTCAGCTGGAATACTGTCACCTCCACTAGCTTTGTTGTTGCTCAGCTTTTCTAAGGCCCACTTCACTTCACATTCTAGGATGTCTGGCTCGAGGTCAGTGACCACCTCATTGTGATTATCAGGGACGTTAAGCTCATTCTTGTATAGTTCTTCTGTGTAATTTTGCCATCTCTTCTTAATCTCTTCTGCCTCTGTTAGGTCCCTGCCATTTTGGTCCTTTATCATGCCCATTTTTGCATTGAACGTTCCCTTCATCTCTCCAATTTTCTTGAAAAGATCTCTGGTCCTCCCTATTCTATTGTTTTCTTCTATTTCTTTGCACTGTTCATTTAAGAAGTCATTCTTATCTCTTCTAGCTATTCTCTGGAATTCTGCATTCAATTGGGCGTATCTTTCTTTTTCTCCCTTGCCTTTTGCTTCCCTCCTTTCCTCAGCTATTTGCAAAGCTTCCTCAGACAGCCATTTTGCTTTCTTGCATTTCTTTTTCTTTGGGATGGTTTTGGTTGCTACCTCTTGTACAATGTTGCGAACCTCTGTCCATAGTTCTTCAGGCACCCTGTCTATCAGATCTAATTCCTTAAATCTATTTGTCACCTCTACTGTATATTCAACAGGGATATGATTTAATTCATACCTGACTGGCCTAGTGCTTTTCCCTACTTTCTTCAGTTTAAGCTTAAACTTTGCAACAAGAAGCTCATGGTCTGAGCCACAGTCAGCTCCTGGTCTTGTTTTTATTGACTGTATAGAGCTTCTCCATCTTTGGCTGCAGAGTACATAGTCAATCTGATTTCTGTGTTGACCGTCTGGTGATGTCCATGTGTAGAGCCGTCTCTTGGGTTGTTGGAAAAGGGTGTTTGCTATGACCATCGTATTCTCTTGACAAAATTCTATCAGCCTGTGCCCTGCTTCATTTTGTACTCCAAGGCCAAACTTGCCTGTTATTCCGGTTATCTTTTGGCTTCCTACTTTAGCATTCCAATCCCCCATGATGATAAGGACATCATTTTTTGGTGTTAGTTCTATAAGGTGCTGTAGGGCTTCATAGAACCGGTCAATTTCATCCTCTTCAGCACCGGTGGTTGGGGCATAGACTTGGACTACTGTGATATTGAATGGTTTGCCTTGGATTCGAACTGAGATCATTCTGTCATTTTGAGGATTGTATCCCAGTATTGCTTTTCCTACTCTTTTATTGACTATGAAGGCTACTCCATTTCTTCTGAGGGATTCTTGCCCGCAGTAGTATACCTGATGGTCATCTGAATTAAATTCACCCATTCCTGTCCATTTTAGTTCGCTGATACCTAAGATGTCAATGTTCAGTCTTGTCATCTCTTGTTTGACCACGTCCAGCTTTTCTTGATTCATGGATCTTACATTCCAGGTTCCTATGGAGAAAAAATCTTTACAGCATCGGACTTTCCTTTCACTACCAGACATATCCACAGCTGAGCGTCCTTTCGGCTTTGGCCCAGTCGCTTCATTCTTTCTGGCGCTACTAGTACTAGCCCTCTGCTCTTCCCCAGTAGCATATTGGACGCCTTCCGACCTGAGGGGCTCATCTTTCATATCGTTTTGCCTTTTGGTACTGTCCATAGGGTTTTCATGGCAAAGATACTGGAGTGGGTTGCCATTTCCTTCTCCAGTGGATCACGTTTTGTCAGAACTCTCTGCTATGACCTGTCCGTCTTGGGTGGCCCTGCACGGCATAGCTCATAGCTTCATTGAATTACGCAAGCCCCTTCGCCACGACAAGGCAGTAATCCATGAAGGGGCTATTATTACTAAACCACTTTAAATTAAACAATTCTTAAGAATGAAATATTCTTTTTTTATTGAAAAGTTTTACAATACATTTTAAGCACAAACTCCTTCCCTCCCCCTCCCCCAGCTTCCCCTCCTCCCCCTCCCCCCCCAACTTCCCAGAGCTGAATACAGGGTATTGCCTCTAACAAACTTGAGCTAAAATATGCTAACCATCTATAATTACACTTTAAATCCTATCACACTTTAACTCCACTTAAACATAACTAAATAATAATACATTTTATAATTCTAACACTCATTCATATGCTAAATGAAATTTTTTTAGTCCCATATTATATTTATTCTGAATATAATCGATCCATCTTCTCCATTCCGAAATATATCTCTGTTGAAATTGTTCTTTCAAATATGCTGAAATTTTTGCCATTTCTGCCAAGTTTGAAACTTTTATTTATTTATTTTTATTGCTTTTATAAAAACATATATTAAAACAAAAAATACATATAAAAAACAAAACATAACATAAACAATACAATCAACAAAAATACAAAAAGAATACTTAACTTCCATTATTCTTAATCTTTCTAATCATTTTCAGGTGCCTTCCTCAAGTCCCCACTATCTGCGTTTCATCGTAGATCATCATTAGCAATTTCTATTTCATAATGCTAAATCATATTTAATATCTATCTATGTTTAATTTCTTATCATTTAACAATCATTCTTTCATATTATCCTTAATGCTAAACTCTAAAACTGCAACATATAAGCACTTACAAGTCCATTTCAAACTAATTAATATGACAATATTTCTTCAAATAGTCTTTAAATTTCTTCCAATCTTCTTCCACCGACTCTTCTCCCTGGTCACGGATTCTCCCAGTCAGCTTGGCAAGTTCCATATAGTCCATCATTTTCATCTGCCATTCTTCCACCGTTGGTATTTCTTGTGTCTTCCAATTCTTGGCTATCAAAATTCTCGCCGCTGTTGTGGTCGAAATGCCAATTTTCTGATCTTCTTTCCATCTAGCTTGTATCTGGCCATACTGAAACCAAGTTTGTACTATTTTTCCTTCTTTTAAAATATTAAATGGCTTTAATTGCCATACATTCCTTTCCAGTCTAAGAATATCTTTATATGTAATCACATCATGTTTAAATCCCAAACTTATATTTTCTATCGCATGTTTAGGTATTGCCCAAAGTGGTATTTTATAATTTAACTTGTATCGATATTTTTTCCAAACTCGCAACAGGGCGTACCTTAATATATGTGTCTTAAAAAAGATTATCCACCTTTTTATCATACAATAAACATGCATGCCAGCCATATAATAAATCACATCCCTCAATATTCAATAATCTTCCTTCTGTTAAATTAAACCAATTACTAATTGACGATAAGGCCGCAGCCTCATAATATAATTTAAAATTGGACATTTTAAGACCACCTCTTTCACGTATATCTTGCGTTATCTTAAGTTTTACTCTCGGTCTTTTCCCTGCCCAAATAAATTTATTAATACCTTTCTGCCATTTGAATCTTTTTTAAGTATAGGTATCATTTGAAACAAAAATACAAATTTTGGTAAAACATTCATTTTCACTGCTGCAATTCTTCCCAATAAAGACAATTGTAATTTTCTCCAACTATCTAACTCTTTTTGTATTTTTAACCATAACAATTCATAATTATTTTTATATAATTTCGCATTTGAAGCTGAAAGATATACCCCCAAATATTTAATCTTTTTAACTATTTCAAATCCTGTTAATTTTTCTAGAACTACCTTTTGTTCTGCAGTCATATTTTTAGACAATATTTTAGTTTTTGCCTGTTTACCTTAAATTCAGAAACTTGTCCATATTGCAAAATTATTTCCATTAAATCTATAACTGATTGAATCAGTTGACTTAATGTAATAACCAAGTCATCTGCAAACACTCTCAATCTATAATCTTGATCTTTAATTTTAACTCCTTTTATTTTATTTGAGTCACGTATCTTAATCAATAATATTTCCAATGTTAAAACAAATAGCAATGGTGACAACGGACATCCCTGTCTTGTACCCTTTTCAATTTTGCAAGCTTCTGTTAAACTACCATTAATTATTATTTGAGCTGTTTGTTTCTGATATATTGCCCTAATTGGTTGTAAAAACTTATCACCAAACTCCATCTTCTCTAAGACTCTTTCTCTAAGTAAAAATTGCCAATTCAATTGATCGAACGCCTTTTCAGCGTCCAAAAAAATCAGTGCTGCAGGGATTTGATTATTTCTTTCCAAATATTCTAATAAGTTTACAATATGTCTCACATTATTTTTCATTTGTCTACCACTTATAAATCCTGTTTGATCACTATAAATCATTTGCTGCATAACCTTCATTAATCTATTTGCTAAAATCTTTGCAAATATCTTATAGTTAGTATTTAAAAGCAATATAGGTCTGTAATTTTTAGATTGGGTAAGATCTTGATCTTTCTTTGGAATCAATGTTATAAATGCTGTTTTCCATGATGGAGGCACTTCTCCTCCAGATTGAATTGTTCTAAATAATTCTTTTAAAGGTTTCAGCAACTCTAATTGTAAGTTTTTATAATAAATGGCTGTCAAACCATCTGTTCCAGGTGCCTTACCCACTTTTAGTTGTTTAATTGCTAAAATAATTTCTTCAGCAGTTATCAGTTGATTCATCCCTTCCCTTTGCTCTTGTGTAAGTATAGGGATATTCACTTCTTGTAAATACCTATCTATATCTAAACCTTGAGTTATATCCCTAGCATATAATTTGGAATAAAATTCAACAAAAGACTTTTTAATAAGATTTTGCTGAAACACCTCTTTACCCTTATATTCTATCTTATTTATATTATGTGATTTTTGTTTTTTCCTTAACAAATAAGCTAACCATCTACCTGGCTTATTAGCATTGTAAAAAGTATTATGTTTGACATATCGTAAATTAGTTGCCACTTGATCTGCCATCAGCATATCAAACTGCCCTCTTAACAAATTGCTTCTTTCAGCCTCTTATTAGATGAGTTCAAAATAAAAGCCTTCTCTTTCATCTTTATTTCCTCCTGTAATTCTTTACGCTTATATTCCAATCTACGTCTATATTTATTATTCAAATATATTAACACTCCTCTCATATAAGCTTTACTTGCATCCCAAACCATTTCATTGGGTGTACCCTTATCCATATTTATAATAAAAAAATTCTTTCATTTGTTTTTTACATTCTTCCACATTTTCTTCATATCTAAATAAATTTTCATTTAACCTCCAAGATCTCCTATCTCCCTTCCCCTTGTCCAATTCCATCCATACTGGACTGTGATCTGATAAAGTTCTTGGACATATCTTAATCTTCTTAACCCTAGGAAAAAAATCATTAGTAGTTAATACAAAGTCGATCCTGGAAAAAAATTGATGTCTATCAGAAAAAAAGTAAAATCCCTTTCTTCCACGTTTCATTCTCTCCAGACATTTCTCAGTTCCAAATCATCTTTAATATCAAAAAAAGATTTAGGCAATCTAGCATGATTTGGAGTACTTTTAAAAGGTCCTTTTTTATCTTTCTGTGTGTCCAGCACTCCATTCCAATCTCCCATTAAAATACATGATTTATAATCCCATTGAATTATTTTATTATGTAGAAGTTTGTAAAATTCTCCTTGTTGATTAGGTGCATATAATCCGATTAAAAGTATTTTCATCCCTTTTATTAAAAGTTCAATTATAATATATCTTCCTTGTTTATCTGCTTCAATTAGGTTAGCTGTTAAAGTCTTCTTCACATAAATAACTACACCATTTTTCTTTTCCAGAGCAGATGCTATAAACTGTATACCCAGTCTGGAATTTATCAAATATTTTTTATCAGATCAATATCAAATTATTTTGCTTAACTTCTTCCACGCATTCATCCAGACTCTCAATACTGTTCAGATTGAAGTTTTAAAGCATCTTTTAAATCTTTTAGTGTTAATGGGGGTGTAGGTGCTGCGGGGGGTGGCATCAATGTCTGAAGTCCAGATTGTTGAACTGGTTATGCCCCTGCACTTTTAGAAACGGTAAATCTAGGTGGTTTGGAAGCCATTTTAACACCCAATTAACTTTTGTTTCTCACTTTAACTTTTCCGCCCAAATTGCAACTTTGTTGCTTTACTGTTAAATATCCAAATCTTTTAAATCTCTTTTAAACCAACTTCAAATGTTTTTAACAGAATCTTTTACAGCTTTAAAGATCCACTTTCTGTCTTCCTCCTTGATCTTTTATATTATTTTCCTTATTCTTTTGTTCTTCCCGCTTTCTCCAAAAAATTTATTCCGGCGCCATCTTCCTTCCCTTCTTTTAAGTTAAACCGGAGTTAAAGATCATATACTTGCTATTTCAATATTCTCCTGCTCAGCTCTGCCTGCGTCCAAGTAATCCAGAGTACAATATTGAGTAAAGGGATGGTTGCAGCGTCCTGCTCTGTTTTAAAGCCTTAAAACAGAAGAGTCCCCGAATCCGGAGTTAATACAGGCTCTGAGGGAACTCTCACCCTTCGACCCCCAGATTGATAATTCTGGGGGTCTAGGGGAGCTCTACCTCTACCTGAATGCTCACCCTCCCCTCTTCTTCCGAGGGGAGGATTCCCAAACCGCAAAACAGCTGATTGTCGCTGTTTTCGCGATTCGAACGGAACAACGGGGCTGACAGTCAGAAATGACCACCATCGACGGAGCCTTGCCACCCGGAAGTTGAAATATTATTAATTTGGACTTTACTTTTACTGTTTGGACTGTTGTGTGTTTTGGAAAATAGATTATTTAGAATCTAGTTATGTTGCACTTCAGTCTTTAAATAATTAACCTAGTATATACATAACAATATATGATGTTTTCCATGGTGAGCTTAACATCAATAACAACATTTATTAAAAAGGCTAAAATAATTTCTGGTGGTATTATCTGTACATTAAAATTTTGTTTAGTCACAATCTTTCACTTTTCACATTCTGGAAAAGCAGTGGTCATGTATCCTAGCAAAAAATGTTACATATGTGCATAAGCGTAGTCAGTAGCATATGCCTTTTTAAAAAATCAAACATGCAAAGAAACAAAAATAAGTCCAAAATATCTGTATTACATCCAGAAATGCCAACTTTGCAACCAATATTTCTCATCCATAACTATGGCACCCTAAGGATACCTGCATACATGCAAATGCTTCTCTGGGATCAGTAATGCAGCAGGGATTTTTCCTTCCAGTAACAGATTGCTGGGAAATACCAAACATGGTTTTAAGAATTCCAATGTTTGTTACAAATTTTTCTGGATGTGGTTGGAAAGAGGCCTAGAAATGCCAGCACAAATACATCACACTTGCTGAACGTGCACACGCAACTAATTACAATCTTCAATTATATGTGATATATCCAGGGCTTTTTTTCCCATAGAACGCTCAGAACGGCATTCCGGCACCTTTTTTGCACAAAAAAAAAGAAAAAAAAAGCTGAAGGAAACTGTTCCGGAGAGCCAAATTCTCCTCAGGCAGCCAGGTTGCAGAGCAGCAGAATGCATCGCAGTGACAGGCCTTCAGATGGCTCAAATCGAAGGAAATGCGATCCGTACAGGCTAATTTAAAAGTGGGAGGGTAAGAAGGGCCGAATGTGAACAGGTTGCTTAGCAACCTGCTTAAACAGTCTCTGTAACTTTCAGCTCCTGGTGCCTTGCCTTTTTTAAGCTGGGAAGTTGAAAAAAAGGCTAAAAAGAAGGCAATAGAGTGCTATCAAGGAAAATGTATAGATATAGCCAGCAGCCGTTTAGGGAACCTTTATTTTTCATACACTGTTCGAATTTTGTTTTAATGCCATGGCGATACACAATCAAATGTAGTCAGTCTTTTTTTTTAAATCCGAAAGCATCTGTTCATTAAATACAGTATAACAAAGTTTTGGATGATGGAATTATTTTTTATCTAAGGATAACTAATGATAACAGCTCTTAAATCTGTTATTTTGTTTTATTTTTGCACAAAAAATTGTATAATTTGCATTTGTATTCATTTACAAATAAAATATGTTGTTAAAATGTATTGGTGTTGAAATAATTAGTGCACACATATACCTAAAACCAGTTTATTGCATTAGGCAATTGTACTAAAAAAAATCTCATTGTCAACCAATATAATTCATTTAATTTGAAATCAAGTGAAAAATTGATTTAAATTATTTTATTAAAACAAATTAATGGCAATTCTTTTATAAGAAGTTGCCTCAAACAAAATGACTTTGACATGCCTGCTCTAGATAGTTGAATGCTCCAAAATAAATTCTAGACCAGGCCTGTACATGCAGCCTACCAAGCACCCTTGGACAGACCACAGACCTTTTTTTTTTTTTTTAAAAAAGTAATAAAATCACCACCACTGCCCTGAAAGTCATGTTGCCTAGTGCCTCCATGGCTTACCATGACCATGAACTCCAACACTGTAGATGCTCCTCTAGTTACCAAATCATTGATTAGCCCACCAGCATTCCTTTGCAGACCACAAAGATTTTTAATTTATCAGTGTGGGCCTTTCCCTTCTACAAGTTGCACAGATCTCTTCTAGATTTTCCTCTTGCCTTTCTGAGTTAACTCCTTGGTCTGTTATTGAGCAAGAATTGACTTTGTAGGGAAGCATATTATCATTTGATGTATATTTAACATATGTTCTACCATTATTTACCGATTATATAATATTTCTATGCAATTCACATGGTGAGATTTGGGGTAACTTACAATATTTTTAAAATCATAAGATTAAAACATAAAAGCAAGGCTTTTTTTCTCATAGAACGCTCAGAATGGCGTTCTGGCACCCTTTTTTTGCACACACACACAAAAAGCTTTTGCACAAGCTATGCTACTCCCTCTATTGGCTTTCAAAAGCCTATTGGCTTTCGAAAACCTATTGGCTTTTGAAAGCCAATAGGAATTGCTGCTGAGCGTGCCAAAAGACCTGGCCGGCAAATGTTGCACTGGTAAGTTGTCTGCAGCAAAAGTGAGTTGGCAGGAACTTTGCATCCCTCCCTGCTGCCCAACTCCACCATCTCAACTAGGTAAGTAAGAGGACAAGGAGTGGGAGGTGGGTTCTGTGGAGTCCAGGTGCACTCCTTCCTTGTGCTCACCTGTGTCAGCCAGGCTGGTGGCCTACCTGGTGCTGGACCTGTGTCACCGTTGCCTCGCCCTGCATGCCTAAGTGGCTGCCCTGCATCGCCTGGCCTGCCACGCCTCCGCCATCCGCCCTAAGAAGCCCCACCATATAGAGCGGGCCCTGCTGCTCCCACAGCACCAGCCGCACCGACTCTGGCCCCAGGGGGCAGCCCGCCACCAACACCCCTCGCACTCGTGTCTGCAGCAGCGCCCCCCCGCCTCATGTGCCCACCAAGATGAGAGTTTAGAAAAAAAGCACTGCTGATGATATTACTTAGTTTGGGTAATGAAATTTCTGCAAGAAAACAACCAAGCTCAGGAAGCACCAAGGACCACTCATTTCAACCCTGAGCTACAAATATTCTCCTCTAACAGGACCTTAATTGAGCCTGGAATTATGGTTGTAACTTGTGCTGGTTGTTAAACAGGTCATCATGTGACTGGACTAATTTTACAGCTTTTTTGCAGTAGTCATTAAGTAAATTACAATGTTAAATGAATCTGCAGTTGTTAAGCAAATACTGCAGTCAATTAAGAGAACCCACAGTCCACAACAGGCATTTTTGGCAGAAACCGAAAATAAATGCAGGTTTCCAGCAAAAAAAATGACAAAAGTTGCATTCACATGAATGCAGGATGCTGCAGACGTAACTGTAGGATGGTTGCTGAGTGCCCAAAATATGATTGGGTGACCATGGGAGGGCAGCTGTCAGAACTTCAAATCCAGGTTGTAAGTATCTTTTTCTGTGTCATCATAACTCTAAATTTTCACAAGTCAAGGACTACTTGTATATGAGTATATAAACTGGTCTCTTCATACATTACCTTTAGTGAAGCATGCAAACCAGCATTTGTATTTCTTGCATTAGGTGGGGAGAGCACATCTTTCTCCTTCTCCCCTGGCCACTTTTTACAAAGGCACAATTGGGAGCATTTTAACAAACTGAATCACTCTTTGGTTTGCTGGTAGCAGTGCCTCAGATACCATACAGAGCACGGTAAGGACAGCTGTAGAGCTCGAAGCATTGTTAGAGACCCCACACACCCCCTTCATGGTCTGTTCTGCTGCTGTGCTCTGGGAGGAGGTTTCAAAGTATTTATAGCAGAACTACTAGATTCTTTAACAGCTTTGTTCCTTGTGCTATCTGTCTTGTAAATTCACAGGATTCCTGTTTTTTGGCCACATACAGGGCTTTTTTTGTCATAGAATGCTCAGAACAGCATTCTGGCACCTTTTTTTGCAAAAAAAAAAAGCTTTTGCACAAGCTGTGTTGCTATTGGCTTAAGCCTATTGCAGGCTTTGCTCTTTTATGACTTATGGACTTCAACTCCTAGAATTCCTGATTCAGCTATGCTATTGGCTTTCAAAAGCCAATCGGAATTGCTACTGAACTTGCCAAAAGACCCGGCCGGCAAATGTTGCACAGGCAAGTTGCAGCGAAGGCAGGAACTTTGCACTCCTCCCTGCTCCCCAACTACACCATCTCAACCAGGTAAGTAAGGTATTATTTGCAAATAAGATATCCAAGTATGATTCAAGGAAATTTTCCCTGCATGGAGGGAGTAGTGGTTTGTTTCACTTTGTTTTACTTTTCAAATTGCTGTAGGGAAAAAATGATGATTAGAAAAAGGCAGGAAGTTATTTTTATTAGGAAGAATTCATTTATCCCATGCTAGATCTTTGGGAGCTTAGTACCACCAGCACAAAACATTTGGTCTTCTGAAACTTCATTCAAATTCAATTCCTGATAGTGGCATTTTTTTAAAAAATGTTATTTATTAAATTTATATGCTGACTATCTCACCAGGATGACTCTGAAGTCAACTGTGAATCCATGCACAGTGGGGCCATTAACCCCATTTTTTCCACTTTATCAAAAAGGAGACTATGATTTACTTTATCAAATCCCTTTAAATTAACTTCAGCCCTTACAACTGCTAGCAACCCTGGCTCTCGATTATTATAATGAGAGGCTATTGTATTGTGAAAAAAAGGAAAAAATCTGTGTTGAATTGCTTTAACACACTATATTTAAAAGTTGATATTTCCAAAAAGAAAAACAAAAAACAAAGAAAAATAACAGAAGGAAAAGTCCAAGAAACAGAAATGGTTCATCCAATGGAAAAGTGATTCATACATTAGCTCAGAAGAAATAAAATTTTGGAAACAAAAACAACAAAGAACAACAGATTTGTTCCAGGTTCAAACAAGCCACATTAAAAAAAAAATGAAAGACACCAACTCAGCCCTAAATGTCAGCTGACATTATGTGTCAGGAAGTGTTCCCAAAACCACATTAAGTCCTTGCACAGATCTTCCATATTCTTTGTACATTTCAGTTAAGAATCTCATCTCTTTCTTTCTCTCTCTCACTCACTCACCCATAATGTCTTCTATTTTGAAAATGCTATTATAGAAATGGCTAGTTTATAATGTTATAGAAAAGTAAAAAGTTGAGGTTCAATGTTAATGCTTCTTTCTACTCCTGCAACAGAGGAAGTCAGAAGTCAGTGCCTTTTGTTTTTCCCTTCTCCCCCTCACTTTTCCCTTTTTCTCTCTCACCCTTTGCTCACAAAAGCCCCCCACTCACTCACACTTTGCTCACAAAAGTCTCCAGTCACTCTCACTCACTCCTCCGTCTCTTTCAAAGGCACCTCGTTCAGTCTCTCCCCCACTCACTCCATTTTCAAAGGCCTCTTGCTCGCTCGCTCACTTACTGCCATGTCGCTTCCAAACGCCATTTGCTCATTCACTCACTCACTTACTGCTCCATCGCTTCCAAATGCTTCCAAACGCCATTTGCTCATTCACACACTTACTTACTGCCCCGTTGCTTCTAAACGCTTCCAAATGCTTCCAAATGCCATTTGCTCATTCACTCACTCACTGCCCAGTTGCTTCTAAATGCTTCCAAACGCCACTTGCTCAATCACTTACTGCATTTGGAAGCGACGGGGCAGTAAGTGAATGAGTGCCAGGGCCAGAGGCCATCAGCTGTTTGGCACTGGAGACGCCGGGTGGCCTGATGCATCGCTTCATGGCTGGGGCATCTTCAGCTGGTGTCAGGGATGGTGCCATCAGCTGTTCAGCGCCGGAGACCACTGCCACAAGTAACACAGCTCTGGATCAGGGTTCGGAGCAGCTCCATGTGGGGGCTTAGCATGGGCTGCGGCGTGGCAACTGCAGGGAGGGGAATCCCCATGGCAGCTGTGGGGAGGAGAATCCCCGTGGCCTGTGGCTCCAAGCCTCAGGGGTGGGGGATGCAAAGGACAGGCAGCGACGCCGTAGCAAGAGGGGGTTCTTACAGACACTGGCATCGCTCCCAGTGACAGCACCTCTGAGTTCCGGCACCATTTTTTTTTAAGAAAAAAAGCCCTGGCCACATATATGTATACATTGAACTAAACCGCTGTTTCTCTGTGTCATATACAGTATGTGTATGTATGTGGGTATATGCATAATGGTATTTTTTTTGAGAGCTGGATGCAATCAAATTTCATTTTAATGTATACTGATTAGTGTACATTTAAAGTGACCAGGTATTAAAACTTCCTGTGAGAAATGTCTCAGATGTAGCAAGTGGAAGATGTTTAAGATGTGGTTGGATTGAGTCTTTGACACTGCCCTAGTCATTGTTCTGAATTTCCATACTGGGTATGTGTGCATGTTTGTTAGGAGTCAAATAGTAACTGTGGGAATCGATAGTTTCATATATAGATATATATGAATAGATACAAACAGAAAAATAGGAATGTAAAGCAATAATGGCCCCTATGGCTTTCACAGGGCAGATTCCACTTCATCAAGGGCAGCCATGTTATCCAAATAGTGTTTACAGAGATTTTTGTTTAATACACACCCTTCCTGTCTCGTTCATAACGTTTCCAGGCAATCCAGACACAACTGTTTTCCATTTGGATTTCTCTTGTCTTTTTATATCATTTTTTTTGTGTATTTAACAGACAAAGTTTATTTGGGAAGAAAAGATTAAATAGCTGTACAGAAATGTTTGAGGGCCTGGAACTATGCCAGGTTGGCATGATAGATATGCTTAATGATATATAAAAACATAAAAGAAAACTTTATGAACAGTGTTGTGTAGTGGGTTCTGGAGAGCAGGAAGGACGCCGAGACAATGAGTACAACATATCAGCACTTTATTGGTGGAAGTGACTGTACTGGGGAATAGGGGCTACCTGCACTCTTTATATATATATAAAAAGCCTTGACAAATACTTAAACATACATTTGCCTTGCCTTCCAGCTAATATAAGAGAGAAAGAACCCCGTGGCTCAGGAGGTTAAAACACTCCCTGATATACAATCAGCCCGGGTTCGAATCTCAGATAAAGGGTATGACTAACTGATGAGAACATAAATAGTTCGAAATGATCATCTTAGCCTCCCAAATTCTTTATTAGCAATTTGAATAATTTGCACAAATAATGAGCTGTCATAAGTTGACTAGTTCCTGTGGATAAGCCCTGAGCCGGGCCAAAACAGGAATGAAAGAGTTAATTAGCAAGGTCCATTCAAAAAGCCTTGACAAATACTTAAACATATATATATATATATATATATATATATATATATATATATATATATATATATATATATATATATATATATATATATATATATATATATATATATATATATATATATATATATACCGTATATACTTGAGTATAAGCCGAATTTTTCAGCCCACTTTTTGGGCTGAAAAATTCCACTTCGGCTTATACTCCAGTCAACAAAAAAACTTACCGAGGACTTGTGCGCGGCCGAGGCTTTGGTGCTTCCGGGATCGCGCGCACCTCTCCCAAGCCACCGCCGTCCGAGACCTGCAGGTCTCCGTTCCTCCGCGCCCTGCCTGCCTGCTTCTTTCAGCTGTCTGCCCATCAGCTGTCCATAGGGATGCTGCAAAGCTCTCCTTCTCTAGGCCTTGGACTCCCTCCTGGCTGAAGAGTAGATGAACCAAGCCAGCAAGGAGACAAAATGTTTCTGCAGCTGTTTTTCCTCTGAAGGTTTTTTTTGTTTTTTTTTTAAAGTAATCTCCGAAGGTTATGCCAGAAAATGGAGGACGCTGGGTCTTTGCAAGCTTTAGCTGTCCGCCTGGCTGCCTGAAGGCCGCCCTTTTCAGGCAGTCTGACAGACAGCTAAAACTTGCAAAGACCCAGCGTCCTCCATTTTCTGGCACAACTTTTAGGGATTTATTATTATTATTCCTACTACTACTATTACTACTACTACTACTTCAGGAGTAAAAAGTTGCAGAAAAAAATTCTCTCCTTACTAGCTTAGTTCGTCTACTCTTCCATCTGGAGCCAAGGTAAGATTTTAAAAAGGGATATTGGTTGGAAGGCAGAGGGAGAGTTTAGTTTTAGCATCTAAAAAAAGGGGGGGGGAAATCAGCGAGTACATCCCAACCAGCTTTTTATGTTTTTGTTATTGAAGAAATATGGGGGAGGGGGAGGGGTTCTGGGGTGGGTTGGGGAGGGGATAATATTGTAACTTCAATAAAAATTTTCAATAAAAAAAAAAAGAAATATGGCTTTCTGGGGGAAGGTGGGGAGGGCGTTAAGGAAGGAAAGGGTTTTTGGAAGCTCGTCCTGAAGCTGCCTTTTGTGCAAGGGGCCTTTTCTCAAAGCCTAGAGAGGCAGCTTTGTTGCCTCCCCGTAGACAGCTGATGGGCGAACACCAAAAGCTCCAAAAGGCTAGGGAACTAGTCCCAGAACACCTTGGTAGGAGGAAGGGCAGAGGCAGAATTGGGAAAGAGGTAAGACAGGGTTTTCCTTCCCAGATGTTTCTCTTTGGCAAGACAGCCAGCTGTGCTGAAGCCCAGTATCTGGGGGTGGGGGAGACCTGAGGCAGGCGGGCTGGTGCTTGCATTAGGCCTCCCAGGATCCCAGAGGCTTGCAGAGCGCGGATCCAGCCTCCGAGGCATGCAGAACGGCGGATCGGCTTATACTCGAGTCAACAACTTTTCCCAGTTTTTGGGGGTGAAATTGGGGGTCTCGGCTTATACTCGAGTCGGCTTATACTCAAGTATATACGGTATATCAACCACCAATTGGTTTGAACCTTTATATATCAACCACCAATTGGTTTGAACCTCTGTTTCCCACTGAAATGCTTCCCGCCAAAACAGTTACAGTTTAACGCCTCCTGGTTGTGACTCTTATGCACAGCTTTAGGTATTCCAATAAAGCCTAATACATAACAAACAGAATGATCAGAAGCTCAGGAAATGAAAAAAAAAGTAGCAACAGTACTATACAAAATTTGTCACCCTTTGCTGCGATCACCCTTATATTTAATTAGTTTGGAGGCTGTTTATGCGATTTGCAGTTAATAAGGTAAGTATTTTATAAAGCAGGTTCTGCTCTAAGATTGTCTCTAAAATGCCTCTGGATTTTTTGGCTATTTTGGAAAACAGACCAACACAGTTGTCCTTCTGGAATGTGGGTCTTAAATTTGTGAGTTAGATTCTTCACATTCATCTTAGGAAAAAGAAGAGATCAACAGATTTAGCTGAAATTACTCAAGATTATGAGAATAAATAATGAGGTTCTGGAGACAGAAGAGAGAAATCACCCAGACAGAGAGCCTGAACTGACAGAGACCTCTGATTTAGTTCATTTTTCCTCATTAAGAGATAAAAAGTCCCAACATTTTCCAAAAAGTTTGTTCATTTATGAAGTTATCTTTTGTGTTAATGAGAGATGATTCACACACTAGTGAATTTGTCTCCAGCCGATAAGCTATCTGGGATATTCTTGTAATTCTCTTTAATACTGTGTTAAACACACAGCTGTACTTTGGCCAGGGAACCAGACTGACAGTCCTAGGTAAGTTCATCAAAGATTATTTTGTGAGGTTTTCTTGCTTGAGCCCTGTTAAATACATGAGATTAGTGGAAGTGAGTGGTTCAGCTTGCTTAGAAAAACTTTAGAATTTTATAATTGTACACCGAAAGTTAAAAATGATAACTCTTTTCTAAAAGAAAATACATTAATAAATTTTAGTGATCATCAAGCTCCACCTTGATCATAAGATTATACATAATTATTAATTTTAATTAAACACTGAATATACTGGATGCATGTAATTAGGTTCTAGTTTTTTCTAGGTGGAGACTTTGAAATGGAGCAAAGCACAGCCAAGTCAAGCCTTGCTTGTTGTTTCCTCCCTATTTCTCCTCCTTTGCATGTCAACTGACAACTGAATGCCTTTTGGGATGTGAGGCTGCATTCAAGCTATAGCTGGAGAGTGAGAGGGGGGAGGGAGGGAGGGAGAGAGGGGAAAAAAAGAGATTCAGGAGACTGAGCAACCCCGACCAGAATTACCGTTCATTTTATTTGGTGATTTCACCACTGTGTACATATACTGAGCTGAATTTTGGAAAAGGAACTCAACTCACAGTACTCGGTAAGAAAAAATTATAGCTTATTATTACAAACAAGACTGAATTTCTTAAAATGTTAATGAATGTTTGATCAATTCTTGGTCTAAAATGTAGAAATCCATGTAATTGCCACTCAAAATGCGTATGGCTGAAGTACAAATTGCTTCCAGCTTTCATTCCTCCACATAAAATGCGTTAATCTCATGAACATCTCCTTTGGCTTTACTTGACCATCATAGGATCTATTGTCTGAAAAGAATCAATCATGCATGTTAGGATATGTGGGTCTTCCCTTTCTCTCTCTCTCTCTCTCTCTCTCTCTTTCTCCTTTTTCAGTCCCATGAAAATCTTTTGGGTTTCTACTATTTGTTTAAAGAGGAAAGATTGTTAGCAAATTTCACATAAATACACTCTTGGCTGAGGCTGACTAATAAAATATTCAGGGAGTTTAATTAATTTATTTTATTGATTTAAAACATTTACATAGCCACCCATTTTTCAACCAACTCTGGGCAGCGCCCAATCAAAAATTAAAAGACCTATAAAATCATATTAAAGCTATAAAACTCAACTAGTTAAAACATTAATGTTCTATGTTCTCTGATGGAATTTGATTGCCAACATCTGTCTCTTCATATTTATCAATAGGTCTGTTGGCAATTGTTTACTAAATATTAGATATAATTAGGGGAGAATCCAATACAAATTATGCTAACCTTCTATAAAAGAGAAACAGAAGAGATTGAAACTTTAGGGGAGATTAAAACCGGACTTGAATCCTTTCTTATTTGTGCTTTACTCTTCCCCTAAAGAAGTCATTTCTATTTATGGAGTCCTGGTCAATAGAGAAAACAATGGATTGAGAAAAATTCCTGATGGGTAAACCAAAAGTCTCTGTAAAGGAAGAATTTGATTCCTGCTTTTCATATTGCACCTAATTTTCCCCCCACATTGATCCTTGTTTTGCAGTGATCAGTCAGTTGACAGATTCACTGCTGCCACATCTAGTTTAGTCTGAAAATTTGTGATGTGTTAAGAAAATTCTATAAATCGGGTATGGTCCAATTCATACTCTGTTTGTGTCTATTCCCTGTTTCTGTCTTGCTCTGACCCATAACCCTCCCCACCACACACACACACACAGAAGTCATACTGGATGTTGTAGTCAACAAGTGGTGGTCACAGGCATCTATGAATCAAACATCTTCCCCTCACAATGTTAGTTTTTACATAAGAGCAAATTCATGCTCATACAGGACACAGTTGTGACTTCTGGTTTGTTAGCTTTCAGCCTCAAAGCATGAATGAGATTCTTAGGAAACAGATGGCTTTAGATGGCAATGTGCTCCTTAACTAAATATCTGTGACAAATCAAGAGGAAACAAAAGTCTTTGCCTTCTAGCAGCAAGCCTCATTCCTTCTCGTGTTTTATCAGCACTGGATAAACTATGAACTAGGGGCAGAGGGAGCCAACTCTGATGGAACAGCTTTCTAATTGTAACAGACAGAATAGGATGAAGAAAACCTATCAGCTCCCTTATGGATAATCCAGAGGGAATTTATTTCATGACCTTGCCAGCTGTGCAAACGGTGAGGAGACTTACTTTGGAGAAGTAGAATGCTTGGGAGTAAGGAAATATATCTAATGGAAACTGGTAGAATCATGCTGAAAACATGGCTCCATGTTGCTATGGTAATAGAACCTGAGACAGTATAGGTTTTGAATGCTAAGACTAGCGGAAATCATAAAACAAATCCTTAAAGGCTGGGAGAAATAAAAGGAGAGAGGGAGAAACAGCAAGTGTAAATGTCTCAACTCTTATAAAAGAATGGTTCAACATGGACAGTCAAAGATGAATATGAACAACATGTGGATTTTTTTCCCCAAAAGCCTTCCTGCTCATTTCTATTCGCTCATTAGTCAAAAATAGCTCTAATCACTATGATAACATATTTTGAAAAAAATGGCCCTGATGACCACCAGGCTCTCCTATGGTTCATTACATGAAATCACACTGTTTCTATGAAGATCACTAGGAATGGTGGAGTGCTGTGATCTGGACGTCCCATTCTTAAGTACAAAACTCACCATTTAATTTCTCACTTCAGCTCTCCCTTCCCTACATGTCCGCCAATGTCTTGGGCAGAAGGATATAAATGCAACATAACACAACTGCATCAAAACATGTAATAACTATACCAGAGTTCAATTTAGCCTAGAGATGCTTCCGCCCCTCCCCCCAGGAGGTAACTAGAGAAAAAGTTCCTGGTAGTGTACATGGGTGATGTTTTCTTTGAGCAACAGGATTTCATGCCGTGCATAAATTCTCCACTGAACTTTGGCCCTGGAACTCGAGTATCTGTATTAGGTAAGTCGTGCTGTGGGCACAACATGTAGGATTTTTGGAAGTAACTATTATGTGAAAATTAAGGAGGGGGACAGCATAGTGGGTTATGCAGTGGACTTAAGAAATGTGACATTGATTCATTGATAAATAACCCCTTACAGTATTTCACCTCAGCCTTCCTTACAGGATTGTGTTGAGGGTAATATATATATTCCTTTGAACTCCTTATATGAAGGATTCTCCTTGTAAAATATAGATCAATAATCTGGATGCTAAGAATGTCACTATAAATTATAATAAGGTTTATGTGAAGTGACTAGGTGATAGAAAAGCCTAGAAATCTCTTCCATACCATCTTCCTTGGCTATATGAAATATATAAAAATTCAATACCAATAAACATGGACTCTTTCTGATGGCCACTGCAGTACTGTTTCTATGTTTGTGCAAATCTATGGCTTATTATTTTTCTTTTAGTCATACAAATTGGACAATATAAAATGTGAATAGATGAAAGGATTATCTAATACAAGGTAATTGGTACTGTGGGACACTTATAATTATTATAATATTAATGGCAATAAAGGCACCCAATTGGCTAGGTGTTAGTTTATTAAATAACTGAATTTATAACCTGCATGTTCTTGGTTTGGATGCCTGCAACTGTTAATAAAAAACAAATGTTCATTGATAAACTCTAATACTCACACAAAATCTATCAATGCTATATAAAATCTATAAATAACAACAGGGCCCCAAGAACAGAGCAAGCATAAACTTATCAAGAAAATATCAGAAGGTTCATTATATTCAAAATATCAGAAGGTTCAGCTTTAGATATTACTTTTAGACTCAAGGCAATGTTCAGAAACAATGTTAATAAACAGGAGACACTCCTTCAACATAGCCGTTCCTAGAGGTTTATTTATAGGACAGACATATTGTGTACTTCTGACAAGCTCCATTTTGGACAAGGAACTAGACTGACAGTACTAGGTAAGATCTATGGGAATAAAGGAGATCTGAAGTAATTATTTAGCACATCCATCAAGATAATATGGTATAGAGCTAAGCAAACTGGTTTCTTCAAGATGTTTTGGACCTCAGTTTATACTAGTTCTAGCCCATATGCCTAGTGAAGAGGTGAATCCATTTATCTTAAAATAACAGCAATATTGCAAATCTGGGTTTTATTGTTTTCATCCTTGTATAACATACAGGGAGTGTAAGCAGAGAGATGGTTAGATGTTCTAACACAACAACAAAGTTTTTTGAGTGAGATGTTTATTACGATACATGGAAAACACATTGTGTGTCAGTGAGAAGCTGCACTTTGGTGAAGGAACCAGGCTTACTGTTCTAGGTAAGGATTATATTAAGGGCATAAGAAACATGAATGGTGTACATTTCAAGGGCCAGTATGAATTGTAGTTATCCTACAGTAGCAATGATTCATAAGGAAGGACAATATAACTTTTTATTCCATATTATAATCTTGGATATGAGGTTTGTAGTCCTCCCCTAAATTGTAGTATGCTGGTTTCTGAATACCTGGATGATGCTAAACAGATTATAATGTAGAAGGACATTATAAATGTCCTACATTATAAAATCTTTTTTAAAAAAATGAGGTTTGTTAAGTTCTTTTGCATTTCTCAAAGTTTTTCAGTCTCAGTTCAGAAGAGTTTCAAACCTCCTGGTCAATCTTATTGGTATTCTCAAAAACTGTTTTCAGATAGTCTGTAGTGCAGTGCCAAGAACTGGATGTAATAATTAAGGTAAGGTCTGACCAAAGCAAAACAAAGCTTAGTTGTTATTTCCTGTGATTTGGAATGTATAATTTTGTTAAGGCAGCCTAAAATTGCATTTGCCTTTTCATTAACTCATACTCAGCCAGGCATCTTATCTTGTAAGGGAAAATTAGTAACCAGCCTGTAATGATTGATTTCATGTGTGCAACCATGATTTATCTAGCTGTAGATTCACTGCTACTACTCCCTGTCAAAAAATCATTCCCTTTGTAACCTCTGGATTACAAACTCTGGACCCTTCCCTACTCAATATATATTAAGCCACAAAGGCATATAGGGCAAGGGAACCAGTCCTTGATCATATGGTCTACATTCTCAGGTCCTAAAAACTGGTGTTATTTAAGAATATGGGCCGCATAGTGTGGATATCCCAAAGGTGCTTTTTCAAAAGGCAACTGGACTTTCTTGTTTTTCCTTGAAGATGTTTCGCTTCTCATCCAAGAAGCTTCTTCAGTTCTGACTGAATGGTAGGACATGGAAGGATTTATACTCCTTGCAGTCATCTAATTGTTAGCACTCTTTCTGAGAGATGTTGAGGCCACTTGAAGGTTAATCTGTGTCCTCGGAGTCACCTGAATAGTGCAAATCGGTGTGGAAACTTCTTGGAACTGTTGAAAGGATTGTGTTGTAAACAGGAGATAGGTGTCTCGCATCCCCTCCCTTCTGTTGACAGAGGGATGTTCAATCTTAACATAGATGGCCTCTTAAAGATAAACCTTCAAGGAAGTTCCCCACCGTTCAGTCAGAACTGAAGAAGCTTCTTCGACGAGAAACAATATGTCTTCAAGTCAAAACAAAAATGTCCAGTTGCCTTTTGAGAAAACATCTTTGAGACAACCATGACCTGGTTGAATGAAAATCTCCATAGACAGATTGTGTGGATATTTCCACAGACTGAACTGCCTCAACTATAAAAACTAAGCCCACTCTTGACTATGTGGGGATGGTTTATAAACTCAGAAAAGGCCAGGTGTGGTGTAATAGTTAAGGCCTCAGGTTATAAAGTGGGAAAGTCTGAGTTCTAGCCCCTGCCTAGGCATGAAGCCAGCTGTGTGACCTTGGGCCAGCCACTCTCTTTCAGCCCTGGGAAGGAGCCAATGGCACACCACTTCTAAAAGTTTGCCAAAAGAACTTTACGGACTTGTTCAGGTAGTTGCCAGGAAACAACGCTGACTCAAAAGCAAAACAAAAATACCCAAACACAGCAAACAAACAAACAAACATGGAGTTCTACCATTCTCTGAGTATAGGTTTGAATATCAAGACTTGAGCAATGCTTGGAGCTGCAGGTAAAACAGAGACAATGCCTGAATTCCTCCTCATCTCATCTTTCTACTGATTCTCCACAGAACTCATGCCATCACTGCAAGATTGATTGATAGGTGCATATAGGGCATTTAGCCTTTCTTGATTCTCAGCATTTAATGACTGACATCTGAATGAGCCCATTCTGCTGAAATGCCCTGCGCTTAAGTAAGAGGGAGCCAGTAATATTACTTCATGATTCAATTGGCAAGCTGACATATTTAGGTCAACCATAGCTTGAGGAGGTTTGCCATCTTTTTCATTACATGTTGCTTTATCTTCCAGAAAAGGGACACTTTCTCACCCCCCCAACTGTGACTATATTTTCTCCATCCAAGAGAGAACTGGAAAAAAAGCAGAAAGCTACAATTGTATGTTTGGCCACTGATTTCTATCCAGATCACGTCATTCTTACATGGTCCCTAAACAACAATCCTATAACAGATGGAATAAAGACAGAGGAGCCCAAATATGAAAATAAGAAATACTCACTGATCAGCCGTTTAAGAATCACTAGGAACCAGTGGCAGAATTCAAAAAACAACTTCAAGTGCAAAGTCGATTTCTACAATTCCTCTAAAAGCACAAGTTATGAAGCTTCAATAACTGGAGAAGGTGGGTGAAAGGAAGATCAAGTTCCACTTTCTGAGGCTTTTCTGCACTTCACTAGAATTGTCCCCATGCTGCCCTTGTGAGCATTTTAAAATGTATCTTGCTAAACAAAATTACAAATATTAGCAAAAATTTTCATGTTCGATCCTTAGGCAAATGTGATAGCTTACACTAAATCTTTTTTGTACTGATTCATTCTCTCATAATTAACTATTATTTTTCTGTCTCTCAGTCGTATTTGTCCGTTTGCAAAATTTGATAATTTTCTGACCTGTGTCTAAGAGTTTCTGATGCAGGCATGACTCCGCCAAAATGTCAGAACATAGCAATGTTTTTTTTTACTATTTTTCCATTTTTATTATCTCTTAAAAATATTTACATGTAACCTCTAGTGCCAGTCAGAACAATGACTTTAAGGAGTGAGTTTTGAGCCTTTAGAAGCATTGCCTTTAAATACGGTATCAGAATATATCTACCTAATATTAAATGTATAGAATTTATAGGATGCACACACAACACACACACTTTAGAAATTATAAATTTCTAATAACCTTGAGCACAAGTTTGTTCCATTTTCTATTCTTTCTTCTTTGTGTTGGATTTCTTAGTTGTAGTAGAAATGACAATGATGATGATGATGAAATATAGCTAATGAGAATTTTCCTCCTGTTTTTAGAATGTGGTAGCAACACCTCCACAAATGGTAAGTCAAATTCAGTCTCTTGATTCCAAATGTGTATTACACTGAATATTTAACTTTCTCCAGGACCCCTAATAGAAAGCAGGCTTTTAATTAAGTGTGGCTGAATTCAACATGTTACATTCCTGACAGATACATTTAATTTTGCAAATGGTTTGAATATAACTGGGAAATTTAACTCAAAAGGCAGGGACTTTTGTATGTAGATTTGATTTCAGTATCACTGAGGATTTTCCCGTCTTCAGGAAAAACAAAACCGTACCTTAAAATAGAGCAACAAGCCCACATTATTTTTTTTTAAAAAAGCTATTTTGCCTTAGTTGCAGTCTTGAGCAGATGGAATATAAATTACTACTATTTGGGATGATGATAGCAGAAGCATCAGCAATGATTTATTTCTTTTAAACAGTTTGTAAAAAAACAAGCAAATTCTCTCCCATTTTAAAATGGAAGCAAAGAGAGTGCTCATTAGACCAGATATGCAATCGTTTTTCCTCTTTCTGGCTCCAGGTGTAGATTTGCACAAGAAAAATATAGGGTTGAAGTTTGGAAAGATGGGGACAAGAGTGAGATGACAGGTTGTCAATTCAGTAAAAGCAAATCAAAACAATTCACCCCCCCTCAACAAAAAACCAAACAAACCTGGGAGTAAGGAAAGATTTTTGTCCTTCCCTTTTTGTCCTTGTGCCACATAACAGAGTGAGCGCCTGTTACTTGTCCCAGCTTCTGCCAACCTAGCAGTTCGAAAGCACGTAAAAATGCAAGTAGAATAATAGGGACCACTATGGTGGGAAGGTAACAGCGTTCCGTGCGCCTTTGGCGTCTAGTCATGCCGGCCACATGACCACGGAGACGTCCTCGGACAAGCACTGGCTCTTCGGCTTTGAAACAGAGATGAGCACCGGCCCCTAGAGTCGGAAACGACTAGCACGCATGTGCGAGGGAAACTTTACCTTTTACCTTTACAGCTTCTGCTCCCAGGATATCTTTCTCAAGGGGGGGGGGATTTCCCTTTTTTTAAATAAAAGGTAATATTCCCTGGATAAGTATTTAAATATATTGCAGAGATGTGGTGCCTCTGCTCAAAGAATTTCTGTATATTTTATAGTTTGCCTCTTGAAATCATGTATTCCAGAAATGTGCTGGATAAGGGAGGAAGAGAAAAACAGTCCAACAGAAGGAGGTTACACTGTCTAGCTTCACCTTGGTTTTATATATAAAATGTATATGAAAATATTATATAGATTTATACAATTCTTGTTATTTCCCCCCTAACCTTCACATTTAGATTCGTATCTTAGGCAAGCCAATCTTGGAAAACTGGTGTATATTCTTCTCATTTTCAAGAGTGCCTTGTATGGGGCATTTATAATGCACTTGAAACTAAGAAAAAAAGGTAATGTGCCATGTCTGTTCTTTATATCCAGATTTATCCAATTCCTGAGAAAAATGCATTGTATGCATTATCCTGCCCTTAACAATATCGCCTTCCAGTCTTCATTGTTTAAAGTCTTTCCCTGCAGCTGAGCTTAAATGTTCCTCACCCACCCTTGAAGGGGCAGTTAATGATTGCCAATCTTGATTCTGCCTCAGTTCCCAATCATTGTCAGTCCCTCGATTTTCTTCCTTGGTGTTAGAGGACAAGGCCTTGAACCTGACCTTGGATGGAGGGTAAGAGAGGCATTTGCTTTACTCATGTGTGCTGGGGAGGAGATGAAGGCAAATCATGGGGGACACGGCAGAAAAAACAAAGCTATTGGGTGAGTTTCTAACATGGTTAGGTGAAAGGGATGGGGAAAAACACCCTTAATTAGACTAATCTAGATAGGAAAATGGATACACAACCCAATTCCCTCATGGCAATCTGGACAATAACATCCATAAAGAGCCCAAGTCTTGGATGGCTAGCATAAAGAGGGAAAAATTATTCCACCATAGTCACGGTCTGTTTATGTAGGTAGGATTTTTGACATCTTCAGAACTTTGGCTGTTATTCTGTCAAGTCAATACTGAGTCCTGGTGATTGCCTGGATTAGTCCCTTTCATGACAAAGATTTTCAGAAGTGGTTTGCCCTTACCTCCTCACCATCTCCCAGTTTCTAGCCTGATGCCTTAACCACTACATCAAACTGGCTCTTCAAATCTTTCCAGTTTATTATTACTTAAAATTGTATGGCTCTCATCCATTTCACTGGATTCAGGCAGTATTATCAGGGTTCTACTCTACACATTTCTGAAATGAACTGTTATTTATGAAAGGAATAATCAATTGATTACACCTGAAGGACCCACAAGACTCTGATATACTTCCCTGAAGGCATAAGATATTCCTAACAGGTACCATAAGTAGCTCTGGAAAGTAAACCCAAAATATATACTATCATAATCTAAATCATGATTATGATTAAACAAATATATGGAATAAACCACCTAAGATCTGCTTGAAGTTGGAACTGAATTGGAGCAGAGGGCTCATCATGCAAGAAAAGGCAGATTGTCCAGTTTCTTCCAACATCTTCCCTTTCACTATGGGAATTCTGGACTCTGCATCTGGACTCTTTAATCAAAGAGAAATCCTGTATGAAATGTGCCCCTGGGCCTTTAATGGTTGCTATGGTGTCTAGAGATATATAACACAGTAACACAGGGGTGTTAAACTCAATTTCATTGAGGGCCACATCAGCATTGTGGTTGCCCTCAAGGGGTCGGGTGGGTGTGGCCTGGGTGGGCATGGCCTACTGGGTGGGCGTGGCTAGAGTGCATATGGCCTACTGGGTGGGCATGGCCAGCTCTACATCATTCGCATCAAGGGTGCCTATGAGGGCCTGGGCAGGAGTGGGAGAGATCTGAGGGTCTCTGGCAGAAGGAGGGTCTCTGGGCCAGGGCCAAGGCAGTGGGGGCCGTTCCCTCACTGTTTCCAGGGTGGCTTTGCAGGCCACATGAAACCACTTCGCAGGCCGGATCCAGCCCCCGGGCCTTGTGTTTGACATGTTGCAGGTCTTGGAGGTCTTCTAGTTCAACCCCCTACTTCAGCAGGGAACCCTATACTATTTCACACAAATGGTTGTCCAATGTCTTCTCAAAAACTTCCAGTGTTGGAGCACCCACAACCTCTGGAGGCAAATCATTCCACTGATTAATTGTTCTAACTGTCAGGAAATTTCTCCTTAGTTTTATGTTGCTTCTCTCCTCGCTTAGTTTCCATCCATTGCTTCTTCTCCTGCATACAAATGTTCTTTGTATGTTTTGTCCTCCAATCACCTAATCATCTTTGTTGCTCTTCTCTGCACTCCCTCTAGAGTCTCAACATCTTTTTTATATTGTGGCAATAATAAAAAAAGATAAGACATTTAATCCATCATTAATTAGTTGGCCTTGTTTCCTTTTTTCAGTCCTGTGACAGTTGATGCAATAGAAGCCTTTTGCCTGGGGACATCATGTCTGAGTTGAATGAATGCTGGAGAGAGAAGAAGAATGATTCTTGCCTTCAAAGTCTGGAGTAGCATTCTGATTCTTTTTTTAAAAAAAATAAAAAATGTTTGGTTGCTCCCAATTTTATCTTACTGTTCTATCTCTATTGGAGCATTCATAGCATTTTCATGTCCCTCTGGGGTTTTTAAAAAATATTTTAACCATGTTTACTTTCAAGGAAACATGCATAGAATCACAGCTTTACACTGAACATGAACTTGTCTCTCCAGAAAATGGACTCCATTGAATTCAATGAAACTCATTCCCCTGTACAGGTGCCATAAGATTATAGAGATGTCACACAATTTGATGCATGCAAATTCTACTGAATGTGATAGGGTTAGATTGAGGTGCAAAAGATAGAAGCATCTTGACCTTTTAAAGTTCTTATAACTGAGATCAAGAGGTTTTAAAATTCTTAATGTTGATTTTTTTCACGTCAGTAAATCTTTATTTCTTTACTTGTTTTTAGTAAAATCATCCCTAACAGAAAAATTTGACTGAGTTTCGTGTATTCCATTCATAAATCCAGAGGTATCAAATTTAAGATGACCAAATGTTGCAAACTAATTCTTCTAAGATAAATATTATTTTACAAGTGGAAGGGGATGTTGAAGGTTTTTCCTGTTTTAACTGATCAAAGATGCCCTAGTTTTTAATGAAATATATATCTAATACTTTTTAATAAATTTTGGCATTAAAGTGTTATAAAACCAAAGGCAATTAGGTGGGAATAAACACAAAGTCTGTCTTCGTATTATAATTATATAGATAAAATCTGGTAACCCAGATCTTTTTTCTGCAGTTCTGGTGATCAGGTATACTGTATGAACTTTGTTGTTGCTGTTATTGTTGTTGCCAGAGGTGTCTGCAGGAGGGAACTTATGGTATAAGCAGCAGCATCGTACTATAAGCACTGCCTCTTTTGTACATGTGTTGTGATGTTGCACATAGATATGAAACAGGCACAGCTTGTATTGCAATATGGCAACATCATTTCAGTATTTTGACAAAACTAAATATGTCTGATATCTGCTTGCAGCTCTGGAGTGCTTTTCCTGGGAAAGACGTTTCAAGAACTAGCCATATTTGGTTCATAATGCTATGAGTGAGGAGGACCTCCTCACATTTTACTGCATGTGAAACAGCATGCAAGAGGAGACATCCCTTTGATCTTGATTGGTTCATGCTGTAGTGTGATATATGGTGAGCTACATGTGCAATGAGATATTGCTATCACTTAAAGCAGAGGCACCCAACCTTATAGGTACCAGGGACCAGTTTTGTGGAGAAAGGTTTTTCCATGGACTGGAGAGTACGTGGTTTTGTGTACTGCCTGCATCCCACAGATGGGACTTTGCTTGTTTGTGTGGACCAGTTGCGGGCATGCTGCGGCCCAGTACCAGTCCATGGACCAGGGGTTGGGGACCCCTGACTTAGAGCAAGATATCAATTGTGGAAACAGAACAATGGGATCTCTCTCCCTCTCCCTCTCCCTTTCCCTCTCCCTCACACACACACATGGGTGGGGAGAGAGAGAGACAGAGTTAGAAAGATAAATTCAATTATCCACCTCTTTTCCAAAAACATGGTGTAGCTCTGATGAGGGTGACTGACCTACATCTCAACGGATGAAGAGAGCAGCAGGGGGAACCTTGTGTTTGAGAAAACAGCAAAACCATTCCCTATACATCTTCATATTTTTTAATTCATGCAAATGACACAATTTCTGTCCAATTCAGTCCTAATTCAACCTGCCCTTAAAACTGAGCCACCTCAATATTTTTGTTTCATCTGGATCACTCACTTTTGTATTCAATATGTATACTTTCAGCATCTATTTATTTTTGACCCTATTACTTCTTTCTTTCTTTCTTTCTTTCTTTCTTTCTTTCTTTCTTTCTTTCTTTCTTTCTTTCTTTCTTTCTTTCTTTCTTTCTTTCTTTCTTTCTTTCTTTCTTTCTTTTTCTTTCTTTCTTTCCTTTCTTTTAAAAAAATCACATATGGTTCACCCATACCTCCCTCCCATTCCTACTGCATACAAGTTACTTTCATCTTTCTCTTGATATATCCAACTCTTACTTCCTTATAATAAAGTGGGTAAAAGCATGTGTTACACATAATGCATCCTGACATCATAGGGCTAACATTAGGTGGCAAAAGGGTGACATTTTAGCAATGTAGTTTTGGGTCATTGGAGTGCTGGTTAAGGCTGCTTCTCAAGCCAGAAAAAATTGAAACACACAGACAAACACACACTTCCTAGTAATGTCAAGGTTTTACCCTAGCCCTCCTGGAATTTGGGTGGCTGATTTGTGTCTTCTGACTGGTCACAATGCCCATTGCTATAAATATGAAATATTTGCATGTGAAATATCAATATATGAATAATTTTATCAACAAAGAGACAAGGAAGACAATTTTTGAACAACATGGTTTTGGAGTTGTTTTCCTTCTAACATAATTTTCCAGATCCTTTCTTGCATTTCCTCCTTCTCCTTCTCCTTCTCCTTCTCCTTCTCCTTCTCCTTCTCCTTCTCCTCCTCCTCCTCCTCCTCCTCCTCCTCCTCCTCCTCCTCCTCCTCCTCCTCCTTCTCCTCCTCCTCCTCCTCTCCTTCTAACCCATCAGTGATATCATTGTATCTATTTATGTTACATTACTTTATCATAATATAATTATATAAAATGAAAAATCTAAGTGATATCTGCTGCTGTCTGGGAGGCCTCATTAGTTAGTTTTTGTGAGAAACAGACATTTTAGGTATGGTCGTTCTGAAAAGCACATATGGACAAAAATTGTAGGCTAGGTGGGGATGCTAAAATGGATGCCCTAACAATCAGCTCAACCAACATAAAGAAAACCCTAACTCAGTAAATCATCTTTTATTTTCTGGCAGAAGAGGAATGATAAATTATTTTCCCTGGGTAAATTATTTTCGTACTACAATATGAAATGCTGTCACATTGGTAGTCAACTTGTCATTCTTGCTGTATGAAAAGGAGAAAGAAGAGCTTGTAGTACACAACAGGATGTGGCTTGATATTTCCATGTATAACAGTTTGTTTTGAGCAGTGGTTATCATGGTACCTGTTCCATTACAGTACAGAGGTTCAGTGATCTGTCATCCTTCCGGCTTTGGTTTTAAATAGCCATATATCTACATATCTCACCTCTGCAAGTGGTTTTGTTGCCAGGAGTTATCACACCATCTTTTGCTTCACCCCAAACCTTTTTATTGATGTTGCAGGTGCACCAGCTGAAGAAAAGGCAGAATGTTTCAAATAGAAAGTTTGTGGGGATTAGACGTTACTGCTGATGTGCTTTGATAAACAGAGAGGATCAATTTTGGGGGGGCGGGTTGAGTATGTCCTATGCTGATTTTTTATTAAGAAAATGTGGCCTCAAATGCTCTAGGTTTCAGTGACATCTTATTCTGTCCTTCAGAAGATTCCCCTGTTGTTTGGGGCTTCCTTACTATGGGACTGTATTGTCTTCATCATGTAATCTCTACATTTGCCTTTAAGTGGGCTGAGAAATGGTAGTATGGTGAATGTTGCTGGTACTTTACACCAAGAAAATAAATGAATTAAAAGCAGAGAATTTAGGCCATATAGCAGGGAAATACCCAGGTTGGTTTTTTTTTAAATCAGGATGCGGTTGTCCCATTTCAACTTTCCTACAAATCAGCAAAACATTTTTGTAAGTCTTGTTACATTTCAGCATTGACCATATCTGAAAAATGAGATGATAACTCACATGGGTTACACTTTGCTAATATTTCAGACCTTTTTGTTGCTGGAATGTGAATTTATTCTACATTTAAATAACAAGCATCATCATCGCCCTGCAAATGTTGGGCATGATGCAGCCAATGAGAAGCATATCTTAAGTGTGAAGGAATGTGCACCTGTAGCAGCAGAGGGGGAGGATTTTACCAGCTCAGAACTTTCTCAGGAGACCCATATCAAGAGACTGTACAGTCCCAAGCTGGAAGAGAGACACGGAAAGAAGTTCTGGGTAGCCATACCCTACAATCTCTCAGGATATATCTAGTAGGTTAGAAGATTATAGCTACAGCTTGACAAGAGTCTGTCTATTAAGTATAAGCAAATAAAGGACTGGATTCAAATAGATCTCACTGTCTCACCTTTGGGTTTAAATCTCACATTAAGTTGCACTGATGTCCCTGAGACAACATGAAGTTGAGTGCTTATTATCCTGCTGTAACAACTTAACATCACATTATTATCCCCATTTTTTTGTTTCCTCAGATGGTCTTTTACCACCACTTTTCAGTTATAAGACTTTATGATTACCTAAAATTACAGTTTTTGTTACTATAACTGAAGATACTCCTTTATGAATGACACCCAAAGCTCCCTCTGATTCCATTATACTTTTCAAGTGATTCTTTTGTTAAACTTTGAGCACTGCTACATTTAATGTATTGGTTGAATGTAGATTCATCCATTCCTATTTTACTTTGCTGCATAAAAATGATGATGTACTCACAGCAACATAAGTTCCTCCATAAAATTGCTTATCAAGAGCATCTAAGTACAGAAATAAGAACCCTCAATTTTTTCTGGCAATTTTTTATTGTGATGGAAAATAGTTGTACTAGAATTGTTTGGAAGCTTATTGAAAATTTGCTAAATGACTTTAGCCCAAAGTAATAGAAACTGCTATGTTAGGAAAAGCCTAGTGGAGAACAACTGGGAATGCATGCTGATAATTAAAAACCTGGAGGTGTGCATAAAATTTAAAAGTATTTATTAAAGTGATACTTAAGACATAAGCAGGTTCATCATGGCTTCTAGGTAACTGATATAAAAAACAAAACAAAAGAAAGAAATCAAAATGAGAAAACTATATGCTGAAAGAGTAAATGCTGGAAGAAAGCTCATTACCTAAGGTTAAAAAAGGATTATATTACAAATGTATTGTAGAACTGTGTTATTCAAGGTAAAAATAGATTTGATGTTCGTATGATTAGTTTATGGGCCACAAACATTTCAAGATATAAGTATCAAACAGATCAAATCTATGTACCCAGGAGATTACTTAGATTTAATCTGCCAATGTTATATTTGGGGTTGTCTTCTCAAATGTATGGTTGAATGAGAATTTTTTTGAGTTCAGTAGTCCCTTCTTGCAGAAAAATAAATATCATTAATAGCAAAGTGACATTTAGGAAGCCCATAATGGATGATTTAAACTTAAATTCAAATTTAAAATTTAAAATGAATGATTTAAAGAGGTGGCTTCTTTGCCAGCACTCACAATACATCATTGTGATTTTGGATTTGTCATCTGATTAGTTTAACCGGAGTTGGGCTTGATACCTAGCAAAGAGATGAAGTAGTTCCTTTGTCGAAATATTATATCTCTTTTTAAATGATTAAGATCTTAAACATTTCTTAGTGACAACACGCATCAGCTTATGATATGCTTTATTTAGAGACTTGAAAACCAATCCAATGATTTCTCCAATTGCCTCATTGGTACAAAATTCAAACCTGAATCCACCGAAAACCAATTTTGGCTGGGTTCCACTTATGGTAAATTATAAAGTGCTACATGTAGCTGAATGCATTACAGGAATCCAGCAACATACTTAATATGCTTTTTTGAATCCAACTCATCATGAATTATTTGTGATGGAGTCCTGAAAATTCTAGTAGAGTTTCTGGTTGGGAGAACTGATGTTCCTGCCATGTATTTGTTATCTTGTGGGTCTGGGTAATAAGACACTATTTACTAACAGTTCTTCCTAGTGGGTTCTTGGTTTACTCTGGAAGAATTATTAAAACATATTACTGAAAGAAGATTCACAATAAATACAATTAAGAACTAATTTGAGGGAGTGAGCTAAAGATGGTATTTCTCCCCCAAGACTGGGTCTTCATGCTGGACAGTCTATGGCTGATTCCCAGTTCCTGAGGTGCAAAAAAATATCTTCAGGACCTGCATGGTCTCTATATGCGGAGCACATCCTACTCCTATTTTATGGAAGAAAATCAGCTTTGGGCAAGAAGCTGTATGTAAAGTAGTATTTGGCGCTTTTACTTTTATCCCTCATGTATTAATTTATGAAAACTAATTGGAGAGAGAGAGAGAGAGAGAGAGAGAGAGAGAGAGAGAGAGAGAGAGAGAGAGAGAGAGAGAGAGAGAGATATGTAGTCATATCCACTATACAATATTCTTAGGCTTTTGCCAAGCTTGAAAGCAAGGGATTTGTGAGCACTCAACTAAACTGTCCATCAACAAGACATACTGGTAGAGGTTGTTGAAGATTGCAATATATTTAGAAAATTCTAAATTGGGAAATAATCAAATAATCACACCATTTTGGGCAGGAAATAAATATTTAGAGAGACTTCAGATTTCTTTGCCAAAATAGCAATAACAATAGCACTTCTATACCACTCCGTAGTGCTTTACAGCATTCTCTGGGCCATTTACAGTGTCAGCATATTGCCCTTAACAATCTGGGTCCCCATTTTGCTGACTTTAGAAGATTGAGTCAACCTCAAGCAGAATTATTTTACAGAAAAAAATGTATGCTAAAGTGACAGTGGGGAGAGTGAAGTTCAGTTAGAAGGGCTTTCTCTACTTGAACCAAGGACTTCACATCTGATGAAGCCAGTTGCATCTCACAAAAGCTTTTGCTTCTTAATAAAATGTATTATTATAAAAGATTATTTTTTTAAATATCCAAAAGGCAGGGAGCCATCTGGTGGTTACAGAGTAGTATCAAGGCCTACAATATTTTTCATGTGCGTTAATGTGCATTTTCAAAGGAAACTCTTCCCTGAGCTATAAATTTTTAAAATTTATATGGCTCCCTATCTCACATAAAATGACTCTGAGTGGCCAACGCCATAAAAGCTTCAACACAATAACAAAACACAATAGATAAAACACGTCAAAAAGTAAAAGAAAAATGTCTGTCAAGGATAAACCAACTAACTACATTCATATAACTCATGAGCTAATCCACTCCTGAGAGAAAAGGCAGGTGTTAAGAGCTTTGCAAGAAGCCAACTGGGTTGAGGGCCAATCTAATCTCAGGAGGAATGATGTTCCAAAGGGCAGGCACTGCTGCAGAGAAGACCCACATCCCAGGTTCCATCTGGTGACACTCTTTAATCAACAGGACCTGGAGCATGCCCCTTCTGCCAGATCTGATGAAATGGATAGAGGCAATTGGAGAGAGGTGGAGGAGTTAAGTACCATATAGATTGAATTTTAGTGTGCATTTGCAAAATCAAACAAAAACCCCTCTTCTCTCCAATTTTGGAATAAATGTCTCAAGAAGACACAACTAATGTCAAACTGCTTCATTTTTTGGTGCTAAGTTAAAATATTCTTCCTTGCTTAGACGTTAAACTAGAATAAGTTAAACTCAGCTCAATTCGAATTTAGATGAGATTTATCTTTCAGGGCCCCAAGTTGTAGAAATGATTTTGGGGGATATCTTTGCTCTAAAGGCAACCCTTGGAATTCCCCTCCCCTCTTCTTACTTCTTGCAGGGCGAGATTCCTTTAGGTTAGCACAGGGTGTGCACAGATCATGCAATTTACATTAGAACTTAATTAATTAATTCTAGAAGTTGCACACTTTGATTCAGCCTGACCTGAAGCTTCCTTCCCAATTGCAGCCTAAATCTCAGCCCCCACTTTTTGTGGGGTGCCTTTGAGTGTGTGTTGACTCCCGATGACCACCTGAACTTGTCCCTGCAGTTTTTCATAAGTGGGCTGCTAAGCTTCTTGTTGCTAAGAGAGAGGACTGGTCCAAAGTCATCCAAATTCCTGGTTTCTAGCCTGGTGCTTGAACCATTACACCAAAGCTTTCAAATCTTCTTTAGATGATTATTAAAGAGGTCTAGCTTCTGTGAGTTGAACTTGACTTATGAATAAATCCTATGGGTTATTTTGACTGCAATACAGAAGTGAGTTGCTATTGCCTTCCAAGATGTTGTTTCAGTTACTCAGTCTTTATGGAATACCTGGTTTTTCCTGGTGGTTCTTTATCCAAGTCCAAAACAGGTACCATCCTTTCTGTGCAGCTGATTAGATGGGCTTAGGAACATAATAATCTCTCAGACAGATAGCAGATGATAACACCAATTGAAGGACCATACATTTATCCTTTTTGGAGTGATGGCAATATGATTTTAAACTGGAGGAAATTATGCTATTTCTCTTCAAATAAATCCGGTTTCCTGTTCTTTTCCTCTCCCTTATAAGCCATCTTCCTGATAGCCCTGTCTGTGTGCGCGCATGTGCAAGAAATAGGTCAATCTGACAAAAGCAGCATTGTGTCATCACAATACAAGCTCTGACCCTTTCAGATAGGCATTACAATATCACATGCAAAAGAGGCAGAACTTGCAGTGTAATGGTGCAATGTTAGATTTATTATTGTGATGATAGCAGCAAACACCCATAGGTGCTCATGGCTTGTGCTGTACTATCTTAGTTGGGGTGAAGGGGATATAGTACATTCTCTTGTCTAATTTTACTTAAATGACCAATTGTTTATAAATAGTTAGAATGATATGTATGAATAACATTGTCTAAATAGCATAAAACTTGTCTCTGTTTAAAGATACAGAAATCTATTCTTATTTATAGAATGATAATTTATTTTTCCATCAGGGCTACTAACACCTTCCTTTATGAAAATAATAATCCATTACGTAACAGAATAACAGAGTTGGAAGGGACCTTAGAGGTCTTCCATCTTCTGTCTAAACCCCTGCTCAGGCAGGAAAACCGATACTATATCAGACAAATGTTGTCCAATCTCTTCTTTAAAACTTCCAGTGTTGGAGCATCCACAACTCCTGGAGGCAAGTCATTCCATTGATTAAATGTTCTGTCAGGAAATATCTCCTTAGTTGTAGGTTGCTTCTCTTGTTGCTTAGTTTCTATCCATTGCTTCTTGTCCTGACTTCTGGTGCTCTGGAGAATAGGTTGACTCCCTCTTCTTTATAGCAACCTCCTAGATTTTAGGACACTGCTATCATGTCACCCCTAGTCCTTTTCATTAAATTAAGGTAAAGGTAAAGGTTTCCCCGCACATGCGTGCTAGTCGTTTCCGACTCTAGGGGCCGGTGCTCATCTCCATTTCAAAGCCAAAGAGCCAGCGCTTGTCTGAGGACGTCTCCGTGGTCATGTGGCCGGCATGACTAGACGCCAAAGGTGCACGGAACGCTGTTACCTTCCCACCGTAGTGGTCCCTATTTTTCTACTTGCATTTTTACGTGCTTTTGAACTGCTAGGTTGGCAGAAGCTGGGACGAGTAACAGGCGCTCACTCGGGTCGAATCCCGAGTGCATTAAATTAGACGTGCCCAATTCCAGCAACCATTCTTTATATGTTTTTGTTTCCAGCCTCCTAATCTTCTTTGTTGCACTCTTCTTCTCTGCACTGTTTCTAGAGTCTCAACATCTTTTTTTCACCATGGTGACCAAAACTGTATTCCAAGTATGGCCTTACCAAGGCATTATAAAGTGGTATTAACACTTCATGTGATCTTGATTCTAGCCTTCTATTAATGCAGCCTAGGACTGCGTTGACTTTTTCATAGCTGCAGCACACTGCTGGCTCATATTTAAGTGACTGTCCACTAGGACTCCAAGATCCTTCTCACAATTACTACTATTGAGCCAGGTATGCTATACCTGTGCATTTGTTTTTTCTTGCCTAAATGTAGAATCTTACTTTTTTCACCATTAAATTTCCTTTTGTTAGATAGTGCCCAATGTTCAAGTCTGTCAAGATCCTTCTGTAACTTAAGCCTATCTTCTGGAGTGTTGGCTATTCCTGTCATCTGCAAATTTGATGAGTTCCCCATCTATCCTAATCCTAACATGTCCAAGCCAAACTCCCTCTTTGTTCCTACCAACTCCAGTAAACTGCCACTAACTCTCTTTTAGTGTGTTTGCTGCTGGAAGAGAAATAGTAAAATATGAATTCTAGAATAGCTTCATGATACATTGCTTCAATATTCATTCCAAAGCACCATCATTGGCAGCTCTGATTAAAGAATTTAATATGGGTGGAAGTTAGAGCTGGTAGTCACAAAATATTCAGTCTCTCTCATTTCAATAATCCTGAAATTGTCTTCATTTGGAAAGTCTGGAAAGAGATGATGTAATTTTTTTTAATAGCATCTATCAAAAATTCGCATTCTGTTAAGCCAGTAACATTGTTTCTTTGGTTTACTATGTTATGCAATGATGGCTGAAGTTCATAAACCCTAATTTATGGCTTAGCGGGCTTGTGATCTGAAACCATTGTGGTTTATTGAACCAATCAGTGTGGTTAAGGTATTGGTCTAGAACTGGGGAGACCCAGGTTCCTAATTCACCCCTAGCAGGTGAATTTACTCTCTTTCAGATCAATCAAATTCTTAGGAAATTGAAATAGGGGGAATGACTGCTATGTAAGCAGCTTTGTCCAAGGAGATAAATATAAGAAATGAAATAAAATACACTTCGGTTTCCACAAATTAAGCTACCGCCCACATCCATATAAACCTCTGAAATATTAAAGAAGTGTTGGAAAGGGCTAAACTTCAAATCCACTTTACAAGACTCCTGTCCAAATTCAGTCCAGTCAATTTCACACTAATTATCAACTATAAAGAATCTCAGACACTGGGGTGTGGAGATCAGATCTATTCTTATTCAAGCGCCAACCAAGCGCCAACTAAACAGATAGACTATGACTAAACAATGGCTAATGCCTATTGCATGAGTTACTTCATGCAACCATCAGCTATCATCACTTCTGATTAGCAAAAAAACTAATCCAAACAAACAGATAAGTCTCTTCGTAGCCATTCAATGCATTTGGATCATATTGTAGTCAGTATGTCAGTGGCAGCAGGCTGATACCTGTTCTGGCAGCAGCTGAGATGTAATTGCTTTATTGCTGCTCTTCTGCAGAAACCTAACTATTAGGCTGTGTTTAAAATAAACTGTGTTTACTTTATTTCTTATATTTATCTCCCTGGACAAAGCTGCTTACATAGCAGTCCCTCCTCCTATTTCAATTTCCTAAGAATTTGATTGATCTGAAAGAGAGTAATTGACTCACAGTTTGTGGGACAGGTGCTAATGAAAGTCTTTCCCTTCACCTCTCTCCCAGTTCCCATTTCAGGATTTTATTTAAGCCAATTCAGCCATTTATCCTATCAGAACAACATGAACCCAGATAGATAATTCAATTTGTTTGTGCTTCTTTGAGTATTGAGAGCAGCTTCTGATTTGTTCCTTAAACCAATTTTGCTACTGGAAAATATTTGTTGCTACTTTAGTTAATATTCCTTCAATTTGTCCTTCTCCATGTCTGAAATAGGTATAGGTTTTCTGCCTGAGCAAGGGTTTGGAGGTCCCTTCCAACTCTGTTATTCTTTACTTCCATAGCTGAATCAGAAACACTCCATTTTTTTCCAAAGCCATGTCTTCTGTTATAATACAGCAGCTCAGCTGATAGCATGAGAGCACATATATGTCTTCCTCATTTCAGCTGCTGGTTTCAAAAAGTATTTACCAGGATTGTCTGTTCTCAACTACACCAGGAAGTAGACACTTATTAGCTGTTTTGCAGCAGGCGAATGAATTTGTCCCATCAACTGAGAAAGGAAAAAAGGAGGTTTTTGTTCAGAGATTGTATTATTTGGCATGGTTGTGAGGCTTAAGGCACAATAATACATCCCACTATCTTTAGTTGTCTGATATTAAGCAAAAAATTCTCATTGTTTGGTCTTGAACCTTTGATATGGCTTGGCCCAACATTATTTATGGATCTTGTAGTTATTGGAAAGGCAAGCAGGTCTATTGACCTATTGGATATTTGCTGGAACCAGTAAAAACTGGGAATGGATGAAGTCTTTGCAGAGAATTCCAAAGAATGATCGATGCCAAACTCATCTACCAGCACCGATGTTGGTCTCTGGAGAATGGTGTACAAGTCTTCACCTGTGAATCTCCAAAGAAATTGGAAATGGTCAGTACACTTAGAAATTATTTATGTTAACATAGACCATGCTGCACAATAATGATAAATGTGACTTGCCACGTTGAAAGTCTTTTAGCAGCCCTTCAAATCCCTCCGATGGTGAGGAGCCCAAAATTAGCACTCAATTTCCATTGCAGAGATATTTTAGCAGCGACTATACTACAGAGGCTATAATCAACCAGCCCTCTTCCTTCTTCAGTGCTTGAGAAATTAATTAACATTTTCACATAGCAATAATTGTCAGATTAATTGCTTATGGATTCCCTGTTTTACCTTTTTAAACTATTAATTTGTTTGCCATTCTGCATTTGTGATTCACGCATTATATTACTAAAGTAATTTAAAGCTTGCAGGACTATAATGTTTATTACAGTTTTCAATAAAAACCCCTTTAATTGTGTCTAGTGAATTCAAGGCAACAAAAAGAGAGAGAAAAAATTGGAATTTTGCCACTGCCTTCATGGGAAATAAATTGCTTCCATGACTCATTTTAACTGGGTTTTCTTACACTAAAATCCACTACCTTTAATATTTTCAGGGACTTTTGTTTCTCCAAAAGTTTGTCATTGGATAAAAGAAATCCTGCCTTTGCATCTTAACATGTGTATGCAATGTAAAAGTCCATTTAAAATATTTTATACCATATGGACTGATGAAACAAAACTGAAAAGTGCTGTCCTCAGGGTTTGCTGAGTAGATCCTTAGAATCACACAAAACCAACTAAAGCAATGAAGTCTCACAGGTTGGAGATAGACTTCAGATTTAAAGGTAGCACAAGGTGATACAAGCAGTGATTTTTCTTATCTTATATTTGTTTGGATAAGGATAATTAAATGATGCACTAAAGATCATACACTGAAGTCCGCCGGCTTTCTCTGGAGAGCTTGCTATAAGCTGTTGTGATTCAGGGTCAGCCTGTGGGTTCGGCAGTTGGGTTGGATGACTCAGAGGAGGAGGGGGGTGTTGAAGACCTTGCTGAGGGGGTTGAAGATCTTGCTGATGAGAGCTCTCAGCCAGGCCCCTCCCACTTGGTCACCACGGAGACCCAGCTGTGTGAGCCTGACAGCGTGGGTGAAGATGACCCACAGCTGGCCCTGTTCAAGGACGCCCAACGCAGGAAGCAGTCAATTAGGAGTAAACAGAGGAAGGCAATGGGGCTCCTCGGAAGGAGGCAGAGAGAAGCCACGCCCTGAACTCTATATAAGGGGAATGTGTGGGAGGGCTGGTTTGCTGAAGGCAACCGCTTGGATAGTTCCTGTTTCTTAAAGCTCCTGTTTCATGGTTGGTGTCTGTTTTATGTTAATAAATTTGGCAGGCTTTATTCCAGCCTCTTGCCATTTGTAAAGGGGTTGTCCCTGCCTTTTCTGCAGGGCCGGTAGCAGGCTGGTACAGAACATAAACATCTGGATGGATACTTTTGGAATGAGATGCTGAACTAGCTGAACCTTCTGTTTGATCCCAAAAGATCCAGTGTCAAAGAAGTTTTGTGAGTTCAGAAGCCCATTTGACCAGGGCGAAAGGGATGAGCATAGACATTCCATTTTCAACCCACTCCCATTTTGTTTTGAATTTAAAATCTGATAGTCCAAGCAATCCTGAAATGAGAAATCATTTGTTTCTCAGACTGAGTTCATATTTTGGGTGGCTTAATAAGAGAGGACAGGTCTGACAAGACTCTTATCCCAGGACTTTTACATATTGGTTATCTAATCTTCTGCTCCTGCCCATCAAATGCCTGTCTCCGCATGTCTGTCTCTCTTGAACTGGGGAGTTACACTCAAATTTTCTGCCTTGTCTGATAGTTTGAATAAATGCAGTCTCTATGCTGTACCAATTAGTTCCTCACAACACCATTGATTTACTCTGTACTCAAAGTCTAAATGGCTAAACAAGAAGAATTGAAGATGGGGAAGAGATAATTTACTTACATAAAACTGTTCCTGCCAAAGAAAGAAGGGCAGTAGACCCTATGTGTGCCATGAACCTTCTTTCTGTCATGCTGTTGACACAGGAAATCTCTTCCTTCTCCTTGATGAGGGCACTTTTATAAACCCATTTCTCCTTGCTGCATACATATCTTACTCTCACAGTGACCCCTGGTGAAAATGTCAGAAATTGCATAAGAGGTCGCATTCCCCGCCCCCCCCCAAAGTTCTGTGGTTGATGTTGAGCAACTCAAGACTATAAACAGAAAGAAAGACCCTTTCAGTCACAACCAGGATTGCCACTTCTTTCATCCCCTGTGCTTTCCAGAATAGGCACACATACAACATTTAATGTAAACCATTTTTCTCAGAATCTGGAATTTGCTCAAGAAACTATATTTAGAAAAGGAGAAGGCTGCTGTGGCTCTGGAGTGGAGGAAAGGCCAAGCTGTATCTCCTGAAATCCCTCATTCATCACAACTATGAAGGGAACAGGAGCACTCTGACCCCCTCTGATTTGTTTGTTTCCAAGTAGCTTTGCTATGTTGCATCAATGTGAAAACACATCTCCTCATTTATTACATTTGGCACCTGGCATATGTATGGCAAGCATCCGAGCAAGGCACAATGACAAAAGTCCTCCATGATGTTTTCCCTCTGGTATATTAAATATGCACAGTGTCATTCCTTTGCACACGTGCATACATATGCTTGTTGTTGTTAGTTGTGAAGTCGGGTCCAATCCATCATGACCCCATGGACAACGTTCCTCCAGGCCTTCCTGTCCTCTACCATCTTCTGGAGTACATTTAAGCTCACACCTACTGCTTCAGTGACTCCATCCAGCCACCTCATTCTCTGTCGTCCCCTTCTTCTTTTGCCCTCAACCTTTCCCAGCATTAGGTTCTTCTCCAGTGAGTCCTTCTCATTAGGTGGCCAAAGTATTTGAGTTTCAACTTCAGGATCTGGCCTTCTAAAGAGCAGTCAGGGTTGATCTCCTCTAGGACTGACCGGTTTGATCGCCTTGCAGTCCAAGGGACTTGCAGGAGTCTTCTCCAGCACCATAGTTCAAAGGCCTCAATTCTTTGGTGCTCAGCCTTTCTTATGGTCCAACTTTCACAGCCATACATTGCAACTGGGAAGACCATAGCCTTGACTATATGCACTTTTGTTGGCAGGGTAATGTCTCTGTTTTTTAGTGTGCTGTCTAGATTTGCCATGGCTTTCCTCCACAGGAGCAATTTCTTGGCTGCAGTCCCCATCTGTGGTGATCTTGGAGGTCAGGAAAATAAAATCTGTCACTACCTCCATTTCTTCCCCATCTATTTGCCAGGAATTGAGAGGGCTGGATGCCATGATCTTGGTTTTCTTAATGTTAAGTTTCAAGCCAACTTTTGCACTCTCCTTCTTCACCCACAACAAGAGGCTCTTTAGTTCCTCTTCACTTTCTGAATATATGCTATGTGTAGTTTTAAGAATAATTCGGGAGAAATGCTTCCGATCTCAGAAGAATGAGAGCATAGCATTTCTCTGGCACTCATTAAAATATCTTTTTTTTAGGTTTGTATATGAACCTGAATAAAAGTTATTGCTGCTTTAAAAGTTTTATTAACTTCATTAACCTATAAGGTTAGATAAAGGAACTAGGTTAGAGCTGAGTAAGCTGTGGATAGATTTTCATGCCCTACAATCGGTGGTGGGATTCAGGCAGTTCGCACCACTTCAGCAGAACTAATAGCTAATTTTTTGTTGCCCAGGCCCAGAATGGACTTCCGGAAGTGGCATCCACACAGACAACCGGTTGTTCACATATTTGAATCCCACCACTGCTTACAATTGCTCATGCCAAGAGAAGAGAGGACAAGGCAAGAAGCATATCCGGAGCATGTGGCTGAACTTTTAGAATTGAAAATGGTCATAAGCAGAGGAATAGCTGTGTATTGGACTCAAAAAGGGAAAGGCTGAGAGTGTCATAATTCGAAGAACATCAAGACCGTGTCCAAAATATTGATTTTCAAAGCCCGCAGAATTGGACTTAAAGTTTTCACAGTGTAAATTCCCAGTAGAATCAAGGACTCACATGCTGTTTTCCCCTTAGATTTAGTTTACTCATTCACATTTAATCCCAGTTACCTTTTGAGGACAAGGCAACTGGTACATCTTATATAAAGTGATATAGATCTTTAATGTTCAGCCTATTATTAAATATTGCTGCTTTATAGCAGATGGCAGCATCTAATTGACCTTGGCTAATCACAGAAAATTAAGCAGGGTTGGGTCTGGGAAATCCCAAGGTTGTAGGCTAGACTGTGCATAAAAAACACCTGAAACTACAACCCTCAGAAGATTGCTCTAGTGCCCCTAATGCAGATTTGTCTCTGCAGTCCATATATGGATTTGAGGAATGTCTAGTATTCTATTTTTGTGCTTCCTTACTCTGTCTTCTCAACTCAGAGTAGCTGTCACTGGTGGTTTAGAGGAACTCACATCTGTAATCCATAAATTATAGGATGTTAATATAGACCCTCATTAACTGGATATGACTTAATAAATATTTTAAGGCTGAAAATCCCGTTAGGTCTAATGGTGAAGGCACCTGGCTAGAAATTGATGGTCTGTGACTTCTAGTCTTGCCTTATGCATGATAAAGCTGCCTCAATGACCTTGGACCAGTCACTTTCTTTCAGCCCAACTCACTTCACAGTGGGGAAAATAGGAGGAGGAACGAGTATTAGGTATGCTTGCTACCTTGAATTACTTATAAAAAATAATAACAGTGGAATAAATCTAATAAAATAAATAAATATTTTGCATGGCTTTATACTATAGAATTTCATTATATTCTTAAAAATCATAGAGACAAAAGGCATATATGTTAAAGAAAACCCAATCTTTACCCATATATTTTTCTAACACAGTTGGAAAAATAGTTTGAAAATACTATTTTTGACTGTAGGGAGGATAACAATCTTCGGGAAGCTTTACCACCATCATCATCACCCTTGCTTCATACACTGTGGTTAAATTCATAGCCTCCACAACTACTTTTCATTAACAGAAGATAAGGGTGTCCTCCAGAGTGTGGCTTCTGGAATTTGGAATACCCATCTGACACCTTTGTTCTGAGAACTGTATTGGTGGCCAGTGGGTTTCTGGGTGCAATTCAAGGAGCTGGTTGTTGTTAACATAAAATAACTGAGCTGGCAGGGACCTTGGAGGTCCAACCTCCTGCTTGAGTAGGAGACCCTATACCATTTCAGTCAAGTGGTTCTCCAGTCTCTTCTTAAAATCCTACAGAGATCGAGAACTCACAACTTCTGAAGGCAATCTATTCCATTGGTTAATTTTTCTCACTGTTAGGAAATCTCTCCTTAGTTGTAGGTTGTTTCTCTCCTTGATTAGTTTCCACTTATTGTTTCTTGTTTTGCCTCTTGGTTCTTTGTAAAATAGTTGACCCCCACTTCTTTGTGCCAGCCCCTCAAATATTGGAACACTGCTTTCATGTCTCCCCTAGTTCTTCTTCTCACTAGAGTAGACATACCCAATTCCTGCAACTATTCTTCATAGGTTTTAGCCTCCAGCCCCTTAATCATCTTTGTTCTTCTCTGCACTCTTCCCAGTGTCTCAACATCTTTTTTATATCATGGTGACCAAAATTGGATGCTATTGTGTAGTGGGTCCGACGCAAGAGAGACGCCAGCCGGTGTGTGAGTTCAGCTCTTTATTGGAAGGGGAAGTGAACTGAGGAATGAGGGCTACCTGGCCTCCTTATATACCTGGCCAGGTAAGCTAACAGCCAATGGGGTTGGCCCTAGGTTTCCCGCCGAAACTGTCCAGGCCAACGCCCCCTGAGGGCTGTTGCTATGCAGATGCCTGCATACATAACACCCCTCCCCCCTTAGAGAAGACCCACATAACAACAACAACATGCAACTACTATAACTATGAGTATATATATATAAAAAAACAGTGGTGTCCTTGTGTGAGGGTCACTTGCACACATAGTCCGACAGGTAGGCTGGTGTCCTGTGTGGACGGGTGGATCGTCTGGGTGTGCTTGGCCCCTGGGCTTGGACCGTGGGTTCCTGAGGCCTTTGTGCAGGGCTGCAAGGAGCCGGCATCAGGAAGTCCTCCTCCTCTGGTCCCTGCCCTGTGACGTCCTCAGCTGGGTTGACCCCTCCTGGAGTGTGGTCCTCCTGTTGATCGTGTGCGTTGAGTTCAGGGACGTGTGTGACGCGCTCAGGGGCGTGTGTGACGTGCTCAGGGACTCTTCCTCTGAGCTGATCGATGTGTCGCCTTATGCGTCTGTCCCCCTCCACCCCTACAATGTACGAAAGGGGTCCTGTTTTCCTGACCACTGTCCCCGGAACCCAAGGATGTCCAGCCCCATAGTTCCTTGCCCAGACCAGGTCCCCCAGGTTGAGGACCCTGTGTGTGGATGATGATGGCAATGGTGATGGTAGTGATGCTGGTGGTGATGGTGATGATGGTGATGATGGTGATGTTGCCCTACCGGTTTCGGCTGCTACCCGGTCTGGGTGTAGGCGGTCCAGCTTGGTGATGAGGCGCCGTCCCCATCGCAGTTCTGCTGGGCTCTTGCCGGTAGCCACGCATGGTGTTGTGTGTTGGGCTAGTAAAAATTTGGCCAGTCTGTGGTGCCAGTCCCCGCTGATGATGCGCCGGAGTGCGTCTTTGGTCGTCCTTACCATCCGTTCGGCCTGCCCGTTGGTAGATGGATGGAAAGGCGCGGAGGTGGCGTGCCTAATCCAGTTCGCCTTCAAGAACGCCTGGAAATCAGCAGCAGTAAACTGAGGCCCATTATCAGACACAATTACGTCGGGGAGGCCGTGTGTGGCAAAGAGAGCTCTGAGCACCTGGATTGTCCTCCCCGAGGTCATGTTGGGGACAGGGACTACCTCTAACCACTTGGAGTGACTGTCCACCACTACTAAAAATAGTTGACCCTGGAATGGCCCCGCATAGTCAATGTGAATGCGGGACCATGGCGTGTGTGTGGCCTCCCACCGGTGTACTGGTGCATGTGGCACTTCTGGCCTGGATCTCTGGCACGTATAATAGGCCTTGACCCGATCCTCAACCTCCTTGTCCAACCCGGGCCACCAGAGGTAGCTCCTAGCCAGTGCCTTCATCCTGACCACCCCCGGGTGCCCTTCGTGTAAGGAGTCCAATACCCTGGCGCGTAGTGCGGGTGGAATGATGACCCTGCTACCCCAAAGGAGGCACCCTTTGTGTGTGGAGATTTCATCGCGTCTAATGAAATAGGCCTGAAACTCTGGTCCCGGGGATTTGTCCTGCCACCCTGTGCAAACCCATGAGTGCACCCTGCCCATGATGTTGTCTGTGGCTGTGTGGCTGGCAATGTCCTTGGCAAGAACTGGGCACTCGGGTAGTTCCTGCAGGGCTAGGATCTGTGTGGCTGGTGCTGGGTCTGGGTCGTGTGTGTCTAGGGGGAGCCTACTTAGACCGTCTGCGTGGCCCATCTCCTTCCCTGGCTTGTGTACCAGCTTGCAATTGTATGCTGCAAGGAAGATGGACCACCGGAGCATCCTGGGGGACAGAATCTGGGGGGTTTGCCTGTCTGTGGTGAACAGGCCCAGGAGTGGTTTGTGGTCCGTGAAGACAGTGAACTCCCTGCCATATAAGTAATCGTGGAATTTCTTGATTCCTGCCACGATTGCCAGGGCTTCTTTGTCTATTTGGGCGTAGTTTCTTTCTGCTCCAGACAGTGTCCTAGAATAGTATGCTATGGGGACTTGTGCCCCGTTGGGCTCAAGGTGGCTTAGGACAGCGCCCACACCATAAGGGGATGCATCGCAGGCGATACAAATGGGCTTGGACTCGATGAAATGGGTTACTGTGGACTTGTCCGACAGCAATGCCTTCAGGGCCTTGAAGCTCTGATCATGGGTGGCCGTCCAGGCCCATGTTGCCTGTTTGTCTAGCAGCCTGTGGAGCGGTTCAGCAATGGCTGCCTTGTGTGGGAGGAATGTATGGTAGAAATTCAGCAGACCCAGGAATGCCTGAAGCTCTGCTTTGTTCTTGGGTGTGGGTGCTAGTTTGATGGCCCTCACCTTGGATTCTGTGGGGTGGATTCCCCTGGCGTCTACTCTGAACCCCAAAAATTCTGTGGAAGGAACGCCTATGCTGCATTTTTCCTTTTTGAGTTTGAGGCCAGCTATGCGCAGCCTTGCCAGCACTTCCCTAAGCCTCCCTGCCAGTTCCTCTGCTGATGCTCCTGCGATCAGGATGTCATCAAAATAGGGGCAGACTCCTGGAATGCCCTTGAGTGTCTTTTCCATAACCTCCTGGAAAATGCCGGGAGCAACGCTGACTCCAAACTGCAGCCTGTTCACCCGGAACGCCCCCCTATGGGTTACTATGGTTTGGATGTCAGCTGTTTCCCTAGTGACCGTGAGTTGCTGGTACGCCTGTGCAAGATCGAGCCTTGCAAAAATGGCGCCGCCTTGGAGGGAAGCGAGAACGTGGCTGACCGCGGGAACCGGGTAAGCGTGCGGGTTTAGGGCACGGTTCACCGAGCACTTATAGTCGGCGCAGATCCTTATTTCCCCGTTGGATTTGAGGGGGGTCACGATGGGGGTTTCCCACTCCCCTCCATCTACAGGCTCTAAGATTCCCTGGGCCACCAACTTGTCTAGTTCGCGCTCGATTTTGTGTTTGAGCGCAAATGGGACTCGCCGCGGCCGGACCCTAATGGGGGAGACGTTCGAGTTAAGCTTGAATGATATGGGGGCCCCGGTGTACTTGCCTAATGACCCGTCGAAGACGTCGGCGAACTCCCGGCAAACGGCCTCAACGGAGTCCCCCTGGATCCGATGGATCCCGGATACTGAGATTCCCAGGGCCTCAAACCAGTCCAGCCCGACCAGGCTGGCTCTGCGGCCCTCTACCACTACAACGTCCAGGTGCCCTTTGCGACCCTTAAACCCCACTGAAATGGTGGCCTCCCCCTTCACCTTGACCGGCGAATTCTGAAAATCGGTCAGGGTTAATTTAGTAGGCCGTAATTTAATCCGTTGCTTGCTCCGGCTAATTATGTGGTTAAGGGTCTCGTCCGAAATAATCGAGACCGCTGATCCGGAGTCAAGCTCCATGCTGCAAGGGACACCTTGCAAACGGATTGTTAATCTAATTTTGGGTTTGAGCAGCCGGCGGCTACCCGTGTGGTTAATGGCCAGCCGGCTCTCGACATAGCCAATTTTTGTTTTGGTGGGGGCCCCAGTACCTTCGAACGGCGGTTCCTCCGGCTGCAGCTCGTGGATCTCCTCTCGGGGGCGGCGGCTACGGCAGACGGCGGCTATGTGGCCTGTTTTCTTGCAGGCCCGGCACGTGGCGGACCGGAACTTGCAGAGGCTGCGCATGTGGTTCCCACCACACCCTGCGCACCTCTGGGGAACGGCAGTGTTGCTGGGAGGCCTGGGCCTGTCTGGGCGTCTGGCTCGCTGGTCGGGGGTCGACTTCCGCTGGAGGAGGTCGATGCTCAGGTCGTCCTCCTCTGTGGCCCCTTGCTGGTGGACGCTGGTTGCCTGGTTGCCGGGCCGGGTTCCCTGGCAGGCTTGGACGGCCCCGCAGGCCGCTTCGTGGGCTAGGATGGCGTCCTCGGCTTCCTGGAGAGAGACCTCCTCTCTTTCGAACAGGCGCTCCTGCAACCGCCTGTCGCGTAGGCCGCAAATCAGCCGGTCCCGTAGTTGCTCCTCCAAATTTGTGAACCTGCAAGCAACGGCAGCTTCCCGTAGGGCGGCGAGGAAGTCGGCGCCGGTCTCGTCGGGGCGCTGGTCCCTTTTCTTGAATTGTGACCGTGCGGCCACCTTGGAGCGCCGGGGCCTGAAATGTGCGTTGAGCCTGGCCACGAGGTCTCGGTACGCGACGGTGTTGATGGCCTCCTGGGGGAACAGGTTCGCGGCGACTTCCAGCAGCGCTGGTCCCCCAAGGCAGAGCAGGGCGGCCGCCTTTGCACCGTCCTCCGATATCTGATTGAACCGCATGTACAGTTCAATGTGAGCCAGGTAACGGGTCCAGGTTTCGGGGCGGCGGGTCTCGAATTCGCGGGGTTGTACGGCTCTAGCCATGGCGGCAGTTGGTCGTGGATGTGGCGCTTGGCGTTGCCGGTTCGGCTGGCGGTCATGGGGGGAAGAAGGAAAAATGCCTTTCCCTTCAGCTCGCGGAGCGTTTCCCCAGTGACTTCAGCTCTTGGTCGGCAGCAATCCCACCTTCGTCGCCACTATTGTGTAGTGGGTCCGACGCAAGAGAGACGCCAGCCGGTGTGTGAGTTCAGCTCTTTATTGGAAGGGGAAGTGAACTGAGGAATGAGGGCTACCTGGCCTCCTTATATACCTGGCCAGGTAAGCTAACAGCCAATGGGGTTGGCCCTAGGTTTCCCGCCGAAACTGTCCAGGCCAACGCCCCCTGAGGGCTGTTGCTATGCAGATGCCTGCATACATAACAGATGCAGTATTCCAAGTATGGTAAAGCTGTACTAATATTTGGTGTGATCTTGATTCTATCTCTCTATTAATGCAGTCTAGGATTGCATTGGCTTTTTTTGGCTGCTGCAGCACACTGCTGGCTCACATTTAAATGACTGCCTATTATGATTCCAAGATCCTTCACACAGTTACTAGTATTGAAGAAGCCCTATTTATAGGATCACCTTTCTCCAATTATCTCTGCTTCTTTTGTAATATTTGACAGGGTGAGCATGTTTCAGTTCCCTTTGGTTAATATTACTATCTTCTGAAATCCCAGAAGTGTGCCTTCTCTGTTGCTGGGCCCGCTCTGTGGAATACCATTCCTGCAGAACTCAATGTGGTCCCCTCTGTGCTCTACTTTAGAGAAGCATTAAAAACTTGGCTGAGGTGTTTTGTGATCTCACTGTGTAATGACTGATGAAAGATGGCCGAAACGGATTTTTTTCATATGTTTCTTCCACAGCATTCTTTAACTCTTATATCTTTTCTATTTGGATTATTTGTTTTTATTGAGTTTTTGATGTAAGCCACCTCGAGTCTTTCCATATTGGTGGCCCTTTAAATGATTGATGAAAGATGATTGAAACTGATTTTTTAATATGTTACAGCAAAAGCATTCTTTAACTGCTATACCTTTCCCATTCTGAGTAAGTTTTTTATGGAGTTTTGATGTAAGCCTTTCCAAATTGGTAGAAATAATAAAATTATAATAAAATAAAATAAAATAAAATAATAATAAAATAATAATAAAATAAAATAAAATAATAATAATAATAAATAAAATAAAATAAAATAAAATAAATAAAATAAAAATAAAATAAAATAAAATAAAATAAAATAAAATAAAATAAAATAAAATAAAATAAAATAAAATAAAATAAAATAATAAAATAAAATAAAATAATAAAATAAAATAAAATAAAATCTTTCCAGCCTCTCAATAGTGGCTCCACTCTAGAACATGTGATCAGGAAGAAGCTGGGATTAAAAATGTAAAAATCAGTAATATTCCTAGTTGTTCCCCAGCTGTTCTGCCATAAGGGAAATGTTTTTCACAGAAATCCCTGACTGACCATTTTTCTCCACACCAGATATGGTCCTCTTTCTGGTTCTGGAAAACTGACGGCTTACAGACAGAGTCCCTAAACCTTTTATATATTTTATTGCCAGTGTTTATTTCCAATATTTTACTTTGCTAGAGTTCTAAAGAATAAAAAAGCAGAGAGCTTGGGAAACTGTTAAAATCTCTCTAATATGGTTTGGCCTAGAAACTTTGGAAAAGTTTGAAAACACTAGAAGCTGGAGTTTTAGGGGTTGTTTTTTTAAAAAAAAATTATTAACATTTATTGTAATATAAAATTGGTATGAAAATAAAGTTCAACAGAGAATGAGGAAAGTACTGCTAAGTAAAAAGAAAAGAAAAAGAAAAAAAAAGCAGTGACTTTTAAATTTTTGGGGTGCATTAGAGTACAAAATATAGTCACAGCCTCAACATTTTGCTTTATATCTCTAATAGATTTTTATAGCATCAAAGTAGAAGTTGGAGTTTTAGGATAATGATTAAAATAAAAGTGGTTAATTAAAATAAATTAAAAAAGCCTCTTTAAAAGAAAGCGGGAAAAGACTCTCCCACCCACGCCCAACCACTTGTGCTTTAATGGAAACTAAATATTTGAAAATCCTAGTGGAAAATGGTTTTTGTTGTTTTGTTTGAGGATATGCCATTTTTAAGAGTGAAAAGTACTGGGGAGGAATGTATACTCTCTTCTCCCATTTTTGGCTTTGCTTCCAACAAGCCAAGCCAAACAAGAAATGCCACATTCGGTCCTGATAAATAGGAATCAGGAGATTAACCTCTCTTTTTTGGCATGGGGATAAACATGATAATTGGCTAATCACTGCAGGTCAAACCAGTTGCAAAGACTAGTCAAAACTGGACAGCTCTTTTTAATCCTACTGTTATCTCTAGCCAATCCAGTTTTTCCAAAAGATGGAGATGTAAATGGGACAAGCAAACATGCCAAGAGCAGTCCATCTGCTTTTTATGATCTGCAAACAAGCAATCTCAGTTTCCAGGATTTATTTAGACACTGAGATGTTTTGCCTGTGATACCTAGATGACATAGATTGTCTTGCCTTATGTACTTTTAAATACTTACGTTGCCAGGAGAATCTCAGCAGCTTTTCTCACTTCTTGAGGCTATTCTGTGCCTACCAAATATCCTCTCTGTGCAAATTTTGGCAAGCCACGGCAAAGTTGACAATGTGTTGAGTCCTAAAGCACTGCTGGGATAATATGACAACCTTAAATTAGGGTTCCATTCCTTGAATGAAATTATCTAGACAGTTACTAGAAGGAAGCAAACAAAGTTTTTGTAACTTTTTACTGTTTATTTATTTAATCAATTTATGTACAGTAGTTCCCCATCTGAACAGTATGGTGGCCTAGACATGGAGCTCTTACCTCACAATCAGCAGGCTGTGACTTTGATCCTAGGTAGTGGGAGATATTTCTCTCTCTGGGTGCAAAGAGAAAATATCTGCTGCAAACTCCACATAGGCGTCAGGAAGGGCATCTAGCTAGTAAATTGCTCAGCTACAGTCAGTCGCTCCAACTACACCTTGATGCAAGGGATTATAGGGTTGTTAAAAGAATATATATATATATATATACCCATCTCAACAACGCTATGTAAATTCATTAATATAAATTACAGTAAGGTGCATTTTTGTTCATAGATATTCCACTCCATTTTCATCGGCAACACCAGCCCAAAATAACCCACTAGCATTGTGTCCACTGAGCAACCTCAGTTCTCAAACTCCACTGTCTTCCTCCTTTTTCTTTTAGATGTCTTTAATTTCTACCTTTTTTCCCTGCACATATCTTGATTCCCCCAAGCAAGCTGATACTTCCTTCTTTTGGGTGTGGCACCATTTTGAGTACATAAAATTGGCACTCTAAGAGTGAGTTTTTCATTGGTATGTAATATGATTTTAAAACCCCCAGTTGGTGGGGTTTTTTTTTACAACAATTTAAGTTTCACAGCAGAGAATAATTAGCAGCATGGAAGTAGGTCTGTCATTTTTTTTCCTTTAAGAGCATCTTAACATTTGAGTATTTTTTTTTAAAAAAAGCCTTTAGTGCCTGATTAATCTTGCTACTCATGACATTTTAGGAAGGATCTGATGATATAATCATCCACTTGTAATCCTCCCCATTTTTTTCTCAATGCTTCTTCTATCATATTCCTTCTAGAGACAATCCACGATTCCACGAAATAAAGATGGAACAGAGTGGATGGAATTGTCAGTGCTGAGGATGTTACCTAGTCTGGGTAGTGAAACCTCTGCCAGAAAACAACCAAGCTCAGAGAGCACCAAGGACCTCTCATTTCAACCCTCAGCTACAAATATTTTCCATTATTAGTAATGGGACTGTTCCTAGTTTTCCAAACGTTAACTGAAAACTCCTCCATCTGTTTTGTACCAGCCTGCTACCGGCCCTGCAGCAAAAGCAGGGACAACCCCTTTACAAACGGCAAGAGGCTGGAATTACACCTGCCAAATTTATTACCACAAAAACAAACGGAACAAGACAAACCAAGAAACAGGAGCTTTAAGAAACATGAACTATCCAAGCGGTTGCCTTCAGCAAACCAGCCCTCCCACACATTCCCCTTATATAGAGTTCAGGGCGTGGCTTCTCTCTGCCTCCTTCCGAGGAGCCCCATTGCCTTCCTCTGTTTACTCCTAATTGACTGCCTCCTGCGTCGGGCGTCCTTGAACAGGGCCAGCTGTGGGTCATCTTCATCCACGCTGTCAGGCTCACACAGCTGGGTCTCCGTGGTGACCAAGTGGGAGGGGCCTGGCTGAGGGCTCTCATCAGCAAGATCTTCAACCCCCTCAGCAAGGTCTTCAACACCCCCCTCCTCCTCTGAGTCGTCCGACCCAACTGCCGAACCCACAGGCTGACCCTGAATCACAACACCATCTACAGTGCAGTCATCTTTGCTTTTAAGTTGATATTTGATTCTGTCTCAGACTTGACTTCTGGCAAGTGTCTGGACTGATCCCTGCAATTTTCTTGGCAACATTTCAGAAGTGATTTGCCCTTGCCTCCATTCCTAGGGCTGAAAGAAAGGGACTGACCAAAGTCATCCTGCTGGCTCTGTGCTCAAGGCAGGACTAGAACTCACAATCTCCCGTTTCTAGCCTGATATTTTGATGGCTACAGCAAACTGGCTCCCATAATTAAGACTGCATCAGTAAAAACTTGCTTAATTTGGGATAGAGTCAGGACAACTGGCTGGAGCTGAGCATTTACTGCTGGATGCTCTTCCTGGCACCATGCAAAGTTCACAGCAAATATTTTTTTTCTTTGTGCCTCAGGAGAGTAACATCTACCGCTACCTAACTTCCGGTGGCTGCGCGGCGCCGGAGACAGCCTTCCCGGGCTGCCCGCGGCTCAGCTGAGTGATTTTCGCCCGAAACAGTGCCGATCAGCTGTTCGGGCGAATTTGAAGCCCCCTCCTCGGGAGAAGAGGAGGGGGTGAGGCCCCAGGTAGGGGTTGAGTTCTCCGGGGCCACCTGAGCTTGTAGCTTGGGCGGCTGAAGGATTGAACTCCCCCGTAGCCTGGGTGGCTCCCAGCTGGTCAGCGTCTCTGCTCCGGACTTCATGGAGCAGAGCCAGGCGTCTGCGACCACCCCTGCCTGAAGGAAGGACTATGGAATAAAAGGAGCAGGCAGAGCGGTACAAGAGGAAAAGGTGAAGAGGATTATTATATTCTACTCTCTAGCTTGATGGACTTTTTAAACTTAAAGTGAAAGTGCGTCACAAGTGAAAAAGATGGCGGCTAAACCTCCCTCAAAAACTCTTCGGAGTGCTGGAACTTCTCCGGTACAACAATCATCATTGCAGGCGTTGCACCTTCCTGATGTATTGACATCGAAGGATTTACAAGATGCTCTTGAAAAACATGCCCAGGTAATTCTGGAATCAATGGGTGATAAATTTGCACAGATGGAGGCGAAATTGGAGAAATTGGAGGAGAGAATGGAAGAGAGGATGGAACAGAAGTTCAGGGTGATGAAGGTAGACATTTTGTCCTCAGTGTATAAAGTGGCTGAATGTGTGGAAGATTTGGAGGAAAAAGTGGAAGATTTGACTCAAAAGAATGCCATATTAGAAGCAAAAGTACTGGAGAATGAAGATTTAAGAGACAAAATGGACAGAGAATTGAGTCTTGCTCAATATTACCAGATGCAGTTTGCTGTTAGAATTAGAGGTTTAAAAGAGAATATTAAGGAAGATCTAAAGCAGCTGATTACTGAGGCTCTGGAAGTGGTATTGAATCAGCCAGCATCTGAAATAAAGGGAGGCATGGATAAAGTGTTTCGTGTGAATTCATGGATTGCAAGACAGAGAAAGCTGCCTAGAGATGTGGTGGTTTATTTTACTAAGAGGGAAATTAGAGATGAAGTTATACAAGTTGCCTATGATTCTAAAGTGGTGATTGCTGATCAAGAAGTTTTGGTTTTAAAAGAAATTCCTCCAAAGATTTTAAGGAGAAGGAAGGATTTTATATTCCTCGTGCAAGAGCTCAAGCAACGAGATATAAGGTTCAGATGGGAGATTCCAGTTGGGTTGATGGTGATGTATGAAGGTAAAAGGTACCGTCTGATTACTGTGATGCAGGCGCGAGATTTTTATAATAACGTTTTAAAAGCAACCTCATTATCACTTCTGGAAGCTGCAAAGGGATCTGGAGAAGGAGAACATCAAGAGACTGAGGATGGACAGATAGAGGAGAATGGTGCTGGAGGAGATCAAGCTACAATTTCTTTGGATGATCCTGGAGAGCGGAGGGTGACGCGTGCTGCTTTAAAACGATCAAAAAGAAAATAATAAAAGAGCAAGACCAGCAGAAGTCTATGGAACTTCCACAACGAACATCTAGGAAGTTATCGCAATGGACACGTGGGAAAAGATTTGGGTTAGGAACGTAAAGAGAGAACTTTTATAAAATGCTTTATAGATGGCATTTAGATCCTAAAAAGTTTGCAAGTATGTATCCGGACTATCAGCCAAAATGTTGGAGATGTGGAGATCAAGGCTTTTTGGATAAAAATTTGGTGGAATATGTAGAAGATTTTTAAGCAAAGGATAAAGTTTTGTTCGCAAATTTTTTTTTTTTTTTTTTGGGGGGGGGATAATTGCGGACGTTACGGTTGTGGACACTAATTATGTGAAATTTAATTACGGCAGCAAGATTTTGATAGCTCAGTAATGGAAGAAAGAGGAACTGCCGATTATAGGAGAGTGACTTCAAAGATTTTTGACCTGGTAGAGATGGTGTAGATTTTGGCCTAAGATTTTTCGCAAGAACGTTATATTATGGAATGGAGAAAATGGATTTATAGGGTTAAGAAGTTTTATGTAGCATTTGAATAAGTCTTCTTTCTTTTCTTCTTTTCTTCTATTTTTGTTTTTCTATATATATTTAATATATATATATATATTATCCTATATAAGCTAGAGAGTGATGGATTTTAGAGTTTATGGATGTTAGTATATGGTTGTTTATGATTGTTTTTTTTTATATACCTTGTATTTAGCTCTGGGAAGTCGGGGGGGAGGGGGGGAGGGGGGAGAGGTAGGGGGGGAGGGAGAAGGGAGGGGGAGGGGGGATTTTTAAAGGAAAAATTGTATGTTAAAACTTTTTAATAAAAAAAAAACCATCTACCGCTACCTAGGATTGAACTCTCAACCTTCTGAGTGGAGGCGAGCGTCTTCACTACCAGGCCACCATGCTGCAATTAAGATGTCACTATAAATATTAATTAAAATTTAAAATTGTATATGTGAATTTTACTGGTATAGTCATACAATAGGTCTGTATTAATAATTTGAACATTATTTCTCCATAACCTAAAGACTAGATCACATTTATTGGACTGGTTGTAATTTTTAGTAATATTAATGTTATTTTGTGTTAGTTAATCACTGAAATAAAGTTTCAGTGACATCCTTAATGGAAATGGGCAAGGTTAGACTGCAGTGCTAATTACAGAAAAACAAAAGACACGGGAAAAATATTCTTCCTTTCCAGTTTCTATAAATTTTGCATATCTTTGCCACTGGGTGTTATTAGAGCTTTATATGGAGCTAATATATAAAGAAATTGAAAGTTTAGTCTTTGTCTCATTTATTTCCTAACTAAATTGTCTGACATGATGTGCCAGTGTAAAAAAGTAGCTAATCCCTTAGATCCAATAACTGATTTTATTACATTTTGGCTGCAAAAACTTCAGCCAAATGCTTCCAGTACCTGGGGATCAGTCCCTAATATCACTGTGTAGAAATTTTTGCATATTCCTCAATTGCTTGATTTCAATAAAATGTTGCTTTTATAGTATGAATTTCTCATTTCAAGTTTTGCTGTGGCGTTTTTGTAGCATTTAGACCAAGATTTTGATTTGGCCATTGTAAACGATTGGATTTATTCTTCATTCATTATTTTGGAATCACTGTGTTTTTACATGTCTCCTTTCTGCTTCAGGTTCATCTGATAGTTCAAAAGTATTCTGTAGAATTCTCTGATACAAAAGAGAATTCATGCTTTCTTCAATGATAGCAAGTCTTCCAGGTACTCAGGCATCAAAGCATCCATAAACTATGACAGTGTCACTCCATGTTTGACAGGTGAAAAGAGGATATTGTTGTGTAATGTGGTGTTTGGTTTCCACCATACAAAATGACACCTACTGAATGTAGCCTGCTCCTGCCCTCTTCCCCTGTTTCACTTTTGATTTACCTGTGCATAGAACATTTTGCCAAAAGTCTGGAGGGTCACCCAGTTGCTTTTTAGCACATCTGAAATGAGCATCAATGTCCTTCTTAGCAAGCCATGGAATATGCCATACTATTCTCTCATTTTTCAGAGATCAATCAGAGTTTTTCTAATGGTGGAATCATGAATACTGATTTTAGCCAACCTAAGTGAGGCCTGTACAAAAGGTCCAGTTTGGTGTAATGGTTAAGGCTACAAACTAGAAGAAAACCCTAGTCCTATTTTAGGTTCTGTCTATGCCGGTCACTCTTTCTCAGCCCTAGGAAGCAGACAATACCAAACAACCTTCAAAAAGCCTTGCTAAGAAATCTGCAGGGACTTGTCCAGACAGTCACCAGGAGTCAACACTGATTTGAAGGCACACACACACACACATACACACACAAATACACACACACACACACAGCAGGAAGGGAAGAGATTTAGGCTATTGGGAAAGAAGCTTCAAGTTAGGCTAAATTGAAATGAGCAACTTCCAGAACCAATGAATCACACCTGCGCACACACGCACACACACACAGAGCGCCTGCAGATCCCTGTATTCTATTTTGTTACACATTTTGTTACACATGCTTTTATGCAGGAACTCTTAGACTGGTTTTGAGAAGACAAGGCAACATCAATATCAAGATTACATCCCTGACTATGCATGATTGGGCCAATAGTACCTTAGTTTTGTAATTTTTTCCAGACTGATAAGCTTCAATGACTTTTTTTTTACAAAGATCTTCAACAATTTCTTTCAAGCAAGGGCATATGTAGTTCTAGAAAAGGGGTGTCAAACTGCTGGCCTGTGAGCTGGATGTGTCATGTGGAAACCGTGCCCACCCCAACTCCAGGAATGGGAGAAAAGTCACATTATGTTGCGACATGTCACGTGAGGTGGCGAGTTTGACACCCCTGTTCTAGAATCTGCATGGCAAAAATGTCTCTGTGATGAGTGGAGTCAAAATCTATGAAATTTATATGGGGCAGGGCTCATTCAAATTAGCCCTGTTTAATGAATACATCTGGCCATGGTTATTCATTTAATTGAACTGACTGAACTACTGTATATTTGGGGATCAGATTTGTGAAAGAAGCAAATCTGATTCCATGCATATTAAATTTTGAGATGATATACATATATATTTTTGTCCAAACATAGTATAGGCATAGAACAATAATAAGCATAAGCAAACTAGCAAGGAAGGACAACTAAGGTTTCAACAGATGAGATTTTGGTATTGTAGTAACTATTGGTGGTGACTGCTCAAAAGACAATTTTCACTGTCGAGGGAAGCAAATGAAAGAGAGTGAAGAAATTGCAGCAGGAAAAAATCTTAATAATAAAAATTCTTTAAGGATCCATAAGTAGCAAAGAATGGGGAATGGATTAGTTAAAAAAACATGGGATGATGACTAGAAGACCAACAAACTTTTGCTTCTCTAGAGCTGGGTCTGCACACATCTACTAGATGAATGTGTGTGTTTTGTAGTGTGTTGTATGAATCTGGACATTGGGTTAATTCCAGTGCTTTTTTGTAAAAGAAAAAGGTGCCGGAACTCACACATGTCATACAACCCACTTTGCCTACCCTACAAGGTTCTATCCAAAAAAGGTGCTGGAACTCCGTTCTGGGCGTTCTATGAGAAAAAAAGCCCTGGTTAATTCAATAAACCACTGTTCCATTAGCCAGCCAAGCGAACACAATCCAAAGTTTTGAAAGATGCAGTAAACCTTACAGACATAGTTTTCCACCTCCCAGCTTTCAATGTCAGGTTTCCATTCCTTAGTAGATAAAACATGCTTTACTTCTGCTGTACCTACAGTAACCCTGCAGTGTTTTCTAGTGCTGGAGATTTGAACAAATCTGCTGAGACTGGGCATTCAGGTATGCACAGAGCCAGCAGCTGTTAAGGAACATGCCCATCTGGCCTATAGATTTTTCTGCAGAAGTGGCTGATTTTCTTCCTTCCCACTGATCTAGCAGAGACATTCAGACCTGGAGCAAAAAGCAGCAGTGTCTCTAATTCTCTTTCTCTCTCACGCACACACCCTCTCTGTATTTGCTTCATAGGTGCAATACAACAAGCAGGCCCTATACGTGACAGGGAGTGAAAATATGTATTTGGAGCATCAGCTTCATTAAACAACAAAGCACAGTGCATTGGGAAGGGCTAACATTTTCTAGAGAGGTTATGTCATCTGCAGCAAATACAACCAGGAATCCAGTGTCATCTTAAAGACAAACACATTTGCTTCTGCGTGAGCTTTCGTGAATCACAGCTTGCAACATCTGATGCTTGCAGTATTGTCTTGGGAAAGGAATATTACAACATAAGTCCACACAGGGCTATTACTCAGAGAGGTGGTGAAGGAAAGGGAAAGAAAGGAATACTGAAGGGAGAAAAGGAGGACACTGGAGCAGTGCTGCAGAAAAACTTCACTTTTATAAGCTAGCATTCAGCTGACTTTGGCTGCAGCACACAAAGGCTGATGTCAGATTGCTTTGTCAAACAAAAGGCTTGCCTGTTGTATTGTGTAGTGGGTTCTGGACCGCATGGAAGACAGCAGGCAGATGAGTACAGCAACAGCTCTTTATTGTGGGTAGGACTGTACTGAACAAAGGGGGTTACCTGTACCTCTTATATACCTTGCCAGGGACGCTCTCGGCCAATCCGTTCAACTGAATCTCCCGCCGAAAGCTAACCAACCAATACGGTAATGGTACAGCGCCACTTGGTGGTATTTGCTGAGCTGCAGCTTAAACCCCATACATAACATGTTGTATGGCCAATCAATCTGGATCAGGTTAATGCATGCTGGCTAATTTATGAAACAGCAATGTAAATTATGTAAACGTAATATACAGTATGTCAATGTAAAATACATAAAATTTACACGCACATTGGGTAAATTTGGATTTAATAGCCATTTGGCCTTACTGAACCCCTTTCCTCTAATTAGTTTGTAAAACTAAGATTTTATTGACCTTGACAAAGTGGTTTTTGTTGCTGATTTTAGGTAAAAATGGAGTTAGGAAGCCTCAGCAAATGATGGCACGTGTCTGGTCTTGTCTGGGCTTGGAAATGACACAGGAACAATCCAGATCATTACTTGGAAGAGAAATCACCCTGATATTCATCAGAGCTATGACCTGAAGTGGGAAATTGAAAAAAAAATCTGAAAGCAGGAAATGGCGACCCACTTTTGTGTTGTTGCCAAGAAAACCTGATAGATAACAAGAACTGAGTTTAACCTGAATGAAACTTGAATATTATGGTTATGAATGATTGAATGAATATTGGCTTTTAAATAGATGCAAATAGTTTGGGATGATGTATTTTCTAGCTCCGAGCTTTCAAAGATCAAGTAAGTGCATTATTGAGTGCATGTTTATTGTTATTTTAAATTTAGCCCATTTCTGCTGAAACATAGCTGAAACTAGTTAAAATGTTTATATTCTCTGTCTATCATCTATCTATCTATCTATCTATCTATCTATCTATCTATCTATCTATCTATCTATCTATCTATCTATCTTGTATCATCTTTTTATCCCTCCTTCCCTCTCTCAAATATCTTAATACACATAACAGCTAAAGAATATTCAGTTGCGTTTTTCATCTGTTTGCATGCAGAAATTTTGAATTCATATATTGTATGTTTAAGCGTACACTTGATATAATAACACAACATCTCTCCCTTGATATTTTTATATATTAAGGTTCAATATAGTCTAATGTAAATTGGGACAATATTATCTACTGTATGTAAATGATTAAAATCCTGTCTTCCTGGCAAGAAGTTTAAAAAGCTCTCTTTTATACACATGGATTTCAGGCTTTGCATTAACTTCAAAGGGGCACATCCCTAAAAAACTTTTTTAGCAAGCTAAAACACTTAGAATGTGGTTTTTGAAGAAAAAGAAGAAACTTTAAAAAATAATTAAAACAATCCAAATAGAAATGAACAACAATCACATTATTGTTCATAGTACAAAAACAGTAAAGCATAGTATAAAAATATTTAAAGAGCAATTAGCAGTTGGGAAAAAAATCAGGAATGGGAAAAGAAATGAGGGTTCTAGAACTCCTTTTCACGTAAAGTTTTCTTTTTCCCTTTTTTGTTTCCCCTTTTTAATTTCCCCCTTTTTAACATCATATTTTCACTTTAATCTTTGCTCTAATATGAAGTTTATTCTATGCATGCATGCATGTATGTATATATATATATATATATATATATATATATATATATATATATATATATATATATATATATATATATATATATATATATATATATATATATATATATATATATATATATATATATATGCATTCCTTTCCCTTTTTTGTTTTTTCCCCTTTCAGCAACATCTAAAAGTGCTTTATCTCTTTCCTGGATTTTTAAGAAACAGGATAGGAAGAGTATTGACCAGTGCTTTTTTTGGAAAAGAAAAAGGTGCCAGAACTCACACATGTCATACAATCCGCCTTGCTTACCCTACAAGGTTCCATCCAAAAAAGGTGCTGGAACTCCGTTCTGAGCATTCTATGAGAAAAAAAGCCCTGGTATTGACACTTTTGAACTTTGGGGTTGAAAAAGACCCCTGAGAATATCATGGACAGCAAGAATACATACCGACGGGTCATCAAACAAATCAACTCAGAGTTCTCACTTGAGGCACAAAGGACCAGGCTCAAATTAACCTACTTCAGGCACATTATACCATACGAAGACCCAGCTCTGTGGAAAAGGCTCTAATGTTGGGAAAGGTAGAAGGAAAGAGAAGAAGAAGAGGATGATCAGCAGCAGGGTGGATGGATTCAGTTACAGAGGTGATGACTGCACCATTGGGAGACCTGAAATAACAAGATAGGGATGGATTGCCTTGGGAAAAGAATCTATGTGGTCACTAAGAGTAAAAAACAACTTGTTGGTACATTATCTAAATCAATCACCCCATTGAAGGAATAGGAATAGGATAGGAAAGAAGGATGCTGCCACTCTGGGCTAATAGTTGAAGATGTGAAATCATCTAGGGGAGCCTGCCATTGAAGAAAAGCAGACTATCATGGACATAACCAACATTCAATGGCTTAATAATTTCTCTCCCTAGTCCCCAGAAGAATGATAGCTCTTCTTAGGGTAATTCTTTGGAGATTATAAGGATTAGGAATCTTTTCCTAATATATATATATATCAAGTGTCTTTAATCCACACTGAAAGGCAGGATATAAATCTTGCAATGAACCATATTTGAAAATTAACTTGAAGCTGCTTTGCCATGTGTATAGAATGTCTGTGTCTTTAGCACAGGTTGGCTACCTCTTCTTGTTCAGCCCTTCTTCATCCAAACCTTTCATGTGAGCCTTCTGCAACTAAAAAATCAGAAGATGAGTTTCTTCCTTAAGCAGGGCTTTTTTTCTCGTAGAACGCCCAGAACGGAGTTCCGGCACCTTTTTTGGATGGAACCTTGTAGGGTAGGCAAGGCGGGTTGTATGACATGTGTGAGTTCCAGCACCTTTTTCTTTTACAAAAAAAGCACTGCTTATAAGACTCAAAGGAATATTCCACTTCAGCACACCAAAGAGAGAGAAAGAGGGGGTAGTAGTGGTTTGTAAGTTTTAGTATAATAGCCTTGCTTTTTTTTTTCTTTCAAGACTGATCTGGTTCAATTTCTTAGCATCAATTTTTCAGCATTATACTTAGTATGCTTAGTACATTTAGCATATTGAGGAGGCCATAGTTATGTGTGTTAACTTTAAACCAATAAATTACATTTAGGTTTAATATGATATGGAAACCCTACCCCAAAGATCTTTAATTCATAATACTTTGGGTACAGTGAATATATATAATAAGAGTTATCAAATCTGGGTTGCAGTTCCTAGATGAGAACAAAGAAGTTTCTGTTTCACTTTGCTGCCCATCTAGTGGTGATGGGATATACAGTATTTATCTGTTATTTATTTTAGAAAATTTATACTGTATAGCTATTGATCTTACATACCAAACAGCTCATAGCAACAGCAAAGCCACATAGAAACAATGAAAAAAAAATATCCAAAGCCAAACTGTGTCTTACACCAGCAAATAACCCACCCATCTTTTTTTATCACATTGATGTATTCTCATTATATTCTTTTTCACTGTTTATTTTATTCTGTTATTTTACTTCTGTTTACACTCATTTCATTTCTTCCTTTTTATTGTAGTAAGCTCCCTAGTGTAGCCCCATGTGAGGGGAGGGAGAGAGAGGGGGGGGAGATAATAATACTCCAGAATAGCAATAACAGCAGTGGAACATTCCAGTTTCACCTGATCCCAATGCTTGAGGAAAAACCAGTTAGGTAACCCCGATATGGTAGGCCAACTTCCACCTTGCTGCCTTTCCTACTTCTTAATATTAAGACTAAGCCTTAATCTTTGTGAATTCTATGAGTTTTAGTATTGGATTGAAAAAGGCTGATATAATTCATACAGTAGTATATTTACAAAGCAATCTCAAAGTAAAATTGGAGTACCTCATTCCTTGGAAAGGAACCCTAAATATAGATAAGCCTTCATGGCAGTAAGAACCTAAGAAACAATGGAGATATTTCACTGTGGGCATGGCCAGCACTGGAACATCAGTGTTTAATCTGTTTATTTTTTTCCGATGGGGAAGTGAAATGCAGCATTTTGGTGCAAAACAGAAGAAGTGGCTGGCAAGGAGGCCAGCACTTTTGGCTGCACAGTTATTAGCAGAAAGAGTGGGTGCTGATTGTGAGTACATTGTGAGCATTGTAGTCACGATCATCTAAATATGCCTATGCCTGTAGAAACTAAAGAGTATTTTTAGAGCCAAATCAGAATTTGGACATGAAAAACTGGTTGTCTGGAACTTCCTTGGGTCTAAATATTAAGAGTGTTTAGTTAATCTTGACTGGTCTCAGTCTGACACAGCAGGCATTTTAATGCTTTTGGAAGAACCCTGCTGTGCTTGTAAGAAGGCTTGTCACACTTTTTTCTGATATAAAAATATTCATTAAAGTTACCAACTAATGGGGAAAGTAAGCTGGAATATGTTAAGGTGTTTTTTTTTCATCAGCTGGATCAAAGGAAAGCAGGTAATACTACCGTGTCTTCAAAGTAGAGTGATTAATGTCAACACTTTTAAAAGCCCAGTTTCAAAGAGACTGTAAGAAAGCCCCTGCTTATGAGGAAGTTGCAAAGCTTTGGAGCAGGTGCTAGCCTATTTTCTGTGAGTAGAGTAGCAAACTGTACTGTAGGGAAATCTGTGTTTTTTTTCTGGGAGACCTTTCAGTGTTGATTCGTGGATGGTTATCTCCCTCCCAATGATGTATCCTCTGCTTATGGTGAAATTATGCAAGCATATAATTTCCTCTCCATGCTAGGAAATGTGTCTTGTGATAAATATGTGGGAAGATGATATAGTCTTGTTAAAAACACAGGTCTGAGTATTAATACCTAGCTTTTTAGCAGAGATTTCAAATATCAGTTAAGGGAATGGAAATGGTTAAAGCAATGGGTGTTGCTGTGGTATGTACTGTAGGGTATCGCTTTAGGATATATTAAAAAATGCCTGAAATCTCATACAAAGTGATCAGAGTGTTTGCTTTGGTGGTATAATAGATAGGTATACATTCAGACATTGTGAAGAGCAATTTTATTCTAGAAATACAGGCATATACATGTCAAATCTCCAAGCTTCTTTCTCCAGGGGCCAAATGTCTTCTACTCAAAAGGAGTGCAAAAAGGATGGGGGGGGGGAAAGCTCAGCCAGAAACCTTGGGAAAAGTGTACTCAGAACCAAATGCTTGTAAAAAAAATAATTCCAATTATTTGTGGAATGGTTAGATCTTCAATTGCATCAGCCTCCATCTTGACTATTTTGATTACACTTTACAAACACCCCTGTTTGCAGTGCATTTTTTTTTACAAAAAGTTATAAACCTGTCCTGGCAATTACTGAAAATCTTAGCTGAAAGGGTATATTGATATATTCTTTGTTCCACTTTGTTTGAAGAGTGATTGTAAACTTTTTTCTCTCTTTTTTTTTAAAGTACCTGTAATGCAATAAAGGACTGAAAGGGCTTTTATCTCCACTAAATTGACATAAGAGATTTTAAAACTTCTTCTTGTTTGTCATTTGAGGTCCATGACTCTACCACAGCAGTGTCATAAAATTAGTGAGGTGTTTTGTTTTGAAGGCAGGAAGAGCAGGGAAGCTTTTAAATTCTGTTCTTCTGCTAAGCAGATAATAGAAACTTTGTCCTTCATTTAACTTTTAGGCATTTTTATTTCTGCTATAAATTACTTTGAAGAACTGCAGGGAACAAAAGGTAGATTAAAAACAGATAAAGCAAAACACACTTTGGATATACATACTGTACTTGCAGACACACACACACATATATTTATTCATCCCTTGAGGCCTCCAAATCTCTTAAGTTTCCATATACATCTCAGATATTTTAAAGAGATTTGGAAATAAAGATGTGAACACTTGGATCAGGGCATCTCTTAGATTTTGGAAAGTGAGGAAATAATTTAGCAATCAAATTATATTTGAGACCTTACTTTTGTTGAATATCAATATGGTTTAAAGAATTGATAGGTCTGCATTTAACAGATACAAATGATATATCTGTCCGGAACAGGAAGTCTATTCCAGAAACTTTAGGGGGAATTGGATAGCATAATAGTCTTTTTTTCCATTGGGGTTTCCTTAAAAATTGAAGACCTTTAGATCTCTAAGCCCTGATTTCTGGCTTTTGACCTGTCTCCACCAAAACAAAAGAAAAAAAAAGCATTGCAATAATGCTGTGTCATATGGAGTCTTTTGCTGTGCTAAAAGCAACATTTTCTTCTTTGAAATGGTCTCCCTATTTTCTGTTATAGCAACCAGGCTATTTCACCTTACCTTGGACTTATGCAAGCTGTCATCAGGATGCAAAAATGAAGATCCCTGCTCCAAAGTTACTTCTCTGTATCTACTTGGCTGATGGAAAGTTAAAAGTTTGTAAACCACTTCATGTTCAGACACAGCACACTGGTACCTTTTGTGTTAAATTGGTCTTTGAGATAGGAAGGAAAAAAAATCTGTTTAAAGACATTGTTGCAAATGATGTTTAAATCAGCTTTTGTAAGTCAACTTTCTGTACATTCACAGGTACAGAAGATTGACTATACAAGAGTATGGTGTTAGACGGGTACCAGTGTTAGATACTGGGTTCGTCACTTCAATGACGAGACGAGGTGAGTGAGTTCAGCAAAGATCATTGTTTATTGCTTGCAGGATTCTAACTGAGAAACAGGGCTGCGAATGCAGCAATTTATACCCTGACCTCTAGGCAGCGGCCAATAGGTTTAAAGCAACCTATTGCCACCCTAGAGGCAGCCAATGGCGGCGCTGGAGACGGGTTGTCTGAGGAGCTGGGAGCCATTAACCAGCTTCCCTGCTTAAGCAACTTCCAGCGATTAACCCGCGTGGTGTTCCCTTAACAAGACAAAGCCCAATACATTACAATCAGGAAGACCAAGTTCAAGTCCACCCTTAACCATGGAAGATCCCCAGGTGATTTGGGGCACTCTTTTTTGGCCCAGCCTATGTTGCAGGTCTGTTGGTCATAGAGAAAAATTAGAAGAGGCAGATTAAGTATGCCACCTTGATTCCCAAACCCTAACTCACTCCACTTTCTGACCCCAATATAATTGGACTGGATAGTGCTCTCATTGATTAGATTTATCAATTTACTTGGAAAGAAAAATCATACCCTAATTTTCTCACCAGGATGTGAGAGTGAGACTAAAAATGAGTTGGATGGTACCTTAATTTAATAGATAAACAAATAAATAAAATGTACTAAAATGAGTGAAAATGTTTCTTTTACAAACATTGTTCTTTCTGGCAAATAGTTGTTCATGAAACTGTAGTCCTCCAAGTGAATTCTAATCTAAAACTGTTTTTATACCTAGTTGTCAAGATGACCTAAGAATGGTAAAAAGACAGATGCAATCCCAGATACTTTAATGATCTTTCAGGCATCTTAAATTAATGTGCATTGTCCCAATTTACAAGAAGTGTGTTTCCTCTTTTCAACATCATTTTGAAAATGTATTTATTTGATTTCTTTAGTTGCCCATCTGAACAAATGATTCTGGGCAGTGTGCATCATGAAGCATAAAAACAAACTGAAGCCATTTGTTTCAAATCATGTTCAGTATTAATATCAAGAAAGCATGTTCAAGGACTGCAAGTAGCCAAGTATTTTTCTTTGCTGGTCTCAGTCAGATGATGGCCTACACCAGCTTGTAATCAGCCTAAGATGAAACCCGTCTCTATTAGCTAATCATCCTGTTCAACCTTATTTTGTTTTAAAGGCTTTTTAATGAATGCATTCATAATAAGTTCATGTCAGGTTCATCAGGTTGTTTTCAGTATAACTTCATTTTGTGATAAGAAATTCTATTTTTTTTTAATTTCCTGAGGGACCAGGAGAGGAAAAGAAAAGAAGGAATGAAGTTCTGCAGGGTACTGAAACTTTCTCTTGCCCCTTGTGACCTTCTGAAACCTTACTCAAATCAACCCATTGTTTTCTGAGATTTTATTAGGCAGACCAATTAGGCTAAAAGAGCATGAAGTAGATAAACCGCTGCAATTATCTTTTCCATATTGCAGGCATTGTAAACTTTCAAATATCCCATATAATTGGACCGGTTGATGTACTGAATATCTCAATATATCACCCAATGAGCTCTCCTAGATAAACTTATGAGGAAATCATGGAGGCCATAAAATGCATCTTCTTTGGAGCCTTCAACTTCACCCACTAGGCATGTTCATATGCATATAAACCTGTCCAGTTGTTCTCCTGAGTTGACTTACAATCTAACTTGCTTGTTTCAGGGCACAGAGATCTTAAAGAATTGTGGAGAAACCAGGTTTTCAGAGAACTGGCCAGGACACTTAGGGGAATTGTGTCCGTGGCCCATTCTAGTTCCCTATTCCATGAATCAATAAGGGTCTTGATAGGATTCCCCAGCTTGTTCAATTTGTGTTCCTTCTAAATTCTCATAATGGTAGGTATCTACCCTTGCTTTCTTCTGATCATTTACACATAAGAGACAGTGTTTTAGAAACAAAATCCATAAAATCCATTATCAGTGCCTGCCATTTCACTTGTAGCTTTCCTTTTATTCTAACATAATCATTGCAGCATGCAGATTTCTCCCCTACATTTATGTGTAAGAGGTCCCTCCCTAAGGCCTAAAAAACTGCCAGTGCCATAGCAATGGGCATTCTAGAAAACTTAATTCTATAGGGTTCAAAACAGCAACTGTGAAGAGAGATCTTTGGCTGGAAGCGATGTGACAAAAATGTAAAACTTTAGAAATATTGTGAAACATTCAAACATCCGAACAATATGAACAACAGGATGCTTTTTCTGAGGTAAACCAGACTTCCAGTGGGGTGAGGGAAGGTCATACAAATACTAAAGCTACAAAATGGATGATTCAGCATCAACAGGACAATCAGTAAATTCTGGGTAAATGGAGCATTCTGCCAGCACAATACATTGATCGTCGAGAAGACCTCCCAATATCACATGATCTCTTTGTGTTTTCACCAGAGGTAATGGAATAACAGCGATTAGAGAGTTCTCCCATTTTAATCACTAAAAAAGGTTTGACTTCAGATATTTAAAGGATCTTTTGCAGAGGATATTATCAATATGACCTATTTCTTTATTTTTGAATTGCTCAGGTAGCACCACAGTGTTTTGCACTTAAACAGGTAAGAGATGACCACTTCAGTTACCCACAGGCCTTTCCACATACACAGAGGGAGCCACTGATGAAAGCTACTCTTACAAGTCCCAGTGGTTCTGCAGGGGCTTCAAAAGTGCAATGGAAGTTGTGCTGATGAAGTCTGGAGGTTGACCAGCTCAGTGCAGAGAAAATGCTGCAGTGGCAGGGTTTTTCCCCCCACATGTCTAGAATTACAGAGTGGGAAAGCTTCATTAGGGAGAACTTTCCGTTTGTCCTCCTGGGATTTCTTCAGATCCTTCCTTGCAGAAGCCAAGAGCTAATATATGTTACCTTCTTCCTTTATCCTTCTGCACTGAATTTGAAATACTTTTGCTGTTCTCCACCAGTAGGAGTGGAGGCTAATGTTTCCCTGTTCTTTGGCTGTAGAAAGCCTACCTGGTGATTTGAAGAGTGGAGGGAAGGATTTTGGTTCTTCTAGTTATTGGTGTTTTCCAATTTGCTACCAGAAGGGCATATTTGGTTGCTCAAGCCAAGCAATTAATGACACTTACAGGCAGCAAGTTATTCTTTTAGATAGCGAAACTGTGGTTAAAGACAGCCTGGAACTGCCCTGGTTATGATCACTTTCTAAATCCAGTATAAAGTATGATTGATTGTCCATCTCAAAATCACTACAGAAAAGATAAGCGGAACTTTGAGGTTAGGACAATTGTTCTCTGTTTTTTAAACAAGAATATTTTCCTATTTCTTGTAATAAAAAGGGGGAGAAAGAAGATTTGGAAAACGAATGAGATGAAAGCATTATCTGGACTTTCCTTTCCTATCCTGTCCACCTCTCCCACCATGAAACTATGAACAATTGAGTGTTAAATATATGTATTTTCTTTCTCTGAAAGCAGCATTTTCTGAACATTGAGGTCTGAAGGAAATAACAATAATTTTCAGTATGGTAGAGGCAACTTCTGAATCAATCAAGAAAGTTTTTTCAAAAGAAGTTCAAATTTAAATTTATTGGTATAAAACTTAGATTTTCCCTTTTAGGCATTCTTAGGTTTGTGAGTATTCAAAACTCTGGGTATTTTCTGAGTTGTGGGAAAACAGCCCTGTGGCAATATGAAGCAGGAGAAACCATACATTCAAATTTATGCTAGAACTTCTGTACATTGCTACAGAAATTCACAACCTAGACAGATGTTGCTGCAAGCCATTTTAGTTTGACTGAAGCTTAATGCAAGGTCTAAATGAGTTCCTTTGCCACATACACCATTATTTTTAGCTTAGCTAAAAATATGTGGCTACAGCCCATTGTGCTACAAAAATAATCCTTCCGTAAACCACTGAACACTTGGCTTTCCCCCCAAGCAATGAGATAAGATGATGTGATTGCATATCAGAAGCTTGACTTGGCACCAAGTTTTTTGTTTTTAATATGTTGGGTTGTTATAGTTTTAATATGATTGTTACGTTTTTTAATGTTTGATTGGCAGCTGTCCAGAGTTTGTTACATGATGAGCAGCTATATAAATGTTTTAAATAAATAAATATAAATAAATTGTGACTTTCATGAGATGTGAACCACATTTTCACAAAATATTTGGAAAGGTCGGACTCCTAGATGTTCTGAATTCCTTCATTTCCCATCCTACTAATGTATGCCTTGCTACATTGTCCCTTCCTCCTCCTCCTCCTCTTCCTCCTCGCAGTCCTTCATCATCTGATGGTATGCAGTTCTCGTTCCCTTTCTGTACATCCTTGTGCCACTTGGCCTCTTTGTGCTTGTCTTGTTCATTCTTTCTCTTTCAGCTCCATTCCCCTCGTCTGGCTCACCCCCTCCCTTCCCTTCTCCCTCACGGGTGGTTTTGTCTCACTGGTTTGTGTGGTCTGCCCTGTACATTCCAGTTCTTTTTCTCCTCAGGACCTGACATGTTCCCCACAGAAAGGGGATTTATCACATGGATTATGCTTTTCATTCTGGCTTTGTTTTCAAAAATCTCAAACCCCCCTTTCCTCCCCTCTTGCTCCTTGTTTCTCAGATATACCAACTTCACAATACACATATTTTGAAGGTTTTCTGTTATTTCTGACATATGTGATTCCATGAGTGTTTTTGGATTGAATTTCTTTACCAATTTCACACACAAGCTAACTCACTTTCCACTACTCCATAGCTACATAAGGTTAGGCCCTTATATTCCAGTGTTTCATCTGTGCATTTGTGTGTGTGTTTTATCTTCTCTGTGCTTAGGGAGACAGAGAAAGAGAGACAGAAAAATACACTACTTTTCTCAACCAGCCAGTTGTATGGTGCCTTCATTCACTCTATAGAACATGTCCATCACTGGTTCCTGAAGCAGAGTGTATATTATGCTTAAGAGAATGCTGTAATCTCTCAGTGAAACTGCCTGGATTAACTACAGAATAGCTGCAACCCAAATCCATTCAATAACATTTTCCTTTTTAATAGTCAAGAAGCAAAATAATGCACTGGCATTTTAGGCTCATGTGTGTACTATTTTTGTGTGTGTAAATATTTCAGACAACCCATGTAATTTATACAGGCCAGAAATGTGACAAACTGAATACTGCTGTCTAGCAGCAAATAAAAAAAATATTTAATTTAGGAAGCAGACAACTGCAACATTGGGATGATATATTTTGATCTATATCCTAGCTGCAGTGAGGTTTGTATTCTCCTCTGAACATGGCAAATTTGAAAGTTTACAGCAAGAGAGGCAAATCTTGCATTAGCATGCATGCTCAGCTATGTTTAATGATGGGGTAAACAGAGATCAGTAGAAATGTCTTGGAATAAAATTCAAAGGAAAAGCTTGACAACACACATGACGATGTACCTCTATGGCTATAGGAACTTTGCTCAAACTTTCATTCAAAACAGTAGGTTTTCAGCCTTTGCTTTTGTGAGAAGGAGAAGGGGGAGATAAGGGGAACTGCTGGCCATTCCATTAAGCACCAAAGGGGAGAAACGTTGAGATAATCAGTTGGATGAATCAGCCATATCTCCTTTCCCTACCTCTGACGCAGTGGTAAAGCCCATGCTCTTCTGTATGGGTCAGCTGCTCCTCTTTGTAGTAAAAAATGGAGCAGAAAAGGGGAATGAGACGTGAAGAAATTTACTACGCAAGTTGTACCAAAGGCACTGATCCTGAGACAAGCTGAATGCCTGTAGCTCTAGTTTAATTGCAAAAGCTCATCCAATTTCCTTTGTTTGAGCAGCTGTCAGAATCAGACCCTATTTAATATGTGTCAAGTTATCCAGCCGTGAGAATGGAACAGAGAGGGTGGGGGTGGAGTGCCAGCTTCATAGTAAATGGCTGTGACTCAAATCCCACAGAGAGGGATTAAGGATCACTGGCTGTGTAGTGGAAGACTCCGGAACCCATATAGTGTTGCTTCCACTCAGTGGGCAACCAGTGGCCTAAAGATGCCAAGTCTGTGGATAAAACCTAGGATGTGCAATAACTGAGCTAGTGCAGGTTGTTTTGACAGGCCAGGGGATGTCACTTAGTACTCTGGCAGGTCAGGGAACACTATAGCGGTTTTATTCAGCCATTTTACCAAGCCTGAGAGAATAACACCAGATAGGTTAGTAACTAGAGCCAAAAAAGAGCCAGTTTGGTGCAGAGTTAAGGTGCTGCCTAGAAACCAGGAGACTGTGAATTCTAGTCCTGTTTTAGGCATGAAAGCCATTTGGATGACTTTGGACAGTGACTCTCATCACAAACTACTCCCAGGGTTGTTGTGGGGAAAATAGGAGGAGAAAGGAGTATTAGGTATGTTCACCTCCTTCAGTTGCTTAGAATGTAATAAAGGTAGATTTTAAAAAAAATCTTAAAAATAATTAAATAATAATATTTAAGCTCAGAGTTGGGAACCCCAGCTTCCATTCAAAGCTGTAGAAGTCACAGGCCTGACTCATGAGAAGATGCAGTGGGTGATCCAGCTTCATCTATCTGTCTGTCTGTCTGTCTGCCTGCCTGCCTGCCTGCCTGCCTCTCTATCTATCTATCTATCTGTCTGTCTGTCTGTCTGTCTGTCTGTCTGTCTGTCTATCTATCTTATCTATTTTCCGTAAAATAATTTTATTACATTATTACCAAGGATACACATAAAAACAACATAAACTAACCATCAAGGGAAATGATAAAAAGAGAGTAGGGATATAAATGTGAAAAATTATAAAGAAAAAGAAAGGAAAACACAAATATACTGTGTATATACTGTGACTTCTGGCTTCTTCTTCCAAGGATATAAAAAACACTTTTGACTGGTAGTTTAAGACTATAAGAAAATGTCCATTTCTCCTCCCCACAAAAAAGGGGAAATAAATTTTAACAATCATCAAATTCATATGTAAAAATGTGATGTTTCTCCATCTCCTGCAAAAATAAAAAATAAAAATCCATAAAAGGCTTCCAATTATAGATGAATTTCTTCAGTGATTTTTCTCTCACGAGCGATTGTTAACTTAGCCATTGTTGTACCATGGCCAGTTCTGTCATCTTGATTAACCATTCCTTTATTGTGGGTATCGTAGGATCTTTTCAACAGATTGTACTTATTTATTCAGATAATCTATGGGGCTGCCCATCTCACAGAAGTAGCTCTAGGTGGCATACAAAGATTGAAGACCCCAACAATTCAAAACAATAACCCATGATGCCCAACAGTAAAGGATCAATTCCAGTCCTAAAATCCCATCTACAACAAAGCTTGAGTAACCTGGCCCAAACGCTGGGGGAGATAATCAGGTCTTGAGTGCCTTACCAAAGGTTAAGAGGTTAGGGCCATCTGAATCTCTGTGGGATGCTATTTCATGAGGCACATGTGCCGCAGAGAAGTCACAGCTTCCCTGGATTGAACAAAATGACACTGTTTAATTGAAGGGACCTGGAGCACGCCCTTAGATCTTGTGAGGGGGAGCAGGAACAATGAAAGAAATCAGTCCCACAAGGACCCTGGCCCTTTGTCATGCAGGGCTTTATAGATGACAACCAGTGCCTTGAACTGCACCTGGAAGCCTACTGGGAGCTCATGGAGCATGCACAGGTATATGTACACATAATGGGAGATGCCCAAAACTGTCCATGCAACTGCATTCTGGGTCAGCTGCTGCTTCTGAAGCCTCTTCAAGGGCAACTCCATGTAAAGTTTACCATTTCAGTAATCCATGTCTGTGGCCCAAGCTATAAATCTCCTGAAAGAGCTGGAAATCCCTAAAAGCTGAAAATCTGAAGTCCATTGAAGTCGTGAAGGGGTATGTGAGGAGCAGGGGAAAGGATAACAAGATGAAAGGGGAATAACCAAATGGAAATGGCTTCAGTTATTATGCCAAAGCATTTACAGGAAGTGGCTGAAGAGAATTAGATGCTGTCTTTTTATTTACATGCGAAATTATATCACATAGCATAAGGACATTAACGGTATTTTTATAAAAGGGCTATCTTTTCAGAATCACCTGTGGCTAATTCAGAATTATAGTACTACATACACCAGGGGTCTTCAAACTTGGCCCTTTTATGACTTGTGAACTTCAACTCCCAGAATTCCTCAGCCAGGCATGCTGGCTGAGGAATTCTGAGAGTTGAAGTCCACAAGTCATAAAAGGGCCAAGTTTGAAGATTCCTGACATACACGGAACTAGCAAAATCAGTAACATTGTATGAATCTAGCTGATCCTGTGCTGGCTGTAAAATCAAGTGACATGAGGCCTTAGCATTATACAGTATTTACCAGAAAGGGTGCCATTTTTCTGTCTTCATCTTATTACTGCTTTTGTTTCTAAAATGTGCTGGGTAACGATAGCAATCTGCCTTTTTGCTTTAAGTCTGAAAATATCTACTGCTTATGTACATATCAGAGTAGATAGAGGTCGCAGCTATTCAAGTGTGGGTCAACTTTGTAAGCTTTGAAAGGTTTTCTCCATGGATAAATGCCTATCCAGGATTTTTGGCCAGTCACAGATCCTTAAAAAAAAGTGTTTATGTGGTTTCAGTTATGTGGTACTCCTTTTAGAGCTATGGAAAATGAATGTTTGACCCAATGTTGATAAGCATAAGTTGTTATTCTTGTTATTTTGTTTTCTTGTCTTTACATCTAACTTTTTTTTCTTTATGCAGGAAATGTTGCAGAAGTTCCCATAGAGATACCCATTTAAATAAAAGAATTTCTTCATATATATAATTAGTTTTCTAAATGTAATGTCTTTAATAAAGCACAGGTGCCCCAAATCAGGCATGAGTATCTGGATCCGTACCAATCGGGTTTCAGGCCCGGGTACAGCACGGAGACGGCATTGGTCGCGCTGGTGGATGATCTCTGGCGGGCCTGAGATAGGGGTTATTCCTCTGTCCTGGTCCTATTAGATCTCTCAGCAGCTTTTGATACCATTGACCATGGTATCTTGCTGCGACGTCTTGAGGGGTTGGGAGTGGGAGGCACCATTTTATGGTGGTTCTCCTCCTACCTCTCGGGCTGTTCGCAGACGGTGTTGGCAGGGGGGCAGAGGTCAGCCCCTAGGCCCCTTAGTTGTGGGGTGCCTCAGGGGTCGGTACTCTCGCCCCTCCTGTTCAACATCTATATGAAGCCACTGGGTGAGATCATCCGTGGTTTCGGGGTGAGGTATCATCAATATGCTGATGATACCCAGCTTTTCATCTCCACCCCGAACCAACCCAGTGATGCCATCGATGTGATGTCCCGTTGCCTGGAAGCGGTACAGATTTGGATGGGGAAGAACAGGCTCCGGCTCAACCCGGCCAAGACTGAGTGGCTTTACGTACCGGCATCTCATTTAGTCCAAGAGGTTCCATCTTTGGTTATGGGAGGAGAGATGTTACCTCCCGTTGATAGGGCACGCAATTTAGGCGTCCTCCTGGATTCACGACTCAGTTTTGAAGATCATATTGGAGTCGTGGCCAGGAGGGCATTTGCCCAGGTTTGCCTGGTGTGCCAGTTGCGCCCCTATCTGGACCGAGATGCCCTACGTGCAGTCACCCACACACTCGTTACCTCCCGTATAGATTACTGCAATGCTCTCTACATGGGCTGCCCTTGAAGACCACCTGGAGGCTTCAACTGGTGCAGAATGCGGCCGCGCGGGTAGTGATGGGAGCATCCTGATACTCGATATTACACCCCTCCTGCGTGAGCTGCATTGGTTACTGGTTGTCCTCCGGGTGAGATTTAAGGTGCTGGTACTTACCTTTAAAGCCCTACATGGCTTAGGTCCGGGATACTTGCAGGACCATCTGCTGCCGGGAATGACTTCCCATCGCCCAGTGCGCTCACACAGGGAGGGCCTCCTCAGGGTGCCGTCGGCTAGACAATGTCGGCTGGCGACCCCCAGGGGAAGGGCCTTCTCTGTGGGAGCGCCAGCCCTATGGAACCAACTCCCCCTTGAGCTTCGGATGGCCCCGGATCTCTGGTCCTTTCGCCGCGGCCTCAAAACACTCCTTTTCCATCAGGCTGACCTGGACTGACAGGGATTTTAATTATGTTTTTAATTTTTAACTGAATTTTAATTTTAATTTTAATTTATTCTACTGGGGCCATAAATTTAATTTCTTTTTAACTTTTGTATTATTGTATTTTATTGTTGGTAGCCGCCCTGAGTCCTTCGGGAGATATGGCGGCATATAAGTCCCAATATTAAATAAATATTAAATAAATACATAAATAAATGACCCTTGATGCTCACATTCATGAAGTTTTCCTGGCAATAACACATAACTTGACATTGCAGCTTTTTCAGGGTTTTTATTTGTCTTTGTGTTTTCACTATGAAGTGAAACCAAAAAACTTGGTGTGATCTCTCCTCCAGGTCAGTCCCTACTTAACGTTTGAAGCCAGTCAAGACCAGCCACATGCTGCTATCTGCTAAGATGACTAAAGAGGAAAAAAATAAGTGACAGTCACCATCATCTCTCGTGACCAAATCCTCTGAAATAAAATGCATTTTAGCTCTCTTGAAAATATCATTTCAAAATCCATATAAGAATTCCAAGTTCAAATGGTTATCCAAACATAAAGAAAACATTATTCTACATTGAAAATTAGGCCATTGCAAAAACACCTTGAAATATGCTGATGATATCAATATGCTGATGATACCCAGCTTTTCATCTCCACCCCGAACCAACGCAGCGATGCCCTCGATGTGATGTCCCGTTGCCTGGAAGCGGTACGGATTTGGATGGGGAAGAACAGGCTCCAGCTCAACCTGGCCAAAACTGAGTGGCTTTACGTACCGGCATCTCGACTTGTCCAAGAAGTTCCATCTTTGGTTATGGGAGGAGAGGTGTTACCTCCCATTGATAGGACACACAATTTAGGCGTCCTCCTGGACTCACAACTCAGTTTTGAAGATCATATTGGAGTCGTGGCCTTGGGGGCATTTGCCCAGGTTCGCCTGGTGCACCAGTTGCGCCCCTATCTGGACCGAGATGCCCTACGTACGGTCACTCATGCACTCGTTACCTCCCGGATAGATTACTGCAATGCTCTCTACATGGGGCTGCCCTTGAAGACCACCTGGAGGCTCCAGCTGGTGCAGAATGCGGCCACGCGGGTAGTGATGGGAGCATCCCGATACTGCCATATTACACCCCTCCTGCGTGAGCTGCATTGGTTACCGGTTGTCTTCCAGGTGAGATTTAAGGTGCTGGTACTTACCTTTAAAGCCCTACATGGCCTAGGCCCGGGATATTTTCAGGACCGTCTGCTGCCGGGAACGACTTCCCATCGCCCAGTGCGCTCACACAGAGAGGGCCTCCTCAGGGTGCCGTCGGCTAGACAATGTCGGCTGGCAACCCCCAGGGGGAGGGCCTTCTCTGTGGGAGCGCCAGCCCTGTGGAACCAACTCCCCGTTGAGCTCCGGATGGCCCCGGATCTCTGGTCCTTTCGCTGCGGCCTTAAAACTTTCCTTTTTCATCAGGCTGACCTGGACTGACGACAGTGTTTTTTAAAAATGTTTTTTAATTTTAATTGTTTAGTTTAACTTATTTATTGGGGCTGTTTATTTAATTTCTTTTAACTTTTGTATTGTTTTTATTGTTGTTAGCCGCCCTGAGTCCTTCGGGAGATAGGGCGGCATATAAGTCCCAAAAATAAATAAATAAATAAATAAATAAATAAATAAATATATTTTTTGAGATATAGTAGATTTCTATAATCATGCAGTTGGATCCATGGGACCACGAAAAGTGATACAGAAAGGGCTATGCCATGTGATGTTTTTGGACATGTTATTTGAATTTTGACTGTTTTCATAAGGTATTTAGGGTAGTCTGTAGACTACATATTTATTTTTAAGCTGCATCTCCGTTCTGAAGTATGTCTCATTAGCTACTGGCATAAAGCTAGGCATGTGAAAAATATGTTTGGTTCTCAATCAGTAAGATCAAGCTTACCTACCTACCTACCTACCTACCTATCTATCTATCTATCTATCTATCTTATGCCACCCATCTTGCCTAAAGGCAATTCTAGGCTTAACAAAGATGGGGAGGAAGGGAATAAGATGCACATGGGGGTGGGGTGTTATCTTAGTCCATTAACCAACTACAAAATGCCACACCCCCATTGGGGCTCCAGGCCAGTTGGCAGAGCTCTGTCTTCAGGCCCTTTTCAAAGACCAAAAAGGTCTGTGTGAATTTTACCTCAGGAAACACAATGTTCCAGAGAACTGGAACCACGGCAGAAGAGAGTCTTCTGAACCTTGTTAGCTGGAATTCCTTGACCAACAGGGTTTGCAGCATGCCCTTTGGTTGGTGCAGGTGGGGTGGGCCAATCCCATGGTTCCTCAGATAATTTACATGGATTATGCCCTTTATAGATTAGTATGCAACACTTTTTTTGTATTTTCCACACTCTTTTTATCATTTTTTAAAAGAAATTCCCTGAGTCTAAACAAATATGGTAACTCATTTGGCGAAAGAATTCCCACAGTATTTCAGGAGCAATCTCTCATGTCTATGATGAAGAACAGCTGTCAACATATGTCACTTAGATATCCTCTGCCCTTTTTTCAATTTAAAGAAATATATATTTAGCCACACTGTGCTACATTTTACCTCTATTATGTACATGTCAAAATAACCATTTGTGAAAGTCACAAATTAATTCAATGTAAAACTTGACATGGCTCTCTCAGAAGAGCAGAAGCAAGCAAATTTCAGTTTGAGGCTTATCAAAGAATTCAACACTGATTTAACAATTTAACAATTTCAATTGTTTAATTTCAAAAGTTTAATTCCAATAAACTTCTACCAGAACTGGAAAGCAATTGGGTTAAAAACTGCCCTTCCATTGAATCCAAATATTTGAGTTAGTATGGTTTGTAGATTCAACTGTTTTTATATATGAGGGCCTTTGTGGTATGGTGTATTTTTCGCTTTCAGTTTTGCATGTTGAACCATAACCTGTGAGTTAATTGCTAGAGGTGTTAATTTACTAGATAGCTATATTTGGAATATTCTCTTTCTTTGAGGAGGAACAGATGAGATGACCCTTTGTAACTTATCTTTTGCATTCTGTTTATAGATTCATAGGACCAGAAAAAAGCATCTATAAATCTAACCAATGCAATTGCTTTCAAGTTTCTCACATCATCTTATTTCTAGAAGATTCTCTGCATGGCTCAAGTCATTGCAAAACATTTGGAGTTATAGCGTAACATGTGCACGTAATGATTTGCAGAGGATTGTGGTCAGACTTTCTGAGCTACCTACAGTTGCCTTAGATTATAGATTGCAACGTAGTAACTATTTATGTAGAAAATTCATAAGGCTATCCATCTTAAATACATACGTTAAATAGCCAATTAAAGAAAACAATATAAAAGAATCCCATGACCAAAGTTAAAAATAATCCAATACAAAACAATGTTTAAAAAGCGCCATATAGCATCATATAGCAATTTGACAAAACAAACATGCATCCATTGGGTTCCTTTAACATCCTGGCCCTGATGCCTGCAGGAAAAGCTGGGTTCTTAACAACCTTCTGGAAGGCCAAGGGAGTTGTGGCCTTTCAAATCTCAGTGAAGAGACTGTTCCATTCAGCAGTGAGAAGGCACATCTTCTTGGTCATGCAAACCGACATTATTTAACTGTTGCATCCAGGGGAATGGGCAATAATCCTCAGATGACCTCACAGATAATTCCTGTCATGCAGGAATTTAAATATATTAATCGGGACCTTGAATTGCACACTGGAAGCCAGTATAATGTGTGCAGCAGTGGTGTTGCACAGGTAAACTCTGGAACACCTAAAACTACTATATTCTGAACCAGTTGGCTTCAGAGTGTTTTTCAAGGGCAAACCTTTATATGATCCAACTGGGACTAAAATATAAATGACAGCAGAACTCCTGGTCCAGGAATGGGTGCAATTGGCACATTAGATGAATCTGGGAAAACTTCAGATATTTTAAGATGTCTGGACTTCAACTCCCAGAATTCCCGCTTCAGCCATGCTGGTTGGGAAATTCTGGAAAATGAAGTCTGCACATCGTAAAATGGCCGAAGTTGAAAAACACTGGTGTAAGGCAGAGGCCACCAAAGTTTTGAGTACCAAGGAATGGTGCTGTAGAGAAAGGTTTTTCCATGGACCAGAGGGAGCGTTTCGCGTGCTGCCTGCATCCTGCACGTGAAATTATACATTATGCTAATGGTGTCGGGCCTCGGCAGCCCGACACACGAGGGGGGGACCCTCCACCCCCCCGGCACACCCGGCTTCCCTCCCACCGATCCCACCTGGTAACGGCATGGCCCGGAGAGCCCAGAGGCCCGCGACGCTCCTCTCGCCGCCTCCGGACGCGTCGCGGCTCCTCCCGACCCCACCTGAATCCAGCATGGCCCGGGGAGTCCAACGGCCCGCGACGTTCATCTCGCCGCTTCCGGACGCGCCGCGGCTGCTTCCTGCGCCCGGCGGCGCGTCATCCAGGGGCTCCCCGGCGTGGAAGGCTCCGAGTCCCGAGCCTTCTCTTCTGGCGCTTCCGGATGCGCCGCAGCTGCAGCCCTCGCCTAGCGACGCGACGACGCGCGGTTCCCCGGCTCGTGAGCAACGGACCCCGGACTGCAGCCTGCCTGGTGGAGGCCTGAGCCGACTTAATGACTCTGCGGCCTGGGGGGACTTCCTGGCTGCGCGGAACGGTGTGGCAACGCTGTTAGGGGATGGGTCCCTCCCCCCTGCGGTGTCCGGGTGGCTGGGTGACAGGGGGCTTCGGGGGTGGGTGCAGCAGGGAGTGGGTGAGGGAAAAGGGCGCGGTGGTGGTGACACGTTGGGGGAGCCTTACCTGCCTGAGCGTCGGGCGAAAGGCTTTGTAGGGGAGGGGTGGAGAAGTTATAGGGAATGGGAGGGCGGAGGCTTGTTTGGGTGGAGTTTGGGTGGGGTTTTTGGATGTGTATATAGCAGCGTTGGATGCAGATAGCAGCCAACGCTGGCTTTGTTTCTCGTTGCGGCTATTGCTCTGAAGAATAAAGTGCTTCTAGACTGCAGCAGAAGTCTCTCGTTCCTGTGTTCGGCATCTACCCTGTTCGTTGCAGGACGAGCTTTGACAGAAAGCCAGCGTTGCACTAGCGTTGCGGCCCTACTGCCTTTCAGCTGTGTTCCGTTTGTGTGCCATGGCGGAGGGTGTGCAAGGGGCCGCGTTGGAGACTGCTTCGGAGGAGGCTGGTGTGGCTGGGCCGGAGGTGACAACCCCTGTGGAGAGGGACGTGGAGGACGTCCAACCTGTTGTGAGGCCCAAAGTGCGGGACGTGCAACCAACAGACCCTGCGGTGGAGTCCCAGGGCGTTAGTAGCCAAACCCAGGGGGGAGAGTGGTGGCTGAGCTCCATCCTGGGGCGCACGGGGCTCGAGCAAGGACGAACGGCCCGACCCGGTGGGGCTCCACTGGGTTGGAGGGAGCGTCGGCTTACCGATGATGATGGCGAGGAATACAGCTATTCAACTGCACCCGGGAGCCAAACTATGGATGTGCTGCGCGAAAGGTTCGGAGAGGTCGGGGCACGTGACGGCGGTTCCTGGGGAGCCATGGCCCCTGAAGAAGACACGGGACAGTGGTCCCTTGGGGGGGCACCCAGTCAGTCAGCAACGTCCCGTTTTCGACTGGCTAGCCCAAAGTTCAAGGTGCCTGGGGAGGGGGGCGTTCGGGCCCCATCCACACGAGCACAAGGGGGGCGTGAGGCTTGGCCGACACCTGACCGGGGCCCTGGACGTCCCGCACCCAGGTCGGTGGGGGTGTCCCAGGCTCAGACCCGTCCACCTGTTGGGCATTGGGGACCGGGCGTGGTGTGGGGACCCCCACCGCTCACTACAACCTATGATGGGCATCCCGACCGCCTGGCCATGTTCCTGGGGCAGGTGATTAACCATCTGGACGGGTACGCCCATACCTATCCATCACAGTGGGCGATGGTGGTGGCGGTCACCGCGTGCCTTCAGGGCGAGGCTGCAACCTGGGCAGCGGACCTCTACAGTGACCACGCCCGCGAGCTCGGGGACGTGGGGCTGTTCTTGGAAGCCCTACGCGTCCGCTTCGAAGACGTATCCCGCTTACATCGCGCGGAAGCCGAAGTGTTAGCCATCAGGCAGCGAGGACGGCCGGCAGAGGAGTACGTGCTTGAGTTCCGCAGGGTTGCGGGCAGGCTACGCTCGTGGCCCGAGCGCTTGCTGGTGCACCACTTCCGGGCCGGTCTTGATGGAGCTCTCCGGCGGGCATGTGTGGTGCGGGGGGTTCCAGCACGGCTTCAGGACTGGTTCCGGGTGGCGGTGGAGCTGGACATTGGGTTGCAGGATACCCGGGGCAGACCAGCAGTGGCCCCTGGAGCCTGGAGGACCCCGGAGGGGCCGAAGACAGAGAACCGGAAGCCCGTGGCGGTGGCGACACAACCCGGGCCCCCACCGGCGCCCCGTCCAACAATCCGCTGTTTCCGCTGCGACCAACCGGGGCATCGGGCGGTGGACTGCCCGTTACCTCCGCCGCGACCGGGGCCCAACCCTCCGGAGGCGCGGGTCTCGACCCCCAGAAGAGCTGCAGACCGCTCCAGAACAGCGTACCAGGTGGCCGACAAGACACCCCGAACATCGACACCGATACGTCCAGCGGGCCCGGCGGATGGACGAACGGACACGTCCGATGGCTCTGAGGATCACGAGTACGAGGAGGACCCGATGGTAAGCGCTCCGGTGTGTCCTTTTGTGCTGCCTGTGGTGTTGATCAGCCCACGAACGGGTGAGAGGAGGGAGTGTAAGGCTCTGATTGATACAGGCAGCACACGCTGCCTTATTAGCCTGATGATGGCAAGGGAGGCCGGTATTCCCCTTCAGCGGCTCCCCAAACCTATCCGGTTTCAGCAGGTAGACGGGTCCCTTTTGGGTGGAGCACCCATTACGCATGTAACGGCACCGGTGAGGATGGAGTTGGGTACACACTGGGAGACTCTCCGGTTTGTTGTGGTGCCGTCTATGACGGAGGCAGTCATCCTGGGGCTTACGTGGTTGGACAAGTGGGGCCCCACAGTTTGGTGGGAGGGGGGATGCCGACACCTCCGCCTCGGGACAGGGCCCCAGCCTCCTGAAAAGCATTCCTTCCTGGGTCCGGAGGGGGTTGATGGGCCAGAGGGGGCCGCAGGGGTGGGCACCGGGCTTGAGACACAGGTACCACGGGAGTACAGCGATCTCGCAGATGTCTTTGATGAGAAGGAGTGTGACGCCTTGCCACCCCACCGCCCCACGGACTGCGCTATTGAACTGGAGCCAGGGGCAAAATTGCCGAAACCCCGCATGTACGCAATGGCACCCCGGGAGATGCAGGAGCTCCGTCAATATATAGACAAGAACCTGCGGAGGGGGTTCATCCAGCCTGCTCGGTCCAGGATGGCGGCCCCTGTCCTGTTCAGAGAGAAGAAAGACGGGACCCTGAGGCTGTGCGTTGATTATCGGGGAGTCAACGCGGTATGTGTGGAGCACTTGTACCCCCTCCCTTTGGTGAAGGACCTTTTAGCTCATTTGGCTACGGGCCGGGTGTTCACCAAGTTAGACCTAAGGGAGGCGTACTACCGTGTCCGGATAAAAGCCGGTGATGAATGGAAGACGGCTTTCAATTGCCCGTTGGGGAGCTTCCAGTTTAGGGTAATGCCGTTTGGCCTGCAAGGAGCCCCCGCGGTATTTATGCAGTTGATCAACCAAGTCCTGCATGACCATTTGTACCGGGGGGTCCTTGTCTATCTTGATGACATCCTTATATATACGTCCACGCTGGAGGAGCATGTCGCCTTAGTGCGGAGTGTGCTGACCAAGTTGAGGGACGCCCGGCTATATGTGAAGCTGTCGAAATGCGAGTTTCACAAGCCCCGGCTGGACTACTTGGGATATCGTGTGTCCTCCAACGGGGTGGAGATGGACCCGGGGAAAGTGGAGGCTATCCAACAGTGGCAAGCCCCACGGACCCGGAAACAGTTGCAGAGTTTTCTTGGCTTCGCTAACTTTTATCGGCAATTTATTCCACATTTCGCTTCCATCGCCCTGCCGCTCACGGACCTACTGCGGACTAAACAAACGGCAACGTCGCCGCGGCCAGGGCAGAAGCTTGCGTGGACCACTACATGCCAGCGGGCTTTTGAGGCGCTCAAGGCGCAGTTTGCCAGGGAGCCCGTTCTGCAACACCCGAACCCTGGCCTGCCCTACGTAGTTCAGGCTGATGCAAGCGACGTGGCTGTTGGAGCTGTTCTTCTGCAACGGCATGCAAAGGGAGGTTTGCGGCCCTGCGCGTACGCCTCCAAGAAGTTAACGACCGCGGAGAGGGCTTGGGCTATCTGGGAGAAAGAGGCCTTTGCGGTCCGCTGGGCCCTGGGGACTTGGAGACACCTTCTGGAGGGGGCTAGCCAGGAGTTCGAGGTTTGGACGGACCATAAAAACCTGGAAGCCCTGCGAACACCCCGCCGACTGTCCCCGAAACACGTACGGTGGGCCCAGTACTTCCAACGCTTCCGGTTTCGCCTCAAGTATGTGCCTGGGGGTAAGAATTTCCTGGCGGACGCCTTGTCTCGGCTACCGCAGTACGATTGCCGGAAGGAGGAGGTAGTGCAGGCACTGGTACCGCCGCCCCGCCCGGTGGAGGAGACGGAGCACAGGGCCAACACCGTGACAGACGATTTCCTGCGGACATGTAGGGGAGCGTTGGCGACCGACGACTGGATGCGGGCGCACCCCGACACCCTCACGTTGCGGGATGGTTTAGCTTGGCACGGGGCCAGGTTGTATGTGCCTGCAGCGGCACGAGATCAGGCACTTTTCCAATGCCATGACGCTAGGCAGGCAGGTCATTACGGGGTTCGTGAAAACCCTGCATCTGGCCCGCCGCCAGTTCTGGTGGCCAACCATGAGACGGGACATTGAAAGCTATGTGCAGAGGTGCCGCATTTGCGCAACCACTAAGCCCTCTACCAAGAAACCGGCAGGCCTCCTGCAACAGGTGGCTGACCCCGTACGACCTTGGCAGGACATCGCAATGGACTTTGTGGTTGAGTTACCGGAAAGCAGGGGATATAACGCGTTGTGGACAGTTATAGACCTGTTCTCGAAACAGGCCCACTTCATCCCCTGTAAGGGATTGCCCTCGGCCCGTCGGTTGGCCTGGCTGTTTGTTCAACATATCTATCGTCTCCACGGGGTGCCACGACGTATCATCTCCGACCGTGGGGTACAGTTTACGGCCCGGTTCTGGAGGGAGTTCGTGCGTTATATTGGAGCGACACAAGGTCTGAGCTCGGCGTACCACCCAAGCACGAACGGAGCCGCAGAACGTGCGAACGCGGCGGTGGAGCGATACCTGCGCTGTTATGTGTCATACCAACAGTCCGAATGGGTGGACTTGTTATCCTTCGCGGAAGTTGCCTACAACAACGCAGTGCATAGCAGCACTGGGTTCTCCCCCTTTAAAGTGGTATCTGGTTACGAGTTCGTTCCTATCGCAGGGTGCGATCAGGGGGCCCCGGCGTCCTGCACACCTGGGGCGTGGATGCACCGGTTGGAGGAGGTGTGGGGGGTAGCTAAGAAGGCGTTAGAGCAAGCAGCAGAGTCATACAAAGAGCAGGCGGACAGGAAAAGACGGCCATTTGCACCTCCCAAAGTAGGTGATCTCGTCTACCTCTCTACAAAATACCTGCGGCTGCAGGTGCCATGTAGAAAGCTAGGACCCAAGTACCTCGGACCCTTTCGAGTTATACAGGTAGTCAATCCCGTCACCGTCAGACTCCGGCTACCTCCCCTACTTGGAAAGATACACCCCGTTTTCCACAGCAGCCTGCTGAAGCCTGCTACGACCGCCTCTGCAGCGGCAGGGGAGTGTGGCCCGGGACCTGTACAGGGCAGTCACTACGAGGTACAGGAGATCCTGGACTCCCGGAAACGAAGAGGGCGGGTGCAATACTTGGTGCTCTGGAAGGGGTACCCCATGGAGGAGGCCACCTGGGTACGGGATGAGGATGTGTGTGCACCACGCCTTCTCCGTGCCTTCCACCGGAAACACCCGGGGAAGCCGGGGGAGACCCCGGGGGGGACAGTTAACCATGTTACGGATTGCTCACCTCTCTCTCCTTGCATTCCAGGTGGGCCCCTGGTAGAGGGGGCAGCATGTCGGGCCTCGGCAGCCCGACACACGAGGGGGGGACCCTCCACCCCCCCGGCACACCCGGCTTCCCTCCCACCGATCCCACCTGGTAACGGCATGGCCCGGAGAGCCCAGAGGCCCGCGACGCTCCTCTCGCCGCCTCCGGACGCGTCGCGGCTCCTCCCGACCCCACCTGAATCCAGCATGGCCCGGGGAGTCCAACGGCCCGCGACGTTCATCTCGCCGCTTCCGGACGCGCCGCGGCTGCTTCCTGCGCCCGGCGGCGCGTCATCCAGGGGCTCCCCGGCGTGGAAGGCTCCGAGTCCCGAGCCTTCTCTTCTGGCGCTTCCGGATGCGCCGCAGCTGCAGCCCTCGCCTAGCGACGCGACGACGCGCGGTTCCCCGGCTCGTGAGCAACGGACCCCGGACTGCAGCCTGCCTGGTGGAGGCCTGAGCCGACTTAATGACTCTGCGGCCTGGGGGGACTTCCTGGCTGCGCGGAACGGTGTGGCAACGCTGTTAGGGGATGGGTCCCTCCCCCCTGCGGTGTCCGGGTGGCTGGGTGACAGGGGGCTTCGGGGGTGGGTGCAGCAGGGAGTGGGTGAGGGAAAAGGGCGCGGTGGTGGTGACACGTTGGGGGAGCCTTACCTGCCTGAGCGTCGGGCGAAAGGCTTTGTAGGGGAGGGGTGGAGAAGTTATAGGGAATGGGAGGGCGGAGGCTTGTTTGGGTGGAGTTTGGGTGGGGTTTTTGGATGTGTATATAGCAGCGTTGGATGCAGATAGCAGCCAACGCTGGCTTTGTTTCTCGTTGCGGCTATTGCTCTGAAGAATAAAGTGCTTCTAGACTGCAGCAGAAGTCTCTCGTTCCTGTGTTCGGCATCTACCCTGTTCGTTGCAGGACGAGCTTTGACAAATGGGCCAGTCAATCCCTCCCTCTTTGTGATGTATTTCCCTCTTTCTGAGCTAACTTCCTCCTTCTTCTTGGCTCCGTGCCTGATCTCCTCCATAACCGGCAGATTCACATGCTCCTTCATTCACGTGCAGACGCTGTGAGTAATTACCATCTTCTGACCTTGGGAATACTGTCCAAATATCATCTTAACGCACCTCATTTGCTGTAATCTACTCTACAAGCAAATAAAGGTATTTCTAGATGATAAAAGGTGTTTTCACGAGTTCTGCTATCTGAAAAAGGGCTGTTAACAGTGATAGCATCTGTTTATACAGACCAAGCACAGAGGTCTTAAGTTGCTAGCAAGCTGCAGACCGGTGCTGGTCCATGGACCTGGGGTTGGGCACCCCTGGTCTAAGGTATCTGCCAGACTGCCCTTTTCATACAGAATTGTCCTATCCCAACAAAACAAATTAGTGACACCCCCATTATTGAAGGAGTGAAGAGTGGGGAGGCAGTTGCTCTGTGGCAGTCCCTTTCCTTTGAAATAGTTTGCCCTTGGCCTTGCAATGGTTAGTAAAAACTGACTTGTTCCAGAGGACATTTTGAGAGCAATTAATAGAATCCATCTGCTTTTGCATTGTGGCTCTGTGTTTCTCGTTTTGGTTGCAATCCTGATTTTCTTATTGTGCTGTGTAGATTGTGATCTATATTAACCAACTAAATATGCTACCCAATGTTACCTTGTGGCTACACAAAGGCCAACTGTGGGAACAGTAGGGTTTTTCAGATGCATAATCCTATGCCTAACTTCCAAGGAACATAATCTAACAACTCCTGATTTAGTCCAGGGTTAAATGGCTTTAATTATGCTAAGCATATCTGGTTCTTGAAATCTTCCCATGAGCAATGGGTATTTTATAGCAGGAACCTTGGTGGGAGATTGCTGCTTTCAGAGGCTGTGCATCCACTGAGCTACCATGGAGAAACAGAGAGGACTATGGCTTTGAATCAATGACACTGAGAAGTCCATGGCCCTCCTGTCATGTCCTTCTGAGGAGAGAAAAGACTGGCTATTGTAGAAATTTACCCTAAAAACAAGCAGAATGGTGTGGGAAGACATGGCAGATCTAACATGCTCATCCTTCTTGTCCTGCCTCACTTGTCCCTTGGATACCAAACTGGAATGGGAGATGTGTACAATGTAGTGATTTATACTGTCAGAGTTGAGGGCTGGTGAGATCCAGATCCAAATCATCACTCAGATTACAACTGTGATCCAAGTCTGAATCTTTCAGGATATCCTCAGCACCGACAATTATAGTTAGGAGAAATGGAGGGAGACTGCGAGGAAAAGTTATAAATGAGATAAAATGGCATCTCTGCTTGTGTCACAGATTGGTCATGAGAACTTATCCGACTTTGTTGTTGGCTCGTTGGATAGGGTCTATGACAATTCACCCTGGCCAGCTCACCCTGGTTAACTTGCCACAGCCAACTTGCCATGGCCAACTCACCACAGCCAACTCGCCATGGCCAATTCACTGCAGGACAACTCGCCACAGGACAACTCGTTGCTGGACAAAATTTACACTAATAACAAAGAAATGCTAGAATAGAATCACTAAAGAAAGGATGCAAAAGGAGGGACAGAATGAAATGTGATCCAAAAAATTAAAATAATTTTTTATTTTAAATAATTAAATAGAATTGTTAAAGGGGACGCGGTGGCTCAGTGGGTTAGGACGCTGAGCTTGTCGATAAGAAGGTTGGCAGTTTGGCAGGTCGAATCCCGAGTGCCGCATAACAGAGTGAGCGCCTGTTACTTGTCCCAGCTTCTGCCAACCTAGCAGTTCGAAATCACGTAAAAATGCAAGTAGAAAAATAGGGACCACTACGGTGGGAAGGTAACAGCATTCCATGCGCCTTTGACGTCTAGTCATGCCGGCCACATGACCATGGAGACGTCCTCGGACAAGCGCTGCCTCTTCAGCTTTGAAACGGAGATGAGCACTGGCCCCTAGAGTCGGAAACGACTAGCACGCATGTGCGGGGGAACCTTTACCTTTACCTAGAATTGTTAAATTGTTCCACAGTGAGTTGTCCCATGGCACGTTGGCTGTGGTGAGTTGGCCGCAACAAGTTGGCTGTGGCAAATTGTCCCATTCCCTGTTGGATCTCCTGATAGAGCATCTGCCTGCATGACTATTTAATCAACCTATTTTCTTTACCACATGTGCTAGCTGTGGTACAGTGAATTTGTACCTAATTCTGAAACATGGTCTCATGCAATTTAGCCTTTAAACAAATGTAACAAAATCCAGATGGCTGCTTTTGTTAGAGAAAAGTTATTTCAGAAGGGGGCAATTTGGATCCAAACATATGGGGAGTGTATATGTGTTTAACTCTCTCACTGTCTATGGTTTTTCTCTAGCTACTCTTTGCCTTCCCCATAGGATTCCTGAAGTATGTTTATCTTTGGTGCACCATTTGGCTGGTAAAATACCCGCTGTTTGGCCCGATCAAGCAAAAGTAGTTCAAACACATTTTCAGTTTTAAAGTCTGGGAAACGTTAAACTATATGAGAGCTGTGATTGCTTAAATCAATAACAAATATCCCAAAAGGTATACATTTACTAAATTGTTTGAAAAAAATATCTTTTAGGAAGTTCGGGTTTTGATATTCTACAAGCAGGCTTGAAAATTGTGTAGTAGCATACCGTTCTGTCCTAACTGAGAAAGCTGAATATACAGATTTAATTGGTGGATTATTCAACTACAGCTAATCGCAGGCAGCTAATTTAATCTTTCGCAGATGTAAATTGGTGGAGTTGAAAACGGGTATCTGAAGTCTCTCTGCTGCTTCTGGAATTTCTCAGCAAGAGAGAACGAAAGTATTTAAAAATAAAAAGAGCAATTATTGCCTTTTTTGTTCAGTGGTAAACTATTTCAGACTACCTCCAAATACTCCCAACTTGGGATCTACGCTAACGTCTTGGCCAGGGGCCAAATCGCTTACGTCGAAGACAATTGGTTAATTAAACTGGCAGCCTTAACTTTTACCAGAAAGAAAACTTCACACCGAGCATTTAAGGAAGGGCTTCCCGCGGGGAGTCGTCTCAGCGGTTCCCACAGGTATTCCCACCGTTTCTTACGCCCTGCGGGCAGCAAGAACCGTCGTGGTCCCCGCTCCTGCGGCATCCTGAAGCGGGGCGAGACGGAAGTCCGTGGCGAGGTTAGGGCGCAGCGCAGGTGGCAGCGCAAGAGCCCGGCTGACTCCAGGTAACTTTTGGCTTAGATCTCCAGCCTTGGGGGTGGGGAAAAAAAAAATCGGCCGAAGGAGCCTTTTTGCCAGCAGCCGGGAAGGGTGCACGGCAACAACTTTTGCGGATTCCTCGCCAGATCGCTGCTGCTGGTTGGAAGCGCGGAAGGCAGGGCAGGGCCTCCGCTTGGAGCTCCGCCTTCAAGGACGCTGGGCTGCTCCGCTTGGGGCCGACGAAGCCGGTGGGAAGCGAGGGGGAAAAAGACCGCGGCTGCCCTCGCGGGGGTCTGCTCGCAAGAGGATCAGATCGGGAGCACCCCCCCCCCTCAACTTCGAATCGCAGGATCCTCCCAATCCGCTCGGAACGGGGAATCTTCTGCGAGGGGAGCGAAGTCCCGAGAAGAAGCGTCAAGCGGGAGCGTTTGGGGAAAGAAACCTGGCTAGCTGGCTGGCAGAAAGGCGCTTTGACAGAGAGAGAGAGAGAGAAAAAAAGCTGGTAGCCACAAGACACCTCCCGTCCCAAGCCGAAGATCTGGACTGGCCGAGAGACTCCGGACTGGCGAGTGGGAAAAGCCGGGCCAGAAAAGGGGGAGCCGGAATTCCCTGCGTTGGACTAGCTAGGAAGAACTCACTCCGAGGATTGCTTTAGGAGCCCAGACGACAGGCTGGCCCGGCGGCCGGCTGGCAGGTTCCCGTCTGGCGGAGGCGCTGTGGAAAGGTTGCTGCTAGCGAGATCCCAGTGAGTGGATCATGGATCCCTTTCAGGGATCCCACAACAATATATAGGTCTGAGCGAGAAAGAGAAAGGGGGGGGGCAGCAAGAAAAGAGCGATCGGAGGAGCACTTTCCCAGGATCTCATCTCCAGCACAGATTTGAGCGACACTTCTCGCTTTTCTTTTCCCCAGAGAGAACCTCCCACTCGGATAGAGCATCCCGACCGCACCAGCCAGGTAGGTACTTTGGAACAGAGTTGAGCCGCAAACTGCTCGATATCGCTGCCTGCCTTCCGGCTTGGGGAAAGGGGGCCTCGGACCCATTGGAGACCCTGGAAGTGTGGCCCCAGGAGGCTGAGTCCATCGAGGCTCTCGTTCTGCTTCTCTCTCTCCCCCCCCCCCACCTTTCCCTCTTTTCCTTTTTACAGACCACGCTTCTTCATTCTTGTGTCAGATGGCTTGGCTAAAGAGGGAGGGAAGTGGGGAGAAGAGGCATAATTGAAAAATCAGGTCATGATTTCAAACTGCTGCACAGCTGGCTCGTGGCTGTTCCGTGTTCAGCAAAAAGGGCTGCCTTTTTTTGCTGTGTTTTATTGTTGTTGGATACACTTCTGTAGCTGTAATCTTCTCCCTCTCTCTTTTCACCCCCCCCAACCCCTCAAAAATTCTGGAGGGTTTATGAAGAGCATCTGTTGAGCTGCTTGACTTGTTTCCCCCCCCCCCCTCAGATCTGTGTCTGTTGGGGAAAATTGCATCCTGTTGGATAAATTCATATTCCTTTGTGTGCAGGGCAAAAAGAGCCTGGGGAGAATTGAGGGTGCAGTGGGGGTTGAGGGTCTCTGAGCAGAGCAGAGGAATGCCCTTTGATGGGCTGCCTCACCTTGTGTCTTTATTGCCCTGCTAATATATTTTGAATTCCTAGAGAGAGGAGAGATTTGCAAACATCTGTGGTCTCTTTTTCACAGCATAGGTCAGCTTGCTTGCATCTCTCGCTCTTCTCGAAAAAGAGATTCTTCTCAACCCCATTGCAACATTTCCTTTGCAGCTCCTTTTGCCTGAAAAGCAAAAGCAAGTGGATATTAGAGACAGTATTACTTACATCACCTGGAATTCCCCCTCTCCATTTGCCCTGTCCTGAAGGGGAGGGGGAGGGAGAACCCCCTTCTTATTAGGAACACGAGTCAAAACATGAAACTTGTCAAAAGCTTTCTTAAATCACAGCTAATCCGCTCCCCCTGCTAGGCTGGTCCAGACTGGCTCCCCTGCTCTCTATTATGTGGGATACACAATGAATGATTTTTCCCGTCTTTGCACAGATTATGCATTGCATTTACAAAGGCAGTGGGAGCCACACAGACATGAATTTGTTAATCCAGTGGAAAGCTAGTATGATCTGCTACCATGCGTTTGGTTTGCTAGATAGGGCTGTGGTAGCTATTGGCCTTTTTATACAACCCAGTGGTGTTTGTGTGAGCTGCTTTTCTGTGTTTACTCTGTTTTCAGTGTCCAGTTTTCCATGCATTGTGATAGGGAGGAATTGTTTCTGATGGAGGTAGGCTGACTATGTTGTAGCTGCAAATGCTGAAGCTTGCAGGCTCCAGCCCTCACAGCCATAACCTAAGATGAACATTCTGTGGTAACCTAAGATTAGGGTGTACATTTATGGAACAAATGAGAATATTTTTCAGAGAATAACTAGAAGGAGGTTTGAAAGAAGAACCATTGGTAGTTTTGTATCTATTAATCCCCTTTCAACTCTGTTAAGCATATTTCTATACTTTCAAAAATCTGCCAAACCAGTTTGAACCAGAGGTAATAGTGGAACAAATATATGTTCTGTGTAGCTTGAAAAGGGCTGCCTCTTTCAGCGCTCTCAATTTACATAATTTATACAGTCAGGGAACAGTTGAACCCTGAATCTGTTTATAAGATTGCAGCCTTATGTGCGGTAGTGCAGAACATACAGTGACATGCTGGGTTCCATTTGGCATCTCTTCCTGCCATTCAGCTCTTGGACTTTTTGCTGTATAGTTCCATGTTCAAGACACTCCTGTATTTTGGTATGAATGGATAGAATTATAAAATGTTCCAGAACTGGGGTGTGCAGGCAGAAGAATCCAGCTGAGCATTCCACATCTGCTAACTTAAAACCATCCTTGAGGTGATGTTCTTTCTGCCTGTTATGAAGTTCCTCTACCAAAGCACACACAACTGACAACTTGTATTGGTCAACCCAGCTGACCAGTTATACTTAGACACATTTCATTGCCTGGCTCCAATCAGTTTGGTGTTTACCAGAGCAAGCTGCTTGCATTCTTCTGTTGATGGGGCACTGAGAATATATTTCTCCTTTCAGAAATATTTTAGAGGTTGAAACAAGTGTTAGTATAGGCTTTCTTTGCCTATGGAGATTCTCAATCATCCAGGCCATGGTTGTTCCAAAGGTGCTTTTTCAAAAGGCAACTGGACTTTGGTTTTCCTTGAAGATGTTTTGCTTCTCATCCAAGAAGCCTCTTCAGTTCTCCTCCAAGAAGCTTGTTTCAGTTTTTAGAACTGAAGAAGCTTCTTGAATGAGAAGCAAAACGTCTTCAAGGGAAAACAAAGTCCAGCTGTTTTGTGAGAAAACACCTTTGGGATATAGGCTTTCTTAATCTCTTTTCCAATTTTTTGCCAAAGTATCGCTGTGACCATAACCTTTTTTCTTACTCTTCTGATCTTAGATTGGATGATCTCACTTTTGCTAGGCACATTTAACATCCTGTTCATTCTAATGGTGCTTGTGGAAGTGGATTTCCCTGTTAGATGATCTATGTGCATGCAAACTCCCTCTCTTTAGCACCCTTTGCTGCTCTTACTGACAGCAAAGTCTGCTCCCTACATTGGCTGGTAGAGCTTCCTCAGTTGACCCCAGATCTCCAACAGAGGCTACTTTTTCTGCCAAGCTGTAACGAGATTGCTGTTCGCTGTGTCTTTCATTTCATTTCATTTTATTAAATTTATATGCCGCCCTTCTCCCTGAGGACTCAGGGCGGCTCACAACAATAAAAAATAAAAAAAACAGAGTAAAAAAAATTAAAAGAGACTTAAACAATAAATACAAAATTACAAAACAATTTAACCCAGTAAAAGCCTAATTAAAAATCGTAGTCAGTCCAGGCCCGCTTGTTGCCCCTGTGAACTTATTCTTGCACTGTTTTCCCTAAAGAGATAAATTAGTCTGCTCTGAGTTGAACTTGATTCTTGATCACTTATGTTCTTGTCATGATCTAGTGACTGTTATTGGACATCCCCAATTACTACTAATAGCACAATGCTCCAATTTTAGAGGTTGCTTGTAGTTTCAAACTTGCCTCCAGTTTTTCTCTCCAATATTTTTTATAGAACCTTCTGGAAACAAAGCACATTTCAGATTCAGTATCAGAATTATTGAAACAACACTGAATTCAAATTTTAGTGATGTTTGGCAGGCTACTTGATTTTCATGTTATGGTCTCATATGCTTCTACATATGTCAACACTGTGATGGCCTTAATGTGCCAGAGCTGCTCCTAACCTGGGTTTCTTGGACACATTCTATCATGAACAGCTGTTTACAGAAGGCTATAACACTGACATGAAGTGTATTTGATAGGGATGGCTCTGGTTGATGATGGCCAAGGATACATGCCAGTGTAGGCAATCTGCTACCCCCATTTTTTTCTTGTGTCACCTGGATCCTTTTTGACTTCATTGCCAGCATGGTATCCTACAAAACACATGATTGCTATAGTAAAAGGCTAAAATAGGCTTCATATAGTTTATAATAAAGCAAAAACCCCATCTCCATCTAGAAAGTCAGAACCATAGATGTGCATGATGAGCCCCCACTGCTTTGTCTTGCATAATTGAAGCCCCTAAATGCCCTCCCCAACTACTAAACTGGTTGCCATATTCTATGCAGTCTGGGCTATAAATGAAATTCTGTGTGGCTGGAATCCCAATTCTGTCAAGAATGCTGAATTTTGAAGCCTTATAAATTATGCAAACTCACATTGTTTGTCTGTTCCATAATCCGTAATGCTAATTTTACTAGACTGCTTGTGCTGATTTTGGAGTGGGAAGGAAAGTTTCTTCTTTGGTCAAGGAAAATCTTGGTTCTTGATTTTAAAAATCTTTACATCTTCAAGAACCTCTTCTTCTCAGATAAAGCTAAACTTTGTGCAATAAAAGCACATTGTACACTGCCAAATCGCTGTATTTTTGTGGGCCCAAGTATAAAAGTCACATACACACACTGTTTGATTCAGCAAGGATTTATAATATTTTATTATATATTGATTTGTGGATACTATTTTCCAATAAATTATCAAAGGGGGAAATTACATGGTTTTAGTCTGAGATATCTGTCATACAAACCATATTGTCCATTAGTAATGATTATGTAGGATTATTTAAACTAATTTTGCCAGTCACCAAAGTTAAGCTACGAAATCTGTCTAATTTAGTTATTTCTCAGTAGCTTCTAGTATATTTCCAGGCCCAATTAAAAAAAAGAAGCAAACCTGGTTGTGACCTTCACAGTTTGGAGTTATGGGACATAACTTTTCCCCACACATACATATATACAGTATAATCAGTTTTTAATGCCATATACTGTATATCACCATGTTACTTTTTTGAATTTATACTTTGTTGGAAGTTGCCATGAAAACATTCTCTAAGAGGGTAATCTGTAAACACTTAATAATAATGGATTTTATTCCCTTGGGAGACAGGCTTGCATATAAGTACCTGTCATTTATAAATCAACAATTTGCTTTGTTTCCATCTGCACATACTTATAACAGATGCAAGGCAGAGGAAGCAAAGAAAAATTTCTGTATCTGGTTTCCTGGAGGGGATATCTGTCTATCACAGGAAAGACAGCAGATTAAAATTTATAAATTTGGAATACTATGATCACTCTTTCTTTTGTGAAAAACTAAGCCAACTTTTTATATTTTTTAATTCCTTCGAACAGATGTGTTTTAAGAGCTGTTTCAGGCACATAGGTGAATTCCTTGCATGTTGCAATTTTCAACATGTGTTCAATAGAGGTCTGTTGCACAATAGAGCTCTATATGCAATACTACAGATCGGTCCAAATCAGCACATCTTCCTTTACTAGACTCATGTGCTTAATGAATGGGAAAGCAGGATTGGGCTTTGAGTTCCACTGGTAAGTTTGTACACCTCCCCAGCACTGCCTTTTAGTGTCCATATGGTTGTATATGCAGGTTCAGGAAAGGAAAACTCATCTGCCTGAGCTTCTATGGCAAACATGTCAAACAAAAGGCCCGCAGGCCACATCAGCCCACCATGTGGAAACAGCGAGAGGCCGTCCCCACTGTCTCAGCCCCGCCCCCTGAGTGCACACACAGGAGGCGATGAGTAGTGGGGCCTGGCATCCCAGGTGAAAGGGAAGTGCTCAGAACGCAGCTCCAAAGTTGTAGATCGGGGCCGCACCTGCCACCAGCACCTCCATGGCCTGCCCAGCCTCGCAGCCCTCGAGCGCTTTCCCTTTCACCCGGGAGACCAGGCCCTGTGGTTCATCACCTCCTGCACGTGCGTTGGCCATGCCCACTTGGCCACACCTACCCAGTCGGCTGCACCTACCCATCCACGCCCCCCCAAGCCTGCCCAGGATAACCACAATGCTGATGCGGCCCTCAATGACATTGAGTTTGACACCCCTTTTCTATGGGAATCCTGTTCCTTTAGATATCTAAGTGTGTAAACCCCTCTCAGATGTACATGCTGCCTAGTATATAAGGGATGGGGAAGAGACAAAAAGCCTTACTCTCTCTTCCATAAGGTGAAGCTGAAATGTAGGAAGGCTTGCTTGTAATCTTCCTTGGTTTGGAGGATTGGTTGACCCAGACCAAGGCACTGTCTCTAAACAGATGCAATTTAGATACTTTCATGCTGAATCCAAACAAGACATGTGATTCATTATCAAGACCCAAGTAAAAATGGTATGTGGGCACAGCTAGTCATTGGCAACTTCTACAATAAGGTGACAAAAGGAGGGAAATTCATGGATTAGAAGAGAGATGGATTGATGCAGCTCCTGCAGCTTCTCGTCATTTATTGCTGAAGTTTGATAGCAAACTGCACTACTGAATTTCCAAAGGCAAAAGGAAATAGCAATAATGTGTTTGATGTATATGTTGTTTTTCCTTTTAGGAGGTTAAGGTAGAATATAGTAATCCCTGCTCCCATTTCCCCCCACAGCAACCATCCTATGAGGTAAGTTGACGTAGGGATCCAGTTTGGCATAGAGATTAAGGTGTTGGCCTAGAACAGGGGTAGGCAACCTCGGCTCTTTTATGACTCATGGACTTCAACTCCCAGAACTCAGGAATTCTGGGAGTTGAAGTCCATGAGTCATAAAAGAGCCGAGGTTGCCTATGCCTGGTCTAGAAACTAGGAAACTGTGAATTCTAGTCCAACCTGAGATGGAAAGCCAACTAGGTGACCTTGGGCCAGTCACTCTTTCTTAGCCCTAGTAAGAAGGCAATGGCAAATGACTTCTGAGAAAACTGCAAGTACTTTTGTCTAGGCAGTTGCCAGGAATAAAAAACTGACTCAAAGACACAACACACAAAAAAGTGAGGTAGACTGGTCTGAGAGAGAGTGATTGGCCCAACATCCCCCAGGGAGCATCTGAGGGCGAATTTGAACTTGGGTGTCTCCAGTACCAGTGCAGTTACTTAACAATTGTGTCACAGTCTAATAATCTCTGAAATTATCCAGAATGATATGATCATATACATTTAAAACTCTGAAGTATTTTGGAATGGAACGGTTTACCTTTTTAAACTATTTTTTGTCTTTTCAAAAGCCTCTAAATAACAAAAAACACTAAATGTGGGCTTTTGTTATTGTTAAAATATAAGCCGTCAAAGACCAAAGCAAAGATGATGATGTTTAAATATATGCAGTTCTTGTGGAAGCAGTTTAAGAAAAAATATGGCAAAAAAATAGTTATGCATCTGTGTTGTACTGTCTGCTAAAGCTTATACACGTTCTTTCTGCACGTGGTGGGAGCATCTGGCTGGCACTTCTGGAAGCAAAATATTTATTTTACGATTTCATTCATTTGTTTGATTAACTACAGCTTTGGATCTTTTTTTTTTTTAAAAAAAATCTGGCTCTGCTTACTTTCATCTTCGCTTCACTGAACTATTCTTACTGCCCTTGTTTGCACTCTGCACAAGACAGAATATAGCTATTGGATCAAAAAACAGTTGTTCTCTCTAATCAAGAAGGAGTTCTTTTGACAAAACGTGAGCTTGCCTGTGGGTGTTTTTTGCCTGCCAAAGAGATAGAATTGAGAAGAACCTTGCAATAACCATCCAGAAATTTGTTGTTAGATGTACTTGAGAAACTTCTACAGATTTGCCGTTTTCAATCCAGCAAACAAAAACAATACAGATCCATTGCATCCCTAGCCATGTTAGAGTTTCAAAATGAGATTTCTCAGTTTGTAGTCACCAGGCAGCCCTGAGAATATGTCCCCACAAACAACAACAACAAGTGGTAGGATTTTTTTCATTTTGGAAGAAAAAAGCCTAACAACTATTATTATTTTTTAAAAAAAAACCTGCAGTATTTTTGGAATATTGTTCTTTTGCAAATGAACCCTTAAATTGCAGATGACTTTTTAAAAATGCTGTCACAGATCACAGTGTCTCACAGTTCCTGGTTGTTGTGCTGGGATAAACTCCTCGCGCTGAGAGAGAATTGTACAGTGTTGCAGAGACGCTTTTCTTGCCTGCAGGTTGAAAAGGAGCGCAGCCTAGCAGAAGCTTTACCAGTTGATTCATCTGATTGTATAAAGTGGCCCTTCCACAGGCGGGCTCTTCTCTTGTATTAAGCCTTGAAGGGGGTCTTGCTAATTGATGAGGTGTAAATGGCTTTGTCAGAGAGCTGCTTGTGATTCCAAAGGGACACCTGCTTATCCATTTACACATGTCCCTGCAAAGATCCCCCCCCCCTCTGCTGTACACAAAATGCTGCTCTGCACTGTTCCCTTTCCATCACCTCTTTGTCTGAGAAACTCGGCTGCCTGTAGCTTGTTAACCTCCTCTGGCTTTTCACATCTTCTCCCTCCTTCCCTCCTTCTCTGTGTGTTCCCCATCTGGGAAGGTCACACAGAAATGATGCAGGGCAAGATTGCTCCAACACATTTTTTAAACAGCACCTGCTCATTACACCTCCCCTGCCATCCTTGCTTTCCCTTCTGAGCCTCAAGTCATTCCGAACAGGTCCTGCCATTGGTGCATTCGTCTTTACCTCTTCCCTAAGTCTTCCAGCGGAAATCCATCCTGTGGCAGTTATTAATGCACAGTTCTGTCTTCCTAGTTAACCTCGAGACCTCAAGGCTGTGTCACTACAAAGTACCCAGTATCTAAATATGTGGGTCATTTTATCTATCCTTATATCTCTGTGAGCTTGACTGGGTAGGTTTGGCCAGCTAGATCTTTCCTTGATTGATTGTTGGGGAGAAATTTTCATCCGTTTATCAGAAAATTAAGAGCACTCTTGTTTTATTTGGGATTCTGTGGCCATTAAAATATAGCAACTAAATTATCTCACATCTCCTTCAGTGTCCTTTCCTTCTACTCCATGATAGCTGAGTTTAATTTCAAAGGAGCTCTAATTTGTCCTTAATTCAGTGTCCATGTAAGAGGCATCTGGTCATAGGTTGAATGAAATGACTTTTTTGCTTTATGAAATGCTTTTTAAATTATCAATATGCAAGGAAAAAAGGAGCTAAATGCAAATAGACTCCTGTCACAGGTGTAGAAACCATATGGAACAATATGGACATCTTAATGTTGACCATTGGAGAATTGCCAAGAACAGTCACCAACTGTTATGGCATTAATACGAGGGTGGAGTTCCTGCAGGGAGATTTTTAAAAAGTCAAGGTAATTACAACTATATGTTCAAAGCCCAATCAATTTTTGATCCTTTCTCTGAAGACACCCCTATATGAGGGAAAAACTAACATTAAATTGCACTTAATTGTGCTCATCTATATTTCTAGATCATGTGGGATTCTAAAATGTTGTGAATGGATTAAAAAAAATGGAAGGAAAAGCAACATTCAGGACCACAAATTGCTGGAGCAGCTCTAAAATGAGACCTACATTAAAAGGGAGAGGGTTAGACTCTGCTAGAAAATGCCAGTATTTTATATAGTCTTGTTACAAAAACTGAAATGTTTATTTATTTATTTATTTTTAATTCTATTTATATCCCACCCTTCTCCGAAGACTCAGGGCGGCTTACAAGCTTAGCAGTATTTATTTGGATTTTCATATCTTTTGAGCTTGTATATTTGTAATTGGAACATGTATGCTTACAGGGGAAAATGTATGCAATTTTGCAGTAGATCTCTAAAAATGGTGCCCCCTTAAGTGCTTATTTCCAGTTTCCTCCCTTGTAGCTAAATATGCTACCTTATGCTCAGTTGTTTCACTTGGCTCAAAACCTGACTTCTACACACAAATATAATTGTAGCTGAGTTGCTTTGAGAAATAAGTTAAAACTGAGAAGAAATGAAAATCCATTTTCTTTGCTTCCAAAGACTACAGTAGTTGTAGTCTGCTATGGCAAACACCCAAGGTGGAGTTTGTATTTGGTTTACCTTTTCTGTCTTGGGACTCTTAAAAATGTGGACCTCATGGCTTAGAAAACTAATTTGGGGGATTTCCCCCCCCCCTCCTCCTCCAATAATATATTGACCAGTGAAGAACTCCAGTGGATTCAGGAGTATGCAAGTTTGTTTGTGCTTTTTCATTTTATCCTACTGAAAGATAATTCTAAAGTACTAAGAAAAATAAGGAAATTTTCTTAGATCTTGTTAGGAAACAGCAACAATTTATTAAACAAAGTGCTTAACCATCTCTTTGCTGCTCTTCCTCACAGGTGGGAAGGACCTGTGTGAATGATCTATGCTCAGGAGGCTGACTGATTCAGATACTCAGTATGTTGTTAGGTAGATGCTCATGATAAGGCAGAAAAATCAATGGCAATGGGCTTACTCATCAACACTCTAATACACTGCTAATCCATATTTTACAACAGCAGCATGTTTAAAAAGCTGTTGAGAATCTCTTGCAGTTTGCCGGTAATGGGAAAATGTTGGGTACATTTAGGAAATGGCTATTGGATGACTGTTGGCGTTTTCAGAATCTGTCTCTTCATAAATTTTTTTTTAGGAGAACAGGGTGAGGTTGTTATAGGGCAGGGCTTTTCAACCAATGGTACGGGTACCACCTGTGGTACATTGGCACCTAGCAGGTGATACACGACCATCCTAGAAATGTGGTAGCGGGGGAGGGGAATGAGCTGAACCGGTGGCAGCACCGCACAAGCCTGAGCGAGAGATGGCTGGAGCTGCAGGGCTGTCAGGGCTCAGCGGAAGCGCCAGGATCAGTGCTTCTTCCGGGCTGTCAGGGCTCAGTGGAAGCGCCAGGATCAGCACCAGGCTCCAGTTGGAGCTCAGCACTGATCCTGGTGCTTCTGCTGAGCCCAGAAGAAGCACCGATCAGCTGGAATGTTGCAGCATCTCCAGGGTCTTGTGATTTACGTTCAGATGTTTGGCAACTGATTCATATTTATGACGGTCACAGTGTCCCAGGGTCATGTGAAGTGACCAAAACCTGCTGCAACCACCCAGCAGATGGGGGAGGGAATAAAAACCAAAGACCCCCCCTCACCCCCACTGCCAATCCTCAACAGAAATGCTCACAACAATGAAAACCTTGGACAGGAGGAAGAGCGCCGGCGGGCGGGCAGGCAGGTGTCTTGCTCGGCTGTGGCTTGGGGGACACTTTTTTCAGTGCCATTGTAACTTTGAACAGTCACTACGTGAACTGTTGTAAGTCAAGGACTACATGTACTTCATCACTTTTCCCCCTTTTTTTTTGGTCATCAAGTTTTTGACACCTTGCTAGGCGACTGGTGGTACTTGGATGTTGCCATATCCTAAAAGTGGTACAATGGGTGAAAAGGTTGAAAAGCTCTGCTATTGGGGACTTTTTCCCTACCTCTTTTGTCAATTTGGCTCCATCTGTGCCTTGCGTGTTTTACTCTGAACTTTGCTGACAGAAAAGCTATATTCTTTTAGGGAGATAAAAGAAGGATATTGGAAATGGAACAGCCAAACAGTGAAGGTAGTTCAGTCAATGTTATATTCTCCCCTTCAACTTTTTACTCCTTTGTTATACCTTAATTTGTTTTCAGTGACCCAGATATGTTAGATAACCATAAACATGCTAGTTATTGTATAGTGAGTTCAGAAGAGTAGGAATGATGCCAGGCAGAGGAGTACAGTCAAAACAGCTCTTTATTTAGTGACCATAACTGTACCGAGGGGTTAGGGGGAACTTGCACTCTTTATATACCATTCTGAGTAAACAACCAACCAATCAGATTGAACCCAAATCTCCCGCCATAATTGACTCCTGCCAAAACGTTACAGTTCAATTGCAAGTGCTTAGGAGTTTCTTAAAACCTTAATACACAACACCAGTGATACAGCCTGGGGATAATAAGATTTATGATCCAACTGATGATTTTCCCACAAATTTTATGAATCAGGCTGACAACGTATACTGGACATACAGTTCTGTCCTTGTTCTCATTGTCTAACGCTCCTCAGCTTTTTCTGCCAGTTTTATTCATCCTCTTGTTACATCTCCTAAGCCATGATGCAACCATAATTTGCTCCAGTTCCAGGTTGGAAACTCCTTTGGAAAAAATGGCTTCAGTTGCAAAGTTAAAGATAATTTTTTGTTATAGTTGGTCAGATTTCAGTAACTGGAAAGTTTAACTTCTTGTGAAATAGGGAAGAAAGGAATGTGATGCTACTCTTGCATCCCGGCTGATATCTTAGAATAAATCCTATGACATCTGATTTGAAGCATGGCTTTTAAAAAGTAGGCATTTGCTGGACCTGATTGGTTTTGTGGGAGAAAATGGGCAAGATCCATTTTCACATTATATTTTGGCAATGCATTTTACAACAGCTTAACGGAACTCTCTTTGATCTGATATGCATTGTTCCTAAACAATGGTTTTGAAGTCATGTGGGCTTTAGGCAGGCAGGGTAACTGCACACCAAATTCATGAAAAAAAATTGTCAATTGGTTTGTTACCAATTGAGTGAAGGGGGTAGGGTTTGATTTTATTATGTTTCTATATCTGATTGCCAGGAAAAACTGAATGGCCAGTAGTCAATTGTTCCCCCCGCCCAAAGCCAATAGTTTGAAGTAATAACAGCTGGCTCCTTTTCTATTCATAATAAATGCTCATACAACAGAATCATTTTGCCAGGCACAGCTCACTTATAAAATATCCTTCATTAAAAAAAAACCCAAGCAAACAACATAAATATTTATCAGTCATGCATTGTTTTTGACAGTGTGTTGGTTGCCCCTTGCATCTTTCATTGTTATTTTTACTGTTTACATATGTATTTGTTTTTATGCCTTGCTAGCTGCCCAGAATTATTTTATTAAGATAGACTATATTCATTTGCTAAATAAATAAATAAAAATTTGCATTGGTTATATGACAAACCAATGGCAGGCTACGTTCACATGTGCTATATTTGCTGAGGCCATTTTCTGAACTGCTCTGGAACTTATTGTTGTTAGTAGAGACGTGTGTGTCTCTCTGTGTGTGTGTGTGTGTGTGTGTGTGTGTGTGTGTTCCTAAAAAATACAGCCTTAGCAGAAGAAAGAGAACAATTAGTTGGGGAGGAAAAAGGAACTTATACAGAATTAAGGACATTTTGCATGCTTTCTCTAAGAAGGGAGCAAAGGTAAGAATGCGAGGAGAAGAGGCAAGGGGCTCAGAAGCTGCTTGGACCCTGTTTTTATGGCTGAAGAGGGAGAACAGAAGAAGCAGGGAACTGAAATTCAGGAATTCCTGGTGAAAGTGGGTAGAAAAGCTTGATTTAGGTGAAGAAGAAAAAAAAAAGAAAAAGAAAGCTCTGGGGCCAGTTTGGGAGTTGCTAGGGGCCAATTGAAGAGCAACTCGGGAAGAAAACCTCCGAGTGATCCTAGGGAATATTAGCGGCTACATTATTTATAGCAAATGGACAGCAAAGAAGGAGGTTAAAAATCCTTCTTGACTACTAGTCTCTTGTATCTGTGTTAAATTGTGCATGTCTCTCATTCCCTAGAAATGTTGTTGATGAATTAGGAGTTTAGAGAAGAGCAGCAGAAGCTATTAACAGGCCGCAGAGGATTGATGAGGTACGTTACTAAAGGGATGGCAGAAACAGGCTAAATGATGACTAAAAGGATTGCTTACAAGTGTCTGGAGAGTGTAAAATGAGAGAGAAGGTATGCTCCCCGTCCACCTCCAATGGATTTAAGCTTTTGTAGCCAAAGTGCACAGCCATTTTTTTTACGAATTAAGATAGAATACTTTTTTTATCTGAAAAAAGTACTGTTATTGGCCAAACTTTCCCTGTTCCTGACATGTACAGTACATGTTTGACTTTAGACAGGACAGCCAAAAGTTATTTTGTGAAGGATGGAAATTGTAATCCAATGGAGCTGGAGGACATCAGGCTGGGAAAGGCTCTTTAAGAATGTTTTAAAAGTATATTGTAAATTACCCAACTTATTATTAGCTGCAGATGTATTTAGAGGAATGACTTGTGAAAAGGTATGGATCATTCTCAGCCAAGTAATTCCCATAGATTGATTGGAAGAAGATCAGTGACTCACACAGAGTTGCACCGAGCAGCAGTTCACTCCACTCATAAGACAATGCTTGAGAGATCCAGGGAAAAGCAGAGATTTTTTTTTTGTAAGGCTTACTGAGACAAACAGCTGTACCCTTCGAAGTGGTGCTGAAAGCTTCTTTGCTCCGTTTATTTCAAGTTAAGCCACAGACATACAAATATTTGTCTTCATTTGACATATGAGGAAATTTGGAAAAGATGTTAAAGTAAACAGATTCTTTCCCTGCATCCTTATTCCCTTTCAAGTTTGCATGGTTCCACTGAAAACAACTCAGCAGACCCTCAGAGTAGGAAAGGATTCTACTATCCCTGCAGAAAAAGATAGTCTGGGCTCATTCCAGATCTTGCTGAGAATCAACACAGACATTTGCTGTGGGTGGCTGAGTAGTGGTGGTGGTGGTAGGGAAGCTGCCTCCCTCGCTTTCATATTTAGTGTGTGATTGGGTGGTTTTCCATTCAGACGTGGCTGACAGGGCAAAGAGGTCCCCCCAAGCCCCATGAAATATAAATGAACCTGTGATGGTGTGAGATGAAAGACTGGACTCTGCCTGAGGTTGATATTTATTTATTTATTTATTTATTTATTTATTTATTTATTTATTTATTTATTTATTTATTTATTTATTTATTTATTTATTTATTTATTTATTTATTTATTTATTTAATTGAATTTCTATACCGCCCTTCTCCCAAAGGACTCAGGGCGGTGTACAGGGCAATAAAAGTACTACATACAAAAGTTAAAAGTAAGATTAAATTAATGTAGCCCTAACAATAAATTCCTGGCAAATAGATGGGGAAGAAATGGAGGTAGTGACAGATTTTATTTTCCTGGGCTCCAAGATCACTGCAGATGGGGACTGTGGTCAAGAAATTAAAAGACGCTTGCTCCTCGGGAGGAAAGCCATGGCAAATCTAGACAGCACACTAAAAAGCAGAGACATCACCCTGTCAACAAAAGTGCGTATAGTCAAGGCGATGGTCTTCCCAGTTGCAATGTATGGCAGTGAAAGTTGGACCATAAGAAAGGCTGAGCGCCAAAGAATTGAGGCCTTTGAACTCTGGTGCTGGAGAAGACTCCTGCGAGTCCCTTGGACTGCAAGGCGATCAAACCGGTCAGTCCTAGAGGAGATCAACCCTGAACTGCTCTTTAGAAGGCCAGATCCTGAAGCTAAAACTCAAATACTTTGGCCACCTAATGAGGAGGAAGGACTCACTGGAGAAGAGTCTAATGCTGGGAAAGATTGAGGGCAATAGAAGAAGGGGACGACAGAGAATGAGGTGGCTGGATGGAGTCACTGAAGCAGTAGGCGTGAGCCTAGATGGACTCCAGAAGATGGTAGAGGACAGGAAAGCCTGGAGGAACGTTGTCCATAGGGTCGCGATGGGTCGGACACGACTTCGCAACTAACAACAACAACAACAATAAATAGTTAAAAATACCCCAAACCCTTAGACCAGGCCGGCCTGTTCAAATAAGTAGGTTTTCAGATCACGGCGGAAAGAGCGAAGGTCGGGAGCCATCCGGAGCTCAACTGGTAATTGATATATTGCTGTTTCTTCTAATTTCAGCACTAAAAATACAAGCAAATTAGAATGTGATGCCACAAAGCCTTTTCCCCAAGATTTGGTTGAATTTCCACCAAACTGGAGCAGAAAGACACCTATTGGAAAAGCATGATTTTCAGAAAAGAATGATGAAGGCTTTCTGAATGGCTCTGGAGATATTTGCCTGCATGTATGATTCCCAAAACTGGTGATGGTGAAATATATGTTACCTCTCTCAATTTTAAGCTGACTTGAAGGTTTAAGCAGGCTCAACTTGGCCATAAGATTTTTGCCGATTACCTACATTATGACTCCCCTATTGTGGATGGCTAGATAAAATAAGAGAAAGCTAGAGGAGGACAAATTTATCCAGGTCTTCATAAAAGAAAAGCCCAGGATGATCTCCAAATAAGCATGCTGCGGCCTAACTATATTGTAATGTTTATTAAGGATTCTGCGCTTAAACTCTGATTCTGATCTTTGTGTAGATATGCCAGCAATTTGCATGTTCTTGAAAAGCAACTTCCCACTTCTGACAAGCTTTTGTAAAATATACTTCCCAGTATGTATTATAAAATTACATTGAAAATTAATGTACCCAAAATTCCACTGAGAACAAGCACCAAACATGTTTATATATTCCTTTTGGAAGAGATAAATAAGGTTAATCATAATTAATCTTTTTTTTAAAAAAAGAGTTCCAATGTTATTCTAGAAACTGATTTTAAAAAAAAAAGAAGGAAAAGGGGAAGGAAAGATCTTGCCCTGGGAGAAAAAAAAAGAAAAGAAAAAGAAAACACAGATATTGCATTAGATAAGATGAACACACGATGAATCTTTCTTTACCTATTAATTTCCCAAAGTTTGTATTAATAGTGTTGTTTTTCAGTAGGTTCAGAGAAAGCTGACTAGACCTGACTCTCAGTCTATCTAATCCAGCTTTTCAGAATCTGGATAGATCCCCAAAGGTATGGACTTCACCTCCCAGAGTGTTCAGAAGTAACCATGTTGGCTTTGGAAATTCTAAGAGGTTGCCTCTCAGTTAATCTGGTTGCAGTCCCCAGGGCAACAAGCTGAAGCATTACCTGGAAAAATCTCAGTTCCACTTTTTCTTCCTCTCACATCTGTGTTAATTACAGCAAATTAACCCTGACTGATGAATATTCAACACTTGGTAGGATTAGTTAAGATGCGTAACTTTGCCAAACATTAAGCAGACATTGCTTTTTTGGTCACAAGGCATGGCTGTATCATTCCTTGGGTGATTCTTTGCTTTCTACTGATTGCTTCTTGTCTCTTCTTCTATGCCTTGGTCATGTACTCATTTAGCAAAAGCCATCCATCTTTATGGTTAAAGTTGTTTTTCCTATTTTCTAAGTACCACCCCAAGGATCAAAATCAGCTTATGGCACGAACTGGAAGGCTCAGGGGTGTAATAGGAAGCAGTGATTTGGAATCCGACAGAAAGCAAGATTGGATGTAAATATTTAAGCAGCAGAGAGAGAGAGAAAAAAAAGGGGTGGTGGTGAGGAACGCAGCCGATATTATGGCCAGTGATCTCAGCCACGGTGTGACTTGAATTGTGAGCACTGTAGGGCCTTTGAAAGGTCATGGTTATTTAAGAACAGACAAGAAGCTTGCTAGTCTGCTTGCTGCTGCTGCTGCTTCTTCGTTTCCTCTCCGGCATTTCTGTTTGGGGAAGGCTATTTTCTGTTTTTGGTAATTGGAATCTCTGAATTGCAGTTTTCAGTTTGGCACAATATGTCACTAAAACACCACCTAGATGATCCAGACTTATTTTTCCTTTTCCTTTTTTTAAAAAAAATACTTGCTTATAATGGGGTATATATTACCATTCCCACTAAACCCTCTGGAATCCTGCTCCCGTCAAGGACTGGCAGATGGGATCATGCGTGCCATTGTATAAACTTGCCTGCTTGAATATACATGGGAGACGTGGATTTCCTCAGTAATTATCATCCTTTTCTGTTGTCTAGAAAAGGCTTATTTGAGATGCTTGTCAAATACTGTCCCTTGCCAAAGCATTTACTCTTTAAGTTAATGGCCCATTTGTTGCTTTGAAGTGATAAAACCCTGGCAGTCTAGACTCTTTCATCTTATAAGAACTTCAGTTGGGGAATCTTTTCACCATATTGTTTCACTTCAAAAGAAATACTGACCGGCTGTAGGAAGCCTGTTAACATTGGCTGATGCTAAATTAGCATGAGAAATTAATTCAGCCTCTGGGAAGCTGATTGGTTCAGAGGTTTTGCTTTAAATTTATTTCACATCCTTTCCTCTGTTTCTTTCCTTTTTTAAAAAAAAACAAACACGAAACGAAGTGATCTCTGTGGAAGGAGATGAAGCACATTTGAGAAAGTATTTGAATAAAGTGATGAAACTGAAGGATATGAGGCTATCTCACTCTGCAGTGTTTCTCATTTCTCCTTGATCGGCACTTCACAGCTGTATATTGCAGTCAACTGACAGATTAAGTTCTGCAGTCATTTTCTTTGTTGTTTCTCATGTGGCCTTAGTTAAGATTGTCCTGTGGTATCACCTTGCTATGCAGCCAGTCAGAATTCGCTATAGACCATCGACTGGAAGGATAACTATTTGTAGCCTGCAAAATTTTATTTCAATGCTCATGGAAGGATATTACAAAGATGGGGCCATGTCTGCTTTGTGCAAATATTGTAACCAGAATTTTCCTTTGACTAGGATGCTAGGATGCTTAAATGTTTTTGTGTGAAGTGGGATTTCAGAGGAAACTCTTTAACGTATTTCCAGCCTGTTGTCAAGTATGGTGGTGAGGTCAGAGATGCTGCTTTATGAGGAATAGCTTGGGGTTTTGATAGCCAGTAAGGCCTTAACAGAGAGAACATGCGTGTAAGGCAACGGCAGGCACATGGGCTACAGGAGAGTCTCTTTCTCCCCACATTGCAGTTTCTTTTTTTGGCACCAGAACAAGAAGATAAAATTCTGGTTGGGACTGAAAAATCATGGCAATCCTCAGCCGAAGACAGAAATCTTAAAAGGTATAATCCTGGCTCACACTGTACCTTTTTAGTCACCTCCGAGTACATCTGCATAGATTGCAGGGAATCTACCACAAACTAATATACAAAGAGAGACTCTCTCCATAGCTCAGGCATGCAATTATATTCTTGAGTTGGCGCCTGAGAAATATTACAAAGATATAATCTCCCCATATTGGGTAATTAAAAAGAGCTCTCAAACCACCAGCACGCCCATCAAGTTACATCTTGCCAAGAGGAAGAAACAAGTGCAACACTTCTGAGATCCCCTTCATTTCAAATAACTTGCAGTGATCGTGAGGATGTAGTAATTAATGACGAGAAGATGAAGGGATATTGTCTCTCTTAACCATTAATTCAAAATAATTAAAAACTCTTTACCAGCCTCCACGCGTGGAGTATGTCTGCCAGTCCCCTACTGAGGATGCTGTGCATCTATGGCGACTGCAAGGAGTCTCACTTTTGGCCAAGCAGTCTGGGTGGCTTATCAGAGAGCTCTGAGAAGTTGAGGCTCAGTTTGAACTCTTCTCTGGTGAAACCAGTGCTTTTTTTGTAAAAGAAAAAGGTGCCGGAACTCACACATGTTATACAAGCCACCTTGCCTACCCTACAAGGTTCCATCCAAAAAAGGTGCCGGGACTCCGTTCTGGGCGTTCAATGAGAAAAAAAGCCCTGGGTGAAACTGACAGCCTTGCTAGAAATGGCTTGGAGCAAGTAGGGTTTGGAATGTTTTTATCTTTATTCTTTATTACTATTTTAATGAATACATCCCTTCAACCCATCCCACTCCCACCGGGCACTAACTCTTTAAAGAAAGGACCTCTTCCTTAAGCTCTTATAACTATGCTAATTTTTCTAGTCTGTCGGTTTGAAGTTTCTCTTGTTTTGGGAAAGAGCTCTGGAGAAAACTATGGAAGTGTAGAAGTTCCTAAGAGGAAGAAAAGAGAATGCTCCAAGAATGTCTGAGAAGCCGTCTGAAGATTCAGAGTGCCATCACCTATGAAGGACCAAGATTTTTTTAGACCTTAAAGGAGATTATCAGGGCATCTTCTATATACCACTCTGTCTTCTATTTTGGAAGAAAGATGGGATGTAGATCTAACATATGGGGAAGACGCTCTCATGTGTGTGGCTCTCATCCTTGAAGAAGAAAACTCTTGCATCTGCTGGTCTAGGTAAAGGTAAAGGTAAAGGTAAAGGTTCCCACGCACATGTGTGCTAGTCGTTTCCGACTCTAGGGGCCGGTGCTCATCTCCGTTTCAAAGCCGAAGAGCCAGCGCTTATCCGAGGACGTCTCCGTGGTCATGTGGCCGGCATGACTAGATGCCAAAGGCGCACGGAACGCTGTTACCTTCCCACCGTAGTGGTCCCTATTTTTCTACTTGCATTTTTACGTGCTTTCGAACTGCTAGGTTGGCAGAAGCTGGGACGAGTAACAGGCGCTCACTCTGTTACGCAGCACTCGGGATTCGACCCGCCAAACTGCCGACCATCTGATCAACAAGCTCAGCATCCTAACCCACTGAGCCACCGCGTCCCTTGCTGGTCTAGGTACATGATTGCAAAGATGAACCGCCTCTTTGTGAAAAAACAAGAGTCCATTATGTTGCAGAACTGATAACGTTTCTTGTGCTTTCATGGATTCTAGGTTACTTCTTCAGTTGTATAGCCAGGTTCTTTCTGCGGCTGGAAGTATGCCTATTTCAGCCTGTCCTATCCTGGACTTGATGGCTCCTATAATATCTCAGGCAGCAGGAGGTCCAGCCCTTGGGAGGACACCACAATGAATAGATCCAAAGATCATAAACTACAGTAAAAATCATGGATGTTTTCTTTTTCTTTTTCTTTTTAATTTCTGGAAGTTCCCCCCCCCCCTTTCTATTCAATTGTGTCCAATTCTCAGAGACTGCCTGGACAAGTTTTCTTGGCAAAGTTTTTCAAAAGTGGTTTGCCATTGTTTCTTTCCTAGGGTTGACAGGAAATGACTAGCTCAAGATCGCCAGCTGGTTTTGTGCTTAAGGCAGGACTAGACCTCGCACTCTCCCAGTTTCTAGGCCAGTGCCTTAACCACTACACCAAACTGCTCTCTCACCAAACTAATACTACTTTCTAACACTAATAATAATACTAGTATGGTATAGGGGTTAAAGTGTTGGGCTAGGAATAGGGAGATTCAAGTTCTTGTCTCAGCCATGGAAAATCATTGGACAGTCATTTTCTAAGCCCAATCCGCCACAGGGTTGTTGTGGAAAAAACTGGAGAGGGGAGCATTATGTTCACTACCTAGAGCTCCTGAAGGGAAGGCAAAGTGCAAATCTAAGGAATGAGTAAATAAGTAAATATATACAAATGAATAGGAACAGGTCACAGCAAATGGCAATGAGTAATTGACCTTGACTGATCTCATAAAAACCAAGCTTAGTTAAATCTGGTTAATATTTGGATGGGAGACCATTCAGAAATCCCAGTATTATAGACCAGGGCTTTTCAACCAGTGGTACGGGTACCACCTGTGGTACATTGGCGCCTGGCAGGTGGTACGCGACCATCCTAGAAAAATGATGGGTGAGGGGAATGAGCTGAACCGGTGGCAGCACCGCACAAGCCTAAGCGAGAGATGGCTGGAGCTGAAGGGCTGTCAGGGCTCAGATGAGGCGCCAGGATCAGTGCCACTTTCCAGCTGATTGGTGCTTCTTTGGGACTGTCAGGGCTCAGTGGAAGCACCAGGATCAGCGCCAGGCTCCAGCTGGAGCTCAGCGCTGATCCTGGTGCTTCCGCTGAGCCCTGAAGAAGCGCCGATCAGCTGGAATGTTGCAGCATCTCCAGGGTCTTGTGATTTACGTTCAGATGCTTGGCAAATGATTCATATTTATGATGGTCATAGTGTCCCAGGGTCATGTGAAGTGACCAAAACCTGCTGAAACCACCCAGCAGACGGGACGGAATAAAAACCAAACATGTCCCACCCCACCCCCACTGCCAATCCTCAACAGAAAAGCTCACAACAATGAAAACCTCGGACAGGAGGAAGAGCGCTGCCAGGTGATCAGGCAGGTGTCTTGCTCGGCTATGGCTTGGGGGGGCACTTTTTCAGTGCCATTGTAACTTCGAACAGTCACTAAGCAAACTGTTGTAACTCGAGGACTACCTGTACTTTATCACTTTTTTCCTTTTTTGGGGGGGGGTCATCAAGTTTTTGACACCTTGCTAGGCGACTGGTGGTACTCGGATGTTGCCATATCCTAAAAGTGGTACAATGGGTGAAAAGGTTGAAAAGCCCTTTTATAGACTAGCCTGAAAAAGTGGGAGGAAAGCCAGTTTGGAATAAGGGATCACTGAACCATTTCTGTCTTGTTGCCAAGAAAATTACACAAAGGTATCCTTGCTGCAACTAGGAATCAAGCTCAATATGGGAGACTTCATTAATAATATCAGAATATTACAACATTTCACAAGAGTAGCTCTCAGGTGATTGTACTACTTTGCTAGCTAAATTATGCTAATGAAGATGATGATCATGGTAAGTAGGAAAAATCCAAGTTTAAGTTTGATTTGAATAGAATCTAATATTCTGATTATAGTCAATTCAAAATTATTTGCTAAAGCTTGGGTGGAAGTGAGGGGGATCTGGCTGTGACATCTGTCACCCCATTGATTGCCAGGATTGATTCAGCTGATCTGGCTGGCTAGGTGGGTGTCTCCTCCTTCCCTCACCCACTCCATGTGTGTCCCTCCTGAAGCTGCGCGCTCGGTGGAAGAGGACGACCATCCCAGATAGAAGGAGTGTACCGATCTTCAGTCAAGGGTATACAATATCTAAAGCTTGGGCCAGAGATATTTTTATTGGAAACAGTCAATGTACAGCTTAGTAGCAAACTAGAACTTGCTAGTTCAGGGGTCCCCAACCCCCGGGCTGTGGACTGGTACTGGGCCGTGGCATGCCAGCAATCAATTCGCAGAAACAAGCAAAGCCCCATCCGTGGGATGCAGGCAGCAGACTAAAACATTAACTCTCCAGTCCGTGGAAAAAACTTTCTCCCCGGAACTGGTCCCTGGTGCCCAAAAGGTTGGGGACCTCTGTGCTAGTGGTTCCTGGTTACTCTGAAAAGTGCAGTCATTTAAAGCTGATCTGCTTGTTTGACACAGACGGTTAAAAGATATCTAGTTGTATTTTTGACATCTTGAATTTTATACCACTGTAAAGACTGCCTTTTCAACTTGCCAATTGATTGACATCAGGAATCTCTATCTCTGTATCATGAAGGCTTTGTAGAGCATAGTGTGTGTTTTGAAAATCAAGACACAATTGCTTTGAGGTGCTACAGAAGTAACTGATCTGTTTCTTATATATACTCATCTGTGGGTAAGAGTGGAATGAAGAACTGCTTTTAGATATCTTTTTTTGCTCTTTTATACCCACTTCCTCTTTCATGTCTCATACTTCTGTCAACTTTCTTTCATGGTACTTTGTGGATTTTTCTCCTGCCTTAAGCTAAGATTGTCTCTTTGTTCTTTGTTCTTTTTTTCCTGCCTTTTCCAAACTGACCTTTTACTCCAGCTCAGGTGGCAACCTTCTCCTGGCTCAGCTCTTTGTCTTCACTTGTTTTTCTGATTTATCATGTCTTAAGATGTTTCAGGCCAAGAAGATATTAAAATTCTAAAGAGCTTAGGCCACGTTAAGATCTTCTGTGGGGCTTCTTTCCTATTCCTTCACTCCATTTGGTGATGGCGCCTGGTTGGAGAATACCCACAGAAAATCACTTGCATCATCTTGAAGGTCATCTTGGCACCTGATCAAAAGCTTACAGTATTGTTTTTCATGGTTTTTAACGTGAACAGTTTTCTCCACATGGTGTCTTTTATGAGCTGTGGTGGCGCAGTGGTTAAATGCAGTACTGCAGGCTGCTTCTGCTGCTTCCTGGGTGCCAGCAGTTTGGCAGTTTGAGTCTCACCAGCTCAAGGTTGACTCAGCCTTCCATTTTTCTGAGGTTGATAAAATGAGGACCCAGACTTTTGGGGGCAATAGGCAGACTCTGTAAACTGCTCAGAGAGGTCTGTAAAGCACTGTGAAGTGGTACATAAGTCTAAGCGCTATTGCTATTTTAAAGATCTGTACATTTTGCAATAGTTTTCCATATGCTGCTGCTGCTATTACTGAAAACATTGCATTTCTTTTATCCCAAAGGGCTTTTGTAGTTATTGTTTCATTTAAATTTTATTCAGCTGGCTTAAGAGCTTTTGTTCATGAATGGTACATCAATTATTTCAAATAAATAAGTAAATAAAGGAATTAACCAAGACCAGATTATAAAAATACAAAGTTGCCTTATGGTGATTTAGCCCATTTGTCTAGCTTAATACTGTTGACCCCTTAGTGTACTCAAGCGGTGAGCCTAGTTAAAAATGGATTTTGGGGGATGTTGATTTTGATTAGGAATCCTTGGAGAGAAAATGGAAGGATAGTCCTCCACTATCCGCCCATCTGCATCTTCTTGTAATGGAAGAATTCTGGTTGAAATTTCAGATTCTTATTAACGATGAAAAAGTGGTTATTTAAAGAATAAATCCTAGTTTGGAAAAATGATTGGCATTTTGTTGTTGGGTTGAGATGGCTTTTACAACAGATCAGCTTCTTTATTATCTCTCTAAGGTCTGATCTGGTCATTCTTTATAAACACCACTAGACAGACTCCCATTTTAAAGAATGATTTGGGAAGGATATAATGAGAAAAGCGAATGTTCTTCTGATACATAGAATCAGCCAGTATGTGGGTGCCATTCCTTGCCTGTTTTATGATAAATCAGGTGGGCCAAAGCAGGGTTTGTGACCTTTGGTGTTTAATGTTTTGAGGAGGGCTGAGGCCAGAATTTGTGGAATGTTGCTTCAAAAGTGGGAAAGGACTAGATTTTTCATTCTCTTGGGTTTTTAATGGGGGTTCTTTTAAGGACTGGAACTACAAAATTTGCTCATTTGCAGTTTCAAAATGCAGGGAAACAGAAACAAATTTATGGCGGATTTAGCTGGGGCAGCCCTGGAGGTGATAGATGTAGATCAGAAGCTGCAGATTATCTGTTTCCTGCTCAAAAGTTAAATTGGCTGAGAGTTAAGTACTAGTGCCAGGATCCAATCAATTCAGTTTGATAAAAGTGGGTCTATGTGCTTGCCAAAGCCCATCAAATATCCAAACTAATTCAAATATACTTGATATTATTAAACATGGTTCAGTAATTCAGTCTGAATCGAAGGAGTGATTCAATCTGATCAACTGGAGTGAAACTTTAAAACTGCTTTACTGTGCATCCATACTATATCATATTGTTTCAGGTAAATCCATTCAGGATTTATCTGGAGTATGAAAACCCTTTTCATGTCTTCACTTCTGTGTTTGATTTTCTTAAGAATAGACCTAGTGGCTCTGACAGACCATGAGAATTTACCATATTTCTGATTATATACAGTTATTTCATATTAGATTTACTTATGCTACAATTTAATGTAACAACTTCAAATTTGATTCATTGTCTTAAATAGCCAAACAGGGGAAGAGGTGAAACTGAAAGCAAATGAGATGCTTTCAGTTTGTTGTGTACCCCAATCAAATGTTGACTCCAGACTTTCCAACTGTGTTGGAAGAACTGGAGGAAAAATTGGTGCCCTTGATAAATCTGAGATTCAGTTCTCTTTGGCCTACAGAATAATGTTTCTTGGGCACTCTGAGACTCTCATCCTCAATTGTCAATAATTTAAAATTTTTTCTCTGTATGAGTGGGTGAGATTACTTAATCCATTCTTACAAGTGGCAAGTATGCTTGTGATTAAGTTGATAGCTTTCAATCAGTGGTGATTATCATATAATAAATACTTCACTACTTACCTACCTACCAAAAAAAATCCTTTACGTATGTCAGATATATACTTTTTTCCAAGTCTAAAATAATGAAATGTATTAAGACTAAGATTTTTTTAACCTGATATTAAGCTCACTGTAAGTATAACTTTGTCCTGTGAATTAGTCAATATTCATCAGTCCTAAAGTCTAATCATTCATAATTTGAAATTGGATCATAGCTTTCACCTCCTGAAAAAAAAATATCCTACTTTGTAGGTCATCATTCAAGAAAATACTGTTTTTTGTGTGGTTGTTCTCCATTGTTTTAGAAACATAGAAAACTGACAGCAGAAAAAGACCTAGTGGTCCATCAAGTCTGCGCTTTGAGATTTTTTAAATTTTTTTAAGGTATTTGTTTTTGGATGATGGACATGTGTTCATCCCAAGCATATTTAAATTCAGTTTAAACATTACCTGTGCTGGAAGTTGGTCCCAAGCTTCCACTACTCTTTTTGTGGAATAATACTTTTTAATATTACTTTTGAACTTCCCTCCTGTCAGCTTGAGGTTATGGCCCTGTGTTCTTGATTTTTGCTTAATAATAAACATACCACCTTCTAGAACCTTATTCATGCCATTAAAACATTTCAAGATTTCAATTACGTTCTGCCTTTCCCTTCTGTCATCCAAACTGTACATATTCAGTATCTCCAATCTTTCCTGATATGTTTTGTTCCTCTGACCTTGCACCATTTTTGTTGCTCATCTCTGGACTCGCTTGATCTGATCAATATCTTTTTTAAAGTGAGGTCTTCAGAACTGGACACAGTATTTCAAATGGAGTCTGACTAAAGCCCTACTGTATATAGAGTTAAAGTCCATGAGTCATAAAAGAGCCAAGGTTGCCTACCCCTGCATTAGACTAAGCTAGCTCTCCAAATATTCCAAAAGGACCCAAGTAGTTGAATTTGCATTAAGTGAAGATGCCCACAATTTGCTATTAGTCAAAAGGTATGTGTAGTGGTGCATTTCAAGATTAGGAAACCCACCCACACCAACTTTAACTGACACTTGCTCCAATCTGCATGGCTTCATTACTTGGAAAGGGGCCAAGCCTTAAAATACAGCCAGCCCTGCATGAAGATAAGCAGGAATTGAGCAAAATGAAACCTCATGTTGCATTGTAGTTCTTTCTTCTTTTCCTTCTCACTTTTCCTCCTCCTAGAGAGGAGGGAATTCACTTTCACTCCTCTCTGCTTTTGCATGTGTGTAGGTAAATCATCCAATTGTGAAGGTGAAGTAGAGAAAAAGGTGTTTGCACAAACAATATTTTGTTACATGTGAATGTACCTGGTACTTACAGATTTGCAGAAGGGAATCTGTATTTTGCTTTTTGATGTGAGTGTTGAGTTTTATTGGTAACTAGAATTGCCACCAACTTTTATCCAATAAAAAAATGTTTGATCCAGTTATCACTAAGATCATTTCAGGTTGTTGGTGAGCTTTCAAGGTGTCTTCCTTACCATCTGCAGAGCAGTGAGCTCATTGCCACCTGCTCCGACGACCACCGCTGTTGAAAAATTTGATTGAGTTATTAAATTTATATGCCACCAATCTCACATACATGACAGTTTTGGGGTCAACTGGAAATCTCTTGAAATAAGCAGATAAATGACTGGGACGTCATATAGGAAACAATATTGCAGGCAAAGATTGTAATTTTTTTAAACTAAGTTGAATTTAGCAATTGAAATAGTTTAACCCCCACCTCAACCTGTTGCCAAAAAATCTGAGTAAACATGCAAAGGCCACAAGGGAGTTTAAAAGTAACTGCATTCATACCAATGCTTTAGTAGTTTTGCTACTCCATCCTGGCAAAATAGTTTTGTAGCTGTTTGGCTTGATGTATATCCAGGCCTATAATTGCTAAAGAGTTTTTAATTAACAACTCCAACAACTCTAGTCAATCCAATTGTTTCTTTATTCAGGAAGCACAGAACTGTTTTTCATAAGCAAACCTTGTCAACCTTATTACTGTCTTCTGTAGGTTGCACTGTTAGCTGCTGTTACATACTTTGAATGAGTTGGTGAGGTGAGTTTTTGTAGCTTTCTCAAGATAGCTTACAAATTCAATCCTTGCAAAGTCTTTTGATCTGATTGACTCTTTCATTTCCCCCCCCCTTGTGACTTCAGTGACCTTGAACTACTTCCAAGGATTGCCAGGCTGTTTAATGAGCAGACACTCTTAAGGAACCTGGAAGATAAGCAATGATGTTGCAAAGAGGGTGGAGATAATAGAAGAGAAGAGGGTTGGAAATAGTGCCTATGAGCCACAGAAATATTTCAATTGAACCTTGTGCCTGCTAGAAACTGATGAGTTGCAAACATTAAAAGAAAGCCTATAGAGACAAGAAGAAAATAAAGGAAAATACACGTGTCCAGGATAAAATTGCAAGATCCTATCTGGGTCGGTCACCAGGACCAGAGATTTATAGGATAAGTTATTTTCTTCTTGCGAGATCCAATCTGAGTCGGTCACTAGGACCAGATCTCTGGTCCTGGTGACCGACCCAGATTGGATCTTCCAAGAAGAAGATAACTTATCCTATGCCTTTTGTCCATCTTTCAGAAATGGTACAGCACAGAGTACAGTACATCAAATCCTTAAAAATTCTGGTCATACCTTGAGACCTGGCAACTTTCAGATCTAAGCCAGTCATTTTAGGAAACCAGGGTATTAAAAACTTCAGTGGATAGAAGAAGAGGCCAAGAAGATTATCTTCTGCCCAAAGTTAAAAAGATTGAAAATTGTAAAAAGTTTTCAAAGATGCTTCTCTTTAGACTTGAATTGCTTGGTGCTTGCTTTGGATACGCGCCAGAAGAAAGCTGTGCATTCATTTCTGACACCCTTTTGGCTTTCAGAAATGCTTGTTTACTTGAGATTTTTAAGAATTCTTTCATTGAGTTTCCTGGGTCATAGGTGACAGATGGCTGGATGAGCCTATTCAGATTCATCATTCTGGATTTGTGGGCTTTATGAATAAATTAAATAGATGCGAAGGAAACTGACATAGAGATTTCCAAGTTGGCCAAGTAAAAATGCTGTTGTATTTTGTTTTTCTTCTCCTCAGATCCTGCCTGCATAACAGAATCATACAATACATCCCAGATGCAAAGTACAAATTATGTGGTTTTTGAGTTTCTGAAGAGAAATGTTTATATTTTGGTTTCTATGCTGTTATTTCTGACTGGTTACAAGTCCATACTACTAATGCAACACAGCCAAATAAATATCCAGGAAAGATGGAATTGCTAAATCTCCCAATCTCCTATTCTTAAATTTGTTCTTTTTCAAGCATAGCTTTACACATGCTGTTCCTCTGAGAACAAGGAGTGGCAGGTATTGGACGGAGAAAGACAGGATGTACAAAGTCAGATTGTTTGTGTAGGAAACAGTTTGGTGTCAACAATTCAAATAAAAAAATAGATTCCTCCTGAGTTTTAGGGAATGCAAATGCTGACCTACCAGGCAACAATGAGAATTGCCTGGAAATCTATTTCAGTTGCAAGCAGTTGTAGCATGTCTCTGTTGTGTGTACTGTGAATTCTTTCAGATGGGTTTTTATAATGCAGTTGTTCTGCTTCGGTCATAGAACTTTTCAGTAGGCTTGGGAGTCATTTTTATTCTGATTCCAGTCCATTCCAGTCCATTCCAATTTTCGCCATGTTCTCCTACCAGACAAATATCCATTCAAGAGGAAATAGCAAATTTTACCTCTCATATCCTTTGCCTGATAGCATTAAGACTGTTAATCTCTCTTAGAAGGCACATGGTATCTGCTGATAAAAAGGAAAAAAAAATAATCATCACTACCTCCAGCCAGATATCTAGGAAGCATGGAGGCAGGACATGACACATGTGTCCATCAGCTGGTATACAGTGGTACATAATTGCCAGATGTGGAAAATTAGTTCGCTTAATAGGAGTGACTTCCATTAATTCATTTAATTAAGCTTTCTTCAGTGTCAACATATATTTTGTGTAGAAAAACTTTATTTTGTCTACTTTGAAGCTCCTTGTGTGTACATGACTCCTAATTCATGTCTTTACATAGCCCATATTTTTTTGTAAACAGTTTCACTTACAATTAAAAGCTTCTTTGTACATTTTCTAAAGAAGAATTTTATTTTTGTACCCATGTCCCCAAACATACATATATTTGTTTGAATAACTGTTCTGAAACATTCTGAAAAATTTAAATCCTGAATTTCAATTCTTTCTTGACGCACATCCTGATTTCAGAAATGTGAACTTGGTAGGCTGATAAGCAATGTTTCTTCATCCAACCCTAATTACAAGATGCATAGAAAAAATAAGTATTGAAGAGAACCTAGGATAAATAAGGTTAGGGTTAGGACATATGGACATGTTCTTTTCCATTCTGCATGATTTCCTGGGAGTGCAGGGAAAAGATGCTATGCAAAGATGCTATGTGTGCATATGGCTTTGACTGAATGTTGATATCATGGCCTCACAGCCAAGAAACAGGGCAACCTCCCCATTAGGATCCTGCACCCTGGCAAATTAAGTGTCTCATGAGCAAGTGGCAAGATGCTGGCTCTACAAGCAAACCCAATGCCTCATTATTGGCAACTGCTGAGCAGGGAAAACCTGACCTGTGTTTACTCAGAGGCAAATGGATTTAAACCGTGTGGGGAGAGCCTTCCCTTACCAAAAGCCACTTGATTTCCTGTTCTTCACTCCTGCTTTGTTTTGACCTCCGCATGTCCCTGACCAAGTCTCTGGCTCATCCCTTGGTACTTTTCAAGCTGTTGCTTGATATGCTACAGCTCTTTCACCAAATGTGAATAATGACTTAAAACTGCAAGGAAGATTGTGATTGGAATGAAAGAAATACTGACTTGAATCATGCCTTCTCCTCAGCCTTTAGTCTACACATGCACCCACCGTCCTTTTGCTTCCTCAACTTTTTTTCTGTTACCTTCCCCCTACCTATCTCCTGTCATCTCTCCAAATAAGCTTTCCTGATGTTCTTGCAAGCCTCACCTCCCAAGCACCCACTCCACGCCTATGTTTTGCCTAACAACTGCATGGATTGTTTCTGCCTTTGCTGAAACCATGATATGAAAGTTGACTCCTGGCGACTGCCTGGACAAGTCCCTGCAGTTTTCTTGGCAAGGTTTTTCCGAAAGCGATTACCTGATTCCTAGGTCTGAGAGAGGGGGACTGGCTCAAGATCACCAGATGGCTTTGTGCCTAAGGCAGGACTAGAACTCACAATCTCCGAGTTTCTAGCATGTTGAATTAGCCATGGCACCAACTTGGCTCTGTTTATGCAAAAATTAGAGAAGAATATTTTTTATTGATGATGGATGTAAAGACTACAGTATTAGCTCTGACACAACATGGGTAATGAAATTGAAAAATTGCAAAAGTGAGAAAGCTGATATTGGGATGTGGTTGGGGATATTTACTTGTTTTTATATGCATAACTGAAATTTCCTCTAGCCAGTGCTTTTTTTCTAAAAAAAAAAAAAAGGTGCCGGAACTCAGAGGTGCTGTCACTGGGAGCAATGCCGGTGTCTTGCTACAGCGTCACCGCCCATCCTTTGCACCCCTGCCCCTGTGGCTCGGAGCCACATGCCGCAGGGATTCCCCTCCTTACAGCCGCCGTGGGGATTCCCTTCCCCGCAGTTGCCACGCCGCGGCCCGTGCTGAGCCCCCACCCGGAGCTCCTCCGTAGCCCAACCCAGAGCTGTGTTCCTCATGGCAGTGGTCTCTGGCACCAAACAGCCTCTTTCCAACCACATCCAGAAAAATTTGTAACAAACATTGGAATTCTCAAGGCCATGTTTGGTATTTCCCAGCAATCTGTTACTGGAAGGAAAAAGCAATCCCTGCTGCGTTACTGATCCCAGAGAAGCATTTGCATGTATGCAGGTATCCTTAGGGTGCCATAGTTATGGATGAGAAATATTGGTTGCAAAGTTGGCATTTCTGGATGTAATACAGATATTTTGGACTTATTTTTGTTTCTTTGCATGTTTGATATTTTTAAAAAGGCATATGCTACTGACTACACTAATGCACATACTGTATGTAACATCTTTTGCTAGGATACATGACCACTGCTTGTCCCGAATGTGAAAAGTGAAAGATTGTGACTAAAGAAAATTTTAATGTACAGATAATACCACCAGAAATTATTTTATTGATGTTAAGCTCACCATGGAAAACATCATATATTGTTATGTATATACTAGGTTAATTATTTAAAGACTGAAGTGCAACATAATTAGATTCTAAATAATCTATTTTTCAAAACACACAGCAGTCCAAACAGTAAAAGTAAAGTCCAAATTAAGAATATTTCATTCTTAAGAATTGTTTAATTTAAAGTGGTTTAGTTGTAATAGAGTATGTACAAAAGATACTATTTTTTTCTAGCATCAGCTAAATTAGACATATTACATTGAGAAAAATGTTTCTCATTTCTTTCCTGTTACCTTTATTGATTTCATTGCAGAGATGTTAACATAGGAAATAGATAATTTTGTTATCTAATTTTACCTTCCAAAAGACAGAAGCAGATGAAAAATGTGAGGTTCTTTCCTGTTGGCTTTTTTGAATTAGCTGTTTTAGATTCTAAAAGTTTAGTTGCTAAAGAAGTAACCTTGTAAATAATTTTAATGTCCTCCTCTAGTGCAGGGTAGGCAACCTTGGCTCTTTTATGACTCAAGGACTTCAACTCCCAGAATTCTTGAGCCAGCATGGCTCAGCTTGGAAACCTCTCTCTTTCCCCTCAGCGTGGCTGGCTCAGGATTTCTGGGAGTTGAAGTCCACGAGTCATAAAAAAGAGCCAAGATTGCCTACTCCTAAAGCCAATAGAGGGAGCTTTTTTTTTTCCAAAAAAAGAGGTGCCGGAATGCCGTTCTGAGTGTTCTATGAGAAAAAAAGCCCTGCCTGTAGCAGATCAAAATGGCATACCTGTGGTCTCCCCCCAAATTGCACTCTTTTCAGATTACTTTGTGAGGTAGGATGAATGGAAAGAAAGTGTTTAGATCAACGTTACTCAGATTTCTATGGCTGTGTGGGAATTATATACTAGATCTCACTCATCCCAATCCAACATGTTTTACTATTTCACCACCTTTCAGAACTTTGCACCACCTGTAACTTTTAAACCAGAACAAACCTGACCAAAAGTCAAAGAGTGGGGAAGAAGCTATGAAAATGAGGATAATGTTATAAATACGTTATAAACATTATAAACATAATGTTGTTTCAATTCCTATCATTTGTAGTGGAATGTGTTTTCAAAAACATTTAGAATGGACACCATATATACCAGGGGTAGGAAACCTTGGCTCTTTTATGACTCGTGGACTTCAACTCCCAGAATTCCTGAGCCAGTCCATGAGTCATAAAAGAGCCAAGGTTGCCTACCCCTGACATATACTGTAGCATGCAATCTGGCGTGAAGGTTGGGCTTGCAATGAGAAGTGCTCCGAAAGGAAATTCATTTCTCTGTGGGTTTTGTGCAAAAAGGAATTCCCTCAGGGCAAATGTATGTAAGTTTTTTTAAGGATAATTTATTAAAGGAAACAATTTATTAAATCATGATTTATGTTTTTTCCTTTCCTGGTAGGATATTAAATTGGGGAGTTTTTCAGGGTTAGTTGCTTTAGAAGGGTTGGCCTTTGGCATTTGTCTTTCACTTTCTTCTTTTATTGCAGAGCCCTTCACCGCTTTTCATGCGAAGCTGCCTGCGCTTTGGTACATTTAGACTTGTGGCCTTTCTTGTCCTCTGGAATATCTTTTGTGGTAACTCTGGTTCATGGAAGATGCCGGAAGTGCTGGAGAAACTAAATGGATCCTAACACCATCAGGAGAATGAAGGAACAAGGAGTGATAATGGTTTGGCTGTGGATAATGTGCCTTCTTGGCCTAGCATCTTCTCTAGAAGGTAAATTCAAAGTTGATTCACTCTATAATAGAAATATTATTGATTGATTGATTATGTGCCATCAAATCATTTTGGATTCCTAATGATCCCATAAGGTAAATTTTCTCCATGACAATCTATCCCTACTCTATTCTTTCAGGTCTCCCCACAGTGCACTCATTGGCACTGTAACGGAATCCATCCATCTTGCTGCTAGTTCTCCTCTTCCTCTCTTTCCTCCCACCTTTCCCATTGTGTCAAATATTTATCCACAACTTCTTTATTTACAAGTGGCATTTGCTGTTGACTAATGTTTTCAGAGCTAGCTGAAGATCCTTACAGATCCTTTGCTAGGCAGTTCTGCTCTTGCAAGTACTGATTATTAAATGACATTCCTAAATATTTTATGCCAGATATGCTGTATGGCTGGAGGAAAGCTGATCAAAGTTTTCAAATCTTTAGTTTTCCAGTTCTCAAAAACAACAACAACAAAACCTCACCCATCCAGAGGCTACAGATTCTTTGGCTTTTACGGCGCATCTTGTCTCAGTCCCACTCTTTAATTTACATATTTAATAAATATTAAATATACTCAAATGCTGGTTTATTATTAAACCCACAAATTTCTTGCCACTCAGAGAGACTCTACTAAGCTTCTGTGAATCCTGAAAGACATTAGAATTATTTGAGTTATTACAAATGTCCATACTACAAAAGGTAACAAAAGACATTATTTCTGATGGTTGCTTTTTAAAAAATTAAAAGTTCTCGTCCTTGAGATTTATAGAAAGAAAGAAAAAAATGCTCTGCAATGATGCTAAAGAAAGTTGAAAGTGATAAAAATCTCAGATTTAAATTTAATATTAAAAAAGATGTGGGTTTAAAGCAATTGCATAGGATAACCTAAGGAGTCACTGAGACTCTTGCCATTCTTGATAGCAATCTTTAGATGGTATTTCTGAGGAATTATCTCCTTCTTATCTTCTGAACTTCTGTGGATCCTGTGTAATTTATGAAGTAATTAAAAAAAACACCCTGTTGTACTGATTTCAGGGCTGATTCAACCATTGAAACAAGAAAGTATTGAGCTGAAACTAGTTTTAACTTCTACTTTATTTGCTTTATTTATTTATTTATTTATTTTTCATCCGATTGTATCAAATTCTTGGAAATTGCCTGGACAAATCCCTGCATTTTTCTTGGCAAGGTTTTTCAGAAGTGGTTTGCCATTTTTTATTTCTTAAGGTGTTTTTTTTAATCCCATTTATATCCTGCCATTCTCCGAAGACTCAGGGCGGCGTACAATCTAAGCACAAATCAAAGTGCTTAGCAATAGCCTTCATTCTATGTATATGCCTGCTTATTAGGGCTTTCCCCCCCCCCAAGCGGCATTATTACAAAGTCAGCTTATTGCCCCCAACAATCTGGGTTGAGATAAAGTGATTGGTACACAGTCACCCAGCTGGCTTTGTACACAGGGTGGGACTAGAATTTACCCTCTCCTGTTTTCTACCCTAAAGCCTAAAGCTGCTATCCGAAAATGGCTGTTGTTTTTGGAGAATATAGTTATGCAGACATTTGGAAGGAGCACATTCATCTCGGCAGAGTAGTAGCTTCATTAAAATTTAAGAGAGAGAACTGCTGGTATGCAAAAGGAGAAGAATGTAGGTCTTATTCATAGGTAGATGTTTATTCTTTTTGAAGTTTACTTTTAACTCAAGTTACCAGTCATGGTCTTGAGGAAAACCTGATGAGGATTCAAAACATATAAATATATATTTGATTATATAGAACTACTGCTATGGCTTCTACATATGCAAATGTTTCAAGAAGAGAAGAGAAAATATCAGGGCATCATGATACTTTTCAAGTATCTGTTTCCTATTATGAACTTGTACAGGTACTGACAACCATATCTTGGGAATTAAATAAAATGTGGTATGGAACCATTTTAAATGGGCTTTGTTGTGGTCTGGCTTTCCTATTCCTGCTGCGAGGACTAGTTTGCACTCTGGTTGTTAATTGTCAAATGGAAGATGGCTGGCATATCAAGGGAAGAATTATGCCACACTCTCACTTGTGATCATGCAAGCCGTGTGCTATCTGTTGTGAACTAACCCACTGCTCCTTTAAATAATTGGATTTCTGTACTATAAACATAGGATGGGGTGGGAGGGGATCCTTCCTCTGTGTCTGCTTCTATGCTTATAGCAGAAGAAGCGTTATCAGCTGGATGAGTTAAACAAGGAAGAAAGTGGGTGATGCCTTTAGGATGATTGACCCCAGTTTTTTTTTTAAGAGAAGAAATACCAAAACAAACAGAATAAGAATTGGGAATTGTAAATAGGGGTGAGGGAATGAAAGTATAATGATGATTGGATGAAGATACTGCTGGATGGTTTATAAACAGTGAATGAACGAGGAGATAAATTTTTAAGCTAGCCTCTTTGTTTGAAAGTTGCCCCCACTCTCCTTTTTGTCTTCTGATTCTCTTCCCTTTCTTGTCCAAGTCTGTACACCCCAACACTGCTTATTTTTCATTCATCACAGCCTGGTCCTTTGCCTCCATTGGCTTTCCCCCGGCTTTCTGACCTGTCTTTTCCAGAAGCCTTCACATGGGAGAGAAAGATGTGCATTCATCATGAAATGGCTCAGGTCAGTGAGCACATGTGGCCGCCGGGATTTTCTTTGGCCCAGCTACAGGAGTGCTCATGATACCCTTTCTTTCCCTCCCTGGTTCACTTTCTATCCCTGTTTCCCCTCTCTGGTTTTTGCCTGCTTTCTGACATTCCTCTGATACGACATCAATCTCCTTATAGTGGAGCATCCTTTTCCTCCACATTGTTTTCAATCATGGCAAGAACTGACTAATATAAGTTCCAATAGCCTTAAAATATATGTACCTCCATTTTTTTTTGAAAATCTTTTCTGCCAAAACAGGATTGACTCCCCCTCCCATTTTAAAACCCTCTGCAATGGTCTCTTGAGGTCTAAAAAACTTTCTGTCTCTCCTTTCTCCTTTGCTGCCGCCCGTTACCTAGAATTCCAGCCTAAGAAATATTTTTGTGGTGCTTGGTTTTTGAAGCCACGAAACATAACACCAACATTCTTCTCTTCAATTGAAACAAGGTCTAGAACATGGATTTTGTGTTTGGCTGGCATTTATTCTTCACTGGCTTTGCCTTTTCCTTCTCTAACTGGCTGTGACTTTAAATGGAAGCTCCATAGCCATAATTGGAAGGCGCTACTGCTGATGCTACTGAATACTGTTTGCAGAGAAAGGGACTTGATTTCCTACTGTGCCTGTGGGCTTCCCACAGATATCCAGTTGGCAAATGTAGGAAACAAGACATTGCACTTTACAGGCCTTTCATTTGATCCAATCATTACACTCCATATAATGGAAATGTTGATTAAAGTCCCTTGGGGGCAGGGAATTCATTTTTTTTAATCTTGTTACTTGGTGAAGCTGCATTATCTTCATTGGCAAGTGGCCCTAATGTTTCTCAATTATAATAATGTTCTCCATCTATAATGTTCTGCATTTGCTTTTTTAATCTGGGATGATTGCTACATATATTCATTGGGTTCCTCTCATGTTCCCTGCTGCACATATGCTTTTATTTATTTGTTCTATAATTTATTGATACAAGAATTGATCTGTTGCCTCCTCCTAAATGGTTCTCGGTATTTTCTGTTTATGCCATTTCCAGCCCAGTTTGCCCAATGGATTCATTATCATTATGGATCCTTGCAGATGTGGGAAATGGGACTTGGTACTTTTGTGGGTAAAGTAAAAGCTCTGTTCCAACCTAAGAAAAATAGCTGACCTTGGTTCTGAGGTTTCATCTAGTTTTTTGGACTGCTTGAAGAATTAAATCCTTGAAAGCTGGCACTGGTAGCTAATTCCTTTCCTCCATCAGCTTCCTTAACTTGGCTCACTTATGTATCCCATTTCTTTTATAGCTTAGACCTTTTATTTGTTTCTGTCTGTACCAATTTCTAATTTCTATGTACACGTGGTTCCATTTGAGAATGCCCCTTCTATTCCTATTTGCTAACCCAAGATAGCTTCAGGAAGTGGTGGGTTTCAAATATGTGAACAACTGGTTCTTTATGTGGATGCCACTTCCAGAAGTCCATTCTGGGCCTGGGCAACAAAAGATTAGCTACCGGTTTTGTTGAACTGGTGCGAACTGGCTGAATCCCGCCACTGGCTTCAGGATAATAAAGACTTAACAGAACACAGAAGCCAAAAATATAAAGCAAGCTGTGTAGAACTGTCAAGACTACTCTAGCACCTTGTTTGTCCCAATAGCTAACCACCAGCCCATCACAAGCTTCTGAGAAATCATAAATATAACTTGACCCCAATAGCACCCTACAATAACATGTTTGTCGGAGACTTTTTAGAGTAGACCTGTCAAGTCTTCAGCAAGCATGTTACTAAAGAAGCAAGATTCAGAGAGACTCATTAATCTGGTCTAATGCTATTATTATTGTTGTTGTTGTTGTTTGTTACATAGTCAGACAGATGTTTAGACTGGATTTGGCATTTTTGTCTACCTACTGAGTCCTTCCCAAGGACCTGGGATAGGCAGATATTATTGTTTGATGGTGCTAAAGGTATCATTGCAGAATGTAAGCTGTTGTGAGTAAAGCTGCCTTTTGCAATTGACTGATGGTGATTTTGTCAATGCTGATGGTGTTCAAGTGGTGCTCCAGTTGTTTTGGGATTACATGCAACATGACTATTACTCTAGTCTATTACTATTGGTACTATCCTTGATTTCTTTTGCCTCAGTTGTTCAGACGTCTTCTTCCTCTTGTTAGTAGTAATAAAAATAACTGGCAAACCCTATGTGATTCAAAAAGACCCAGCAAAGGGGACAACATCAGGAAACTATAGGATGACAACATGCTTGCATAAAATGTTTGATTACTCACATAATAGCAAACAACATTCAAGATTATTTAGAAAAAAAATAATATTCTTCCAATAGAATAGAAAGAAAACAAAAGGAAAAGCAGAGGTACCAAAGATCATCTTCTGATATATAAAATGCTTTGGAGAATGGCAAAAGGCAAAAAACCAACTTCCATATGATCTGAATTGATTACAAAAAGATATTTAATTCATTACCACAAACCTGGATCATCAAATGTTTGGAAACAACTGGCATCAGTGAAAAACATTAGAATGTTTGTAGAAAAAATAATGAAGGGGTAAAAAACAGAATTGGTGGGTTGGAAATAAAAAATATGGACTCATCAACATTAGGACAGGCATCTTCCAAGGTGACTCATTATTATCCTTATTATTTATCATTGCTATGATCCTACTTTCAGTGATTTTGAAGGAAATAGTCTTTGCTACCAGGAAGCAAAAATGGCTAATAAAATCTCACATTTTTATATGGAAGCTGTATGGAAATAAAAATTCAGCCATTGACAAATAGTATAAGAATTTTTAGCATAGATATAGCAGTGTAATTTGGCTTAGAGAAATGTGCTATAGTAGCAAAAAAACAGGATAAAATCACAAAGAGTAATAGAATTGAAATGCCAGATGAACAAACCATTAGGAGCTATTAGGATAAAGAATACAACCTGGGCAATTTACATTTTGAGAACATCAGTGTGGACAAATTAAAAATGTGATTAGTAAAGAATACATCCGAAAAGTGAGAAAATTTCTAAAGACAAAACTGAATGGTGAAAACACCACCGAAGTCATCAATAATTGGGCCATATCTGTGATATGATACATTGCTGGAATTATTAATTAGCTATAAGTTGAACTGGACAGTTTGGATCAAAAAATAACAAATCTATTCACTATGCATTACTTCCCTAGAGTGATATTAATAAATTATATCTGCCCCATAGAAATGTAGGAAGAGCTTTACTTCAAGTCAAACAAACTGTCAAAGAAGAAAAACATGCATTGGTTGATTACATAAAAGGCAGCCAAGAACAAGCATGATGCAAGTTAAAAAAAATGGAACTTGATGAATGTATAGGAAACAAAACATGAATATTGAAATAATGTAATAAACTCAATAACAATGCTGGCAAGGTAAAACATTACATAGTCAATTTCTACAAAAGATCAAAGGTAAGGTGGTTAAAGATAAAACCTGGCAATGGCTTACAACTGGAATATTAAAAAAGAAACTGAAGGGCTTGATTTTTGGCTGCTTAAGAGCAAGCTATTCAAACTAATGCAATCAAGAAAAAATTGAAAAATCATGAAATTCTTCAAAGTGCAGATTGTGCAAAGGGACAGATAGCTTCTGGAAGAAGATTGCACAAACTGATTATAAATAATGGCATATCACAATCACCAAAATGATTTATTAGAACATGTGTAAAAATTATTATGTGCCAGTAAAGAAAAACTAGTGAAAAGGCAAAAGTAGTTGAAAATGAGTAGGTTAAAATATTGTGAGATTTCTGAATACAAACTCATAAAGTCTTGGCTCATAATACACAGGATTTAACTCTGGTTGAAAAGAAGAAAGTATGCATAATTGATTTGGCAATACCAGGAGATAGTAGAAGAGAAGACAAAAAAATGGAGAAGATGACAAAGTGTCAAAATATGAAAATCAAAATTGAAAGGAGATGGTCTAAACTAGGTATGACAATCCCAGGGGTTATTGGCACACTGAGTGCCATACTAAAAAATCTTGGATGGCACTTAGAAAATATGTACATTGATAAAATTTTCATCTGTCAGTTTCAAAAGGCCACTGCTTGTACTACTCTGAGGGATTACAACATCCTAAGTTCTTGGGCTAACACCACTTAAAGAACTGGCAGATTGATTCCACATTTTTATACATATAATAATTAGTAAAAATACTGGGGCCATCAAGTTGAGAAGGTTTTGCAAAATGGGTGAGTTAAGATGTTATGGAACTTTAGGTCTAAATTTTCCTCATCTTGCTCATAACATATCTGATATACCAATTTTTGAAAAGAAGAAAGTCCATGATGTTGCTATACTAGGTGATGCTAGGATGGAGGAAAAACAACTGGAAGAAATTACAAAATATCGGGACTTGCAGATCAAAGACAAAAACTTATGGAAAAAAGAAATCCATTGTGATCCCAGTCATGATTGGAGCCTTTGAAGCAATACCCAAATGACTCCTTCAGTATCTGGAAATATTGAATTTATCAGATTTGAAAATCTTAAAATTTACAAAAAAAATATTCTGCTTGGGTTCTTATATTCTTCGATGCTACTTTAATAATTCTTAGGTGCTTGATTAGCACTTAGATTATTAGGTTTCTACCCATCTTAGTGGACTTTATCTGTAGACTACCCACCTATAATGATGATACAGAATTTTGCAAAGGAATAAGTAAAACTCTAGCTGTCATATATGACTGAATACATTAAAGTGGGACCTCTGAATTGTTGGAACTTTTTTCTCCCAATTTCCTTTAGTGAAGGACCAAAGCCTCTCTTAAGAGAGAAAAACATCCCCATGCTCCTAATTTGCCATGTTTTGAAATATTTCCATTTACTTTATCAGACTGCAAGAATTGCTTTGGAGCCTTTTAGCTGAATCGACAGGAATTGCTCTGTAAGCCTTACCTTGCTTGTCTACCATGTCAATTCTTATATGGCACAAGATATTCATTTGCCTAGGTAATTGCATTTTGTTTGCTCTACTTTATTTCTTGGCACAACAACAAAGGTCTATAGATTCATGGGAAGGCCACCTACTTACTATACTTTATGTCTCAGCCTTTCTTCCAGAAATGCTAGACAGCATGTGGTGAGAATTATTGCTTTCTCTTCCAACTATCATTGTGGGGTTGAGTGAAGGCAAATGGCAGGATTAGGGCATGAATCCATATTTTATCATCTATGACAGCCCTCATAAGATCCAAGTACACTCGGATGTTAAGAAATTAATTTTTTCCTCCAAATTGCTGTTATGTTGTCAAGTGCTGCAGTGTGGGAGGGGATAAGACTCCCTAATGTTAGGAATGGGTGAGTTAGGCAGAATGTTTTTTTTTTATCTCCAGTGGATAATTTTTCCCAGTTTCCTGCATTGAAAAACTGAAACCTCTCTTGCATTTTAAAGATCCCAGAATGACTGAGTAGCAACAGTGAACACCCCGAAACTTGGTTTCCTGGTTGTTAAAAGCTGAAACCAAGAGTGCTGCAGTTTGCAACACAGTTGTATTGAGCAGCAGTGGACAAAACTCGTCATTTTTTTAACTTTAAAGATACTTTAAAGAGAATTTTATGAGAGCCAGGTGAGGAGTTGACATACAGATCAAGCAGGCAAAAGGGAGATGGTCCTGGATAAGTGCTAAATAAGGATCCCAAGGAAATTGCCAAATTCAGTTTCTGATACAGAGCTAATGTATACAAGAATTTTGGACACCCTCTCCTTCTAATTTTAAACTGAGTAATTTTCAACTGGATGCACAAAATATTGTGTGCGCATCTGGAGACGGAAAAAAAGCAAACACGCTTGGATGAATGAGGTATATTTCATGAGCTTGCATAGCATTGCAGACAAAGTTCAATTAAGAAATTGAAAGGTGTGCTCAACTAGCGTTTCAGCGATTCTAGCAAGAGATTGTGGGGAGAAAAATTGACAAGCACTTCCAGTCTTTGCTTGGGGATCAAATATAGTGTGCAACCAGCCATAGGCTTTGAGGAAAAAGGGGGTAAATGCAAAGCTGTTAGGTAGATAGGGAGAATCAAAATCAGTTTTGGGGGTTAATGATGGAGGAAATGCACATCTGTGCTGATGTGGTTGAGAAAAGTCTGCTGATTTAAGAAACACTCAGTGGAATTTCTGCAAATATCTGACGTTATGAAAAATTCCACTAGAAATAAAGGGAAAAATACTAGCTATGTTTTGTTATTTACATACCAGTTAAAATCTCATGTAGACGTATGGTAAATTGTCATTTTATTCATATGTAATGATACTTCTGAGGAAAAAAAACTCCTGACATAGTAGAAATAATTAAAAGGAAAAAAACACAAAACCCCCCCAGCATTTAAAATCTGCTAACATTTTTAAACTATTTAATTAAAAAGATATGTCTTATGTTTTTTAACCAAGTAAGAGAATAGGGGACTAATTTGAATGGAGGAACATTTCACCATTTCTGAGCAATGCAGCGGATGTTTCTCATGTGCCTGAAAAGCCGGTCTGTATGACAGATGTGGCTCTCAAAGGGGCTTTTTTCCCCCTGTCAATTTGAATGCTTGAATAGCTTCATAGGGAAGGAGATGTTCTCTAACAAATGCAAGGAGTTTAAAGCTGAAAAATTAAGCCCATCACAGTCAGTTCATCCCAGAAAGTGACTGGCTTTTGTTGATTAATTCTTTGACCCTCATGTATACCGGTCCAGTCATTAATTATTGAATCTGCCAAGATTCTGCTTTAATGAAGAAATCTGGCTAATAAGTATAAAATAAATAAAATTATTCAGACCTGTAGAGCATATTGCAGGATTCTGAATATAATCCAACCAAGGCATAGATGGTGATGGTGATGTTGATGATGATGGTGATGATGATAATTGGTTAATCTTCAATTCGATTCACAGTCTGGGATTGGTAAAAGCTTAACAGTTCAAGTCCTAACCAAGGACCCAAGCGCTGTTAAGGTAGCGTCTCAGTATATAAGTAGTTCCGAGTAAGGTTGGGGTTTTTTTTTGTTTTTTTCCATGTCTAATAAGTTTATAATAATAATAATATTCATGTCTAATACGTTTCCACGTATCCAGGCAGCCCTTCAGGCATTGCTCCCAGGGCTCCTATTGCTATTGGTAGAACCATTGAATTCTTTTCTGTGACTAATAAATAATGAAGCTGATGGAGGAAAATGCGTTCCCTTCCATTACCACCGTCTTCACCATCTGAAGATCTGGAGACAATGCAGGATTCAGAAATATCCTTAAGCCCATCCGGTTGTGACTTTGTCATGGGCTTGTTGTTTGTGTTTTTGCCCATTGAATACGTGACTTACAGCTGAGTGAAAGTTGTCATCCTCAAACCTAACACAAATCAACAGTTCTATAATATGATTTGCTCAGTGCTTGATAGCCTTTTGCCCTCTTCTCTCTCTTAACGTAGCCATTTTCAGCAGGAAGTGAAAGTACATTTATAGATCTGGTGCTTTCTGAGCTTGGTTGTTTTTTTTGCCAGACATTTCATTACCAAAGTAGGTAACATTAACAAGACTAGAACTAATGATGAGGTTACCTAGTTTAATAATGGAAAAATCTGCAAGAAAACAACCAAGCTCAGAGGGCACCAAGGACCCCATATTTCAACCCTGAGTTATATTGTCTTCTATTGGTACATTTACAGAGTTCCTGATGGGCAGCCAGACATACCTGACTGCCACGGCCCATTTAGATTGGCAGGTACTAGAGCCTATGTTTGTTTTAAATACTGTACCTGGGAGTGACACAGTATCTATGGCAACAGAGGAACTAGGAGTCTGACAGCTTTGCAAGTGATTTTCTTGGGGGAAAAAATGGGACAAACCAGAAAAAGGGGCAAGTCTGAAAGAGGTTCATAGGGTTAAAAATATTGTTTATGTTTGTAACTTTGTTTTACAAAGAAAAATTCAAGAATAAAATCAAAAAGAATTAGTGCCCCTTTACAGTAATGACCTGTTGAAAAAGTAACATTGGAACCATTCCTTGTAGTTATGACCTTTGCATGAATAATAATAATAATAATAATAATAATAATAATAATAATAATAATAATAATAATAATAATAATAATAATAATAATAATAATTTTATTTATATACCGCCCTTCTCCCGAAGGACTCAGGGCAGTGAACAGGGCAGACATATAAAAAATACAAAAATACAAAAGTTAAAAAGAATTAAACATATGCCCAGGCTAAAAACAGTAAATACATATATTAAAATGACAATAAAAACCCAACCCATCCCCCATCAGGCCAAGCCGGCTTGTTCAAATAAATGTGTCTTCAGATCGCGACGGAAGGAGTGAAGGTCGGGCGCCATCCGGAGCTCAACCGGCAACCGATTCCATAGCTCCGGGGCGCCCACAGAGAAGGACCTCCCCCTGGGGGCCACCAACCGACATTCTCTGATCGGTGGCACCCTGAGGAGGCCCTCTCTGTGGGAGCGCACAGGGCGGAGGGAAGTTGATGCCGGCAGCAGGTGTTCCCTAAGGTACTCCGGACCCATGCCATGTAGGGCCTTAAACACCATTACCAGTACCTTGAATCTCACCCGGAAGACAACTGGTAACCAATGCAGCTCACGGAGCAGAGGTGTAACATGGGAGTATCGGGAGACTCCCAACACAACTCTCGCGGCTGCATTCTGTACCAGTTGGAGCCTCTGAGTGGTCCTCAAGGGCAGCCCCATGTAGAATGTGAAGCAAAGGAAAGCTGATGTAAGTTAATAAGCACAGTTGTGATATCACATAGTTACTGCTTTGTTTAGTGAAAAAGTTGCCAGTTCCAGTTATGGTTGCTAATGTGGGAATGCTTGTATATATTGTATATATTGTTCTGCAAATTGGAGGGGTGTGATCTGACTTTTCAGTTAAGTTTGTTTTGATTTTGAGTAGAAGGGCTGTTCTCTGGGATAAAAAAGTTAGCCTCCAAATATATTTTCCATTTTCTCAAGGGGTTACCGTGCAGGCAGACAAGGATATGAAGATGACCTTCTCTGTCCTAAAGTAGTCTGAATTAAACTGAGCCATTAACCTAAATCTGTGTCATATCTGAGTGAGTAAGAAGAATACACCTGCTCTAATTTAAGGAGGACTATCCTATTTGACAGCTCAGTGGAGCAGTATATGGTCAGGATGTTGATGAAGGATGCTGAGGTTAATATTAAGGAACAGAGGAAGAAGAAAATCAATATTGTAATCTTTTAATAGTAAACACGAGTACCTGGAAGCCGATTAATTCAGAAGCAAAACAGGACCAACAAAAAAAATGATAAAGTAGTTTTACCTACTTGGGAATTTTCTAGATCAGGGGTTTCAAACTGCCGGCCCGTGGGCCCGATGCGTCATGGGGTGGAAGCCATGCCCACCCCATTGCCAGCAATGGCAAAACTGTCCCGATATGGACCTGACGCAAGTAATTCATGAACCGACTCATGTGGGAGGTCACACCCTGGATTTGGTTTTCCTATCTAGACGGTGGTTAGATGATCTTGGTGGGGGCTCTCCAATTATTACGCCCCTGTCATGGACCGATCATCATCTCCTGCGGCTGGTCTTCTGTTTTGCCACTCCCCACCGTGGGGGTGCTGAGCCAACTAGATGGTTCCGCCCCAGACGCTTAATGGACCCCGAGAGGTTCCAGGCAGCACTGGGGGCCCCACCTGCCTCCTCTGCTCACAGCTCGGCAGATGCCTTAGTGGAAGCCTGGGAAAGGACGGCCACGGAGGCTCTTGACCGAGTTGTACCCTTGCGGCCCCTGACCCGGCGCAGATCCCAGTGGGCTCCATGGTTTTCCGCGGAGCTCCGGAAGATGAAGCATCGGAGACGGGGCCTAGAGAGCGGTTGGAGGTCCAGTCGATCTGAATCCGACCGATTGCGACTAAGAACCCATATTAGGTCTTATCTCGCAGCGATGAGGGTAGCGAGGTCTAACTACTTCGCTGCCCTCATCGCGTCCGCAGATAATCGCCCGGCCGCCCTGTTTAGGGTGACCCGCTCCCTCCTTAATCAGGAGGTGAGTGAGGAACCCTTGCAGGGGCGTGCCGAGAAGTTTAGCCTTCGGGAGAAGGGCAGTATACAAATTAATTAAATAAATAAATAAATAAATAAATATGTTGTGCGACATCACATGACGTTGCGAGTTTGACATGTCTGTTCTAGATGGTCAGCAATACAAATATTGCTGAAATAAATAAAATAAATAAATAAAATAATAAAATAAATAAATAAATAAATAAATAAATAAATAAATAAATAAATAAATATTGCTGAAATAAAATAAATAAATAAATATTTTCTTTTTCTTCCTAGCAAGTGCAGTATAAGCACATATATCTTAAAATAACATCTAAAAATCAAATGCCTTAAAAGATAAGACTTACGGAGAGCAGTACTTGTCAGCTGAGCCTGAGATATCGAATCAATCTAAATTTACATTGGATGGATTTATATATTATTCCATTTCATTACATTTTTCTGATTTAAAAAAAAAACTGGCAAAGTCTTGTTATGTGCAATTTCCACGAATAGATGCATGTTTTCTATGCAACTTTCCATAACGAAAAAACTTCTAATAGAAACCTGTAACAAATTCAGCTGTGTGTAATATAGGTGGCTTTCAGCTTAGAACCACAACTGAGACCAGATTTTCCAAACCACAGTGGTTGTTAAGTGAGCTACATCCCATCACATAACCTCCTTTTTTTTGCCATGGTTGTTAAGTGATTCACTGCATTGTTAAGTGAATCATATGGTTGTTAAGTGGATGTGGCTTCTTCCCCCATTGACTTTATTGTCAAAAGCTGGCTGGGAAGGTTGCAAATGGCAAAAACATGACCTTGAGATGGTGCAATCATCATAAATACATGCTGGTTTCCAAGCACTCAACGTTTGATCATGTGACCATGGGGATACTGCCACGGTCATAAGTGTGAGGATCAGTTGTAACTCTTTTTTTTCAGTTCCACTTTAACTTTGAACAGTTGCTACAGTAAATGAATGGTTAAGACGAGGACCGCCTGTACACATTTTTTGTATGTACTGTAGCCCCCCCTTTTAATGTATATTTTTAAACCATGTCTTTTAAATTAATTTTGGACGCTAGGGTAATCTGTTCAGTCGTGCCTGCAACAACTGATCCCACTTTCCTAAATCAGACCATTCTATCTCAATATGTGATAGATTTCTTTTTCTTTGCTTTGCCACTGTACCAAAATTCTTCATTTTCCTATGCAAGATTCCAGAGTCCTGAGATTTCCCAGTTCCATAGACATTTTTTATTTCTTCGTGCAGTACAAAAAATGTGAAAGATGGGGAGAAGGGAAACTGATCTGTTTAAATTCCCCATCTGCGAACCATTTTAGTAGCTCCTATCATTTGGAATCTAGTCTACTTGCTTTATGTGTCCTTCCTTTCCTCTGTCTCTATGCAAGCTAGTTGTTTAAATATCCCCTATTGGAGGAGATCCCTCTCAGCCCCAGGTTGTATGTATTTGCTGGCCCATGAAAAATGAACGTGTGCTCTCTGTCTCTCAATTTCTTCAAAAATAATACCTGGGTCACTGGAGACAAGCCATCTGGGGAGCATCACTTTGGCCAGCTGTGGAATGCAAGGCACTGAAGCAAATGTTTGTCCTTCTCTTTCTCACTTCCCACGCTAAAAATTTCCTTAAATAAAATGTCTATGATTATGTTAAGTTGGTTGTCCAAAATAAAGTTTCCATTTTGATCGAAATCAAAACTTACTTTGTTGGCTTAATTTTGATCCAAAATACCTTTCTGCTGAAACATATAATGTCTTGTTTAAGCCAGCTCTTGCTACTTAAACCTGAAAGGGAAGCCTAGGTTTAGAGATGGGCAAGGTCTACATATATACCTGATTTCGGTTGTATTCTAGAAGCTGGCCCAGCCTATGTAAGTGCATTTCTTTCTTCCCCTTTGCTCAGTATGGTCCACAATAAGCAGGAGAAGAACAATTCTGTCCTTTGACCAGTGTGACAGTGTCCTGTAGACTGGTTCTTCTACTTCTGACCCAAAATGACTTAGATGTGGACTTGGTGGTTCAAATATGTTTTAGGAGTAGATTTTTGATCCAGCAAATTTCTGGTATGTTTCTAAATTAAAGATTTGTAGAAAAGTTCCAGATCATTGCAGGACACAAATAGGAGTTATACCTGCCAAGAGAAGTTGAGGCTGAACTGTATGTAAATATGGAGGAAACCTCACCCTCGCTATTACTGATAATGTTGCCCAGTCAGGTAATGGAATGTCTGCAAGCAAACCACCAAGGACAGAATGCACCAAGGAATAGCCATTCCTGGAAGTTCTAGGAAATAAATAGTTTCTCTTGTTTTTACTTTAAGTATGACAATTTCAACAAAAAAACAAAAACAAAAAAACCACCCCACAATATTCTATGTTTTGTAACTCTTCACCATTTTGCTCAACAGCTTTAATTGCTACACTACTTCTGTGGAGATATAACCTGTGTTTACAGGTTCATTCTGGATGAAGTTACACAATAACTTGAAAGAGTTTTTGTTCAATCATTGGTCTCTCTTCTAAAAAGAAGTCTTTTTTAAAAAAAGTGTTAACTGAGGCACAAGAATAGGGAAGGGGGAGGGGGCCTTTGATCTCCACTGTTGTCACAGTGCACTTCAGGAACCAAACATGTTTCAGTGAGCTTAAGCTGCCTTGTCCTGTTGCTGGAGTCTTCAGCAAAAGAAGAAAATATAATAAGACAGGTACTAGCTCTGTCTTGAAGATGATGACTTTGTGAATGGGTAATGTAAGAAGAATTCAATGTTTGTAAAAGCAAAATCTTCAGTAGTTGCTTCTTGCAGATAAGCTCTTCAGTGGAAATTGAAATGAAATAGGTAATAAATGTGGTACATATGACTCATTCCCAAAGTATGAAGTAGCTGCATGTAATGGATGAAACCACTTAAATGAATATCATGCCTGAAGACTTGCAAGAAATCACTTGCAAAGCTGACAAACTCATAGTTCCCCCAGCCCAGATCCCATATTTGATAGCAGATCTTGTTTGAGACTAGTAATCATGCCTGCCCTCAGGAGATGATATAGGAAGGAATTAGCTGTCATTTGGAACTGTCTCCTAAAACCATCATTTTTATCTGTTTATCTCTCCAACAGAAATCCTTTTGGATACAACAGGTGAGACCTCTGAGATTGGATGGACCGCCCATCCTCCTGATGGGGTAGGTGCTTCCCTTCATTCTCTTTTGCTGAAAATTGGCCACCCTCTCAAAACCTGGTAATGCGCTCTGCACACAACAAATACACACAGAGAAACCAAAGTGTAATGGCTGGGATTTCAAATGGTATCCCCTTTCAAAGTCAATGGAGAAAACTAGAAAGGGTTGACTGCTTTTCTTTCTGACTATTATTAATTTCTGCCAAGACTTTGGATCTTCTGTCTTGGACTATTACCATAAGGGGAGACAATACAGGATTCTTCTCATAATCTATCCACAAAAGGCAATAGATTAGATTTGTCTTCTTCAAAGGAGCATTGTAAAAAGTACTGTCAGAGAGCCACAGTGTTGAGTGCTGAATAATTGTACTTTCCCCTTAGTTTGGGTTGATATAGTGTTCCCTTGACTCCATGCACTGTCAGTGTTCCCTTGACTCCAAGGTGTTTCTTAACTCCATGCTAATTATACTTGTGAAAGAGAGTCTGGTCTTCAGACTCATTTGGTAGCCCCAGACTGAAAGAGAAAGGAACTATATGACAACATAGCATTTTTAGCGATAGGTTTTCTAGTTGGGGTGATAGCACAAGAGTGCCTGTTGTGTAGTGTTATTTCTCTGTCTTTCTATGCTATTTTTCCCCCCTGCTGATTTTGTTGAGAAGAGAAAAGAAAGGAAAGACTTATGAATACTGAAAGAAGAGCAAAATCAGGAGTGTTGTCTGAGAAAAAGTGAATCCAAATGTCTCATTAAAGCAATTTTTATTAGGCAACAAATGCAAACTTCAGAATTTCATTAAAAATTCAGAAATGAATGGGCAGTAGAAGATAAAAGCATACAAGATATTTAAACTATGCCCACGCTCTGCATTTTTTCCTGGATTATTAATTTTGTTGATTGACAAAGAGTTCTTGGAAACTCAAAGGCTTATTCAAAAAAGTGTCCATTTCCCCCTTGATTCTAGGGTACAAGAACAAGGTGCAGGCACTGTTATTTTCCATCTTGTAGCCAAAATGATAGATGAGATGCTAGTATATACCAATTGCTCTCTGTTAACCTAGCTCAGGGGTAGGCAACTTTGCTCTTTTATGACTTGTGGACTGCTGGCTCAGGAATTCTGGGAGTTGAAGTCCACAACTCATAAAAGAGCCAAGGTTGCCTAACCCTGATTAGCTAAATTAAAAAACCCTGCCATGGGCTGATTTTTATTTTTTTAAAAATTATTTAAACATTCTTTTAAGAAATAATGGATCCCTTTGACCATTTTGTAGGCTGAATGATAGAAGAAATTAGGAGGTACTAGCATCTTTTTAAAATGTTCAGTAAATTTTGCTCTCTTTGTTTGTGAGTATGAATTCTACCTCCCTTAAGAAGGAGAAGCTCAGAAACAAGCAACTGTGTTATTGTTCTCTTTGCTAGATTTGTGTTGCTACAGAAAAGTGTTGCCATTTAACCCTTAAGTAACATAACATATTGCCATTGGACCTATTTCTCATCCAATGTTGTTGTTGTTGTTTCTTCTTCTTCTTCTTCTTCTTCTTCTTCTTCTTCTTCTTCTTCTTCTTCTTCTTCTTCTTCTTCTTCTTCTTCTTCTTCTTCTTCTTCTTCTTCTTCTTCTCCTCCTCCTCCTCCTCCTCCTCCTCCTCCTCCTCCTCCCCTTCTCCCTCCTCCCCCTCCTCTTCTTTCCCTCTTCCCCCTTCAAAAAGTCATACAAATGATTGTGAGCAGAAGAGAGATGTGCAACTGAATTCCAAGAAATGTTCCTGAGCTCCTCTACAAGACATAGATTAAGGAAGGCACTCAGTGTTGAGAGTCAGGAAACCAAGTAATATTAATCTCATATTATCCCCGAGGAACTTCTAAACATGATGGAACTAAAATTTAGGCCAAATCTGTGTAATACTTTCTGTGGCAGGATCCAGGTGGCTGTTCTCAGGTGTAAAATAACACTGTTCCTGATCCATAAGATTTACATTTCCAGCTTGTCTTCTTTTTCCTTCACTCCCCTCCATTCCCTTCCCCCTCCATACAGTGGGATGAGGTGAGTGTCTTGGATGACAGGAAGCATCTGATCCGAACCTTTGAGGTATGCAATGTTGCTGAGCCGGGACAGAATAATTGGCTGCGCACTCATTTCATAGAGCGTCGTGGAGCCCACAGAGTTCACATACGCCTCCGCTTTTCTGTTCGTGACTGTGCCAGCATGAGGACCGTGGCTTCTTCTTGCAAAGAGACTTTTACCCTTTACTATCATGAATCCGAGACTGACCTAGCCACTGCCGAGCATCCGGAGTGGCACGAGGGCCCCTGGACCAAAGTGGATACAATTGCCGCTGATGAGAGCTTCTCTCAGGTGGATAGCTCTGGGAAAGTGGTGAAGATGAACATCAAGGTGCGAAGCTTTGGGCCATTGACGAAGAGGGGTTTCTACTTGGCCTTTCAAGACTCTGGGGCCTGCATGTCTCTGGTGGCTGTCCAGGTTTTCTTCTACAAATGCCCTGCAGTGGTGAAAGGTTTTGCCTCTTTCCCGGAGACGTTTGCGGGAGGTGAGAGGACTTCTTTGGTGGAGGCACCAGGAACTTGTGTGGCTGATGCGGAAGAAGCCAGCAGTACTGGCTCCTCTGGAGTGAAGTTGCATTGTAACGGGGAAGGCGAGTGGATGGTGGCGATTGGAAGATGTGCCTGTCGTGCCGGCTATGAGCCTATGGACAGTGAGAGAATCTGCAAAGGTAAGAAACAGATGCTCCAGGGAGTGTCCCTGGCATTTTTCAGGTCAACCTCTTTGGAATAGAAACCCACAATATCTTTGATAGTCAATGAGTCCTGTGAAAAACAAAGTTTAAACTCCCGTGAATATAACATACATATACAATGTGCTTTTGTCTGAGTTGCTTCTGTAATCTTTCCTCATCTTTATATTGAGTCAATTTGGGGTGACTCAAATCACATTTGGTATAATCCCGTGGCTTTCTTTAAAAGATTATGAGTTTGATTCAGCCTTGTTGGTTGGGCTCTAAAAGTTGCCAGCCAGGTTTTACTTTTAGTAGCCTGTGTCTCCCTATTCTTTATGCAAATGGAGAAAAGCACTTCTTCCTCTGTCCAACAACCTAGGTGCGCCACAAAAATAGAGGATTGGTAGTAAATAAATAATATCTAGCCCTAATCTAAGTTTTGTGGGTGCCCTCTGGGTGTTCCAAGCTACTAGAACTTTTCAGATTTGATCCTAGTTTGTTATCAATCTGAGTGGCAGTCCTGGTTTTAACCTAATGTTTCCCTTTTTCTCTCCTTAATAAAATTGGGACAGGCATTTGGATTGCCTTCCAAATGAACAGCAACGAAGCCTTTGCTTAGCTGTTTTTTTCCATGCAGATCTGAAGGTAAACAGCAGCTGTTAAAATCATACTTGTAGTACAGTAATGGGGCTCAAAGTTGCCTTCCTTCCTTACAGTAGAAACAACTACCTGCTCTCCTAATAGCTTTAATTTTCAGCTTTCCATTGTGAACCTAGAAGGATACCCAAACTATTATGCTTATTCCATGTATTCCATAATAGCTACAGGTAAAAGGTAAAGGTTCCCCCGCACATGTGTGCTAGTCGTTTCTGACTCTAGGGGCCGGTGCTCATCTCCGTTTCAAAGCCGAAGAGCCAGCGCTTGTCCGAGGACGTCTCTGTGGTCATGTGGCCGGCATGACTAGATGCCAAAGGCGCACGGAACGCTGTTACCTTCCCACCATAGTGGTCCCTATTTTTCTACTTGCATTTTTACGTGTTTTCGAACTGCTAGGTTGGCAGAAGCTGGGACGAGTAACAGGCGCTCACTCTGTTATGTGGCACTCAGGATTTGACCCGCCAAACTGCCAACCATCTGATCGACAAGCTCAGGGTCCTAACCCACTGAGCCACCCCAAACAATATCCCATATTGTGAAATTTTGTGCATGCTTTTCCTTCTGGAAACCATAGTTCTTTAACTGGACTTCTTGTCTATATTTGGATTCCAAACTGCTGTACTCCCAACTTAATAGTAGGAACTGGTATTCCAGATTCTCCCAAGTAATTTGCCCAAAGTTTGCACTGCAACAGCTAGCAGTACTAGATGAAGTGCAATTTAATGAAAAAGCTAGGAATCTAGCATGGTCAATGGAGCTTCATGCCCACTGCCAGTGACAAGTATTTTTGTTCCTCTGAACAGAGCTGCAGTAATATCTGAAGTTCCTTCTTAAATGGAGTTTAATCTCAGCACCAGCTCTTCCTTTAATGTTGGCTGCAATTAAACTTAAGCATGGCTGATATTTGTGCAAAATCTAAATTTTTAGTTAAAGCCAGTGAGGA